>NC_135706.1:9217303-9821547 GCF_964276395.1 Gasterosteus aculeatus
CACACACACACACACACACACCTCTTTTCTGTCCTCGCTGCTTGAAGTGAACTTCACTGCCATGGTGACAGTGTTGGAATTTCATTAGTCGAGCGGACTGTACATTGTTATCAGCTCTCAGTATGTATTTTGGGCCCAAGGGCAGAGTGAACTTAGATGCCCCCATGCTATAGGGGGGTTATTTGGGGGTGTGGGCCCCAATTTAGCCTGAGCGCAGAGGGTTCAGTGGGGACATAAGAGGCCCTCCTGTGCCTTCCTTCGTCCTCCTCTTTGTCTCGGCTCGGTCAGGCGCTCACAGCTTAGAGCTTGGCTTCATACATGACAATGCACACGCAAACCCACTTGCTACTGTTCACAGGTCAGGCTGTTGTTTCCTCACACCCTGTAGCATGTTATGCACATCCATGAGGATACACAAACACAGACGGACAAACGCACCCCCGCGCTCTCACGCACACACACACACACACACGCACACGCACACCGTCAGGGCAACCGTGGCCTCTGCTGAATCAGTGTGCCCCCCCCACCCACCCTCCCTCCCCCCAGTCGAGCTCTTTTCCCCACATGCAGCACTTTGTATTTATATTACCCAGCTATAATTAGACCACTGGCAACCACACTGCTATCCCTTCAGTCTCCTGTGTTTGTGTGCATTTTTATGTTGTGCAGTTCCTCCTTTTTGTTTCACCCTGGCTATGTTTAAGTTCTGCTTGTCTCTGTGAGATGTGGCTGTTGGCATGGCGGGAAACGACGGCCCCGCTGGTGATCAACCTCATCTCAGGCAGAATTACCACTCAGCGACACATTGACATCAGGGTACTTTAACTGGGGAAATAAACAAAACTGCAGAGAGAGAGTGTGTGATGGCCAAAGGAAAATGCAGGTGTTGGGAGTGATAGAAGGACTTAGCTGTGGTCTGATCTCTTTAATCAACTGGACAGGCCCATGAATTAGTTTGGTCTGCTTCTCCCATCCCTAACTTCTCACCATTTGTCCGTCCTCTCCCTTACAGCTGCCCTTTGTGATTGTTTCTCCTCCTCTTTTTCTCCTTCTCCTCCTGCTGCTGCTCGGACGTCATCTCATTGCCCGGTTTCTGTACTTTCCTGTCATCTCCCACTCTTTTCTCTCCCTCTCTGAAAGGTCCTTTATAAGTCAACCCTCTGCACAAAAGCGGCATGGTGGCACTCGCTGGCCGCGGGCCAAAACGCAGCTCTCTCTCCTCCTGTTCTGTGTTGGTGAGCAGCAATCACTGCTTCTTTCTCTCCTCTTTCCTCCTCGCTTGTTTTAGTTTTTTTCCGCTTGCACTTTCTTTTCTCTGAGGAGGAGGCAGAGTGGGTGAAAAGTGTAAGATCTCGAATGCTCAAATGTTCACTTTCTCACACACACACACACACACACACACACACACACACACCCACAAGCTGTGAGGCGAGTGAGGAGCTGTAAGGCTTGGTGCTTGTAAGAAAGGGTGCGCCTGGTAATCTTTTGTAGCTTCTGAGCGTCGGCCTTTAAAACTGGAGAAGGGAGGAAAAAAAAGGGAAGAAAAAAGGAAGATTGTTGGGAAAAAACAAGAGAAAGAAATGACCGACAGGCCTTTCAGCCGAGCGGGCCTCTTTCTGATAGTAAGCTCAGCAACGCTGCTTCAGCGTGCTAATAAAAAAAAGAAAAAGCACGCATGACGCTGACCTTTGCGTGTGTGAACCTTTCACGGACCGGGAAGAGCTCACCTCCAAGATGATTGACGCCGCCTTGGACCAGACATCCTCACGGTGATGAAAAGAACGCTAGTCACGCAACGAGCTCACATCGCTTCAGGAAACGAGTCCACAAGGAGGCGGAATAAAGCGAAAAAGATCGAAAGGGGTGAGGGTAGGTACCAAAAGGTACTCAAGGACTCGATGCAATGAGCCCAAAACAAAGCGCACAGTGAGGCCTGGGCATGGACAGTGACCAACGTGCACCGTCGGAACAAAACCCAACTTTTACCGCTCAGAACTCACGTGGCGACCTTCGGCCCGCTCACTACAACGTGGCACGAGCAGTGGGAGGCCGTGAGCCTCAAACTGACTGAAATACCCGGAGGAAAGGGGAAGTGGCGGCGTTACATCGGTGCATCTGTCCGTCGCTCGCTTCCCCCGGTCACGAGCTCGAGGAGCTGTGGCCCCTGTGCCGTTTTTAGTCATTTTGCTGTGAAATCATACAGCTAAATACTCTGTGCTATGGGGAACAAGCGCATTGCATCGTACTCTGTGTGCTACATAAATGACCAGAGTGTGTTTAAGTTTCAAAGTGTGGTTAAATGATTTTCTTTAGGTTGTGTTTGTGTGTGTGTGTGTGTGTTGCTAATTACTGAACATTCCTCCAAAGAAGTACCTAGAAATTAAACCAATAATTACTTTGAGGGCCACCCTTACTTGCTTGCTTTCTTGCAGAGAATAAGAAGGGAAGATTCACTCTTACTCCTTTGCGTTCAATATGGAACTTGCGGCTGGTTAGCTTAGCCTAGCTTAGCGATGAGCTGGAAACAGCAAGCCTGGGTGAGTAGCGAGGGAACTAAATCTGTCAACCAGCACATCTAGAGCTTATTAACTAACATGTTGTAAGACAATGAATAAGTGTATTTCCCAAGATGTTGAACTATTCATTTAAAGGAGGGCACACAACAGGGAGACTCAATCATATTTAATAAGGCTCCTTGCATTAGTAATGTAGATTACTGACAGTCTGCATTTATGTGAGTTGCTGATCTGGTGACGACATCAGTGGACCAACCAGTATGAAACGTAACCCGATGGCACCAGAGCGCGCGTTCCACCGTCCGCATGATCAGACTCTGAGTAAACCCGTCCTTTGTGTGCATGTGAGTGTTAATGTCAGTATGCATTGGGCATCTTTCGTAGTTTTTCGCTTTGTTTTCCAAGAGCGCCCCCGGAGTAAAAAGCCTGCTGTCTGTCTGGTGTTCAATACCTCACTAAGTGGGTCAGTGGTTGGCTGAGTAAGAGGGTAAAGTCAGGCCAACCAAACTCACCCAGTGTGTGTGTGTGTGTGTGTGTGTGTGTGTGTGTGTGTGTGTGTGTGTGTGTGTGTGTGTGTGTGTGTGCGCGCGCGCGTATATGTGTAATCCACATCCACCAAAATCAGTTAAAAAAAAGGTAGTGCAGAGTGAGAAGACAGACAAAAGATATTTAGGATATTTAAGGAAATCGGAAAAGCCAGACATCCAGGAATGTGCTTCACCTCACGTGGGCAAAGCTCCACAATGTGTGACTGTACGAAATGAACAGTTAAATACAGGAGGGTTTAAAAGGGCGAGATGTGCACATAGAGAGACAGACATTAACGGGGGGAGGGGGGGGGCTGCAGAGAACACAAATTGCTGAGGGGGGCTATTAATGTGAAGCATGCAGACAGACACTGCCGCGGAGCGAGTAGTAGAGTGAAGAGTACAAGACTTTATTTTGTCTGTTCCACAGTCTGCTCGTCTGGGTTAGACTACTATGGGCAACGCCTCGGGAGCACCACTCGCAGTGGCTGCTTGTGCGTGCGTGTGTGTGTGTGTGTTTTCTGTGTATGCGTGGGAGCACTTAGGGCTAGAGTAAGCACTGTAGCAGAATTTGGGTTAGCGTGAATTATTCACTCGTTGTAGCCGGGTGCAGCTTCTCCTCGGGCGGCGCACTCACTTTAAGAGCTGCGACGGGGCCGCGTGGTGCAGCTCTGCCGGGACGGCTGCGCGCATCCATGGCGACGCAGCGTCCACACAATGTCACAATCCCGCAAATTAGTTGATCAGTCAATCTTCTGTCTATTTCGTTTTGGGGGGAAGTCTACAAGTCAGCGTCTGGGTTACGCAGCCAGCAGAGGGGCTAGGAGACTAGGAAGCACCAAAAGGAGACTAGGAAGCACCAAAAGGGGTTTGAGATGGTAGCGGAGTCAACAACAGACACCGTTTGGGGCTTTATTCACTGTACCCCCACCACATCTCCCGGTACATTCAAACGGCGAGAAAATAGATATCCTTCCCTGCTTCATTTGACAGGAGTGGTCTGTTTGGATAATGCATGTGTGTGTGTGTGTGTTTGTGTGTGTGTGTGTGTGTGCGCGTTTAAACCACACACACACGCACACTGTACTATTGCACTGCTGAGTGCAACAGGGCACCTCATGCTAAACCCCCCCGCCTACGCTCTTCTGCTCTCTTCTTTCTCCTCCCCCTCGCCTCTTCAACTTCCCTTCCTCTTTTAACCTCCCTTGCTTTATTCCCCCCCCTTTCCTCCCTTTCCTCCCTTTCCTCGGGTCTCGCTGGGTTTCAAAGTTGGATCATGGCCAATTAACACAACAGCCGGCTGAGGTGGTGGAGGAGGGGAACGGAGAGAGAGAGAGAGAGAGAGAAGGCTCACATCGCTACACACTGACCTACATACACATCCACCCAGCTGATTGAATCTTAACGTCGAGGCCCGCGGCCAATGGCGGGTGGGGGTGGAGTGCCAGCCAGCCAATGGCATCCGCCGCTCTCCGCGAAGCTCTTGCACTGTCTCCATACAGTTTTCAGTAATCATACAGTGGCAGAGAGGACGAGGGAGACAAAAATACGCGCTCGGCGGATGAGAATCACAGAAAAATGAGCGGAAGAAGAAAGAGGCAGACGAGCGTTTTGGGGGCTGAGAGACAAAAATAAAAAATGGAGAAGGCGAAGCTTGGAGACAAAATGTAGCTCAGACAGACAAAGATAAACCTTCCTTCCTCGTCTGCTCTGCGCAACAGTGTCTTGTGGCGCTACAAGAGTAGACAGATGAAGGTTAATACTGGCTAATGTTAAACAGTGGATTATTTGCTTCTTTCCAGCCCGAGGCCCAGACTCGCTCTCTAAAAACACCCCCGTCAATTCATTGAGAGACGCTCAGAAATATCTAAAAAAAGGTCACAATGTTTGCTGCGGTTTCTCAAAAACCTTGTGACTAAAAAGGCTTCGGTGATTACTGTGGTTTAACCCGGTTTCATGACCCTTTGACTTGTCAGTCATAACATGTTGAATTGCTTGAAAGTCACCTTCTTGCATTGGGGTTGCCACTAGTCGATTAGTCGAGTAATCCTCGTGGTCTCAGTCCACGACGCTCTCTGCAGTCAATTAGTCTGTTGTGTGAACCTACGAGCCTGTTTCTGGAAATCACAAGATTCCAATTTGTGCATTAGCACGATTCTTTGTGGAGAAAATCTGTCTTTTTATCACCTTAAAATCGATTAGTCGACAATGTTTGTTTGTGTGATCAGCCCTACTGGTTGTTCAGTACCGGTTGTCCACGTTTAGTAGTTACACACCGGTTACTGCATTTGATTTTGCATATTATCCGTACTATATTGTTGCTCTTGCACAAAGAAATCCCACATGTACTGCAGGGGGACTTTGTGGCAGATAAAGGTGTACATCATTGACTGTAGAGACTAACAAAAGTGCTGAGCTCATCCGAACACCGGCCGCAGACAAAGATACAGAAATATCTCTCTCCCACAACAAACTACACACAACGAGCACTTTCTACACGTGCACACCACTTATATACAAACACACACCTTTGACCGCATGATGCCAGGGCAGAGAAAATGAGGGCATCCCTGGCACCAAGCGAAATGGAAAAATCAACCCGCAGCCAAGTGACTGGAGGCTCCGAGAGAAAACCTCACAGGAGCGATTTTACACCCAAGGTCCAAGGCAGATAACGCCTCCCCATTCTGGTCTGCTCTGTGTTTCTCGGCTTTGCCGCGGTGGCAAACAGACTGCGGGTGGAAAAAGGGTGTGTAAAGCGAGACAATAAAAAAGCCAAAGTGAAGGTAAAAGAAGGGGGGGGGGGGGGGGGGGGGGGGCGCAGCGGGGAGGTGCAAAGAAGCAGTGCGAGGCACACTAACCCATATTTACAGAGATGGAGGCTTATACGGCCCCCACAACAGAGCCAACTCACTGGAAGTGATGGATTAGGAGAAGAAGAGGGAAGACAGACAAAAAGATACAGTATGGGACCATGGGGGACAAAAGGCAGAGACGGGATTTGAATCATTAGGTGCATGTGCGAAAATAAACACATTTAAACATGCAGACATTCATGCACTGAGCTGAATTATGCATGCATATATATATATAAACACACACTGTATAATTATCAGACTAAAAGGCTTTTAACCTCACAGTGATGTCACTGCTCAGCGATAATTCATCCCGGAGGATGCAGCGGTCAGCAGAGATCTCGCTCCCGCCGGTGGTCCATATATGCCACCCCCCCCCCCTTCGGCCTCCCTCTTTTCAGCAGAGAGCGGAGTCTATCGGGGGGGTGATGGGTCTTCATGAATAATTTGACTCGTATGAAAATGGATTCCTGACCGATATTGACCCGTCTACTTGACGAGCAGCACTTTAAGGTCTCTCCAGGGGGAGGTGTTCAGTACTGGACCGTGTAGTGAAAGTGAGAGGCCTGGTATGGCCGTCCAGCTTTAATGCCCCGCCATCACGGAGCACCCTCACAATGACGCGAGGAGGGGGCCCCGTAGCGAGACGCGCTAGAAGACCGTTTCCACGCGGGGGGGATTCCACGGTTGTACTTTTTCCACAAGGAACCAAACAGTAGCGACAAATTGTGGGATTTCAGATCAGACACCAGCCTCACAGCAACTTTCTTTTAATGGCGGGTCAATTGAGAGTTACAAACTTAGCTGTCTTTGGCTTCTATGCATTCTGTTCCACTGAGCTGCATGGATAGCAAGTGCACCAGGCTGGGACTGCTAGCTTGACTCTCCAGCCAGATCACATGAGCCCCAGCACTGTACATACCCATCCCCCAACACCAATATGCTGTGGGAATGACAGAAGAAATGGAAAGGAGGTAGACAAAAAGGGAGAAGGAGGCGAGATGCCCACTTTCTCGGTTTCTTTAAGTCCTCACACACGGAGGTGACATGAAGGCTTCCCTCAGGATGGAAAGCAGGAGAGAACGTTGGCTGTGCAGGAATAGTAAGGACATCAGGGGAGAGATGTACAGCAGCAGCTGAGGACAGGGCTTTTCCCTGCATCAGCCCAGCCCCCTCTGTGTAGAATACTACACATGCACATGTGCCTATATCATCACAATGAACACAAAGCCCTTCTATATTCAAACGCCTGGAGCAGAGAATGGGGAAAAAAAGAAACTTGCACTACACAATATCTCCCTGGCGAGCTGCTTAGTGCATTGCTCCACTTTTACGTACGCGTGTTACATATGTGTAATAATTCATGCTCGGTTCCCTCCAAATGCACATGTGCTTCTGTGTATATTCGGCATCCCTCGCCGCGGAGGCATTTTGAAACAATATCGGCTACTCTCCTCAGCATCGCAGAAGGACTAAGTGATTGATAAGCAGACGGTCCGCCGGTTGGGATGAAGGTCACCGCGGTAACAGAGGGATGAGCTACAAGTTGAGAGGAATCACACATGCGTTCACCCGTAATGCCTACAAACACAGCGACAGGGTGAAGACGCAGGAAGGGCTGAGGGAGAGAGTCTAAAGCAGAGAGGAAGGCTCTGTGTGTCTGGCCAGAGCGGTACTCAATGTGCCTTGGGGCTTTGGAACGATTTCATGCCCTCATAAGCAATGAAACGCACAGTTACAGACACACACACACACACACACACACGTAGGAACACACACCCACTGCAGGGCATTCTCCCTGCCCAGCTACCCGCATCAGATGAAAAAAAGCATTGGCACGTGGTCAGAGGCGAAGACGGACAGAAGAACAAAGATAAGCAAAGATAGAAGTCTGCTACGACACGCCTTCACTGCGGGGTGCAACAGAGTGCTCCATCTACCCGTGCAGCATTTTACCTTCAATGGTATTGACTAAAAATACAGTGATTCAGACGTCTCAGTCCACATGGCGGGTTTCCAGTTTAGACCTGGACATCCGATGCGACACTCAGATGTTGAATTTTCTACAGAGCAGAGAAGCTGAAAGAGGTCCATTGCTCCCGGGGGAGAGGTCCTAAAGAAACACTTCTCTCCGGCCCGCATTCAAGTTTTGACCTTAACCTTCGTCCACCTGCGGTAAATACGCCCCTGCCTTCAACCCCGGAGTCACACTTCACTAACTCACAAAACCGAATTCATCTGCAAGAGCTCAGCTCTTCAAGTGTTGCGTTATTCCCCCCCCCCAATAAAACAAACTAAAAAAGGTCAAGGCCGTTTGTGCACTGTCAGCAAGCGCATGGGTGCAAGCTCATTAGATCCACCCAGGTCTGCTGCTGCTGTTCTCTGCAGGCATATCTGATCCTTATCACCCCCCCAACCTCCCCCACTCGCTCTCTTATAAAACCCAGGTGTGCAAACACAAAAGGTTTACCTAGGCGTCATAAATGATAACAGGTAAGGGGAGAGGGGGGAGAGGGGAGAGGGGAGGGGTAATAAAAAGAAGGAGGTCCAGCTCCTCAGATCCACAGGGAACTCCTAATCTGACTAGTTTTTTTTATCCCTTGCACAGATACACAGACGTTAATTTGTTGCCTGATCGTCTCGAACCAATTCTGTCAAAAGGAGGTGACTGATTTACGTTATCTATTCAATCCTAACGGTGTCAAAAGCTGGAATACTGATACGAGGCATCTACAAACTTAAAGCAGGTCTCAAGGCATCGCTAATTCTACATGACATAGAGGCTGCATCTTTGCAAAATCCACAGTGGGGCTTCAAGCTAAATGCTAAAGTTACAATGCTGACCTGGTTAAGACTCCAGAAAATGTGAAAAGTTGAATTATGGAAAAGTGTGTGGGGGGGCCAATTCAAAAAGAAAAGAGATAATGAGTGGAGGAGATAGATCTCAGATCCAGACTTCAAACTTCTCACAGTCTCCCAGAGCAGATGGTTGCCACCTTTTTAAAGGGCGGCTTGAGTAAGATAAATAGTCTCATTGAAATTCCTTCCCTTGCGCGTTTACCTCTCCTGCAGTGACATCTTCACATTTGATCCACGTGGAAAAAAAACACAACAATTTTCAGCACACATTAAACATAAACTAACACATTTTGACACACTGACGCGCACACACACTCTTTGTAACTTCAGCCGCTGCAATCAGCCTCGTCTTTCTGTTTCGGTGTTCAGTGGCTAAAGCGAGCTCAACAATGGCTTGCCTTCTTCCCACAGCAACCCGCCTATACACACACACACACACACACACACAATCTCAGAAGGCCAGGGCCACAGTCAGTGGCGACTTCATGAAGAGAAGGATTAGTACTAAGAGGCTGCTGTGTGTGGGACCTTGAGGCAGTCGAACACAAAGGACTACAAATTGCCAGCTACATGCAACCATTGCGTGCAGCACACACACACACACACACACACACACACACACACACACACACACACACACACACACACAAGGCCACAAGAATTTTATTTGGGCGAATCACCGCGAGGAAATTATGGAAGCAATTATCAGATGCCCAGAGAGAACGGAAAACATAATTCCCTTGTTGTAATGGTGCGTGGAGGAGCCCCGTGTGTGTACGGCAACGCATCCCAAGCCGTGTAATTCATACCAGAAAACTGACACTGGTTTGCATGGATTACTCCGACCTATAGGATGTCACAGAGACCAGAGCATCCAGTGTGTCCACACAGAAAGCCCGTGGGTTGAACAGGTGGCTGGCAGGCTCGCTGCTCGGTGGCACTCCTAATCTTTGCTTATCAAAAATCTGGGAGTGCCACGTCTGTGGTTGGAAAGCTTCCACCGCGGTAGTTGTAGAAACACAACAGACTACACAATGGGAGTCAAAGGTTAAACTCGGGGAACACCTGTTGATTGGTTGAAGTAATATGCTATAAGTTATTTGATGGTTCTAGCCTCTAAACTTTATTTGTCTTAAGTGATAGGAATACTAGGAATGGTTGCTTGGACGAAAAAAAGCAGTGTGTTGAGTCGTTTTGGGGATATTTGTTGATGCCAGATTCTCAAATGTGAGGATTTACTCCCCAGAAACCGACTGTCAATCAAGCAGCGTATTGAGGATTGCATCACCATTTCTTCCTCACTTCTCGCTGCTACTACGGAGTTCTTTGTGTTTTTTTTAGAAATATATATCGCACCCCTTCCTGTGTGGTGCAGTATTTTTACTTGGAAGTTAGACATTAGAGAAGCACGCTTTTGTGATCTTGGCTCTGTTCTGACAACCGAGGAGTTAAATGCCTATGTCTTCTCTCACCACAATGTTTCCTGTCTTTATCTCTACATGCTAATAAATGCAAAAATAAAAGCATTTTCAATGTGCATTTGGGTTACAGTAAGACTTGTACGACGTTGTTTTCCATTTGGATAAGTCAGTAGCACATCTCTCTCACTACCGACCCCCCATTCCCCAGCTTCCCTCCTCTGACACAGAAAGCTTTATTGCGGTCAATTAAATGTTAATCAGGAGCAGTAGCTCAGCCCGTCCTTTGCAGACTCAGTGATGCCAGATGGAGTGGTGCAATAGAAAGAGACAGGCTCTGCCGAAAACAAATTAAAGTTTAAAAGCCCAGAGTCAGTGGGGAGTCAAATTCAGAGATGATCTCTTCAAATCAGATGACCGATGACAGAGGACAGAGAGGGAGACGCTCAGATCTTCATCTGCCTCTTCACCCCCTTCAAATAATTAACAACATCTTAGTTTCAGAACTGCTGCCTCAATAACAAATACACACAATCATTGACTAGGAATTTGGTCGAGGTCGTGTGCGCCGTATTATGGTGTGTGGTGGTGGTGGAGAGTCAGTGACTTGGCCAAGAGAAAAGGGGCCCACTTTAGCAATGTGGTTATCGGAGACACGGAGAAGCAAGACCAGAAAAGGGAGGTACGTACATTCTGACCGTGTGTGTGTGTGTGTGTGAGAGAGCAAAAGGCATAAGAAGATGTGTTCGGTGTGTTCGCTCTGTTATCAGCGGTCACACAAACTGCGTGTCCTCCCTCCACCTGCTTAACAAATTATCAGTTGCCATGGAGAAATACAAGTAACAACCCCCCCGGCTCCCCCTACGCCTGTTGACACAAGCACGCGTTACTCTATGCATGTCTGCACACATTTTGAGCTGAGAAAACTTATTGAGTTCTTGATAGTCACTATCTCAATTCTGCACTCATAAAGACTCCCTTTCTACCCAGTGAGACTTTCTGTGGCTCCACTGCTTATTTTCCTTTATGGTATAAAACAGAAATAATTTCTCCATTGAATTCCAGCAGACTCTTCTGTGTATCGGTGCATTAAATGGGTTGGATGACAAGAAGGTGGAGGAGGAAGGAGATGAAGGGAAAAAACGTAGATGACGCAGTTAATGAGGTGACAATTACGTGTCATCCGTCAACGTCCCACCAGGTAGACAGACTCAAACGCTACACGCTCACTTTAGGAACCCTTTGACATTTTGGGAAAGGCAATTATTTGCTTTCTTGCCAAGACTTAGAAGAGCAAATCAATATCAATCTCACTTAATATATTGTTAGCCAGCAGACGGTTAGCTGGGAGACCGGAGACATCTCAGGGACTGTGCCAAAGCTATTATCACATTATGTTCAGGTCCCACTATTTCATATCATCTTTAACCTGACTGTGTGCAAAGGTAAACAAATGATCAATTGGTTGCCGGGTGGTTCTGGATTGTCCCTCTGGGACACGGAGGCTCGTGTACAGATTGCCAAAGCCCTCCGAGGCAAAATGTGTTATTTTGAGCGATACACATTTAATTGAATCACTGTTAAAGCTGCTAGTTATTCATAAAATAATCAGTTGTGCTGACGCATTAATGAAATGCGAAAAAAAATCATTTTGCAAACAGTGTTTGCTTAAGTCTAAGTTATGTTTTTGGTCCTGTAGGTGCATTTGTCTTTTTTCCTTCATGTTTTTATGAATATATCTTATGCAATTGCAAAATGTTTATTCAGACAAACCGATTGTTCGCCGCATGCTCTTCCAGTCAGACGGGTATTTCTGTATCCTCTCTGACATCACCAAAAACATTCCTGTCACGTTGAATTTACTGCTGGAGAAAATGGTTCTTTAATTGACCCTTCTCCGGAGAGTTCAAAGGTCAGGCTCATCTGCTTGGAGCTGTGAGGATTATCCCTGGTGGTTTCTAACCACAGGACAAACCACCGCCGTCCTCTGCTCTGGAACACTGAGCAGCGCGTTGTGTGTTCGTCCTCATGTCAGTAACTCCTGCTTTGTGTTTTTCGAGGGAATTCACTGCACGTCTTGTTAATCTACCATTTTTTCGATGAATTCTTGTAACTTCAGATGTGCCCTTTGCTACGTTATCTGGCTCCAACAGATCGGTGCAGTCGGATGTCGTGTAGACTACTGAACAATTGTTTCGTAGCGTGAGGGTCATTTGATATCAGGATAAGAAATGTGGGTGATTCAAGAATCTGATGGAGAACTAAAACTTCATCGTTATGCTTTTATACTGTAATGAACTATTTTAAGTGCATTTTTGAGATGGCTAAGCATTAGCAATTCTTAGTCATTTCCAAAATCAGCTCAGACCAGCAAGGTTTTAGGACTATTTATTTATTGTACAATCCGCATATTTTCACAGCAACAACAACAACAGTGTGGCCATAACATCTCAAGTGTCTGCAAACGCTGCAGTGTTACCATGATGGCCATGAAAAAATACAAGAAGAAGGCAGTATGGGGCCCAACGAGGGCAGAGGCCCCAGATTTAACTCCATTCATTAAAGCCCACCACTGATTTCAAGAGTAGGGCTTCAGAGGAGTGAGCTGCAGGCGGACAGCTTGCTTTTGCACACCACAGCGTTTCACATGCGGACAAATGAGGGAGCTGGCAGGACAAGAAATGAGGGATGTGTGTGAGAGAGAGAGAGAGAGGCTAGTGAAAAAGGAGTTAGAGCAAGGAAAGAGAGATTGAAAGAGGTTTAGCCCTTAGCCGAGAATAAGCTCTAAAAAATTAATACTGTCATCTGAATTCATCCCGAGCACATTGAATAATTGAGAAGTGTCTTTGAGGGGAGCAGATATTGCAGAGTGTGACATGGTGGGGGTTGGCGAGGACACAGAAATTACTGGGAAAACCTGTTACTGTTTGTCTGTAAGTTTCAACAACCGGTTTCAGCGTATTTGTGACGGAAAATATGACAAATCATGTGTCACGTGCTTGGACATGCAAACAGAACAGCAGGACCAGACAGCGGGACAGTAGAAAATGGACATGGATATAATGTGGGAAGGAAAAGATTTGTTCATTGATTGAACGTGGAACTAGAAGAGCGCCTGGGGCTTCTCCTCCACACGGGGCTCTGACTGACACTATAAAGACTTCGAGGGGCGTCGGGAGCGGGAGTGTGTTCCCATAACCCATCGGCCCTTCAGCCTCACACAACCACGGACCCCTCCATTGGGCATCTGAGCCACAGCGCAGATGGCATACACCAATTTAGAGCAAAGGTTGTCTATTTACCCCTCACCTCCCCCCTCCCTTCTGCTGCTACACTCTTACTGTCTCTTACCCCCCCACATCACTCCCCTTTTTATTGCCTTTTTCTCTTCAGTTCCGTAAGGTTTTATCTGAGGGGCCTCCTGATTGTGTTCTGATTACACACAAATTCTAAAAAACAGTCCCCCATTTCTTCAGCATCTTTTTCCATTTTTAAAGTATTTTCTTCAGTATTATAAGAATGGCCGGGTATCTCATGCTCTCAGATAATGAGCAAAAGTTATAGTTCTATACACCGGTAGCCATGTCTTGCAGGGATATTAATGGTGGACCACTCTGCATTGGGGGAAAGCCATGAAAGGAGTTTTGTTTAGTCAACCTCGTCCTGCTTTGATACGAACAATACATAATTGCAGCCCCAAAGAATCAGCGTGGTAGGCTTTAAAACATGATTAGCAACATCTATACCGTCACACAACAACACATGGGGGAGAGCAGAGCGGCAGCCTCAGTGTGTTTGATGGTTGTGCAATGGATGCAGCACTTTAAAGTGGCAGATTAAATGAGAAAAGGTGTGTTTAACATGTGTGGTAATGAGTCACTTGTTTGGGGATTGTACTGCATGGAAAGTACCTGTAGATACCCATCTGTTAAACAACATAACACATAATGACTAATGCACATGTTCAACCACTTCATTTATCACCTCAGAAGACATTGTGAACGTAACTTTATGGTGTAACTATCTCTAGTTTCAAGTTGTGTTCAATACAGCCTGATGTTCATTTAGAAAATGAAGATCCTATTTAGAGTATAATAGACCATAAAGTATGCTCTGGGTTTAGCGTGGTTCACAGGTCCCTGCTGCAACCCAGAGCCATTAACGGCGGCTCTGCTTCACGAACACAAATACGGACACCGGCCATTCACTGGTTGCAAAAGAAAAAAGATGGCGACAGGCCGCCAGGTTCGCCAAATCCAAAGCCATAAAACATCGACTGGTTGCAAACCTCGGGTCTTTAGTCTTAAAGATTAAAGTAATCTCATGAATGAGTTCTAATGAGGTAAACTCCGCAGCAGAGGCTCAATGTCCTGAACACTGGTGATAAGCCCAAACATGACTGGGCAAATGCACTCTACATGTCTGGGCGCGTCGGTCTGTGAGGTAAAAGTGGAACACGTTTGAAAACTTCAACAGTAAACTTTATTTATATAGGTAGACAGAACTCTATGTACCGTACATGTGAGTGGGAGCTGAGTCCGCATAACTTTAAATGAGAATTTCAGACGTGTGAGTATGTGTGTGTGTGTGTGTGTGTGTGTGTGTGTGTGTGTGTGTGTGTGTGTGTGTGTGTTTATGTGGAGTGTCACTGTGACATAACTCGGCCTGGGATGTGCAGCTGCTGGGAACAGGGAGCCTGTTACAACAGGGTTAAGTAACAGCAGAGCCCAAGGTTCAGTGCTGCTAGAAATATTTACACACACGCACAAAATACACCTGCCTGACACGCAGATACACACAAGTGCACTTAATCTCCCGATTATGCAAAGACACACAGGCACCTACAAGCATGTACAGGTGCTATTTTGAGTTGCAGCTTGTACACTCCCCGCCATACCGAAGCTTCGCTTACTGCACATTTCACAAGCTCCGCACCACACCGACCCCTCGAACGCTGGCTGTGTTGCATTTGTTCGCACCAGCTTAAGTGTTGACCACTCCAACATTTAAGAACTAACTCGTCTAACAATAAATTGTAAACGTTGACAGCAGTGAGGTTCGGTGAATAGCCCTTAATGAGATTGAGAAATGAGAAGGAAGTAAAATCAATGTTATATATATAATTCTGCTAAAGTAAATGACCAAACCTTGTGTTACTTTTTTAAAGTTTACTCTACAAGTTAATGGCGGCCCGAGGGTGATGAAATGTTGCACTTGGCAATCTACCTTTCACCAGTTTTAATGATTGACTGACAAACATATGAAAAATAATGAGCTAAGTGGGAACCTGGGAGAGAAACCGCAGGGGGATTACTTGGATTTGCTCAGCAAATCTCCTCAACAAAAGGTGCCCTGGCTGCACGAAGCTGTAGGTGTTCGAACCCGGCTCCGTGTGAGGGTGAAACGTAAGCGGCGTAAGAGAAATGGAGAGCGACGGGACTGAAAAAAAAAGCAGAGGTAGTCCTCCGAAACACCTTTTTTAACAAGCCTCCACGCTGGAAGGGGCCGGCTTGTCCGTTTGGACCTGTGGAGAGCCGTCATCCTGGGTATTAATGCGCCATCCTACGCGTCTCCACCACTACGAAGACAAAAACAACTATAGTCCGTGATAAAGAGTCACTTGTAAAGGAAACTTTATTTAAAAAAGGCCACAGGAGATTTATTGACTTTGGGTAACACTAAACCACTGACAGCTTGGCCATCGTGCCCGAAATTCCAGGAGTAACAGCCCTGAACGGGGACAGTGAACCCGGCCTTGACTACGCACAGAACCCCCCCGCCCCTCTTAGCTCTTCACTGAAGCATATCACATCACATAACTTGAGAAGCACTTACAAAATATGGCCTACAGGCTCCACGCCCCATGGAACGGGTCCTTTAGCCTCTAACCTCCGGGTGTTAATCTATGCCCTCTGACCTTCTGCACCTCCCTCCTCCCCGGTGCCTTACGCTTCATGGGTGACCGGATAGCTGTCTTTCCAAAAAAAAGAAACGAAAAGCTTTTCCCCCCTTTACCGCTCATCTAAACTCTCAGCATCCAAATAGTTCTGTGATTCCCCTGCAGCAGGATCAGCAACCTTGACCCGAGAGACAGATCCCTGCCAAGGTTTACGTAACAAATGGCCCACTGTGGATACGGTAGCATGATGGAAATTTAGCCTCAGATAGCAAAGAAAAAAAAAAGCATGGTGTGACAAAAACACGGCGTATCACGTGGATTTATTTGTATTTTGGCAGAGGTATTTAATCACACGCATGCGCCGAGCATGTTAAATCTTTTGTTTACATCCAGTTCCTTGTCGTATTAATGGATTAGCTGCAGTTCAGTAAACTGTCTTATGTAATTGTTTCATTCTCTTAGCTCTTAAACAGGGTTGCGTCACTTAAAATAGCCTCCTGTGTTTCCAGACAAACTGGTTACAACCTTTCTGCCTGCTCGAAATTCCAGCCAAAAGACATGTGACCGAGGCCTCGGAAGAACATCATGCACACGTGAAGTAAAGACAAAGGACGCATTGGATGCAATTTCAATCCACAGCCTAATTTGTCTATTAAATGTGAGGGATTATGTGCAGGATGCCGCGTTCTGGTCAATTTATGAGATGAGTATGTGTAAGGTCACCAAACCCCACGCTGCTTAAAGAGATTACTGATCCTAAGTGCCTCCCTGATGTGATCCCCCTCACCCTACCTCGTGTGCTCAGCGTTTTCAAACGCATTTCCATCAGAATGATGCAGAGAGGTACAACGAGGAACGCGCTTTCCAAATAAGCGCTCGTAAAACTGCGCGGGGATGGATGCGCGCCCGTGTGTGTGTGTGTGTGTGTGTGTACGTCAGTGGGTTTACAAGCCACATGCTTTCTTGTTTTTGTTTTGATGGAGGAAGGAGGGGGGGCGGCCGGCCGGGTGGGTTGTGAGCGACTCTTACCTTCCATCCTGCAGAGCTGTTGCTGTCGCCTTTGTCTTTGAAGTAGGGGATGGATCTCACCATCCAGTCGTAAATCTGAGACAGCGTCAGCCTCTTGTCCGGCGCGCTCTCGATCGCTTTGGTTATCAGGTCGGCGTACGACAGGTTCCCCCAGGCGTTACGGCGAGATGACGCTTTCCTCGGGGCCTGCTGGGCGGCCAAGCCGCCGGGGTTCGGCGCGCCGGAGGCGGCCGTCGGCGAGTACGCGGAGAGCGGGGAGCCTGCGCTCTCCTGGCCGGAGGAGGAGAGCGCGCCATCGGCCGCTGGGCTGTTGCTGCTCTGGTCCTCGGTCGCCAAGCCCGAGCCATTGACGCTGGTCGACGCAGGGTTGGCGCCGTCGTCTTCGTCGTCCTCTTCCTCAGGTATAATGTCTGCGTCGTTGCTCTCCGGTTTCGCCGCGTTGGAGTCCGGCCGCGGCAGCGGCCAGGTGCAAGATCTGGGCCGCGTCTGGGGCTCGAAGTCCGGGTCAATGGCCACGTCCAAATCCGGGGGTGGGTCCGGGAGCGAAGCCTCGGCCATTATTCTCCGATAGCAACCTTACCCCCGCTGCCGGGTAATGAAGTTAAAAGACGAGAGACGAGGAGCTGTCAAAGTCGCGTCCCATGGATGCGCGCTCCCGTCCTTTGTTGCTATTCCACGCCGGCGGAGTCCCAGCCGGGCCACGAGCAACTTAGTTACGAACGCCTGTTGAAGACATGAAGACAGAAGAATGAGCCCGACACATTTTCGGTGAGAGCCAAGTTAGAACACAGCGCTGCGCAGGCGACCCGGGAGGTCCAACCGATGTCTGTCAATGAAGCACCGATTGATGACTTCTTTAAAATAACAAGGATTTAAATCGCCTTGCAATTAGAGTTATTCCTAAAGACTATATGTTCACGATTAGGAGCTCTACGCAAAAAAAAGCGTCCTGGTGCACGCGTCCGAATCCTCCCACTGGTGTCCGATGCCTGAGGAGAAAGTGCTGAAAGCTCATCATCATCATCCCTCTGTCAAATAAAATACCTACCACGGCCGGTAATGTGCTGCGTGGTGCCCCCCCCCCCAAAAAAAAGAAAAGAAAAAGAAAATCCCCAAAGAGAGATCAGATCCCGGATCGTTCACTTCCAGATGCCATCTTGACTCTTTCCTCCTTCTGCTCCTCAAGTGCGCTCCGCGATGCCGGGACACGTTGAAAGTACGCAGCGCGAGCCAGCGTCGATGCACAATATAAGGCAGCCGCCTCACTCACACGGGTTACTACTGTATCTCCACGCAGCGCGCGCCCGCACACACACACACACACACACACACACACACACACACACACACACACACACGTACATGCACGTACGTGCACGCGCACACGTTCACATGCACGCCCGCTCACACGCGTACAATCACGTACGTGCATACGCAAACACGCGGATGGGAGTCTAATCGAGGGCCAGCCCCCTGCATCCTGCGCACGGGATCGCCTTTTAAAGAGACACAGTCCAACGGGACGGAGCTGGGACACGTCTTGACATGTTGGTGACATTTATTTTAGAATTTCTTATTATTATTTGTTTTTTTTTAATGTTTTGACTGGGGAGGCACTGAAGGTGTTTTGCTGTGCTATCCATTTATTACTTTTTTCTTAAGCTACTGAGAACTGTAAGTGAATGAACACCTGTCATTATCAATTAATCAATCAAAAAACATTCATAACTTTTTCCGAGAAGTAAGTTGACCGATAGTCTTCTGAACTTCATGTCATTTTTTAATGACTAAATTTGTACTTGTACTTTGTACACATTGTATTTGTATGTGCATGTGTATTAAAACACGTGTCATACATATGTTGCTGACATGAAAGTGCTTCTAAAAGAAAACATTTGAAAAACCTGCTCTGATTTTAGCTTTAACCCGCAGTGCCACTCAGAAGTTCGGACACATTTTCTCATTCAGTTATTCAGTTCATTGACAAAGTCCGTCCACACGCTGGACACTATGTCTTTTTGTACGTTCACGTCACCCTCTGCTGTGCCTTTAATCGGCGCACCAGTTTGTCAATCATGTCCGTCGCGGTGCTCAGGCCACGCCCCCCCTTCTGGAGCCCTTCCCACCTTGATCAGGATGACGTCATCCCGTTCACTAACCAGAGGTGATGGGAGAAATCCTAGATGCTGCTCCATCCTGAAAATGATGTTCTGGACCCCTCTCTCCCCCTTCCCTCCCTCCTCCTCCGCGCCCCCCCTCTCTCCCCTCCCCGTCCTACGGATCAAAACAGCCTCGTCCAGGTCTTCTTTGTTTCGAGGGCTGCCATGCACGGTGCGCGTCTAGCATGCGCGTGCTCGTGGTATGTGTGCCGGAATGCGCGTCGGCAGCTGATCATAATGAAGTGTCCCTTCTGAATGACATCATGGATTTATTTGATGTATGTGATACTTCAATGCATAGCGTCTTTTTTCTAACTATTTGACATCACGATGATGTATAATATCAATTTAGGATATTACAGTTATTGTATGTTTTGGGCAATTATTGCAGTTCATTTCCTTTTATTCCTTATTTCCATGCGCTCTCAAATAGCCGCACATTATTGTGTAATTGTGTTCAGTGACTTCTATTCAACCAGGCAGATTGGCCCAGAACACAGACGCTCGTGTACAGAGTCTGGAGCCTGAATACTGTACAGGCTTACAGGCAGAGAGTCGGTGGCTGTACCACATATTGTGTGCTGGTTTTTGTTCCCCTTCACATCAAAGAGAATACCTGATGCAGCAGTTTGTCTCCCACAGTATACAGTTAACCATTCACTGGATGTACAGAGGGAGGTTGTGGTGTCTGAGAATGTGTGTGTGTGTGTGTGTGTGTGTGTGTGTGTGCGTGTGGAGAAATGTGTTATGTAGTCAACTGTACCCGCCCAAGATATTTTAAGTACAGATAAAGATAAGTGGTTTTAGTGCCTATTGAGTAAAGAATAGGATTCATTTGGTTTCCTTTTAAACAAACAATAAGCAGACCTGTAGAGTTTGAAACTATTGTACTACTATAAAATTTGTCTTTGTCAAAAATCCCATCGCTAATGTTTCTGTACATGGGGCTGCCTGCAGTGCTCTTTGGGTATTCTCTTTGAAGAGTTCAACCCCTTTCCTTCAAGAGCACCAGTATTTCATTATTGAGTGCATCCCATCGAGCTCCCCCTCCTCGTCTGAAGCCTACAGACATTTTGGACATTCTTAGTTTTGTACCTGCATATTTAAGTTTCCAGGTTGTTTTTTTTGAGCAGTGTGTCGTCATATGAAACCAGACGTTCACCATCGATACCCCGCTGCAGCACGCCTGGCATTTGGCCACTATATTTCGCACGGGAAAAGATAACTCTGCCTTAGAAGCCCCTTTGAGAGCTATAACGCAGCGTTGCTGCAGGACCCATAGACGAAAAAACAGACATGTGCATGCATCCGTGCGCACACCTGCACACAATCTTTACTCTGGGGTGCTTGTACTTCAGCTGCTTGGTGTAAACCCAGTATCTTCTACAATGCACGCGGTTTGGATGATGTAGGTGTTGCTGGCCGTTGTGACTGTAGTTATCAGGGGCTGGTCCAGGCTAGAATGGTGCACTACAATGACCTCATCCTTAGATGGACGCAATAACAAACCTTGTAGCAATGTGTTGCGCTCTGCTGCCACCTACAGGCACTCGGCAGGAATCTCCACAACCGCACACACAAAATATCTGCCCATTGTAACTAGAGATGAAAAACGGAAGATGTTCCTGCTTATATTTTTCTTTTAATTATATTGCAATTTAAGCGTTGTGGTGTTTGTCATATACATTTTGAATCGTTAAACACAGAAACAGAAAATCTTTTACCTTAATCAAACTGTCAAAAGTATCAAATATGTCTGCATGGCTCCAGTATATATTTATATATTTTTGTAGGGTGACAAGAAAAACACATAGAAGAGGCCCCTCCAATGCAGAGTAATTAAATATAAATAGCAATTTTCCTACTCTGAAATTATCACATTTTGTCAACTCTTACACTTAAAAGAAACATCGACAATTTGTAAATGTAGTGAAGTTTGTGTTTGTCTTAATTATTAATAATTGCTCCCCCGGGCAAAAATGTAAACACCATGGGTTAAAAAGTCGCTTTGGATAAAAGCGTCAGCTAAATTACCTGTAATGTAACGTAAATTTACACATACCACAGAGAACAAAAATTGTTCTTGAAAACAATTCTCACATTTGTCCACCAGAGGGAGGCAGCCAACTGCTCCGAGGTGAGTGAGAACACCTGTTTCCCTTGTCGTTTCAACATGTTGGGGAGGTTTCCATATTCTTTAAAGAAAATATTCCACAAGGGGGAGAGAGCACTCCTCTTAGAAGAGGACCACACAGTAAAAAAGGTACAACACACATGCATGAGATCAGTCGGATCTAAATCCAAGACAGGTTTCATTTTTTTTTGCTATATATTTACTGCGGCTATCAAGTCTTTTTTTTTTCCTCGCGCTGATTCTGAACTTCTCTTGAGCAGCATTCGCTGTCTGGAGGTTTATGTGATTATGAGGCGGTCAGCGGTGGATGTCAGGTGCTGGTGGGTTTCCTGGTGTGTCTGCGGTCTCCCTTCATCCAGTAGGACTCCGTTTGCATCTCCGTCAGTCTGGAGACGGTCCTTTGGAAGGCAAAGATCTCCTCCTCGGCCGTGAACAGCGTGAGGCGCTCGGCGGCCTCCTGAAGAGGGGAACCGAGGCCGGTGTGAATGGCTGACACACTCAAATCAAACTCAAAATGAAACTTATTTCGGGCAGAGGAACTGGATAGCGGCAGCAAAAGGTGGCTGCTTTGATTCCTGGACACGCAGGATCAATGTGAGAGCAACAGCCTCTTTTTTTCAGGAATACTCACACCCACAATGTCATGTGTCAGTTTTTATGACTTTTATTCTAATTAAAGTGCAGCCATCTATGATGGCAACTGAACTGAAAGGAGGTATTTTATTTGATTCTATTTAACGTTATCTGGACCCTGAGTCTGAAATAAAGTTTGACGAATCGTTTAAAGAGAAAACAGTGCTGTGATTTACAGATGTTGCGGTCTTTAGAATAGCTTGCATTCGTTAGTGAGAGGAAGTGATGGTTATAGCTTTACCCCGCTGAGGCCCAGGTCATCCAGCAGTTGTCTGTCCCTCTCATTGTCCCCTCCGGTGTGGACAAACAGCCGCTCTAAAGGCGAAGCTGCCAGCAGCACCACTCTCACCTGGTGCATGAAGGGGAATAACAGAGACAGAGGAATGTCTGAATTATTGATCAAGGTTACTTTCTCTATTATTAATGATAACGTGAACAGTTTTTTTTATACGTACACTACATAGGTGGCTCTTAAACATATACGTGCATTTATGCATCCATGTGATGACCTGCGAGAAGAAACTGTTTTCATGTCTGGTTGTTTTACTGTACGTGGTTCTGAACGGCCATCGAGAAGAGAGCCGATCTGACGGGTCGTGTGAGCGGTGTGCGTGGAGGCTATTGAATGACGGCTGGGACGAGGTCTTGAGCTATGGGCTGCAGCATGCACAGTCTAACTGGAGCTGCAACGTTCGTGGTCACGGTGTCTGCTCAGGTGCTCTTCGGGCTGCACGCGGCCTCACAGAACCCCGGATGGGTGGCGCGACACGTTACACTTCAGTTTTTCAATCGGATGGGGCACCTTGTTGTCGTAGAAGTTGTCAACGAGGGTGGTGAAGCGCCTGGCCTGGTCCTTCAGGGTCAGCGTCAGGATCGGAACGTGGCGAATGAATACCGTGTCAAAGAGCCGCGCCATTTCCAGGTAGTCGCTGGCACCCAGAGGCTGAGAAAACAAGCGAGCGTGTTACAAGAGCTTCTGAACGACAGCGGCACGTCGCAGAACGGAGGGTAAATGCTTTCCGAATGGCGCAGATGCACGCGCGCCCACAATGTGAGTGCTGCAGTGTGGCTGCATCGGCTGTACGATGGGGCATCTTGTGCGAAAGCCTCGGGCTGATGTTCAGTCCCTGTCCTTGGTCGCTCTGCCATTCAGGATGAGTGCTCTCAAAATGAAAGTGGACATGCCAACGTGCGGCATGTCGTCGGATGGAAGAGGGAGCCTTGAAGCTCAGATGCCTGCAAAAGCTCACCGCTGTCCATCAGGCTTGAGGCTTGAACACGCGCGGCAGATTGATGTACCGCGCTGCTTTATTTGAGACACAACAGGCTTAAATATTCACTAAATCGTCAATAGACTGCTTTTTGACATTGAGCAGAAAATAGTACTGAGATTGAGGGAAGGTGATTCAGCTTAAGAGCACTGGCTTGGACAATAAGTACACACAGGCGGGAAGAAACAGCATAATAAAGAGGCAAGAGAAGTGCTTTGAATTTGAGCAGTTTTGATTAGTGGTGAGTGGATTGTGTGTGTGAGAATGAACTGTGTCCGTGTGTGTCTGTCTGAGTGAGCGTGCGTGCAAGTAAAATCTGTGCGCCCTTCCTGCATCGTAAGTGTACCTTTACTGCAATTACTCATTTACGTTGTCTTTTTCTTGTAACGTGGGTTGAAAACACATTGAGGACAAACGTTGAGGACAACTATACTAATTCTCAGTGTTGTTTTACAATCACAGGATTATAAGACCAAACAAATCAGGATAAAACACTCACTTTGCCACACAGCTCATCAAAACTACAGTCAGCGATGGAGCCACAGGTCTTTTCCAGCCTCACGTCTCTGCCCAGAACTGTGAGCAACCGAGGGCCTGTAACTATGGAAACACACACCCAATAATACAAATATCGTCAAACTGTAACAGTTGAATCCTATTAAAAATACATCTACTAAGAAATGAATTAATCCTAAACATGGGGAAAATCCTCCTCATTTTCTCCCGCTTTAATTAATTTAATATGCAGATTTCTCTACAATTTGTCCAGAGGTTTCAGATGGATCAGTACAAGAAAAAACAGTTGTAATCAATTTGTAAAATTAAAATGTGTTTGAAAACCCCCCCCATAAATGTTACTGCGCAACCATAAAACATTTTCCTCTTACCTGTCGTGCTTATTTTTTTTTAAACCGATGTGATTTGTTAAGTTCAGGAGTAATTGGCTGTAGAGATGACTACCTTATATACCTTATCACTGAAGAGTTTGGCATCAGAGTAAATTATTGACAGTACACACGCAGTACGCGTCGTCTGAAGATGGCGTTAACTTCCCTACCGCTCTTTTGACCCGAGGCCAGCTCCTCGAACAGCGCATCCAGGAAGGCCGCCGCGCCAGGCTCCCCCGAGCTGAACAAGACGCACGCGCAACACACCGGAGAAGACAAAAAGGAAAAAGGACATTAATAACGTTGAAGTGGCCACATCAAACGATGGCAGGAAAAGAGTGCGCCGGAGGATGGGCGTACTTAGCTTTTCACTCCAAACGGGTAAAAAAAATAGGATGTCGGGCTCTAAACCTGAGCATTAGCCTGTGAATACACGTCAAATGAGATTGTATAGTGCGCGTGTTTGTGTCTGTTATTGGGATTGTGTTTTAACTCAATGTAATAACGGGTGTTGTGCTCTTTTTACATACAGAGAAAGGACGAAAGCACTTGAAAGCTCCAATACGGCGATGAGCCACAGCGGTGCCATTCATACCTCGCTCCTAACAGCGTGCGCGTAATGACGCAGATAGAAAGCTGGCTTTTAAATCTCTACCTTTTTCTCATGTTCTATTGATTCCTCTTTCCTCTTTTCATGGATCGCTCGTGGTAATGAGGCTCTTTATACATCTCAGAGATTGTTTCTCCCCATTTGTGTATCTCTTTCTGCCCTTTAAAAAAAAAAATTCTCGATGATGTGCAAAAACATTTCCTGTGTGTGTGCGTGTGTGTGTGTGTGTGCGTGCGCATGTTGTGGATGCAAGTTAATGTTGACTCTTTACCAGACCTCTGCTCAGCTTTAGAGTTGAGCTGGATGCATTATCAGTGTGTGTGAGTGTGTGTGTGTGTGTGTGTCTTACAGGTAGTAGTGTTTTACGGCTGCAGCGTTGTTCAGCCTCCTGTAGTCGGTACCCGAGTCGAGACGGATTGTGTGGCAGTACTCCTGCACACGCACAAACATTAACACAAAACACAGACATACAGTAAGACAAATGAAAAGTCGCTCAACAGTAAATATTCAAAGTAAGCCAGTCTATATTTAAAAGAAATGCTTGAAGGAAAAGTATAACTTTAGGGTAATAATTATCACATAACATACATAAGACATTTTAGTTAAGACACTCTATTAGAGTAGGTTATATTTTTTTTACATTATACATATTTTTTTCACACATTTCCCTGCATGTATGGAAATAGTATTTCTATTTTAATTTCTTCTCAAAAAAATCCATTGAAAAGAACAAAACCAACAATGCTTTTGTTTTTCTGCAACACGTTGCAACTTCCCCCCTTTTATATCATCATTTTGTATCATCTCATACGGTCAGGAAATACGCAATAGCCCCAACTTGTGCTTATTTATGTTATTTCAGTGTGGCACCAACTTTCACTAAAATTCAGTGATTTCCAATTGGGTTTTTGTTTGAGTCACAGTTTGTGCGAAGGTGTCTATTCGTTACTCTCAGCCTGAGAAAATTTAGTCTGCGACAACAATATAAATATACAGTTCTCTACTTCTCGTCTGTCGAGGACAAAAAGAGCAAATAAGAAAAAAAGTTAACAAATTCAACAGCAAGTCACTGCCGTGACGCGTCTTCGTGGTTTATGGAGCCGATCTATTGTTCCTGCAGCCATTCAAGTGTGTTTCAGCGGGCTGAACTTGTGATGCAGGGTTCAAACTTTTCCGCATAGTGTAAAACGTCAACAGGATTCATGTCAGGGAGAGCACCACAAACTGTAATCATCATCTCCAGCGTTCTATCAAAGAGAAGAAAAGAATTGAATATCATCCCATCAAAGCCGGCTGACTGAGTAACGACAGCTCGGGGGGGGGGGGGGAAATTATGAAATCAGCGAATTTCTACCACTGGCCCTCTTAAGCTGCAGGATAATTAGTAATCATCACATAGCAAGGGGACGGAAATAGTCTATTCTTCTCCGCTGTCAACTTTTTATCTCCGTGTCCGCTCACACAAACGGGGGGTTCCCACTCTGAGCCAATTGGCTGAATCAGGCTTAATAACAACCTGACAAACTCGCCCTCCCCCACGCACAATAGGGAGGTGTCATTTCATCAACCTACTGTGACCCCGCCAACCGGTAAATAGTCCCTCCGAAATCGGGGGGAGAAAAAAAACAACAAAAAAAAACTTGTCACTATCGCAGCCACATCATTAAGAGTCTCAGTTTGTCTTTTTCTTCCGCCGTCTCCACCTGCGGTAAAAGGCGGTGGATGCATTTCGCTTGACGGAGAAGACGAGGCGCAAATAAGAGAGAGAGAGAGAGAGAGAGAGGGACAGAAAGACGGGAGGACTGGAAACACAATCAGCGGTGATGATTCCATTGGTTATTAATAATCAGATAAGGCCGAGGCCTTGCAGGTCATTACTTGATTAGCCATCTTGAGGGGATTGTCAAGTTCTCACTCCTCCAAGATTTCATCCGCCCACGCATTGTGATCCCCCCCCCCCACACCTCCACCCTCCCCTCACACACTCACTCAGTCTAGTTGGCCACTTAGTGTCTCCCACTCGGCTTATTCTGTATGTCGTGCCGTACAGCAGGACAGCAACAATATAGATATCTATCCATCCATGGAGGAACATATATACACGCTAAAGATGTCATGTTGAAGTCACTTTTTGACGATACCTGCTCAGTTAACTCACTTACTCCAAATTACATTTGCGCCTAATGAACCAAATATAACAGACACTATTAATCTGGATTGTTTTTTATATTGCAATGGTCAAATGACCAATTTCTTCCGTACGCTAAGGCCTGTGTTGACTTTAGCTGTTCTAAAAATACTTTTCTATTTGGAAAAGTGGCTCAAGATAAAGTGAAGTCCAACTCACCTGAACCTAAATTGTTGAGTTGATTAACACAAACTGAATTGGCTGAAACTTTATAATTGAACAATTGCCCCCAAAAAGTTACCCTTGAGCTGTGGGAAAACTGCATTGGAAACTGGCTAATTTTTTTTTTTTTCCCCCTTCTCAAAAGAATATGTCATTTTCATGGCAAACGGAATATTTTGGGGGTTTTGAACTGCTGGTTGCACAATAAGAGCAATCTGTGGTGGTCACATTGAGCATTTATCAAGGGCGTTTCTCAATTATTTTCTGACATTTTTAATACCTAACTCTAATTTAAAAAAGAATGAAATTGACAGATTCAATTAGTAAAGAAATAACTCAACAGTTCCTTTTTTTAAATTCTCGCCAATAGTCACGCCGTAACATTGGCTTTTTGTACGAGTGGTGTGAAAACTAGTCCCATACGCGGCCGGCCCACAGAGACGCAGCGTGGAAGCATTAAGAGTTCCACCACTCGCTCGACGGCGTTTACAAGCTCACGGACACAAGAGGGGCTGAAAAGAGAGAGAGAGCGAGAGCGAGAGCGAGATGACAGACATGAGAATCACAGTCTCTTTAGAAGAAAGTCATCCAAACACATGTAGCTCCAATCATGTCATTGTCCAAGCCGTCCACTGCTCTCTCTGGACAGCCGCTTAGCATAAAAACAGAGTGGCTTTTTTCCTTCTTTTTTTTATTTGTCGCTGCCCCCCCCATCCCATAACCCCCTCCAGCGCCCGCTCCCTCTACACGCCATATCTCCCTCCGTCCTTTACTCCTCAAAAAGTTGCTTTTGAGTTTTTTCAAAGAGCGCGGTGCTATTGAGCTGCAACAAAAGCCAAGGATAGCTGACTATTGGGCCCTGATGAGGTCCACTCCCTCATTACCCGGCAGCAGAAAACATTTGATGCTTTTTTTTGTTTGGCCCAGAGAATTGACCAGGCCTCAAAGAAATGCGGGGTGGGAAGGCTGAAAAAGAGACGAAGGGGGGACGGGGGAGAAAGGTTGTCGTCCATTCAACCATGTGTGTCTTACAGCCTTGTGTGGAAGGACAGAAGAAAAGGGGGCGGGAGGGATGGAGGGGTCGAGAGAGACGGGGGAGGAAAGAGAGAAAGCTTAAAACACTGCCTTTATGCCGGCAAGTTCTGGACGACTCTTCTGACATCAAAGTGTTTTCAGTAACTCGGGAGCTGCTGTGTGTGTGCGAGTGGGGGTGTATCTGGTGATTTTATTCATTCTTGGGCAGCCGGGGAGGAGGAGGGAGGACGGGAGGGAGGGGTGGGGGGGGGGTACGTGACAATGTGAACACCCTAATTACACCTAATGATCTATTCCCTTAAAGTGTGACCGCCTTGGGCCAGCGACGGTTTGTTCTGAGGGGTCGTTCTCACAACCTCCCCCTGCCTCGCCCGCTCCTCTTGGGGAAACATCTTTTGAGTTGCAGGCCCCACCTTTTCGGGATCCCGGACCCCACTGGACCCCCCACCCTCAACCCCTCTCGAGCTCCAAATGGGGCCCAAAACCAGACCCCCCCCCCCCCCCCGAAATCCGCGTGGAGTCGCCGCTACCTGCACCTGGCCAACGGCGGCGAAGCGCTTCGGCCCTGAGCCGCGCTGAATGGGCTCGATCCGGTGTGGCGTCGACTCAGCCTCGACCTTCACAGGCTGAGCGGGTCCCCCCTCGACAAGGAGGCAGGTTGACGATGGACTGTTGACACACGCAATGTAAAATACAGCGGAACTCCGTCGTCTCCCCGGTCCAAAAACCACCCGCCGTTCTTTTGGAAATTAGAGAGTAGCGGTTTAGATTTAGAGACGCTGGCCTCAAGCAGAGATGAGAGACTCTCAAACCTCAGATGGTTCACTAGTTTCACTTTGCAACAAAACGGTGCAACAGTGTTTTTTAGTATTAAGAGTATTGTGATCAGGAGTGACACATCTTGCATCTGGCGAAGCGGGTGATGTTAATTAGTTGTCTTATTATTATTATTCACTATCTGCAGTAAACACACACTAAATACTCTTTTCTTTACATTTATCAATTTGTTTTTTAGTCCGCCACTATTATCAATTTCATGTAGTTTCCTTTTTACCTGACAGTTGTGTTATGTGAGTACTAACGTCACCAACAATCTATTACTGAGATGTGAAAGATCTGCTTATGCTCCTGTAAACAAGTGTATCTTCATAAAAAGAGAATCTCTTTCCACCCATAACATCTAGAAAGCGTTCATCATACTGAGTGTTAGGACTGAATAATGTCATGAGCACACAGTACACCCGATATTACGATATTACAAATGTGACAACAAGGCAGAACATCAAGAGGCGAGCGGCTCGATCGAGAGTCGGACAGAGGTTTTAAATATACATGTTAATGAGGCTCGGCGACATCTCTGAATTAACCGTTGCCTTCACATTGCAGGTGGCCTGCTTTACAAATCAACACATACTGGAGCGAATAAAGCGCCTTTGTGCTCGATCAAACACATTTCACGCGCTTACAATAAAACAGTGGGAAGACATCGGCCATGCGGCGGGTAACTGGATCGATCCCAAATTAGGCGATAAATACTGGAACTCATTCATTGCGATCAAACGGAGAAAAAACAGATTTGCCCCGTATTAATTGTTCGGTTTTGCCGAGGCGAGGCACTAATATGAAAAAGTGAGGTACGCCCTCGAGGCATAATGAGAGCGGCACGGCCCCGCCATTAAGCGCTGTGGAAGACAACGAGAGTCATCAAATATCAACATTAATTTGATTTGAACTGGCAGGCTCTTCACAGGCAGTCCTCCTCACCAAGGTCTCCATTGGAGGACCACGGCCCTCTCAGTCTTCACTTTCCTTTCTTTATCATCCCGTTTTTTTTTTTTTTTTTTTTTAAATCTCATCAGCAACCGCACAGCACACAGCAATTATTAACAATAAGGCAAAAAAAAGGGGAAGGAGAGTGGATCAAAAGAAAGGTTAAAAACAGCCGGAAACGCAGATACTCAAAATGGCCTCAGGGTTGTTGTCATGTTTTCCTCCCCTCGGCAGGCATTGTAAAGTCACTATGCTACCAAAATACAGAGGCCTGACCTTGGGTAAGTAAAGCCAGCGAGCAGGGATAGTAATAGAATAAAGAGCGGGGATGGAGGGCTAGAGAGAGGATGGGCGACGAGGAGTGGAGTGGAGAGGGAGGACAGTTTGTGAGAGAGAAAGAGTGTCTTCGTTACAATACTCGCGGTATCCATTAAAAAAAAGCCCTTAAACCCTGTATTTTGCAGAACTCTGAGCTCTGCCATGGCTACAAAGAGAGGGAAAAAAAAGCCCCAACAACTGAATGGGTTCCCTGATGTAGTCTACACAGAGACACTAAAAGGACAAGAAATTACAAATGACTGAGTGGATGGACAAACTAGAAAAGGTACTAAAAATCGAAAAAGCAGCAAGAGACTTTTAGGTTTGGGGAGATGACGTGCTTCCCATGTCTGGCAAGTGAGTCAACCAGAACATTTCTACTTGATTTAATTAGTTCCTTTTACTGCCACAAGGAAACTAGGGGATGATGGATTTGAGAGGAAAGGGGGTCCAAACTAATCAGAAGTCAATAGTTAAATACAGATGTCAACCCAGGCGGACACAAGCAGCAGACCTCTCGCACTCCGGCTCAGGTGATAGGGAGGAGAGGTCAGAGGCTATTTTCGTACTTTTTTTTTTTAACACCCTCATTCACTCCCTCTCCCGCTATGGAAGCACAGGCAGGCGCGCTGCACCAGGGAGGAGGACCCTGCCAGCATTAATTCAATCCACCAAGGGTCAGCTAGTTAGCGGCGTGACCTCGCTAAAACATGCTCTAACTTCACAGGACGGTCAGCTGGGGAGAGCGAACCCCCCCCCCCCCCCCCCCCAACCCCAACCCCAAAAACCAGATGGCCTCACAAAGGGGAACATGGAACCCTGAAAGAGAGGAGGTTGGTTCGGGGCAGAAAGGGACAACAGGCATTCAGGACCTTGATAAGGGTGGATTAGAGAGGGCAAGGGTGCTGCCGGAAGAGTGGGTGGGGAGCAGCGTGACTCCAGGACCCCCCCTCCCCGCCACCCCCCCAAGGGTTGTAGTGCGCGTACGTTGGTGTGTGTTTGATAAAGATAAAGTGGAGCTCTAATGATCATAACTGGCACGGTTGTTAAGAGCACCAGTGTTGTGCTTTACTATTATTATTTAAATGTTAAAAGCCATGAAATGAAACTCATTTTCAGAAGAACAGTGTTTTTTTCTACTCAATTATATTGGTGTAATTCAGCAAGACCTTTGCTGAAAAAAATGTACACACATTTTACATGACCTTAGTTTGCTTTAAGTAAGTTTTTCTAATATATAGTCTAAGAAGCCACGGCACATTTGTGGCCTCATACGCTTCAGTTGGTTATTGCCATTACTGTTTAGACTAAATACCAATAAAAGGTGCAAGAATGCTGCCCTCCTCTGCTGCAAAATGCATGACAGGAAATTATTATGCAATTATTTATGATCATGATCACTCCAAACACATCAATGATCGCCTGAGATGCAGCCGGGATAATGGTGCTACCTGCTTAAATTGCAAAGCAGATTTTTTGCTGGAAATGCTAACCACCACATCGCTCATCTCCTCTCGCCTCCCCTTCCACCCCCCCCCCCCCCCCCTCCCCCTCCTCCTCCTCCCCCTCCTCCCCTTTACTTTTGAAATGCAAGCAGTCTGGGTCAGTCACTCAGCTCATCCGCCTGTCTCTCTTTCACATTACCTGTGCTCCCTCGCTCCCTTTCCTTCCTCCCCGAGGCCTGGTATGATCAAAGACAGCTTTGTGACACTGCGCGAGGCATCCGGGAAGCACACAACATCAAACCACTAAATGGCAACTTGCAAGACGGACACAGAGGGATGAGGCGCACATGCAACCGCGTGTGTGTGTGTGTGTGTGTGTGTGTGCGCGTGTGTGAGATAGACAAATGAATTAATTAACCAGACAAGAGAGAGGGATGACTTTGTCTCTACCTTTAGCACGTCGATGAAAGGTAGGAAGGTGTCCCTCTGAAGTCCGTTTTTGTACAGATCTGAAAGAGGAGGGAGGGCTTGTATTAGAGCTGCTGTTTAGCCTCCTAATAATGTCATTCCCTCGCCGCAGATTGGCAGATAAAGTGGCTTTTGATGAACTGAAGGATGGGTGGGGAGGCACGACAAAAGGACTGGGACCAGGAGAGAAAAATGGATTTCTCTACCGGCAGCGGCAGCAACATAAAATTCATTACATTCCCAAACAATGGTGGCGGGAGAAAGGACCGTCGCCTTTTCAGCGCGGACAATGTCCGCAGCAGCTCCCTGAATAGATGTTTCAATTAGCTCGGCTGGAACAAATTACATCTGAAGTAGCATCCCTGATAGACGGATAAAACAGATAGGGATTCACACACACACACACACACACACACACACACACACACACACAGCGCGCACAAAGACGCACACCCACGGACACATGGCGAGGCTTAAGCTCCCTCCGACCGAGACCGTAAACAAGCACTTGATGTTGATGTTTGGGCTCAAGCTTATTACGGACAGTAGACTCGGAGGCGACGCGCTCGCTGAAAACTCCTGTATTGTGATCCACGACGCACGGCGGCTGCTGCCGGGAAATAGTTCAAAACTTTCAGACAAAACGCCGGATTTCCTTCCCACGCTGTGTCAGGAGACGCAGTGACATCCGGGAAGACAGAGGACAGCAGCACGGACACTGGACAGTGTGGATTTAGTTATAGGTTACAGAGATTTCCTGCTAATGATCATCACTCAAAGTGTCAATTTACACTTTGTTTGTACAGACTTATCATCTTAATGTGTAACTCTTAGAGGTATAAAGCAAAGCATTTAAGCATATTTTCCAAAATGTCAAATGTCTTTAAGACAGTAAAACGTGTAAGCTAAATCAATCATTTTGTGTTTTAAAGGACTATTATGATAATCCCTCATCGGGGGGGTTTAATAATGACGTTGTACTGTATATTGCTTAACATAAATGCAACCAATGGTGCTGACGAAGACAATTATTACTGGTTAAATTACTGAATAATTGAACCGACTCACCGCCTTTAATGTAAACTACATGCACCGAGGGTGTTCCACTCCAAAAAAACACACCATTTATTCATCTAACCCCACTAAATCCAATTAAACTCCTCCAGCGTATAAAAACAATAAAATGCTACTTTAGGCGGTTTTCCTAAATATCCCCCTCAAAACACATCCAGGGCCGTTTGATACCGAGATCTCCACATCAATAAAGATGGGAAACGTATGCCTTTCATGTCCAGTTGTCTCTTATGGCTTTCAGTGTTCCATTAACCATGTAATTAATACCAAGTAGCCTCTCTATCAAGTTTGCAACGGTTTCTGCGCTTTGTTCTTAATAGCTGGTAAATATCAGAGCCGGCGTCTTTGTCTCGCAGAGCCATCTTGCTGCCATCCACTTCTACCCACTCAAGACTTTGAGACCACGACAAGAAAGAAAGACCTGAGATGGCACATTGTGCATTTATCTCCACCTTGATCACCGCCTTGCTCATTCTTCCTCCGGCCCGCTGCACCGCCGGCAAATGCGACATCAAAGCTTGTTTAAGGGTCGTTGTGATGCCTCGAAAAGTGAGCGCTGTACCAAATGTTCCGAGCCTTTTTCCTCGCCGTGTTTGCTGTTGACAGGACGGAGCTCGGCGCGGCCTCGTGAAACACAATCGCTCCTTGCTGGAGCCAAGCACTTCTGAATAAATGAATTAAGTGAACATTAAGTGAGTAATGGAGATGTATGCAAAGCAGGTGAATAATGCGGCGGGTTTAAGGGGAGGCGAGGCTGACATTGATGTTCCGGGGAATATAAACTTGGTATTTCAGCTGCAGGTAGGTGGCGTGTGTCGTCACTAAGAGGACCTTCAGGGTTGTGGCATCGTTACTTGTGTTATATTGTCTATTTGTCGGGAAAACGACTGGCCAGGGCCTCATTTATAAAATCTTGCGTAGGATTTGCGCCAGAAGTGGCGTACGGATGAAACATAGGACGTGCGTACGCACAGAAATATTCAGACTTATAAAACCGTGCACACGCACCTCCTACAGTTTTCCCTTAATAAATCACAATCACTTCTAAATGCAGCGCAGCTTTTGCGGCTTCATGTTGCCCATATATAGTCTGTGGAACGCCCACAAATGAATATTCATCGATTGCGAAATCATGACTAACACGAAAACGAAGAAAAGCAACTTCACTCAGTGTGAAGTTGAAATGATCATTGGCGAGGTGGGAGGGAGAAGTAAAATGCTCTTTGGAGGCACAGTATGGACGTCACTAATGCCAAAAAGGCACTTGAGTGGCAAAAGGTTGCAGAGCAGCGCTGCAGCCTCACAACCTCGGGCCGTGGCCGAAATAAAGAAAAAATGGCCTGACATCAAAGTGGATGCAAAAAAGCGTTTATCGCGCCATCGCCAAAGTGTGTCTGCCACGGGGGGGAAAGGGGACGCCGGAGCTGTCCCCTCTTGATGAGAGACTGGCGGCAATGATCGGGGATCGGGGACAGGGTCTGGGCCAACATCGGCGTCAAGGGGGTCGAGGCACGTTTGGAAGCTGTGCCACATTATGTAGCACAGCGCATCACGATTTAGCTCACATTTTCAGGAGTAAACAACAACGTCCCTCCAGTGCAGCCGAGGCAGCGCCATCTGCCCTTAAACAGGCCGATGGTGGGCTGCACTACAGCGCGAATCCTTCCATGTGCCACGTCTTCTAAGAGCAAGATCAGCCATCAGCGTCATTACGCATTGTGACGGCATTATGGCTTTTTATTCCATTTGATTGCATCTGACAAGCAACAGCTGTGTTTTGAGGATGAATTGCATAACATGCCGATATTATTGCAGAACATATTTCACTTTTCTTTTTGAAAATGTGTTCATTTGTATTTCTGTTTGTTTTACGCTGCAGATCGATCAAACACGTGTTCGTGTTATTTATGGAGAGGCAGTATTGGCATTTCCTTTACACAACAGTCTAGTTTTACACACTTTCACACACGTTTGCGTGTTTCTTGCATTTGCCGACGGTTCTCAATTCACCCGTTTTTGTGCGTACGTATGGGTCTGAGCTTGCGTGAAGGACCGCACATTTATCCGTCGGGTTTGCTTTTTATAAATACCAATTATTGCGTAGAGAGCTGCGTACGCCTTCTTTTGTGCATACGCAACGTTTTTAAATGAGGCCCCTGATCTTTTATCAATAATGTGGAGAGGAATAGTGTCACGTGGACCAGATTGACCTTCGTGGGGGCCTGAGCTCTTGTAGCCTGACAATGTTTCACTGCCGACTTCAAAAAAGTTTCCGTAGATTTCCATTGTTGAAGTGGTGAAAGTCTTTTTCTGGTTCTGTGGTTCTTGTTGCAAAAGCAGATTTCATTATTTTAACTTAACAGCAGGGAAATACGCTGCACTTATAATTTGGTTGGTTCACGTTTTTCTGGCCATAACCTTCTGTTCCATTATTATCTATGATTTGACAAACGGGTTGAAGGGCATCTTTATGCAATAAAACTTGATTGTGGCTTCAGTCAGCAACATATCAACAGATTAAAGACGGCGTGAGAAAGGATGCTGGCCGGAGTGGGAGCGGGTTGTCCGCTATGCCAACAGTCCGCAGGTCAAAGCGTCGAGATACTGAATCCCAGAACGCTTCTGAAAGGCCGTGTGAAGGACTATTAGCTTACGTCCTGATGGCGAACGCACTTAGCAGTGCTGTGCCGTGTGCTTGCACACCAGTGGTCCTACCATCAGGGGGTCGGTTGGAGGTGGCCACCACCACCACGCCGGTCTCGAACAGCGTCTCAAACAGCTGCTTCAGGATCATGGCGTCGGCGACGTCGGTCACCTGGCGCGGCAGAACCAGAGAAGAAGAGAAGAGGCATTCATGAACGCTCATAATTCACGTACCGGTGTGCCTCTAAAAACGGTCAAACCGCGCCATCAACACTCCATGTTGATTAGGGTCATTCAGGTGGGCAATCCCTTTGTGTCTGGTCACGGCCTATACACACACACACACACACACACACACACGCCTCAGACCACTTCTACTGAGGACAAGTAGCCGCGGCAAGGCAGCGGCCAGTGAGCTAATAACCTGAGCGGACGTGAGAATGATTGAACGCCAGCGAGGAAACAAGTGGAAGAAAACGGGATGAAGTCACAATGGCAGATGAGGCTTCTACGCAAGCGCCCGTATGAAAGGGTGCGCGTTGTATGAGCTCCACGCGGCGATTATACACCAATCCAAATGTCCGCTGGCTTTTTCCATCTACATTATTTCCACGAGTCCACAATGAGAAATGGTCGTTGACGACACTGCAGCAAGGACGCTAAATGAAGAGCTCTGACCTTTGCAGTAGTGATCCAGTGCTCTCACTTGTGTTGGTTATCTGTCTCTCTCTCTCACCTCTGTTGTTCTTTTGCACGGTAGTCAAAGCAGTATGTAGAATGTCTGACGCGCCTGATGTATCATATTATACTACGTGACCGCAGCTTTTTTTTAAAGGAGAAATATTTCACAGAAAACAAGCCACCTTTTAAATGAATTGAAACACATGTGAAGTTACTTAGCTAATATCCTAAGAACTGGGATGTCTCGAATAGCGGGAGGACTTCTGTCCCTCTCCTCTAGCCCTCCTGTATAGAACAGGTACTTCTGATGGCTATACCCACACCATATGCCTCTTTTCATTCTCTGGAGAGTCGTCTGCTTTTGCATATTAGCCCCACTGCCCTTGCCAATACTTGATTAACATTTGTGTTAAAGCCTTGATTTTGTTAAGGAGAGGTGGCTCGGGGCATGAAATGAGTGTGTGTGTGTGTGTGTGTGTGTGTGAGAGAGTGTGTGTGTGTGCGGGTAATGAGAATCAACAGAAGCCAAGGCTGTGTGTTTCTCTGAAGGGGCCCCCATTTCCTCCGACCGCAGGATTTTATTTTCATTTCAAAAGAATCATTTAAAAAATGACCTTTTATACAACCTGGATTTGTTTATTCATGTGCCCTCAACATGGGCATAGTATGAGGGGCAATATTGATTGCTGAATGAGTTGGGGGAGAGGGGAAGAGAATGGGTACCCACAGAATGAGGAAGGTGGAGGGGACTGATGTAGCACTTGTGGAACACAAAAATAATGGCGCAATCGCCGTCAGCCAATGCCGATATTTAAATGAGCATCCAATTACTCCAGCGGCTGTCAGTTTACAGCGAGGCACACGGGTGCAGAATTAAACCTCTTTTGATGTTACACCTCTTTATGTACACAACCTATGAGCAATTTGACAGAGGTTGCACGGTGCCCCGAGACAATGGCGCTCGAGCGTTTCCTTCTCACTCTTCTCGTCTTACTTCCTCGCTCTCTTCCCATCTTTCCATCGCGGGACCTCTCAATGGCGAGTGTTCATTAAGGGGGAGCCGGTTGGGGGCTGTAAAAGGACGGAGGGAGGGGGGGGGGGGGGTTACAAATTACTGATAATGGCACGGCGCTAATGAAGAGAATGGAGAAATGTCATTAGCATTTAAGAGGATAAGATCCATCTGACCCGCCGCCGCCGCCAGTCGCTTTCTAGCTCCACTCACTTAAGGAAGCGGGAGAGTGCGACTGATACCCAGAGCCTCATTTGCATGGCTGAGTGGAGGAGGATGCTGATTGGTATAGATTTCCCCCCCCCCGACTCTCCCAACCTCGCAGCCTCTTGTTTATGCATCACAAACAACGTGCACATGTCTGCTTGTTTTCCCCTCCATTCACCGGTAGCAACAGTCGGCGCGCGAAAAAAACAGCGACGGCAAACAAAACGAATCAATGAGAGCGCACAAACAGCGCCGCGGTTTAAAATGAGAAAGACGGAGTGGATGAAAGGAGCAGCTCTTGATCCTTACAGACGCGTAGAGAGTGATTAGAGGGAGCAAGCGCACCTTCCGTGACCTCTGACCTGCTGGCATTAACTGTAATGATATCAGTAAGGGGAAGGACATTGTGCCGCTAACAGATGTGTTCGGCTGGCTAATGACGGACGCCAAAGCGCGCGTCTTTCTCTCCTCGGGGAGCGACCAGCTATCGGGCTGCAGTAGTGGCGAGTAAAATAACAACAAGTCCTGTGACGCTAATGGCTGACGGTGCCTTTCATTTCTCCAAATGATATTTTAAAAAACTATCGGCGACTCGGTTTGTTTCATTGTCACTGGAGGCCATCTACAATTTTATAACATTGTTGTATCCAAAACGGCCACTAGGTGTCCTCAGTCCTGTGTTTGTGAGGTTAGGACCCAGTTGTTCAGACAGGAAAGACACTGACTTTAATTGAATTAAAAACACTCAATTCTTGAGTTATATACGCCTGACGCAACTCCTGTGGCATCCAACTAATGCTGGCTTTGTGTTTGGTTTTAATCTCCAACATATCTCATGATGGCTTGCCTTTCCCTCTGGATAAGGACCAAATGATGACCTAGCATGACTGTAGGTCTGTTTATCTGGAACATCACTTTACCTAATCAGGATATTGTTCAGCATCGTGGTCGTTTGGGATTTTTTTTTTAATGTCATGAGACATTATGCATCCAACCGACACATAATATGCTCCAAGAGCTAAGAGTTTAATTTGAAAGACTACATTGGTATTAATTTTTAATCATCCTAGCCAGTCAATTTTTTTCATTATTGAATATAAACTTTTACTAGCAGTATATTTACTTAGCACTCTTGTCAGATTAGTACTGTTTAATCAAACGTATGCGGTTGATGTGGTTTGCTACTTGCAACTAAGGAGCAGGTTTTAAGAACACACACACACACACACACACACACACACACACACACACACACAGTAACAAACTCGCTCACCTGAAACTCATCAAAACACAACAGGCAAACTTCATTGCTGATCTCCATGGCAACCGGTGATATGGGGTCACAGGTGAACGTTTCCCCTGGCCTTCTCTTTGGCAGGCTTTGTCTCCTCCCGTGTATCCCTTTAAGCAGGACACAAGTGTCAGGCACATCTTAAAGCACACCTGCATTGGCAACCCAGACCCAATGACAATACTGAATAAAGAGGTAATTTCGGTTGTATGCATAATGGTAGACAATTAGCAGCGGGGCTTCAGGACAAACAGAGGGATATAAATATAGGATTTGCGGCGCGCGAGGAGTCATTAACTTCTGTGAAGTCAAGCTGGCAGATCTTCAGCGCTTGCCGCTGTGGAGGGGGAGGGATAGCACTCACTTTTGTGGATGTCCAACATGAAGCCATTGAAGTGGACTCTCTTTTTACGAGTGTTTTCCACGTGGGAATAAAACATATCCATGAGCATGGTCTTCCCTGTGCCTGAGAGGGATTCAAGAAAAAGCAATTGTTGCAACTCCTTGTAGAATTTAGCACCATAGAGAGTAGTATTTATTTCTTTTGTGATCCTACCAACATCTCCATAGATGTAGAAGCCTTTGGGAGGCGGTGGTGGAGGCGGTGGTGGTGGTGGTGCTGGTGGTGGAGAGGGTTCCTCCTTTGGGGAGACAGAGAGAGATTGAGGACTTGACGAAAGTACGTTTGTTTTAAATAAACATATTTTAACAGCCGCTCATCCCAAACAATAGTGTAACGCAGTTTAATATAAAGCACCCTGGTTGTATAAAATAAATTCCCGATTAAAAGACCAACCACCATAGCTGGTGACCTACATAAACTACGTTATATTCATTAACATACAAGACTGATCCATCGTTTAATAAACAAAGTATGCTGAGGCATTAAGCCACCACTACAGTGTGAGGTTTCACATTCTCCAGACTGGCCCACTGCAGGGGAGGAAGACAAAGGGGATCTAATCAACAAGACAAGCCAGGGTTCCCACGAAAGAAAAGCATCATCAGAGGAACAATGGGGGGATTTGTCAGACAAAACGGAGAGGACTGGATGAGGCTCCATTCGAGATGGAGTGGACTTGTCTGTGCAGCCTGTTTAGCGCTGCTAATTGTGATACGGTACTGTTGCATTGAGGTACCGCTGGAAGTCATTGTGCTGCCTGCCTCGTATCATCAAAAGGTCCCCGCTTTAAAAAAAAAAAGAAAAGAAAAAAGAAACGTCTTCTCTGTGACCGAGCTGAGAATATCAAGTATAGTGAAATGTCTCTGAGCCATGAAAACACATGTGGCCTCAGTTTAAATCATGATGTGCAACGATAACTTGCAACATATTTCCATGTAAGAGAACAAATGAGAATTGTTTAACACCGGGTCCATCAACAGTGCGGTCGAGAGTTGTCCATCTCTGTAACCGGGCAACGGTGAATAGCTTTGGAATTAACTAAGCGCCAGATGGAAAGGTTTGTCCTCTTAAAATTCAATTTAGCAACTATTTTATGGAGTCGGTACCCAGTGTCCACCGCTCAAGGAGCGCTTGACTCTGGCAAATGCAGACAATAGCCAATTGAAAACCAAATGAAAAAAAAAAAAAAACTTGTTACCCATCCTCTCTTGCTCTCTCTCCCTCCCTGGCCCCGTCCCCCCCGTCCCTCTGTGTCGCCTGTCCTGTGCCGGAGTGAAATACTGGAAGAGCAACAAGCCTTTCCTGTCTGCTCTGGCATAACAGTGTGTGACTTCTCCCTGACTTCCCAAGCTGCCCTCTGTCATGGCGGGGTAATTGTCAGCGGTGGCTGGAAGCCATTTCTGCCACGGAAGAGTGGAGAAGGACAAGGCTGTCCCACAGCCACTCCGTCTAGCTGAGCTCTGCGGCCTTGTCTCACCTCCCGGAGGAGTATAGCGACCGGCACATGAGCGGGAAAGTTCACATGACAGGACATGGTGACTTTGGCTTGGAAATGGACGTCTGCGGCCAGAGACGTTGTGTCTCTCAGGGAAAAGCTTAAAGAAGGAGTGATGGTACGAGGCTAGGCTGGGTCTCAGCGGTACAACTATTCTGCTGGAGACCAGCGCCAGCGTACAGGAGGACTCTGCAGGTCTGACTTGTAGAGAGTGGCTCCCTCCAAACAATGGCCCATTGTTGGCCGACCATCCGCAAAACCACGCCACATCGGGTCAAAATTAAGTCAATTGTGTTCTCCTTACGGCCTTGGTCAGTTAGCGAGGACAATGGCGGCTCTACCAAAAGGGAGAGCAGACACCAAAAGGACATTAGTATGACCTGATTCCAACCAGATGAATTGCATAAGTCCTTCAGTCAGAGAGTGTGTGTATGTGTGTGAGAGCAAATAAGGTGCAAGTGGGGAGGGGGCGGTGGTGTTGATAGCCTGACACCAAAGTATTCGTCAGAGTCCCGAATCAAAAGCAAAAAAGGACAAGAATGGCCCAGACAATGGGGATCCCCTCATTACTGCATGGAGACGGTGAGAGACTGAGAGGAGCGCCGGGACGGGCCCAGCGGGAGGTCTGCCCCGCTGCCGTCCAAAATCTCTGCCTAACCCTATTCGCCTGTGCCAGCCAACCAACCAACAAAACAACTCCCACCACCGAGTACTAGACAGTCAGCTCCCCTGACCTAAAAACAGCGGCAGCCCCCCGACACTACGCCGCTCTACACGTGCACAATACGCTTCCCAGACCCCCTACCCTCCCCTTGACCCCAGCCCCCGCTGGCCACAATCAGCGAGACAACTGGAGTACAGCTGAGCAGGACTCCGCGAAGACCCGCGTTAAGACGTCAACTAGACTTTAGAACGGAAAAAGAGTCCCGAAACGAACCGATGCCGTCGCTCAAATGGTAAACATATAATCACCCAACGTTTTCCAATATTTCCACCTATCAGTAGAAGAGCACAGCTTTTCCAGTGAGTACTTCTAATGAGTGTATATTATGTAGGGAATAGTGAAAGGGTGAATGGGTGCATGACTTCAGTCAAGAGCATGAAAATTCATTATTGAACAGGAAATAGTAGATGGACCAGACAAACTTACGTACTGTCATTTTATTGTAATTTCAACCACCTGACATAATTGTTATGAGGGGGTGGAGTTTTTTTATTGGTCACAGAGATTAACCTGTTGACATACAGGTCCAGTGGCTGTTTTTTTGCCTCTCTGTGAGAACTGAGCAGACTCCGCCCACGGATGAAGACGTATCATAAACTTCTGCAGAAAACGGGCTGAGATGCGTTTGCATGTTTGGTCAAGGTCTTGGTTATGCAGGCCTGGTGGTCTTGTATTGCTCAGTTTAATCTACAAATTTAAATGATTAGAAATTTAACGATCAGATTATGTTTAATCACATCGACACACACTTGTCTCTAATGCATCTTAAGGATACTCATGATGTGTTATAATCTCCTTATAACACTGTATGAGTAGAGTTTTAAGAACTAATAAATATGCTTAATGCTTCAAGTTAATAACACATCACAAAGAATTGTATCATGACTTTTAGGGTAAAGTAGCATACAATTTCGTGATTGCTACTCACTCACTGAGCAAGGATCATTGTTTATTAGTCCCATTCTTCAAATGAATAATAATATATTAATAGTGCATTACAACATTGTATATGAAGCTTTACAGTGGAATTATATATCACTCATAGGGGACATTATACAACATTATGAGACTTGTTTGTGCATAGATTTAATATGATCTTTACTTGACTTTAGAAACAAGGCTCACTCGGAGTAACTCTAATGATATTATGATCATGATGCACGATTGGCGTGTTTAGAGTTGTTTATAGACACTGCGGCGTCATAGAAGGTGTAACTCCTTTACCTCAGCAGCAGGTCCACCACGCTGGCCTCCAGCTGTTATTGCGCGGGACTCTTTCCCGTCCGTCCACTGACCTCGTGGGGGTGGATTCAGGTAGATGTCGTTGCTGTAGTTCTCCATGGTGCGCTGCAGCTCAGCCAGCCGCCAGAGAACCTGTTTCTGCAGAGCATCTTCTCTCAGGGAGCCGCGCTGCACAAGGCGGCCATAGTGTCCGCTGAAGGCGCAGGTGTCTGCGGCCGGGGACTCCGGGGAGGAAGTGGACGATGTCCTCCCACTGGTGCAACCTTGGGAGCATTATAGCAAAAGCACGCGCTGTTAAATGGGGACACACAGAGCTCACATTCGACACACCGTGAGGTGCGGCTGATCGGATAGAGAAGGCGATTCTAAAAAGGTTATGGACGGTGTAACTTTTAGTTAGTTACCCAAGAAGAGGGCTTTAACACGTCATTTACCCCACAACCTGAAACCTGTTGACTCATAATATAACGGAAAGACACGCACCGTTTCCACAAGAAATAGATGACAGTCGGTAGATTGTCCTCGGTGTCAGAAAACTGTCTCTTAGACAAATAAACAGTGAGTATCTGGAGGCTGCGGGGAGCATGCACGCCGCCATGATGTTTCAAAATCCCCAAAGCTTTATTGACAACACGATGACAAATATCAATCACAAGACCAGCATGGCAGTCTTGAGCTCAGTTTAAATCCAATATTAACCCATTTTCCATCGATTTATTTAAATAAACTCATTTAACTTATGAGGAATACTAAGGAAAACATAATGTTGCACATTTTGGGCAAAATAGATCTCTGTTGTTTATTTTGGATTATTATTAATCCGAATACATTTGTCGTTTTCCACGTCAATGATCTTTAAATAAATAATGTTTAAGTATTGAATCCAGAAGCACTTAAATTAAACGTAACGGCAGATGAGTTGTGTTCTTATATCTTGGCAGCAATAACGTTACACTTGGTCTGATCATACTTTTGAAATGATTAAATGCATGTCGTGTATGTTCTCCAAAAAGTTGATTATGGCCAATGTGCCCACTGGCAGGTTGTAAACAAACCCGGAGGCTGTTGGCCGACCAACGTCAGCTGAACTTCAGCTGATCGGAACTGCAGCTCTCTGGCCTTTCAAGCTCGCTATAGTGAGACGCGAAGCATTATCGGAAGTTGCGTAAATGGCCTTCAACATTAAAGGTTCTGTTAAACTTTTACAAGCGTTAGCGGGTTTTTTATGTTAAAAGTACGCAAACAAATATATAGCACCAATAAATTATGATACTTCTCTGATATAATGTGCATTTTAGTCTTTTATTGTTATTATGCGGAATTAACATTCACCGAATGTTTTATTTTGAAGACCCTCAACAGGATGTAAATATTTCTATTCTGGACAATTTAACTGACTTTTCCAGCTGCTCGAAGGACAGGGGGAGAAATGGCTGATACCGTAGCTGACACAAGAAGGCTTTTTTCTAAGCCTCAGAACTTAAATGATGCTTATGGACCTCCAAGTAATTTTCTAGAGATTGATGTGAGCAACCCTGAGACCACCTGGGTTGGCAGGACCAAATATACCACGTATGAAGTGAGACTGAAGGTGAGCCTGCAGTAACAAGTGCTAATGACGTTAGCTTTACGCGAGCTACCTGAGCTACCTAACGTTTTTCCTGCAGTCAAAGACGGTGATTCGCTCTTGACATCGGGGTTGCTACTGTCAAAAAGACGTCAACATAATGTCGATGTCGATATTTAAATATCTAAATGATAATGGTTATTTAAAAAGAGTTGGCGTTCAGTGCAAAACGAGTTGGCCAACATTAGCAATCGGGCTAGTAGCTAGGATCTCGTTAAACTAGCTAACACTGGTTAGCTTGCTGACATTAAGCGTTAGTTACTGGTGTTAATGATCGGTCGACGTTAATTGATTAAACGTTTTAGGCAATCGAGAGATTTGGACAGTATCAACAAGTACCAATACTTCATTACAGTGTTATATACTGGCAACAGACATGTTGCTACTGCTCTGCTAATGAAGGGAAGTTGTTTACATTAGCCTCAAGTATGCCACCCCCCCTCGACCCCCCAAACAGTGTTGTGACAGTGCAGCTGTTTTACCGAGCAGAGAAGTCACATGTGTTCAAATAAAAGTTATATATCCCATGCAGCAAGCTAATAAACCGTGATGTAATAACTTCTCCTAAAAGTTGAACCCTCCCTGAGCAGTCTGGAGTTGAACTGCAGCCACACCCCATTGTCTGACTGGAAAGAATAGATAAGAGGATTTGTGACACTTAACTTAATGACCAACCTAAAAGGTCTGTTTAGCCAAATGCTCTGCTTACTCTTTCCATATGCTAATGCTAATGCTAATGTTCAGAGCAGATGTTGGTCGGTTTAAGAACGGTTTATTCATTCTTGGTTGTTCATCAGATGTTTTCCAAAGGGGAACATAACTCAGCAAGTCAGCTTTTCTGCAACTGTAGACAGGATGTATTCTGCTGCCTGGTCCTTTCCAGTCTCTCCCACCCCCGTTTACTCATTTCCTTCCTCCTACTCTTCTGAAGAACTCGTACTGGAGAAGACATGCAGGTTCTACTTTGCTGCCACCATCAATAGTTTGTAGTTGATCAATATGTCAATTCCAAATATATACATTTCTATTTGTAATTCTTTTTTGTACAGTGGACAATATAATAACAATATATTTTTACAACATACATACAAAAAAGAGAAACTGCCAAATCTGCTTAAAGAATGGTAAAAACGAGTAAGGAGTGATATTATCTTTTACAGTGCATTTCTGCAGGTGACTGCATGTACATTCCTGTAAAGAAGCATGTGGATCCTGTTTTGCCCGTTAGGTTGTTGCCTCATACTATCCAGATGTTTGACATTATTGAGCAATCGGGAAGGGGAATAACGGTGAGACAATCTTGGCCATTGCAAAATACAGACCCTGCTTCCATCTGTGAATGATCATACTAAACGATTGCCCCCCAAAACAAACATTTCAAGTTCCACATTCCCTCTCGTTTTGGACCATGTGGCAGCAGATAACAGTTTGCTCAGTTGTCACCAAACTGTAGATGTTCAGACGTAACCCACAGAAACCAGTCATCTTGTTTGTATGGCAATGAACATTTTTTTCACCTGCTGTTTCTGAGATTAAGAATGATAATCAAGCTTTGGTGAGGGCAAAGTTTCAGTTTACTATAATATGATCAGCTAGAAGAGTCTTTATCCAATAGGTGGCCAACACAAACTTGCAAGAAAGAGGTGTGATTCTTTTTTCCTATTTTCCATTACCAGGACGTGACAGAATAAAGGAAATTTGTACATTTCGTTTTCCATCACCAAATAAAATGTTGCATAAATGAAGCTATTCCTGTACTCTACTGTATGTACTTTTAATGTGCAGGCGGTATTGAGTCTGAAATTGCTAGACAGTCACTAATCACATCTGATTGGCCAATCTCTTGTCTTTAAAGTGTCATTTCAGTTGACTGACACCCGTGTAGTTAGTGGCCTGACGTATTTAGATTGGTGAGCGTCTCAGTATTTATAGTTTCGCTTCACCTTAAAGGAACGGATTGAGGGAAGAGAAGCCGTCTCCAGGCATTAGCCTGAAATACAAGGCCACTGTACGTGATTAGCGTGTAATAATTAGCATATGCGTGTAATCACCATTATTGTGCACCTCATAGCCCCGTGTGACCCTGCTTTGCATAAAACCACAGAAGAAGCGGCGCATCCCTCACCTACGCAAACGTGGTGTCAACTTAGCTTTGCATCTCTCCTTCTTCTTTCTTTAGAAGCATTTCACCCCGAAGAGTGTTTGCCACAATGCCTCGACCTGACATGCCTAGACTACGCTTTGTTTAGTTTTTTCTGTCTCCATCTCACTTACAATATTTATTTAGAATTTTAAAATGAAACCCTGGTTTATACTGGACAGTTTGTCTGTAACATGTCTCCTGTTTGCCATTGCTGTCCTGCTATCGGCTTCGAAAGAGAGAGCGAGAGAGTCTGCCTAATCCCCTCATTGAGAGAAGAGAAGAATGAAACGGGCCAGGGTGTGGGGGAGCCGGAGTTTATTCCCCATCCTTACCCCCGCATCCCCCCCACTCATGGGAGGGCAGAAAGCCACCCCCTCACCAGCCTTCATCCCATTGCCCACTTATCCCGTTTGCCTCCCAGCTGTGTGCAGTCAGTTGCCTGGCTCATAATGTGTTACTCAAGCCCCCTTTTGATTACTATATATGGTTGAATGTATAGTGCCCCCCTCCCCCCCCACACACACAGCTGAGGCTTGTTCCTGCTGGGAAATTATAAGGGTTAGCTTCACTGTATTTAACTAAATCACCTAGCGGTCACCTAGCGCATTTTGCCTGTCGCTGGTTAGCAGCATTTGAATGTTCAAGTTCGTGGTGAAACAAAGCGTATAACGATTGGCTTGTCGTGTGAGGGGGGCCAACTAGTCGCAGTCGCACCGTCCCCTGTTGACAGCCCCCCCCCCCCCTCCTTGCATTTGGTGTGTTTTAAAATCAATGGGACAAATGTACTCCTGTAGACGACGTAGAAGCTAGGTCCTTGGTGAAAGGAGGCGGATATCTCATTTTGCCTGAGCAGACTCGTAATGTCCAGAGTTGTGCTGAAACAATGGATTTTTGTCCCCCCCCCAAATCCCCTTCGTTTTTTTTAAGCGTAGTTTCTGAAATGGTTTGTAGACCACAGGAAGCCGGTGGCTTTCCTGTTCTTTCTTTTCTGCCTTTGCACGTTTGTCATGTTTCTAATGGACTGACTTGTCACATCACTTTTTGGTGATGGGATCTGTTTTTTTTTTTTCTTCTTTTTTCTTTCTGGGTTGAGAGGAGCCCCCGAAGCAGCATACTGTATTTATTTGGACCTTCAGCAAATCCGGGGGGGTGAAGTTGACGTGTTTGTGAGGTGGGAGGAGGTTTTTTTGGGGGGTATTATCAGCATTTTTTTTGTCTTTAGTTGGTTCCCATCTCATCCCGAGAGGACATTCAGGGGAGCAAACTTTGGGATCTCACTTTGTTCATGGGCGGCAGGACATAAAAGGCCTCTTATAGCTGCGTCGCTCCCTCTCACTCGGTCTTCTACCCCTCCTCCTCTCATCTCCCATTGCATCTCCCTCGCTCTTTCTTTCTCTTCTCCATTTGGGCTGTGGGGCGGGCGTCTTTGGTCATTAATAAAATGGGCAGAGATGGGGGAGAGAGTGTGTGTGTGTGTGTGTGTGGGGGGGTGAGGGGCTTGTCAGGCACAGTCAAGTGTAATCCAAAGTCTACAGCATCCTCTTCGACAACTATTTTAATGGAAATGGGGGACATATTGTATCAAGGCTACCATATCGTACTTGAAATGACAGTATCAAAAGTGGGAGTTGATGCTATGGTAACAAAGCGGCTTTTTGCCAGCTCGGCGAGTCGGAGCGAGGGTAGGCTGTCAGGCCGCAGGAGCCGGCGAGCGAGTGAACCAGTGAGAGGGTATATGGAAAAGGCGAGAGCAAAAGACCAAGCCCCGACGCTTTTGTTCCCCGCCTCCCCCCCCATCCGTCCCCCATTTTGGAATATGATGCAATGAGAAGGTATTATGTTGCCATTTTTTATGCCATTATTGTGAAAAGAGAGTATATGGGAGCGGTGGGAAGAGGGCACGGGGGAGGTTTAGGATGCACACACTCAAACTTGACTTAATCCATCTTGCTAAAAGCTAATGCATGGTGGCCTTGAACCGTTCTTTGGGGATGTGAGTGATCTTTGTCCCATCTCTCCCGCTCTTTCTGTATGGCTGTTTTTAAGGGTTTCTTTTCAGCCCATTTTCAATGAGCCAAAGGTATTGTATCCCACACATTATGAATAACATGCTCTTCCTATGGAGTGTAGAATGGAAAGTGAAACTAGAAGGTCTGAGGAGGTACATAGCTTTATGTTCCTATTTTCTTTTAAACCTGCTTTTAACGTGACCATTAATTCCTTATTTTAGGGTGGACATTGCATTTCTGTCCTTTCAGCTACCTTCGTTTTATTTGACTGCCCTGTCCTTCCGTCCTCCTTTTTTATTTATTACCTCACATGGGAAGTGAGAAAGGCAAAGTGTGTCTTTTTAGATGATTCCGGAAACGCTGAGACGTGCCTGGATGTGTAAGCTGAGACAACCGGGCCCTGACCTTTAACCAGCCGTATAGGGGAAAAAAAATACCAGGGAAATCTTCTCTTTGACTCGTAGAGCTCTCACGCACCGCCTCTTTCAGTTGGTGTGTGAGTGAGTGAGACTTCTCATTTTTCAGTTCCGTCGCTTTCGTTCCTCCCCTTGTCCTGCAAGGCCGATCTCTTAATCACAGGGTTTGAGTGGGCGAGGGGATTGAAAGGCCAGGTGACTTTCTTTCCTTACACTCTCACCGCTTGCTTCATTGTGCGGGGGGGGGGCATAAATAGACTTGAACGCCCTGGGCTATTATGTTTACATTGTTAACTGTGTGACTGGTCAAACCTCGTACTTAACACCTGCGCATGCATTCTCCGTGTGTGTGTGTGTGTGGTGTGTGTGTGTGTGTGTGCGCGAGCGCACACACACACACACACGTGGTTAAGTGTTTTCCCCCCGTGTGCACATGATGGGATTAGAGTCACGGCGGTGGCAGATTACCTGTAACTGTGATCTGTTGTGGTGGGGATTAACTCCATGCTGTGAGGTAACATGACGCAGCGGGGCCTGGAGGAGAGTGGAGTGGAGTTAATGCCGGAGCACCGGGCTGATAAAACCAAGATAATCCACTTCTCCCGGCGACCTGAGAGAGAGGGGGACGGAGTGAGGGGCTCGTTGACCGCTTCACCTGGGGTGAACCTGAAAATAGGTGGGAAAGGGTGTGCGCACGCAGCGCGGGGTTCACTCAAAGGATCCCAAATAGGAAATAGTGAGTTTGTTTGAGAAGAAACGGCTGCGAGGTTAGTGACGGTCAGTGTGAAAGCGTCCTCGTGTCACGGTCGGCACTGACGTCGGCGCCAAGTGAAGCGAGAGATTTGGAAAGCGGGTGGAATGGCAGACAAGTTTAATGTGATCATCCGTTTACAAAACACACACAAAGAAAAGGAAACTCTGGAAACACTGCCGATATCTAAAATAAATTTAGTCAATTATTAGGAACATCCAACCTTGATGAAGATCACATAATCGTAGTAGCACCATGTCGTTTATGGTGCTGTTGAACTTTACTTTTGACAGAGATGTGTTTCTGTTGTTCAACCCTCTTGTAGAAAACAATGAGCCCCACAAAATACATCCAAATGTACGTATATTGCAGGACTGTTGCAGTGAATTCATCTTAGCAAGGTGTTTATGTTCGACTGTGTCTCTTCAGGGATTCAAGAATTGTTTTGCAGTCAATCACCAAATCAGTGCGTCGAAAGGCCGCTCTCATTTTCATTATCTAAATATGATCAAACCCGTTGGCTGAGTCTAATCAAATCTGGGTAGCATCCGTCATTATTTGAATTTCTGTAGGGAGGACAGAGCAAAGAGGGTAAAAAACAAAACAAATGCCTGCATTTTCCCCATTGAAGCCTCACAAGAGGAGTCTCAAGGGCATAAAATCTGACTTATTATCGCAGAGCGAGGGAAATAAAGAGGAAAAAGACTGAATGGGAGAGACCATGAGAGTGAAAAGACCACTCCTGCTCTCCCTCCTTCTCAATTAGTCCTGCACAGACCAGATGAAGCTCCCGAACCCCTCTGGTTTTTCCTGCTCTTCCCTACCTCCCTCCCCCTCTTTTGTTCGGCTTATTTACTCAGCCTTCTGGTTAACTCTGCGTCCCCGTTTTGCGTCGCCCGCTTATCGATCAGCCCTGCAGCTCTCACCGTCTCCGCGTTTTGCACTTTGTGATTCCTTCTTCCGTGAATTCTGACCTTCTGTGATTGTGAAATGCCCCCCCCCCCCTCGTTGGGGCATTGTCATGGGATGGCCATGTGCTGTCGGGACTATTGAAGAGGTTTGGCATTGTGCTGTGACGTGCCGTTTGCTCAATGTCGAAACATCTTGCCCTTCTAATATGAAATTCACTCTCAAGTGCTTGTCGGCAGCAGCTTCCATCGATGTGCACATCTGCGCTTTGGTGTACGCGCTAAAACGGCAAAAAACATCGGAGTGCGTCAGACCATGGCGAGCGAGACACAATTCTTTGCTCAATTTGGATGCTTTTCAGCAGGATTGAGAAAGTGGGAACAACCGATGTGGAATGAAATGACTTGAACATTGAATGATGATGGAAAACACTTTGCTCATTAGCTTTTGTGGGTTTTAGAAGGAGTCAGTTGGTTCAGCTCTACAGGTTACCATTGATCATTCTAATATAATAACACACCATTAGGTCAATGGAGGGCAAATCAGTCATCGGCTAAACTGCCGCCTAATTTCCCTGAAATGGACTCAAACGATTCTTCCATTTGCTGGCAAAAGGATAATTTCTCTTTAATTTACACTTAAAGGAGAGACGGCTATATAGCAATTTTCCAATTGTGTGTGTGTACGTGTGTGCGTCCACAGACCAACCTACCAATCTTCAAACTGAAGGAGTCGAGCGTACGGAGGCGCTACAGCGACTTTGAGTGGCTCCGAGCCGAGCTGGAGAGGGAAAGCAAGGTGAGCCATTGAGGTGAACTCCACACAAAGGCTCCGGCGTGCTCGTACTTATTAAATCAGCATATGATAATGATCACATGTGCATCGATTTTTACATGTGAGAAAAGTTGCAAAAATGTCTTCACCAGACCGTTACAGGACCTGATCTCTGTTTAGTGAGCTGTTTTTTCTTCCTTGTAAGCACTAAAATCCTCCCTAATAAGACTATTTAACTGCGGTTCTAATGACTTTCTGCGTATCCGTGTTATCGCAGGTCGTCGTCCCACCTCTCCCTGGAAAAGCTCTCTTCCGGCAGCTTCCGTTTCGAGGAGATGATGGAATATTTGACGACTCTTTCATAGAAGAGCGGCGACAGGCTCTGGAGCAGTTTCTTAACAAGTAAGCCGTGTCACATTTCTGTTGCAGCTCTTATTGAGGTATTATTCTAACTCTCGATAACAATAAAACCCTTTTGTTCAACAAGTGCATTTAACTTTTTCACAGCTCTCCATATTGTTAACAAACTGAACCAGGCGGAGACGGCAGGTCTTTTTTCTCATCGTTCTCCTTAATTCCCCGTTTATAATTACCTCGCGAAGGACGAGAACAACCAAAAAGGACTCAAGTGTGCGCCCCCACAACATCATCATTTTTCCCCACATTTGTTTTATTGTTGATGTGTAATTTATGATAATTGCGGCTCAAATTACAGCGCGGCGTTCCGTTGGATCTGGTGTGTACCTCTGCTTATTTCGGATCCAGCGCGTCCTCATTTTCAGCTGCAGAACAATAAAAGTTACAGTGTGATTGTAATTATTTGCTTTGATTGCAGACTTGGCCATTATCTTTGTTTCATGTGCAAATGCATCAATGTTTCCTTTTGGAATATTAAGTGCTCAAAGACAGTTTAGAAAATTAAAAATCCATAAATATGTTTTTGAAAGAAGACGAGAATGTGTTAGTAATTAAGACCCCCCCCCCCTCTGCTTCTTCTGAATGAAACCCTGCTGTTGATCATATCATTGTTCAGACTAGACTTGCAGCATTGTTTAATCTGTGATTGAGCGCATTGTGAAGAGGAAATCTTTTGGAATGGTAAACATGATTGTCGCTGTGAAACACAAGTGAGAGGGAGGAGAGAGGATCACCATCAGTCTTTTGATTAGGGTAGTCAAACATAATTCATGCTTCAGGTTCAGAGGAAGAGCTTACGGGACGTACTTTTGAGAGAAGAAGAAAAAAAAAGGCAAGCGATGCCTTGACATTTTAACGTGCAATGTCAACGTCTCCGTTTGGGGAAAACCTATTAAACAGAGTATGTGGGCGCGCGGGCTTGGTTTCTCCAGTGATTGCCTCGCTATTAGACCCCAGCCAAAGCCGTTTCATTTGTCTAAAATATTTCCTGTTGGAGGTTAAGATGGATGCAGATGTACAACATCATGTTGATCTGTTCGGAGGGAGCGCTTTTCGGAGTCTCAGGTGCGCTGGCTTGTTCTCGTTAAGCTCCTCTTGCCTCGTATGAGGGGTCATTCGGGGAGTCTAATGTCAATGTGACTTTAATGGAGGAAAGCAAGAGGACGTTGTGCAGCAAAGGTCCCTTCTCCGCTACGCTATCACCTTATGCTCCCACAATGCTTTGCACAAAGGAAATGGAGAACATGGGATAGTTGTTGCTGGTGAAATGGCCTCAGACAACAAAACAATAATTGGCCGTCTTGTTTCCTGTTAAAATAAAGTACTAACTAACCATCATGTATTTTCAAGGGGTGTGTTTTTCCTTTCCATGTCAGGAAGACACTAAACCTGCATTGGACCTTTAATCAGAGTTAAGCGTGTCCGTAGTGTTGTCATTTGAATCACTGGAAGACGTTTGAGATGGTTGTTGGATCCGTGCGTTGTTGACGTCGCCCGATCGGCGCTCTGATCTCCGGGTCCAGTTGCCCTAACGCCCTGTCAGCCTGCCCACGAGTGTGTCCTGTGTCCAAAGGTCAAAAGCCTTGTCTCGTTTCACCCCTTGCCTCTTTGCTCTTTGTTGCAGAGTGGCAGGACACCCTCTGGCTCAGAACGAACGATGCCTGCACATGTTTCTACAGGACGAGTCCGTGGACAAGACCTACACCCCGTCCAAAATCCGACAAGCCTGAAGAGAAGAACGTGGCCCGGTCCCACTCGGCTCTTTAACCCAAAGCTCTCTTCACTGTTCACAAACGTTTCGATCACAACCCCCCCCTCCAAAATGATACCGTTCGCTTCCTTCAGTTTAAAAGTGACCCGTATTGCCGTATGTTTTCACTTTCTAATTGGAGTAAAGAATGTTCGACACATAACTGTGGTTGACAGTAATTTATAGTAATTTCCTTCTATGTCTTGACTTGCCACTAACACGTTATGTATTTATCATTTAGCTAGGTCTTGAATATATTCATTTATATAGAAACATTTATTGAGCGGCCTGTGTATGCAAAGCTCTTAAGTAAACCTCAGTTTCCCATCATGTATATATATAATCACCTGGCATGTTGTGCACCATAATTAGACAAACACACACACATGCACATATATTTGATGGGCCTTTACTTTAAAACCCCACTTGATCCTCTTTCAAAAAGGAATCATGCGTGTATATCGACCATTACCCGCCCCGTTGTCACAATGATTTTCTAGTACGGAAGAAGTAATTTTCACAGAGGGAACTGCAGTATTTCTACTGGCTATATGCATTTTGAGATTTGTATACTGCTGTGCCATTTTTGTTTATTTTGAAGATTTTCCAATAAAATAGGTGAAATGTCTGCATAATCACATTTGTTGGTTTGGACTGTTGACCTTTCAAACAAGCAAGCTGCCACAACTATTCCAGCTAACCCCCAAAATGTATTATTACATTACTTATTCAATGAATACATGATCTGATGTTTTCATCACAAACCACTATGTCCAATACGAGTTAATTATTCTGTTTCAAAAAAGAAATGCTACTTCTAAATGAGTTTCAGTAACAGATCAATGTAATATGAAGAAGTCACACTTCATGGAAAATAAATAGTGATGGTTAATGTTGAATTAGCCTAAATTATGATGGTCTGATTAGCCTTCTAGTTGCATGAACTCATAGCATTGATAATTTCTTATACATGATATTTTTTTCATTTCATTACATGTGCCACTATTAAATAGTGTTAATGGGAAATCTTGATATCTAGATACTGTACATCTGATAGAAGCATCTTTGTTATTTGGCCGTCATGTTTCAGCTGGTGGTTTACAGCCATGTTATTTAAAAGCAGTTCAATTCAGTGTTTTTTTTTATTATCTCGTCGACAACTAAATAGTTATAACTCCAAATATTTACAACATGATAAAAACATCACAATCCACAAAAAACATTTCCAAGTGCTGAACATTTTTCATCCAGTGTTAGTCGCTAACTTCAAAAAGTCGACCTAAAACCGCCTCAAACAGGACGCACCGACACAAAAAGGACAGTTACCACTTTTAAACACAAACGCCCTCCTCGGGCGAGCGCCGTTTGACAGTCTGGAGGCAACGCAAGCATATCCTTTAAAAGTACGTTCAACTCTAATGCTCCATGGAGTTGGCGCCTCTTCTTGTCCGCCCCGCGCGTTTGGTTTCAGCACCAGATCGAGGGACGGCGATTCACACTCCCCGGTCGCGCGTGCGTCATCAGTTTTTTTCTTCTTTTGGTTCCCTCCACTGGGGTCGATCACAGCGTTAAAAGACTGACTGACTGACGTCAAGCTCATTGGTCTCACCGACACTCGGGGGGGAAAAAAAACAAAAAAACGTAATATACAAGATCTCTTTATCAGACCTACTTGGCAGATGCTCTCCGGGGTCTTTAGGCGATATTTAAACTCTTGTGTGTGTTGCCTGTGCCCCTACCGGCTGTTCACTGGGAATTTTAATCAAAGTTACAGGCTATTCTTTAACTACAGCGACTGTTAACGGGCTACTGGCTGAATTCTGGCTGTGTTGCAGTCCGAGCTTGGACCTCAATAGGCCCTTTCAAGACAGCCTTAAGGGATGTTGTGCTCGCCAATAACCCGCAGTTACACCTGCTTAAGATTTGACATTCTGTTGAATGCGGCGAGGGTCTCCGGGCCTTCAGCTTCAAGTCTTCTCCGCCTGGCGAGAGTTCATATGTCGCTGGACTTGTACATGTCGGAGAGGAGCCTGGTGATGGGAACGTTGCCGATAGTCTTTTTGAAGAACACCTCCTCTATGGTGGACGGGCCCACCGAGCGGAGCGCCGGCAGCAGCAGGAGCAGCTTCCCGAAGCGGCACGGCTGGGTCGGGTATCTGAAACGCACCACTCGGGGTCAAAAACTGCTTTATAATCTGGCTGCTGATACCTGCAGGAGAAAGTTCAGCATATAGGCGATAGATGTGATTTTACCTGGTGTGTATGTAGCTGTTGAGGGTGAGCTGTGCCTCGTCCTGCAGTGCTGCAATGGCGCTGGCGTTGCGGAAACCTCTCAACTCGGTGTTGCCGTGGGTCGGAACTGCAAGACGGAGGAAGCGTTTTAGATATCAAAATAAATCCCGTACATGCATTGAACAGCATGTCTTTTGCTCTTATTTGTCTTGAGTTTTGTCAGCGGAAGCTTCAGTGCACTTTTGATGGAAGTAGTAACTTGCGGTAAAGTACTTTTTACCAATAAGTTCAGTTAAATGAACGACAAATGGGACAGAAGCACTCACCAGCTTTAAATGTCACGATGCATTTCAAACAGGCGAACTCCGTCGCATCGAGACGCATCTGTCGGAATCTGGTCACCACCTCTTGGAGTGCTTGTATCTCGGATATGATCTTATTCATCCGCTGAGACTCAGTGTTTTCCGTGTTCATTCCTACGAATGATTGAGGAGAACATGTCATCATGCAGGACAACCTTTCATGCAGTCCCCTATTGTCACAGTCAACACAGGCCCAGTCAGTTGGCCTGTAGTGAGATGAGCTTTCTGGTGCCTTGTTGACGTACCAGAAACGGCAAGAAGAGTGGTAGAATCCACCGGAATGGCCCATTGCGCGATGCCAAGAACAAACAACTCCCTCCAAGCGTCCTCCAACAGAATCAGCTGCAGGGAGGAATGATTGTGTTAAACTGCACACCAAGAAAAAGAAATTGATTGATTTCAAGCATTCTTGGATCTTGTAAGGCACCAATGCAGCGGGAATTACTACAATACTGGACATTTTCTTCTGTGGCATTTGGCAATGTAAAAATACCTTGAAGTCTAAAATGGTATCAAGTCAAAATATCTTCGCTATCGCCTGCGGACCAAATTGACTGGTGGCCATTTTTCTTGGTTCTTCCTACAAGGGTCATTTGGGGGTTTCCGAAACGTACCTGATCCGATAAGGGGAGGGTGGAGAATGCGGGAACACTCTTTGCCCACTTGATGCTCATGAAAAGGAGGCGCGCCGCTGACTCGCACACGGACTCCGTCGCCACCTCGTAGAGGTACAGGGGGGTGCCGCTGACTTCATGGGGATACTGGAAGTGAGGTTAAGTGAAATTAAACGTATATAGTTTATAGTGGGGTGAAAAACAAAGGTCAAATTCCAAGCCTGAGCACCTGGTTTTATAATCATTAGTGTTACTTGTGGTGGATTTACAGTAAGAAATAGGAGGATTTGCTGCTAAAGCAGGACAAGAATTTCAACTTCTAACTCTTTCGGAGAAAATTGTAATCCCATAATAACATTTTAGAAGGCTGTAATAAAGATATTCTGTAATTGTCAAGAAAACACAGATGTATTTGTACAATGGTAAATAAATTTCTTCAAAGTAGAAAACTACTTACAAGATGTTAGATATTAGAAAAGAGAAAAAACGTACAAAATATACCTTGGGGGTGGGCTGTGCCAGACCCACGATGGCCTGTCTTTCCGGTGTGGTGGCGACTGCGCTCATCTCCAGGTTGTGAGGCTCCAGTTGAGTGACCGTGGTGAAGAAAGGGGGGCCGGACAGAGAGGATCCCGGGAAATGGGTCGATGATCCGTTCACCTCTTTATGGCCTCGGAAATATAGGGCGACTTGTTTGCGGATAGTGGAAGTCCGGGGTCCCCTCTCGTGTTGAACGGCTGTGAAGCGCGACATTTAGGAAAAAAGGTATATTTTATATATATATGTATATATTTTTTTATGCACAACATAGTCAATTATGTTATTGAGCTGAATATCATACCTGAAACTAAGTAAAAGTGAATATTTTGTTCTTCCCCATTAAAAACAAAGATAATGTAGCCTATCAACCTGTTACTTATTCATGCGGAATGATGATTTGATTAGAGCAACTTACCGTCTTTATTCATGTTGACTTCTAGACACTTTTTCAAACGGCACGCTCGGCACTGGTTTCTGTGGGTTTTGTCCACAGGGCAGCCACCCTGTCAGTGAGAAAGAGAGAGAAATTAAGAATAAATTGACTTCCTGTCATCATCATCTTATCTAACTGGGAGGTAAAGTCTCCAGGAGAGAGGTGGAGCCATTATGGTGGAGTTATTGACCTGCTCCCATGCGGCTCTACGCGGCCTCGTCTCGGAGCACGAGTAGAACTCTATCCCGCCCTCTGCTGCCTAAATCCTCGCCATCCAGTCATCGCATCGGATTGGATTACATCTGCTATGTTACAGCAGATCAATGTTTAGCCAGATACGTAATGGTGCCGTCATGAGATAATTAGGCTCATCAGATTAAACACGGTTCCATAACGAAAAAAAAAAGAAACAAATCTGCGCATTCCGTGCGTAAAGCGGGTCAAATTTCAAATATTTTTTTAGGTATCACTCACTGCATTTCCCGATTGGATGTAACGTTATCTCTGCTAGTTGCTTGACCCCCCCCCCCCCCCAAAAAAAAGAATGCACAACGACACAATCAATAAATGTACCTGTGAAGTTTGCACTATTGCAACACACTCCTGTGTTGGAAAGCACAGATCGGCAACGTGCGTTAACTTAGGCTATATCATAAATAAGAAGAGGGGCCTCACCTGAGAGCCAGATTTACAGACGTACGTCCTGTTCCTCCGGATGCTCCTCTTGAAGAATCCCGAGCAGCCGTCGCAGGCGTAAACGCCGTAGTGCTTCCCCGAGCTGCGGTCTCCGCACACTTTGCATGGGATGTCCAGAATCCGACCTGAGAACGGCCCAAACGTGACTTAGACACCGTTCACTGAATGACATGTCGTGTCCGGATTATATTCCATGTAGTAATATTTAACATCTGGATACACTGTAAGAGCAATTTACAAAGTTGATACAAAACTTTTACTGAGTTTCTCAGTAAATTAACCCTGTGGACGGACAGTTAATCTCCCAAGATTAACTGGTTTTAGACGCTGTGGAGCTGTAGAAAAAGAGCCCTACTAATGAATTATTTCTCGTCAAACAACCCGCAAAACACAGGTGCGCGCACACACAAACGCGCGCGCGCACACTGGACAGAGTCCCGCGCTTCGGCCGAGCATGGGAATTCAAGGCGCACATTTCAAGAATAAAGTCCGGTGGGAAGCGTCATATCTGAGCTTTCTAAAACAATGGCCCGAGGCGGCACAATGGAGACATTAGGGGAAAGTGTTAACTTAATGATTTTCCCCCATTGAACCTCGTCTGACTGCCTGGATCTCGACAAGCTGCCAACTCCCCTTCATAATGGGACTCGACAGCTGCTTTATTCCGCAGGTCTATAGGCCCCAGGATTAGGGAGTGACACTGCACCGGGAGAATAATGCGCACCAACTCGTTTCACCAACTCAAATGAAGTGTATGTAAATCGACCCCAGTATAGATGAAAAAATGTGATTTTTCTTTTTTTTTTTGGGGGGGGGGGGGGTTGTATTCAAATCTATTAAAAAAAGAAGTATATTTGTATGTAAATTCGAGTCTTTTTTTATTCTGGAGGGAAAAGCCGTCTATGTAATTACACTGACGTTTTGCCACCTGCTCATTGATTCACCAGTGACCCGTCAAAAAGGGTAGCATGGGAATAACTACTGAGAGGCAAAAACAATGACTTCAGGAGGAGACTTATAGGGCTTCAATTGGCAGATTATTAAGAATCAGGAGCTATTTAACTGTTGGCCACAGCCGTGTAATTGCAATAAAATAGAGAGAGAACCAACTTTTTAGCATTTGTGTCTTGAACTGAAGTTTGTTTGGCCTGTTAAAAGTCATCTTTTCATCACAGCAGTGGTTACAAAAACTAACTCCTGTAGGCCTGAATACTTTATATCCCCACGTTTAATTATCTGTAGAGTCCATCATTTTTTTAATGAATGAAATAAATTTGACAGCAGTTATTAAAGTAAATTACAGATACACGTTTAATCAACTGACGCTGGACAAGTCAAGTTCATTTGCGCGCCCCCCAAGTTCTCAGAATTTAAATTGCAGATGAAAGAACATGCCCCAAAAAGTAAACTCAAAGCTTTTATCTTATTTAAGACTGTAGTTTGATGAGGGTCAATTAAATAAAATGGCGCATAATTTTGTTGTGAAGGGGGGAAATGTATTTAATTCCCCGCTGTGGGGGTCCAATTCGTCTCCATTGTGTTGGGTAATAGCTAGAAGATATATGGCATTTTCTATTAACGTAATCACCATCATGGCCCAGAAGAACGAAGTAAAGTTTGATGTAAATGTTTTTACTGGCCACCCATAATGTGTGTATGTGAGAACTAAGATGACAGGAGTTGTAATTCTGTGGTGTTTTTATTTTAGTACTATTATTATTTTTGGTTATTATCTCATCATATGTAAGCAATTAAATGATACAAAACACAAAAGCAGCAGTTTGAGTGAATAAATCGTGTGGAGAAACACGAGCACAATTAATAGAAATATTCTACGTTTGTAACACAACGATAAACTATTTTTAAGCCTTTATCTTATTGAGATTTAAATTTAAAATGATGGTGAGGCCCAGTAGAGATATAACTGCTAAGTTTAATACAACAATCAAATATAATTTCAAACCTAAATATAATTTCAAACCTTGATACGACAAGCAAAAAATACTATATAACTTAATTTAAAACCATTGAACCATTAGTGATTAATTTATTTAATTAAGTATTTTTTTTATCTTTTCAAAGTTGTACCCAAATAAACGGTAATAGACAGATGGATTCTGATTTTAATTAATCTAATATAGCAATGCAGTAACGTACGAATATCTTAACAACTCTCTCAAATATTGCTTCAGATCTCGTAGTTTCATACAAGTTGCTGTAAAACAGCGTTACAGGCAACGTGTTGCATCTTGCAGCATAGATATTATTTATTTTCCGTTTTGAAAAACTTGGTTAACACCCCCCCCCTCCCCAAAAAAAAGTACGTATCATATGTAAGGGGTGTCAAAGTGAGGCCGCTTTAACGACCGGTCCTGCACACACGTTTTGCACAGCTCCCTGCGGGTGTTTCTCCCCCCACGGATCACCACTCACAGGAACGAACCCACTTCATCAACGAGTCTTCGTGTTTCTGCACCCCGTGTCACACAGAACAGGCCCATCACAGACCTCTTGTTCTACCGGGACACTCCATATTCTCCACGGAGCATCAGGGAAATGAACACTTACTTGATTTGACATTCAGAATATCCAGACAGCCACTTGTTGAGCCGGCGGGTTTGCTGCTCATCGTGGACACTCGACCTTAATAACAAAGTAAAAAAAAAAGTCCTCTTTTCTCTTCTTTTTCTCGCCGACAAAAACAATATCAAACTCGCGCCACGGCAGCGTTTTTTTTTTTTTTTACCGGCGGCGACGAGATCGATAAGTCAACGTGCCGACCGGCCCAACTTGACGGACACGATCGCAGATCGACGAGCCCCAATTAGCACGCGCTGATGACCATTTCTAATCGACGGGCAAAATGTTCGCCTCCGGTGTGCAGGGAGGGGGAGGGGGGCGGGGGGTCTCCGTGCGGAAGGTGAACCGGTGTGCGGCGACCAATTGACGGCCACAGCAGCCCCGCAGCTCTGTGAGCAGCAGCCCGGTGTTAAAAGTTGGGAGTTGGAGAACAAAAAAAACCCACCACAGCCTGCAGCGCATCCGACGGTGCCAAACCGGTTGCAAAAAAGAAAAGAGTATAATCTTGTTTCGGATATTCTGACAGGTGCGCTAAACCCCCCCAAAACAAACAGGACACGATGTGACTTTGTGGTGCCAGATCCGCGAAATACGCCTTGGTAATATTTATGAGATGTGTCAGGAGGAGGCTGGAGGGTGGAGATCTCCACTTCCTTCATCCACTTGGCTTTCTACTCCAAACTCCAGCCTGACGTCACTGGCGTGTGAGCGAGTGGGGTTGTGTATGTGTGTGTGTGTGTGTGTGCGTGTGATCGTGTGAATGTGTGTTCAAGTGATGGGCAGTGCTCATGCATCAAGAGGCGTTGCAAGCAACAAAAAAAGAGAAAGAAAACACGTGTTGCGCGCATACTTTCTGTTACATTTTTCACTTTTTTTAAAACGCCAGATTCATTTATTTCGGCAATTCTCCCAATTACCAATTAAAATGCCGAAATACACTTTAAGAGAATACACAATTACAAATATCCCATTGCATATTGGACATTTAAAAGTAAAATGATCTTAATTTAAGATGTTGCTGCCGAAAACCTATGACCATAAACCATACCAGGTTCACTTATTTATATTGTTTTAACAATAGGCATGGCGTTTTTATGAGTCTGAATGCTCCTCACGTCTGTCTGGTTACACGTGCAGTCATTCAGATGATTGATAAATGCTCTGTGTCTGTGTGAGTGTGTCGGAGACACTTTGTCACAGCAGCTGAGGAATAAATTGTTTTTTTTTCTCCTTTTGGCTACGTTAGAGATTTATTGGATCCTTGTTATACTATAACATATTAAAACTGCTACAGAATCCATTTTAATTCAAAATGTCTAAGGTTGTTGTTCGTCAGCAATTTCTCTTTTCCTTTGTCAATGTGTTAATTTAAAGCTCATTTTAATGCTCCGCTAATCACTGTGTTTTTCTAATGTTGCCTGTGTTAAGCCTGTTATTTGGGGTAATTTAAGAGTGTCTCTTTAAAGGATTTGCCTTCAAATTATGATGTTAAGTTCTTTAATTTGACAGACAGACATACAAACACACACACTGTGAGGCTCCTGTGATAAACAATTTTTTTGCATGAAAGGCCCAATTTTACACAATATGGTTAAAAAAAGAACAACAATCTCTTTCACCCCTTCTGCATTTTATACAATATGACTTTAGCAAACGTTAATAAAATAAATACATACAGAATAAAAAGTCAATTAGTGCATTTACATCACATCTTGTCCGGGAACAAAAATAAATCAAAAAAGTACATCATCAGATACAAATGTATTCTGCAATGCCTTCACATCCAGTAATCAATTTACCAACTGTCTCATGCACGGCTACAGTTGCTGATGATGCACACCTCCCATCACCCGTGCCCGGCGGTCCAGAGGGTCGGGGTCGGGCTGCAGGGCCCCGCTCACTGACACCCCGACCTTGACAGCTTGCTGCGTTTTTGCCGGGTAACTCCAGAAATCCATATTCTGCTTTTAATTGTGTTCATTCCCACGGTACACTAAAGGCCATATGGACTCACAAAGTGTCGATTTAAGCGGACAGGGGCGAGGCGGAGAGGCGTAGTTAATTGCAATCAGCTATTGTTGTGTCTTTCAGCCCTCCCTTGAACGGCCTAGGCTGGAGACTAACAAGCCTGAGGAGAAATCACTATAATATTCCTCTGATTTCCCCGCGAGGACTCACAGAAAGCCGCGTCCTCCATTGGAGGTTTATATTGTGTTTTTTTTACTTTCTCTAAATAGTTCACACAATAAAGGCTAAAATACACTTTTATAATGGGGCCACAAAACAACCTGTTAAAAGTTGACAACCAAGCGTTGTTAATAAATAGAAATAAAAATGTGTTCTTTTAGAGTGACTCTTTTAGAGTTCAAAGAATCATTTGTCATAGTTAACGACCACCCGTTTTATTGACAATTCCTTTTCGAAACGAAATGCTAAACACGGCAAGAAGCAGAATCAACTTAAATCCTCTTAAACTCAAACCCTAGAAACCGTGTGTACATTCTCACAGATCCATGACATTTTCAGTCATTTTTAAGTGTGTGCACATGTGTGTGTTCGTGTGGGTGGCTGCCGGGAGGGGGGGGGGGGAGTGAATGGTGAATGTGTGACATAATCTCCTTAACTCGTCCTAATCCTCCTCATTCACTGATAGCCTTTACACAAATATAACCAACATCATGGTTGCCGGGGTTGCCTTCTTTCACTTTTTTTGTATTAGTGACTCTCTTCTACTCCAACAGTCAATGAAATGACGTTTACAAAGGCGGCAGTGGATTGTGTATCTGTTTTTTTTTTGGGGGGGGGGGGGCTCAGCATCAGTATGCAGATACTTGACATGCCATGGGACAGACTTAAACAAGGAGAAACGAGTGAGAGTCCAACAAGTCACTCCAAAACAATGCGTGGCCTCCAAATGTCTTGAAATGAATTGAAGTCAGATAAACACCTGAAGAAACAACGTATTGCATTTCAATCATGGGGAAATTATAATAACAATACACTCGTTAATTGGGATGGCTGTTTTTGCTATTTGCAGTATACATGATTGTCTCTCCTACAGAATGTCCCCAAATGGATGCCGGTGTTTAACTATCTTTTTATGCACCGCTATCAGGCCCCCCTAAACCGACCGGGCGTAAACCAATGGGCTTTACGGAGAAGTCACAAAGCTCCAGAGAGCAAATAATGGGGAGAATTCAAGGCGGCCAAAGACCCACGCAACCATGCGTCCTTTAGACCTGACCGGGCAGATCAGGGTCGTCTCGCGTCCCACAGACACCGCTGCTGTTCGGCTCAGGAATCATTCCGCAGGTTCTTTTGATGATGGAGTGGACCTCTTTTTTTCAACAAAATTACAAACAAGAAGATGTGAACATCTCCTGAATAATGCTTGAAAATAGTCTAAAGAAAAAAAAAAAAAGATTATACTTTCCAAAAAAGGGGAAAATTGGCAGCTTTATTTCAGCACCACGGAGAGTTCTGCACCAGGAGTCATTGAGGGTCACCTGTTCGCCTGCTTACTCAAAGACATTCAGTGGAGATGCAGTTAAAATTCTATTACGTTTGTTTGAGTTTAAATGTAAAATCTTTGTATTTAAATCAATTCATCTTTACCGCATGGAGTCAGTGTTTTAGGGCTGATAAACAGATAGAACCTTTGTTATTCGTCGTGGGTGTGATCTCGACCGTTCTTCCTTATTCAGTAATCATTCTTTTGCTCAAAGCTCTCACATGAGATGGTATGAGCCTTTTACTTCATAAACTAATGAAAACTTTAAGATACACTGTCCTTAATTAAAGCCCTTGAAAGCTTAATCATTAACATATAATATTAGAAATTTGTTCTACTGAGAAACAAAGTATTCTTCTGTCTTTCAGATGGAACCTGAAATGGTATTTGTGATGTGTTTCCCTGTTATGATGAACTGAGGACTCGATGGAAAGCAGCATTGGCTTGACCTTGTGAAATACAATAATTTGACTATTATTGGTCCAGTAATAGAAGATGATATATGATGGTGTGCCTTTTTCAACTTAACAACTTGGCTCCAGTGAATAAACAAACCCATTGAACTGTTTCCTTTCAAACTCATTGTTTGTTGGTCATAACACAAGATAACACATGAGATTACAAGCTTCTACTGACGAATGGCCTTTAATGTTTTTTAATTTTCTGGTGCCAAGTGGTGGTATAAGGTCAAACAGTTCATGGTGCTTTTCAGATGTTAGAATCTATGACTATGACTTTTAACTATTCAAGTTTTGATCTATTCTTAAACATTTTGAGGTTATGCGGACTATTGTTTGTAAAGGTGAGACACAAAAAATGAATAAACTAATTACTCAATGATCCGTATTGAAAATTATCATGAGGTGCAGTCCAAAATACCTAGCTCCACTTTAAACAGCAATAGCTGCTATTTGAATACAATATAATCACATATCATTATTAAACAAAAGTCAACAATGTTAGGATGTAACATTATTAATGTCACACTTTCCGCATTGATTACTTTTACTTCTATACTTGAAGTATGTTCTCCTGGTTACACTCACACACTTATGCTTTTACGTGGATGATTTCTGAGGCAGTATTTTTTTCATTGCGATTTTATAACTCTTTTAGAGATCAGAAGAGTTTTCCCAGCGGCGTCGGTGGCCCAGGAGGTTACAGAGGTGTCCGACGTTCTCACAAATCACGGTGCACCCAGTGAGGAGGGATCCCAGTGCCTCAGGAACACCACACCAGTGACTTTACCCCAGTCCTACCATCTCCTCCTTCACTGGTGCGTAATCCACACCCAGACACACCTCTGCACGCGCACACACACACACACACACACACACACACACACACACACACACACACACACACACACGCAGACTCGTGCGCACGCGCAAAGGCCTCCGAATGGAAGAAGGCCACCAAGAAAACCCAGACCCAGAACCCAGACCTGCAGACCCACAAGTCGGTGCGGTGCAGTTGGACGCTCTGACAAATCTATTTGGGGCAAATTGTCAGTGAGAAACTTCCGCTCGAACTGCCGTGGACAAAACTGGCTGTTGGGGAGAGCAAATCCCGCTGCATGAGGGTGGGGGACAATGGGGGGCGAATGTGTTGATGTGCGGCCGGTGGCTGGGGAGGGACAATGGACGGATTAGTCAGTCCTCTGGCTGACTGATTTGAGATGGCTCCTCTCAGCCTCTCACTGTGGGGAGTCCCATTGTCCCGCTTCTGATTCCCACTTCTCACAAACTCCAAACAAAAGTCAATCTCTTTCTCAAGGGGTGGGGGGAATATCGACCGGTGTTTCAGCTGGGGAAAGTGACTCAAAAACTTGTTTGCAAGAGATGACTGAGTCTCTCTCTCTCTCTCTCTCCACTTTTTAAAACGTGCTTTCCCCTCGTCTTTGCCGTCGTCCTCCTCATTTGTAGTCTTCATTGCCCGGCGGTGGTGGTGGCGGCGGATAGTGGGGCGTTGAATGATCCCAGTTTTTCAGACTCGAGTGCGACTGGGGCACCTGTTGGAGGCTTAGAGGCGGCTTTGCGGCCGGGATCATTAATATTAAAATATACAGAGATGCCATCACGGGCTGGTCTGAAATCGGTCTGATGTCGCCCCTGGGTTCCCTCTGGATGGACCTCAGCTTTCAGTCACTCGTGAAGAGCCTTCTTTTCTTTTTTTTCTGTCTTCTCTTTTTCTTTTTTCCCTTCCTGAAAAGACTCGTTAACAAATTATGACAGCTGAGTAGAGGGGCTTAGTCTTTTCACACTGCAAAGACAAACTTGTGAGAGCCAGGGTGCGCGCAATGTGATCAATGTATCTACAGTTCATTTAATATTCTGCCTGCAAGTGGTGTGTGAAAATGCCAGGATTAGCCAGAGTAAAAAAAAAAAAAAGGTTTCATTCCTGCAGATGTGACTATGTTTACTATATTCGTAGCTGAAAGCTTTCATTTTCATACATTATCAAGTTGACAGAAACATTTACTCTCAGTGATTATACATTGAGTAAGGTGTCACTAGGGCTATTAATCTGTATTATTTTTTATTTTGAATTGGTATATTTTCACTGATAGTTTGAGTTTTAAGACCACGCGGCAATTTCCTCATGGTAATTGTCGTGAATATTTTTTTCATCACACCCTCGAATAATAATAAGAATATTTCACAACAACAACAACAAACTGCAGTATAAAATTAAAATATATAATATACAGTATACAGGAAGGTAAACAATGGCTAAACTTAAGAACAGCGTACAACAAAGCAAATATAACATATTAGAATGTTAGTAGTTTATTCAAACGTTTTAATATTTTTATATGTCTGCATTTACAGTATGACGTGGTCTATACATTAAGTCATTAAGTCATTAAGGTCTTAGAGTAACTTCAAAAATCAAATCACATGATATTTTACATCTTAATGAACAGGTAATTTCTTCTTTTAGATGTATAAATACCTCACATTTATCAACGTTATTTGTTGGCTAAAGCACAGTTTGTGTAGTTATCTGATCTTCAAATTTACAACTGATTACTCGGGACATGTTTATTCATCATGTCAAAGATTCAAATACTTTACAGATGAACAGTTGGCCCCCTGTCAGTGGCATGTTACAAAAATAAACTTTCATGTATATGTGCCTTCCACACACACACACAGTTTCTAATTGTCCTTAAAAAGCACAAAACCACAGAAGCGGCTGTCGTCAGCAGCGCTTCACCTGCAGTCAATCTGACAGTCCTTGTGCTGTTTATCCCGCTCTTGCCCCGCTTTCCCCTGATGTTATTCCTCCGGCTCCAGGGGTCAGGTTCACCGGTCACAGTCTGGGGGTCACAGTTTCCGCTCGTCATTAACCCCTCAGGGACCCCCGCAGCACAGGAGCTGTCATTAGGAGGCTCACACTCACCTCATGGGTCTTAATAAACACCCAGACACACCGGGGACCGGTGCAGTAATGAAAGAATCAGGGCATGCGTGACCTTGCCAGTTTTCAGACTGGGGCGTAATGTCTGTGATGAGGCTCTTTGCAGAGCAGGTCAGTGGACAAGTGTGTGTCAGGTGACATGATAACAATATTAATGAGCATGTGGTACTTGTACGGTCCTGACATATACTTTGCAGATAGTCCCGTACACCCGGTGATTGGCACTGTGGGATCTGTAGTCGTTGGTTAGTTGAACCTAATATAATGACAATTCCTCTGTGATTGTTGCGCCAGATGTGTTCGGTGGGAAGTCCAAGAAGATTAGTACTGCAAAGTTCTTCATGTAGCGTAAAACTGAAATTTTGTATATTCAAATTAACTCTAAAGTGCCATGAAAAACAAGGGAAGAAGCTCTAATTGGAGCTGAGTCCAATCTAAAGCACACATGGTGTGTGAGAAACTGAAATCAAATTTTGAATTCTAGCAAACTCGACAGAACTGAGTTAGTGGAGAGACCACATTTGGATCAGGGACCTTCATCAGACCACTGCAGAGTTTTAAAAGTGATGCTCTCGTAGCTACATGATTACTAGAACCAGCTTTTTGCCTGCACAGCGATCTTCCAAACACACACAAACAAGAGAAAATGGTTAAATGTTCAATCCCAGGAAGGAATTATGTCATGCAACCTTTAGCCCTCTAAACACACTTTGCAAATGAACTTTGTCTAAATGGTAATGGTGGAGCAAATATGTGGACATTTCCCCTCTTCTGTCATTATTTCTTTACTTTTATAATATTATTCGTATTGATCTATTATAATATTCATATTAACCCATTTATTTTATGTTACGTCTGCTGTTTCAGGGACCAGACTGAAGCACAGACAGAAACCAGATTGTAGATGGGCCTTCATGCAAAAAATTAAACTACATAACTGCAACCTTTTTGACAGTGTTCATTCATTGAATAGTTTGAGATGTAATGAGAGAGACAGAATGCTGACAAAGTGTGTGATTTAAGGTTGCTACCCTTTGCACACATCAGACTACTACAACATTGCAAATATTCTTCTTTACTATCAATTATATATAACACGCATGTAAAAAAATAAATCTAAAGCAGTAAATTGTTTTTGTTTGAACCAGTAAAATTGTTACAACAATGCTTGAAACTGCAGTTTTAACTAACAAACCCCCCCCCCCCCCCATTTCATTAACAAGAAAACATATTTAAAATAAAATGATGTCTGTTTTAAGTAATGAAAGGAAGTCACAGAATCTGTGCTATGTGAAGATATTTCATATGTAGGCTGGTTTCAATATGACAGTTTTTTTCTTCTTTTAACTTTGCAAGATAAAGATGAAGAGTGATGAAAGCGTCTGGGAGACATGTGGTCCTTTAGAAACACCCCAACAATGATGAGGGCAAAGAGGCACTTGTTTTTTTCCCTCATATTCACCACATTTTACTGAATCATCCGCCCCACCTCACGGGGAGCTCAGTGCTTTCCCATCCTCAAATTCCCTCAAAGTTTCAGATGCTCACAATTCCACAATGCCCAGATGCTGTCCTTTGGCCCTTTACCCCCCTCAACCCAGAGCTATCATTCATAACCTTTCTGTGGAGCTGGGAGTGAAAGAGGTGGGATAAGGGAGAAAGAGGGGGAGCGGAGAGCAACATGGCAGCTTATTTAGAAGACTTCCTTTATTGGAACATGTGCAAGCAGTTCACTCACAAAGGACTTAAATAGGATATTTTCTGTTCCCTATAGTTGCTTTCCCCTTTTAAGTGCCGAGGCAAAAAAAGTAAGTTTACAACTCCCTCCTCAATGGGGGCTCTTCACTCTCAGGTTGCGGGGACCTGAGTGACCTGGGAAAGTTAATTAGGAGGCGAACAAAGAGCGAGTTGGAGCAGAATGCCGAGCCTCTCCTCCAGCCAAAGATGTCATCCATTAATTAGGAAAATCTTTAAGGTGGCCTTATTGAATTTACAGAAAGCCCTGTGGTTGGCGGGCAACAGTTTTTTGATCAAGCCCTGACTCAAACAATGCCTTTCTGGGGGTTAAAAAAGAAGAAGAAGGGAGGAGATTGGTTGTAGAAGAAGAGAGGGGAAGGGGCGGGTGTGTGTGTGTGTGTGTGTATGTGTGTGTGTGGGTGCGGGGGGGTGTATGGGTTTGCGGCGCAGTACAGTTTAACGTGTGTGTGTGTGGGGGGGGGTGGTGGCTGGCGATTGTGACAGCTCAGATTCACATGGGTATGGGGGGGCATAGCTTGGGGATGATGTCATGCAAAGGCATCATGGGGGCTTCGGGAAGTAAGAAGGAGGGGGGGTGCTGAGCTTGAGCCACAGGGGCCACTCAAAGTTAACATCGCTGCGTGCATCTGGGCCAAAGGCTTTTCTTTTCGGGCCCAGGAGAGGCTTTCCTGAACGCCCGGCCCTCCAGCACTCCTCCCACTCCCCCCCCCCCCCCCCGTTCACTAACCAGGGCTCGCTTTAAAGCTAACCCCGTGCTAACAGGCAAGCTAGCTGCCTTTTCTTTCCCGTCCAACTGCCTATTCATCCAGGGCCCACAATGAATAATATAACTGGACGGCATAGAGCTTTAAGGCGGCTTCTTTGCTTTTGCAAAGTTAACTAACAGCTTTTATTTTTCCGTCTGACACAATCCTTGATGACATGACCTGGTTTTTGAAAAACAAAATGAATTCTGTGTGGGTTTTAAATGACTCCTTTTTTTACAGCAGGATTTTCCTGTTACCCTCCTTTAAATGTACTCTATATTTAACGATGCATGTAACAGATAAAGGTTTGGGTAATTAGTACATTACTTTACCTTCACTTTATACCTTAAAGTTCCGACATATTTTCACAGGCCTCAATTTGGCAGAGCACTTTTTCTTTTTATGCAAAGGACCACAGTAATTGATTGTGTGCTGTGCTGCCCCATGTGCTCCCCTTTTGCATTTTGTTTTCCCTCCAACTTTTCATTATAAATTATTCATAATAAAATATACAATTTAAGTAGGTACCTATAGTTGAATTTAACTTTCAATCCCTGCAAGGGGCTTTGTTGTATTGTTTATTTCCAGTGCTTTAAGTGAAAAGAAAAATCTTCAAATAATCTCTTTTACACTCTGATTGCTAAAGAACAACGGTATAGGAGATGGTGATTTTGGGAAGTCTGACTTCAAGAAAGTTTGAAACATTGAGAGTTAAAACTAAGCATTTTCACATTTTAGACCACTATCATTATGATAAATAAAGCCCCAAAAGTGTTGAGACTAAATAAATATTGATTGTTAGATATCATACCATAATTTACAGATATCAAACCCTTCACCTGCGAATTGTTTTATTCTGTTTGACGTGTAAAATTAAATTTAAACAATTCAAATGAGCTTAAAATCTGTGTCATTTTACTTATTTTAGTATTTTAGTATTCTGACAAACATTAAAAACAACATTTCAAGGGATATGTCTTCTTCTTGATGTTGTGTAAGTGGGTTAGCATTGACAAATGAATAGAAAAAAGTATATTTTTGATTACTTTCAGCGCTACAGAATAAAAAAAGCAGCGGCTGCATATGGTAATTTACGGAAAAGTAATTTAATTTTAGTTTGGAGAGACAGACGCACATTTAAGGTAGAAAACTTGAATCAACTTGGCTTTGTTTTATAACCCACTAAACCCCTGGAAGGAGCCCACCAGCGTGGGGCTGGATGCTGGAAGTCACATGCACGCTCATGCTCTACTGGCATGCTGTCTGCCGATGCGTCTCCTGGGACATGAACCCCTCACCCCACCCCCCTCCTGGGGGACTAATTTGAGGGGAGGGCGATGTGTTTTGTTGCTTGTCAGAAACAATCAACCCCGGCCCATTACATTTACAGCACGTCGTGCTTTTCAATGCCGTGACACGCTGAGCTCTGAGAGAGATAGATGGCTCCGAGGGGACCGCGGAAAGAGTCATTTCATTTACTCATAAACAGTTGACAGACATTCCGTGAATGAGGCCCAAAATGCAAATGTTGCGTTGTTGGTCTTTAGGAACTCGATATGCCAACATTATCTTTTTTAACTAGAGTAGCTTTGGTGTGGTTTTTCCCCTCGAGATGTAAGATTAAAGAGAATAACAACTTTATTCAGTGTGCCCTTTGCCGCCCCCGCCCCTCTCTTGTCCTCTGTCCCGGCCCACCCGTCCTCTCCCTGTTCTGTTTGGGCACTGGAGGTTGTCAGTCGGGGTTTATGTCCAGTTCACTGGAGCTGAAAGAAGTCAGTTTCATGTCTTGTTATGGAACAAGACGTCTCGGCCTCTCGGGAGTGATGAGAAGTGGTCCGGGTGAGCCGGGTGAGGCGGGTGAGGCGGGGAGTGGGAACCATCCCCTTTCGGGGCGACCAGCAGTGAGGAAGTCAAAGCGGCTTTTGTGTCGCTGCGGTCGGCTGCGTGTTCGGTAATTATCCCCCTCTATGTGAGCACGGACCCGGCTTTCCACCAGCGGTCCCGACCCGACCGGCCCACGGGAGAGTGCACAACACCGTGTCACCTACGATTAACTTCTCACAGCGCTGCAGAGACGGTCTGATTGGGGGAGACGCAGCAAATACGGAGAGCCCCTCATGGGTGACGAGCTATGAGCAGATCTGCAAAGTCAGACTGTTTCAAACTGTTGCAGTGTGTGTGACACCTGTAGAGCAGATGGATTGTGACAACTGTGACACGGCGGCACGTCCATCCTTCTTCTCCGCTTCGTTCTTACTCTCATCCGGTGGGGGAGGGAACATTCAGCACCTTCACTGCAGTATACTACAAGTAAAAAGGGATGAGTCCAAAATAATGATTAGCATTGCTCTTAACTTGGGAAACAGTGTCAATTTAAAATCAGCGAGGTTGGGCTTCGCTACTTATCTCATACAAATGCATTTATTGTTCATATGTAACTATCAGCCTCAAACATAATACATATTATGTTAATTGCTTAAACTAACTACCTAAACTTGGCCAATAAAGCAGATTCTTATTCAAATCTTATTCTCAGCATCACCATCTTCCTCTTCCTCCGTGATCACAGTCATCATCCCCTTCTGCATTTTTGCTCCCTCAACCTCATCATCACCACTCCAATGCATCATCATCATCATCTTCATCAGCATCTGTATACTTAATCTCATCATTGATGATGGTATCACCGTCCTTCTAAGCAAAACTCGATCATAGTAATCTTCTCCCTCTTCCCCATCACCAACACTTCCATCATTCTACATACGTATCACTCACAATTACTGTGTGAGCCCTGACATCCCCATCATCACAATCTTCCTCACCTCATTCCTACTGTCGTCCTCGTCATGCAGTCTGAAGGTGTATGTCGCTATAAAATGAAAAATGTATGAAAAAAATATTAATGTCAATACTTTCCCCCCCAAAACCCCCACTTTCAATTAATTTGTGGGAAGCAAACTGAGGGGCATCCGTTCCTTCCATTAAAACTCCCTCATTTTAACCCAGCTCAGCTCAGGCCTTTTGAAAAAGGGGCAGAATAGGTCTCCCTTGATCTGCATCAATTGTCATCCCGAGGCTCAGGGGCACTTCGGCGGCCAGTATAGCGGGCGAAGTCAGGGCTAATCCCCGGAGAGGGGAGAATCACGGGAGAGGAGAAAAGCAACAATAACCAAGTCAAGCGTATAAAATGAAAGCGAAATCTCTATTATCACTCCCCGCGATTCCCAGCAAAGTGGTGAAAATCAGGGTTAGTTTGTGATTCGAGTCAGACGCGGAGGGAAGAATATGGGGGTCCCCCCGGGTTGGGAGACTCACACGACGAAAAGGGCAATATTCTGGAGAAAAGGGGAAGAAGAAAGCCCCTCTCCCATCCCGACATAACCATTAAATGCAGTCTGACTTTATGTTGTATAGAGAGGGGGGAACAAGAAAGGAGGCACAGTTCTCCGATGAAAGAATGAGGTTTTTGGCGGATTAGGGACGGCCCGAAGGATGAAGAATAACTTCTGCATAACTTTACAGCTTGCCTATTTTCTCTCCCCACGCCAAGAGCCAAGTTTAAGGCTCAACCGGTTTGAGTTTACCTCTTTGTGATTGTCCAGTTAGATACTTTCACATGGAAAGGATTCAAATCGCAATCTCAGATCCCAAAAATTCAACAAACTTTACCGTATAGCCTCTATTTCAGGGGCAGAGCTGAAGATTTGAAAAATTGTATTTCCCATGGTTCCCAATCTAATGGTAGAAATCTAATTCATACTTTTTGTATAGCTCATAGTTCTTCATAAACTCTTAAATTATATTTTGAATGCAGTACTTTGACCTGTATATGAACTGTTTGTATTTATTTCTTATTTGTACGTTTAGCTGAGAACAATTCCAGAGCTCCTTTTTAATGGTGGAATGAATTATTGATATTTGGGCATACTGAGATCCACAGCATTAGTTTGTGCGATTTCCCAGAGTTATAAGCTACTTTCCTTTGACCATTTTTTTCATTGCATGGTCATGCTGCATATGGTGCGCCAAATCACGACGAGCCTCTCGGACAGAGTCTTGCCTTCGTCTCTGAAGGGCTCTCATCATCACCGTCTCTAATTTATGGGCCTAATTAGTGATTTTTGTCCTCTTGGTTTCTCTATCTATCACATGCTAATGAAGACATTTTCCGCCATCTGACAATAACGGTCATCTCAAATAGTAATGATATGCCGATTATACTTGATGCTCTGCTGATTAGCCCGCAGACGAAAGACATCCAAAACTTAGTGTATAATGTGAGTGCAGACACGCTATATGTTTTATTTTCATTGGATAGTAATATTAATGCTTATATTGACATTGATATTGACCAACAACCACTTTCCGAAAAAACACTAATACTCATACTATAAAATATGTGTTTCTAACACATGGTTAAAAGCTAAGGTGTATAGTGAACAAAGCGCACAAAAATATAAAAAGAAAAAAAAGCAGGATCGTTAAGGTAATTTCTTCTCTCCGAGAGCTACACTAGGAAATGACTAATAAAGGAATGGGGAACATCTGAACAATTATGTGAACCCTGGACAGGAGAAGTAGAGCTAATAGTGCCACGTGCAGGAAGAGGAGCATTAGAGGCCAGAATCCATATTTACCACTCGAGTTGTGCGCAGGCATCAGAATAGGCCGCTAATGCCGAGCGCTTTCTCTCCCCCCTTATTTTCATTAGGCTCTGATGACTGCGGAATTGAGGCGGCCTGCAAGTTATCAAGAGCCACTAATTTCACATTAACGACCATTGACTGCAGTTGCTTGATTCGAGGGGGTTTTTGACAATTATCACAATCAGGATTGGAGCCCAAATCGTTTATCTTGACTTCGTGATTATTTTCTTCGAGCCGAGCGCACATTGCAAAATTGTATGGTGTCAAAAACCCTTAAATAATGAGGAGACCAGCAGGAGCGGCTATCGCTTTTCAACTCACACGCACGTGCTCGCACACACACTTCCTTATACAAAATGTAGATAGTGACCTATATAAGTGTGAATAGCTTCAACTTTTCCTTGTCTTTTATGATTCTCTTGTATTTCACATCATAACTGTACTTTATATCATTTCTATAGGCCTAAATAATTTTTTTAATTTTTTAATCAGCTAGAAAGTGCATTTTTTTCTGCATAAAATGTGCTGTTATTGATAACATTTTTTTCCCCCCACAGTTTAAGTGACCAAAGTACTATAGATAATAGTCTTTGTGAGAGAGCATAGGATTAGAGTGAATTTATATATTTCTTTCTCATGTGAAGTCACAGTTGCATTGACTCCGTAAAGATCATTTAATCTCGCGAGATTTAACGGCCGTCACATGATCACGTTGGGAGACAAGCAGGAAGTCATGGGTTGTGTACGGTGACAGAAGAGGAACAGATCCCTTAATCTCCGTTTTCGACGATGTCTCTTTACAAAAACAGCTCGTTTTGGGTTCTGTTAATGTTAATATATATCTATACCCTCGTGTCTAGTGGCGAAGTAAACGTCCTCGCGACAGATTCAACGGACAAGATGAGACAAACTCCGTCTTTCAGCCCTGCTCCTGCGGCTGCTGTTGTCATGGGCGACTCGCCAGCGTTTAAACCCGGCGTGGAGGCTCTATTCTCCCTCAATCTTCTCTCGTCCTTCCCAGAAGACCTGGAGATCAGCAAATACTGCAGCGAGCTGCTCCTGATATTCGGACAGAGATACGTCGCCTACGTAAACTGCCTGGTGACTGCCGCGCGGCCCGTTCAGGTTTGCCAGAAGTGTTACTCCAGCTACGGAAGCCTCGTTGACACCTACGCGAACATCTCGTCAGACCAGGTGTGTTCTCAGTTACAAAGCTTGTTATGTTTTTTTTTTTAATTTTGCCAATAAACCGTCTTCCCGCGTAAATGGGACAAGTCTGTATTCGGGACGTCTCCGAGAGTCACGAGTCTTGTGATGCGACTGGCTGCTGGTGACAAATTAGAGGAAACACTGAATTCTTCTGCGTGACTTGCTATCAATAGCAAGGCGACGGACACATTTTGCTTCAGCCGATCTGTCTGACCCAAAGGGAATCCAGACATGTGAGTGATCTGTCCTGATGAATTGTGCCTGTGTGTCCTCAGATGGGTGCCGGTGATAATGACAGCTGCCGGGACAGCCTCCTGCGTAGTGACCGGCTGATGCTGGTTTACCTGCTGTACAGCAACATGCAGGAGCTTTGGGCAAAGTCGGACTGTGACAGTGAGTCCTCGTCATTTTACGTTAAAGTAGATGTAACTTAATGACGGTGGGTTCTGTGCGTGTAATTGGGAACTTTCCTTTGTCCGAGCTTCTGACTCACACACTTACGGGTGCGTGTTTGACCGCAGAGGTCAGAGTGCAGGGTCAAGTAGAGGCGGCATTCAGTTCACTTCAGTGATTTGGGTTTTAATTGGACGTGGAAACTGAGATCGAACATTTCTATAGGCCTTTGGCCTATTATCTGCCCAGTATCCCCCATAAGAGCCTGTGACTGTGTGTGGTTTGTTATAATTATTTTTCCTTTATTTACTAATTGATTATTCATGTAGTTAATGTTTTATTAGGTTTTTAAAATGTCTACAGTCAACTTTCCCAAAGCCCGGGTGATGTCATTTAAAAGCTTGTTTTATATCTCATATGACAAACACTCTAGTTAATGCAAAGGTATTCCAAACCTGTGTTATAAAATAATGGAGTTTAATAACCTCATTTTTTTTTCTCAATAGATTTTTTTTTATGCAGACACTTTCTTTGCTGAAATTAAACAATAAGCAAAGACTTATCCAACAATTGTAATGTTATAATCTTTGATGACATTGGGGGGGAGGAGCAGGGTTGTAATGCATGCTACCAGGCTGAAACAATTATCTGATTTCATTGGTCCGCTTTTGTTGAGTAAATAGACCTAAGCGATATTATTACTTCCTGTCGTGCAGAGTGTATCACTAAAGGATTCCAGAGCCCAACCAATGACACGCTGTACTTCATGAACACTCACAACCAAACCGTCACCTGCTTTAATAAGTATCAACAGGTACGCCGTAAATTAGACAATGATGTTGATGATGTCCCGTCCATTTTTTAAAATTTTTTTATGGGTTTATGTTGAGAAGTTGAGGTCTGTTCTTTACAGGGGAACTACACCGAGCTGTGCAAAGACTGTAAAAGCTCATACAAAAGCCTGAATGAGCTGTACAGCAGGATGGAGACCAATCAGACCATGTGTATTGACATAGAGGATACGGTATGTATGTCGAGGTTTTATACAACTCTCCTTTAAAGAGATAAAAGCTACACGCTTCTGCTAATATGTAGAACCTAAAAGATAATCGTATGGTTCCACACTTGTGTGACCAACAATGTGTTTAAACACAAAAAACAGGAAGTGTGATTTTCTTGAACCTTTTCCGCTGTCAGAGTAGATGTTTTAGCCTTGATTATGAAATGACATACACTTTTAAACATACATTTTACTCTGGCCTTACAATATCTCAATGGGTGCTGATTTCATATCAGAGGGCGTTAATGGAAAAAACCCCCAAAAAACTAGAAAATAGAGGCTTGGATTTTTGATTCAGAAACAATCTGTTGTTAAAATAAATGTCCTTATTTAATGCCTGAAAGATGTTTGTGGTGGTTAGTGGTCCGCTGTTCTTTCCGTAAGATTGGAAGGATGTAAAATCCCTGAGCACAGTAAACATTTGCGAGTCAAATTAATAGTGTCCTATAATTATGTGCTCAGCTGAAGCTCGTGTTGCGTTTGGCACTTTGCTGCGTTTCAGATGAATATGACTCGCAGACTGTGGAGTAGGAAATACAATTGTTCCTTCCCCCGCGAGGAGACGGTGCCTGTCATCGCCGTGTCCAGCTTCATGCTCTTTCTGCCCATCATCTTCTACTTGAGCAGCTTCCTTCACTCTGAACAAAAGAAACGCAAGCTCATACACCGTGAGTAACCAGCTTAATTCTCTCTTTGTCGCACGGAGAGATTTTTTGACAGGGTTTTGAGGGGTTCGGGGTTCGGGGTCTTTGTGGGGGGAGCTGGGGGGCGTTGACTGACTGATATAGGAGTTTGGTGGCGATGGAGGAAGGAGGCAGTTGCAGGTTGATTTAAAAAAAATAAAAAAATAAATCCTCTGGGTCATGGGGTTAGGGGATTGATTTTGGTGTCCGTATTGGTGGACGGTGGTCTTCAGGCATCACAGCGTGCCGCTCCCAAATACTGAGGAGGGTGTTAACGTTTTTACTTGGGTTTTGGTCGGAGATTTCTTCTTAAGTAGCACGTAGGAGGGATTTTAGAGAACAAGGGAACGTTTGATGTTGGAATTATATCAAAAAATTCAAGTTATTCAGGCCTGCCGTACAGATGTCATGTACAGATAGTCTGCTTGCTGCTCATTTGATTAACTTGAGAATTTTACTTTTGGAATTTGGAGTTTCAAAGGGTTTCAGGAAAAGGTGAAATAGAGATAAATGGGTCAAACCAACTTAAAACATCATTAATTATAACCTCCGTTTGTCTCTGCAAACCAATCTAAATATTGTTGGGAACACGGTGTAACATACTGTGTGGACCCCCTTTCCAACATCTCCATGACTTTTGTATTCCTGCAACTGCTTCCTTTTCTTTATCTTGTAACTTCAGTTCAGACGATATAAATGATGACGTCCTTAAACATGTTGTGTATTTTTTTACACAAAAATACTTTTTCTCTTCGGGGGGGAATGTTTATGCCTTGTCTATGACCAGAGGCTTTATCTGTTCAGTTGTACGCCTGCGGTTTATTCCTTTTTGAATGAAACACCTCAAGAACGCCGGATGCATTGTCCTCTAAATTGACCCAAACGTCCACCTGGACTCAAGGAGCAGTTGATTACGTTTTCGATGTCAGCGGTTACAGTCACTGTGACCTCATGTCCGCTCAACTCTTGTGAATGTGAAATTTCATGACCACCTTTCAGGGAATTTCTTCATATTCAGCACAAACTTGCACATTTTTGGCCAGAACTTCTCCCCCGACAACTACCTGGTATGCTAATTATGACATTGTGAAGGAAATTTTCCCACAAATGGAGCGGAACAGGAAGCTTGATTTTATAATTACGGGGCAATAACTCTGCAAGAAGACACAATGTTCTTGCACCAGGACCATTGATTTATTTGCAGCCCTTCAAGATTCCTATTAACTTTATTATTTCCCTGAAGAGTGATCATTTATTTGTCTTTAACCAAACTACTATCAACACGCATATAAAAAACTATTTGACAAATATCTTACAGTTTAACTTTATCAAATGTAATTTAATTGTATTTTTGTAAATTCTCATTTTCCAGCCAAAAGGGCAAAGTCATACGCCAGTCTGGTGAACATTCAGAGCAAACTGAGCTGAAGAGGAGACCGGTGATAAAGACTAAACTGAAGGACAACGCTTGCATTAGAAGTTACACCACGGGAGAAGATTGGACTCCTCATCATCTTGTGCCGGATGTTTGAACGTAGCAGACTCAACAACAGCATCTTGTTTTTGTTCGGAGGACTTCAAGAAGCACGATATGAGGATTAAAGGCTTTGGACACTTTTTTTTTTGTGCATACATGTGCTTTCACTTTCTCAAAAAACTCTTCACAACATGTAATAAAATGTCAGGCGTGCATACAAAATATCTTTAAAACCCAGCAGAAGAAATTAATGACACTTACCGCCATTATTTGTGATGAGCTTTCATTTGTGATTTTATTTTTTAGGGGGCTAATAATATAACTAATCAGATTATTCTTCATGTTGCTGCACAGATGCACCGTCCTCTCCTTCCTTTCAACTCGTTAACAATCTTCACGTTTTTCAGTGCATCCCGTAGCCTGGTGCACGCACACACACACACACACACACACACACACAGGTATCACCACAAAAAGTGAGTGGCTTGTGCGTGCGTGTGTGAGCTCTACTTATGGGTTGAAAAAATGGGTTTTCTGTCTCTAATGTATGTCCAGAAGAGAGCTGCAGAAAAGGAAGCACTTGATGTCCATTAGTGGTGACATGGATCAGAGTGGGGGTGCACATCAGTGGGGCAGGGGGATAAAGACATTACACACATAATGTAAGCACACTCCAGAGTACCACACTGGGATGTTACCTGTTTTCCAGTCAGTTTATTTTTTTATGGCTGCCTGAAGCTTTTAATGTGCTTTGTTGTCGTTTTCCACAGATGTTTAACTTAATTTGTTAAGAGGCTTCTGACTGCTCATGAGAGCAAAGTCTAATTTATGTCTCCTGAGTGTTGAATTGAATTCTCCTATTAAAAATGCTTTTGCTGTGTAGTAATGTAAACATTCATTTTGAATGCATAAGCCTAAATAAATACTTTTACGCCAGAAAAAACTTGCATGTGCTGTAACTTAACCACGTCAACTCCTTTCTGCAAATGAATTAGTGGTGAAAAGACTTGATTAGGTAAAATATTGGTATTTCTATTTTAACATTTATCTAACATTGAATGTGCAAATGTTGGACTTTACTACCATTGCATAGGACAACTTAGTTACATTTCAGATCAACATTTGTAAAAATTATAATTATCAATGAACATAAAAATAGAATTTTATCAACATTCAGTACAAATAACCCGCAACCTTCTATACATTTGAAACAATGTGAACTTCAATCCTTTTTATTTTCATATTAATCGATTAACCGATCTGCACAATTAGCACTTCTGCTTTTCATACTTTGATACTTTGTTTATTTCCCATAACTCCCCTACTCTTGAACAAATACCTTTACTGTTGCATGTGTAGCCTAAAGGGCCCATGTGTTGAGGTGAAATCGGCTTCTTCGCACAGTACCGGCCCTTGTTCTCAGGTTACATGGCGTGTGTGTGTGTTTTTTGTGTTACGTTGTTGCACCGAGGTTTTCCCCCTCCGTCATTAGCAGCTAATCTAGATGCGGGATAAAGATACTTGGCCAAATAATCGCAGCAACACATCCGTTAAACTCCTTTTGGCTTTTTGGTCTTGTGGAGCAGCAGCTTTTTAAGAGCCTTACGGAAAATGCCGAGTCATGTGATCCGGTTGCCGGGGCAGCCGAGCGGCCGAGGACACGCGCTTTTTGTCGTGTGCGCGCTCCCGATGCGCCCCGTTGAAAGTGTGTGTTGGTCGGCTCGTGTGGGGCGCGGCCCCGCGAGCCTCGAGGATGACAGCTTTGATTCCCGTTTTCTGCACCACGACGGGTCCTTAGGGGGGGGGCTAAAGTCATTAAAAGGGACCCGAGGCCGTCACGTGACTCACAGAAAGATATGGGAAAAGATGCGGTCAGTCAATGGGGAACAACTTCATACACCAAACTATCCGGTACAATGAAATGTGCACATATGGGGCAGAAAGCTGTAGCCTTCTTAGGCTCCTTGTAAGGGGAAGTATTCATACGGGTTAAAGTCGGTGTGCATTGCACTGGATCCTACGCTGTATCATTATTATTAGGTTATAGATACTTGTGCATATAAGCAGACTTTAATAAGCTAGTTGAAACCAATCTTTAACCCCGCTCCACTCTTTTTTTCTTTAAGTTCTCCCCGCGTATTGATGTGTAGAATTTGACACAGAGTGCTTGTTGATAGACAATCGGGGATCAATATGCAACCAACAGAAGCGTGCTGTGGGAACTGAAAAGTGGGGGCCATGTTGCGTCTGGTGAGGCAGCGAGGATTTAAAAGATAGAAACATTTGTACATTCACTGGGATTTTTACAAAAAAACACACGTATTTAATCACCGACTAATTTTCCCTCCAAACTGAAATGAAGCAGCATCTTAAAGAACTCACTACCTGGGTAAACGTAGTGCTGTCAGCTGAGGCCTATCTCAACTTTACATCAAAATATGTCATACAGAATAATTAAAGCCACCCAAAACTTTCCTCAGACCATGTCTGATGAGGAATAAAGGACTCTGAGGGGACGGTGAGTGGGCTCCACTGCACACACCTCGATATAATTGTATTTACTACAACTCACTCTATACCTAAAGGTTTAAGTTGAGCATCTGAACATGCAGAAGTACGTTGGGGAGAAGCTGCATGCCTTGTTTGCTGATCCTGCTGATGGCAAAACATGCTTCCCTTTGCACGAGTCACCTTGATACGAGGCCGGTCCGTTTTATACTTATAGCGTGGGGGGGGGGACACACGCGTCATGTTGTTCCTGATTCTGGCCTTCTCTTGTTGTTTATTAAAAATAATTCTTGCTTAAATGAGCGATTTGTTCTCTGACAAGGCCTTTGGATTCTTTGCTCTCCTCGGCTGCCGTCCTCCACTCTCCGGCATTCCGTCCGGTGCGCCGCGCTTTACGGCGCCGCCGACGTCTCCTGCGTTATCGCAATATTAAGAAACAGTTAGTCAGGACTTTAGCTGTTATGCAACCCCCTCCTCTAAGCTGTCAGTTAGTTAACTGGCTGAAGGTCAGGCTTGGATTTTGCACCTCTCAACCCCTGAGCAATGAATATGATGCTTTGTTGAAGAAGGAGTAAACATTTGCCCCCGGGCAGTTGGAATTAGCAGACACACACACACACACACACACACACACACACACACACACACACACACACACACACACACACACTCATGCACCCTCTCTCCCCGAGCATATGCAGAGTGAATGGGGCTTATTATACACCTGGGAGTGGGGGTCAAAGTCTGTCAATCCCTAGCTTACGGTATTATAATAGATTACAGAATCACTCTTTAATGGCAGTCATTCAGTTTGTAATCTCTGGAGCTTGATGCGAAAGCACTCAGCGTTCCAGCTAAGGGTCTGTTGAAAATAAGGCCTTCTCCTCATTCATCCCTTACCCCCCCCCCCCCCTCACGCACCCCCCTCTCTCCCTTTCACAAAGGTCTTATGACAAGTCAGCTGTTGGTGACATCACAGATGCTGGATCATATGTCAAAAACCTTTGCTGGCTGACTTACATCCCTCGTGGCTCAGTAGCAACTGAGGCCACTTGAGGCCAAAAGAGCGGCGAGGTGCCCCGGAGGGGGAGGATGGGGGGGGGGGGTCGAGGGGCATGATAGCTGCCAAGAGGCGGAGATGGTAGGGGGGCACTCCTGAGGGCAGGAACATGTGACCCGTGTCAGGATTTGTTTGTCTCAGCGTCCAGTGGGCCCATCTTGCCATCAGCTTGAGAAGACACCGTTTGTGTTGGAGTGTGTGGATGAATTATAAAGTCTGAATTTTAAGCGGGCAAGTGACTGGATTTGGTTTTGAACATTGCACGTGAAGCAGACGTGAGGCTCCTTCATTTGCATGTGTTTGAAATATGCATCTTGTCTAAAATGAAACGTTTCTAGGTCTTTTAGGTTGTGCAGTAGCATTATGATCACAAGGCCCGTAGCGCCATCTGCAGTCAGCCGGGAGGATAACGTTGAAGGTATACGGCTCAGAAACATTTCACCTTTTCCCTTTGATCAAAATCAAGAATGTTTGAGTGAACATTGAAGCCGTTCAGTGGTATTTGGTATTTAATGATGCCAAAACCTTCAATCAATATTAAGGTGATTAATCATTTGAATTTAAATGTATTTACCAGTTATATACCATGTTTTGGATTGCTTTTGTTGTTGTGTAGATGTTATCATCATTTTTCAGACACTAAATATTTTAAATATTTTGCATAGGTTTTATTTTACAGCTACTGGTATTTTTGTTTAGTGGTCATACTGATCAAAAAAATGAGAGCTTATTTGAAAGGAATGGTGTTCGGAATTAGCCGAATATGAGCTGTGTATGTTTGATGCCGACAAAACACTTTTCCAACCAGCTGTAAGTAAAGCTTTCTGTGAATACACACCTCACCTGTAAAAATACCATGAGCCTTTTGATTCTATGCTCACATAGCTCCTTGCCAATATAATACGTGTCCAAACTGGATGTTTGTATGTATGTTTGGATACAACAGAGGATATATGTGTGGTGACGCTCACCAGAAACCTGCTTTGGTTTACAGTGGAGAAGTTTGAAGATGCTGATGAACGCTTGATGCTGCCACTAGATGACAGCATCAAGCCACTTATGACGTGTCAATGATCTCAGACTCTGGTTCACTGCATTGCTAATACTGTACGTGAAAACTAGTATCTATATGTTGCTGTATATTTGCAATAGTGCATAATAAAACAAACAGGTGGAACAACTCCATCGACAATAAATGCAACATTTGTTAAATTATTTCCTGACATTAATGAGGACACACGTTACAATGGCTTCTTAACAACTTCCTATTCTCTGCCATTTACATGAAAAACTATGAAATGTCTTTTCCATGTCATACTCTGCACTTATATTTGGTGACATTTATACTACTTCTAAGAAACTTTTGCTGACATACAATACATTTTGTTGAATGTTGAACCATATGTTGTTAGATTTTTAGAATATACTACAACATTTTTTCATGTCTTTTTATGTTATTTGTATACAATAAAATGTTCTGACATATATTACCAAAAATATACTAATCTCAATCTTGTCCATGGAATTAAGTTTATTTTAAATTGCCAAGAAACAAAAAATAAATATTGCACACCAGATATATAAACACCAATTGTAAAAACAGGCAAGTTTAGTGCAATCAATAAGTCTGTGATCCGTGAAGACAGAATAACAAACAAGGACTTCAACACAAAGGAGGTCAGGAGCAGGCAAATCTGAGGGGGAGGAACAGACACGGCAAACATGGAGCCAGAGTTTAGAGAATCAAGCCCGGACCCCATTCCCCACTTATCCCAATGGAATCATCTCTACACCATCTGCAAAGTTAAAGATATGAAGGTTGGTGATTCGGAGAGACAGTCATGCTCACACACATGACCCTTGTGGTCAATCGGTACTAAGACGCATGCATTTTGACAATACAGATTCACATTTTGGTAGAAATCCAAACCAGTTTTTTCAACTAGTTATTCAAATGCAATTCACAAACAATGTATCTTATTTCTATTTTATTTGAATCATATATGGCTTGGTTGCTTTGATCCAAAAAATTAAACATTGTAACATTGATGTTGAACCTAACTCGAATCAATTTTGGAGTCATCTGGTGTCTTATTAGACTTGATTAGGAAAATAGTCATTAATAATGTAGTTTCTACATTATTAGTAAAGTGTGCAAAAACTGCAAGAGCTTAATACGGTATAACACTTAACTTTAATCCCCTTACTGAGCATTTATGAACAGAAAGATGCATTATCAGTGTTTATTCATGTATTCATGTATGTCAACAATTATACCTCCCCATGTGGCCACCCAATAGGAGAATGTTGTATAAACACATAAATGATGTAGTAAAATATAGATGTAATAATATAAAATGTCTTGAAAGGAGAAAGTATAATTGTTATATAATAACTGTACATTAATAAACCCTTTAATGTCCTTTATTCCTTCTCATAATATGTCAAATGTAATATACTGCTCATAAATGCTAAAAAGAGGGTTTAGAGTAGAGCGTTAATTAATGTTAATGTGGTGCCTAATAACTTAAAACAACAGCAGACATAATGGAATTCAAGAGCATCACCTGAAATAAATGTCCATGCGATGTGATTTAACTTAATGAAGGAGTTCCAAGTTGAGCAAACAGACAAAGACACATTCATTGTCATATGTCAGGGGTTACGACGCCTTGTGGAATAACGATTGCTGGTTTTTGTTAGCTGAGGGACGTGGTCCCGATCCTGAGCGTTGGCTTTGTTGGGCTCGCCGCAGGTCGGATACAGGATTACACAGCTAGTGGTTCTCAGGACATGGAGCAAAAAGTAACTTTAGGTGGTCTCGGCCTCTCTCCACGGGGCAAAGGTGGAGGTGTGGCCAGCTGTTTGTGACGATGAGTCGGATTGGAGAGGAGAAAATAATGGTACTCCCAACGCGCTTTCTCCTCCCTGTGCCTCCCTTCCTGTGGGTGAGACTCCTCCGTCCTCCTGCTTTGTGCCTACACGCTCCTCCTTTGCATCTGGCTGGCCACCCCCCCCCCCGTCCTCCCCGCGGCCCCTCAGGCCCCGAGCAGCTTCTTGACCAGGTAGCCCGGCATGCTGTAGAGGAAGAGGCCCAGCATGATGAGCAGCAGCAGCGCCAGCACCACCTTGATGATCAGCCACTTGTAGCGGTTGCACACCAGGTAGCGGATAGCTTTCAGTGGGCTCAGGAACCACAGGAAGGTAGTGTCCGGGCGACTGGAGGCGGGGGGTGGAGAAACGGGAGGAAACATGGAGAGAGAGAGAGACTTGGCATTAGTGGTCAGCGAGACAAGTTGGAGTTGTGTTTTGCAACAGCATGCTAGGAATGTGTTGATAAAATGTCATCAACAGTAACTTTTGTTTTTAAACCAGACAGCCACTGGTACCTTTGAGGGGTTGGACAATTTCCAGTACAATAGTAGAATTGTAGCTTAGTGTCAACCAACTTCTGATTTGGTTCATATTCAAGAATTTATGACAGGACACTAGAAACATAGTTGTTCATATTCACATATAATAATTCTGTTTTTTAGCTGCCGTTGTCCTTAAACGTATGATTTCTTCCAATTCATTCAGAACATAATATGCACAATAATATATACTTTTGTTATGTTAACTAAAACTAAAAATATTTGTATAATATCTAGCAAATGAGGATCTGTTGTGTTCTGGATCTGGACATGATTTAGAGAGACAGACATAAATGTCCAGACAGAAAACAAAGAAACCTGACTGTGTCTTGTCAGTTTAAGTCATTTTGTGATTAAACTCAGTTGTTATGTTATGTTTTTAATACATAGTTTTACTCATTTTTAATCAGACCATCCATCCTGTATGATAAATGTGTGGACGAGGCATTTGGTGGCTGCCGGCTCTCAAATGCCCCCAAAAGAACACCCAGCGTGTTGCTTGGACATGAGAATAGTTGAGACAATTTACAACAAAAAAGAGAGACTATCCTATTTACTTGGACAACGCAGGAGCAAACAAGAGAAAGCCAAAAAAGAGCTACAACACAGGAGGAGCAACGACAGGAACATCCAGGGTGCAAAGGAGCTAACTAGAGCAAACGGAGACAGCGAGGGGGGGGGGGGGGCGGAGGCTACCGGCGCGTCAGGCCCCCAGCATCTTCTTGACCAGATAGCCAGGGAGTGAGTAGAGGAAGACGCCCAGCATGAGCAGCAGCAGTATCAGCGCCAGGACCTTGAGGATCTGCCAGCGGTAGTTGTGCCAGATGAAGTAACGAATGGACTTCAGGGGGCCCAGAAACCACATGAGACTGGTGTCCGGGCGACTTTGCGGAAGGAGGTAGAGAAGAAGGAAGGAATGGAGATGGAGGCAAAAACAGGGAGAAACGGTGAGGAGAGAGGGGGGAGTCGCACGCGGGGGAAGGAGGGGAGGGACAGAGGAAGACAGTTGAAGAGATGGTTGGAGGAGAAGTTGCCTTTTGACAGTGCAAAAAGGCCAAATCCAACTTTTATCAAATATTAAGTCCTGATTTATAGCAATTTGTTGTAGTTGATTCAATGATTTTTGCACTGTGATGACGGCTTTGTCCCGGGGGGGGGGGGGGAGGTTTAAGGGAGAGCACCACGCAACCATCCTCAAATGTTATTATTGAAAAAGGTGTGTGTGTGTGTGTGTCTCTGAGAGTTTAATACATACATGTACTCTGAATAAACGTCAACATCTTACTTTGGTTTCTCCAGTGGATCCGGCTCATTTCGTCCAAGACCTACAGGACTTTTCTCCGCCTCCTCTGCCGTCACCAGGTGGAGCTCAGCTTCAACCTTACCCTGTAATGACAGCGTGACACGTGTGACGCGTCAAAGCGAATCAGCTGGTTACGCGCCTGTAGCATTATCCCTGCTCCAGATCTACGCAGCTATCGATTCTGTCTCTATAGATGAGACACCGCATTCAAATCTGTGGAAAACGACTGACTAACCGTGAGCTCCATCTCATCGTTCTCGTCGCGGGCTACGAACGGCCACCAGCCCTTGACCCTCTTTTGTTTGAAGATGGAGATGGTGGGTAGCTCCTGCTCGTTCCGGATCATGGCGAGGGAGCACTGCTTGGCCGTCTTGGCCCCACGAGGGAACCTGTTCAGGTCCAGCTCAATCGCACCTGCGAGTCAAATACAGAATACGATGATGCCAAAGCATCTTTGGAAAAATCAGACGGATGTTTTTTTTTTAAACGTTCCCTTCAGGCCTCACCGAGGAAGTCGTCAGCAGAGAAGTGGTCGGCGTCCCAGACCTGCAGCGTGAGACGAGGAGGGATCTTGTATTCGGTCTCATCCCAGGAGAACATAGACTCCTTCTTGGAGATGACGATCTTCTCCTCAGCCATGAGGTAATCGAAGGGGAAGACGAAGCGCCAGTTGAAGTTGCCCTCGCCGGTGAGGGAGTGATAGTGCACATCTGTGTCCTGCCTGTCCTCCTGCTGTCCCTTTAGCCATCTGCAGGAAGTAGCACAGATCAGAGTTAGGTTGGATTATGCTTGGGATGAGTGGCCAGATTGTGGATGAGTGGATTGATTTAGTCAGTCATGCACTTCTAATTTATATTAGGAAGAAAATTGCATTTTTCTGTCGGTAACTGAATATTCATTTTTGTTGATTTAAACGAGAGCATAGGACAGGTTAAATGTGCCAGTGTGCCAACAAGAGAGATGATGCCAATTTGTCATAATCAAAAACACATAATGTGGCTCCCCAAAAGCAAATCAGATTAATGTGTGTGTGCGATAATGATAAAAAGTTGTTGAACGATAAAACCTGATTTGATGTTGGAGCTTCACACTATTATCAAAGCCATGCACACTCTAAGCCAAAACGCCAACACTTTCATCTTTAGTGCCTGGATGCAGACGGTCTGAGCTCTCTGGAGTGAGACTGACTTCATACGTGAATAGTGGCAAGTGCTATCTTTTGGTGATGGAGATGCACTGGCATGAACTAGACTGGGGTCATCGAGGTGAGAGCATGTTGGGTTGTTGCTTGACTACAAATCACACAAGGTCACTGAAACTTGCTCGGTCTCACTGTATCGCAGCGTTGGATCCATCCGGATAGTTACGGTTAATGCAAACCGTTTTGGTCAGCATCAAACTCTACTGCGCTGCATGAAAACATTGATCTCTAATATTCTCTATTCATCCTCTGTTTACTGTGGGTTGATTGAGGATGTCATCCAGTTTGTTGCAGTGCCGTCATGAGGTGACACGTCTATGGGTGACACAGAATCAGCTGACGGAAGAAAAATGCATTTGATGCATAGATGCAGAAGGGAGGAAGCTCCATCAAATACGGACATTTATGACTTTAAACAGGAGTAAAATATTTAATGTCTTTTTTCATTTTAGACATTACGCAAGAATTGACAAGAAAACTATAATTGCAATGAGGTTGTGTATAATGGCTGCGTTGCATTTAGGTGTCAGTTCCTGATTATTATTATCCAGATTATTGTCATGTACTGCGATCACTTACTTGGACAGTTAATGAAATGAGACATTTATATATTTTAATGCTATTAGTTCCCCCATTGTCACATTATACTGTAAGCCTGTCAACGTCTGCTGCATCTTACTTTTTTAACTTTAATGGAGGTTCATGTGATAAATAAAGTAAGGCATAAATTTGCTATTCAAATTATTTTATGATTTTCAATATGATTCAAATCCAATGTAGGGTCTCTTTAAAACGAAATCAAATCAAAATATCTACTGCGACCAGTCTGCAAAATGACAATGTTATCAAACCCATTGGAGCTCTGTAGTTCTACCATGCGTATTCTTTGCTCATATACATGCAAGAAGCTCCAAACACCTTTCAAAATTATCCTAATAACCTACATGGTCATTTAAAGTAAAATCTACAATACAGGACCAAACCACAAACATTTAACAAACTTGCGTTTTTAAATACCAGGTAGAGAAAAACAAATTTAGTTTGGTAAAATAAAAATAAAATAGTAGTTTCACAGAATATGAAAATTATATTTTAACAAAATGTAGTAGCCTTCTAAAACAAAATAATGAATAAATTATTTGATAAATAAATTAGTAGCAAGTAGTTAAAATGGAGGCATGATAATGTAGATGTTCAGACTTGAATTACTTTACATATAAATTTAATTGAATCCCAGTATACCTGTGAATTGCTGGCATACATACGACGATATGACAACGATGGCACTCAACAAGTTGTTCATGTGGTTTGATCCTGGCTTTGTGGAGAGTTCAAAACAAGCAAGGTTACGTGCTGGATGGAGATTTGAGACAGGAAGTGACAAAGGGAAAGAAAGAAATGGCTCCAGGAGGAAGGGAGGGAGGTAGTAGTACGAGCCATGCTATGGAATCGTGTGTTTACCCCCTGACATAGATGTCAGACATCTTCTCTCCTGTCATGAAAGCATCGTCCTCTAGAATTACGTCATCAGTGTTCCAAATAACAACACGAAGCTCAAAGCTAGACAGCGTCAGAGCATCGACCAGAGGAGAGAGAGAGAGAGAGAGGACGACAGACAGGAGACACACCACAAACACAAACAACACAAAAAACGCACACACAAAAAATGGAAACAAAACAAAAGAATAATGGTTAACTGCAAAAAAAAAAGAAAAGAAAACCCACACACGGCTCACACCCACGGGACGAGGCAGTTGGGCGCCGCATCCCACTGTACCTACCCCCTGACAAATATGTCACTGGACTTTTCCCCAGTGAAGTAATCATCGTCCTCCAGTATTACTTCGTCTGTATTCCAAATAATCACCCTGAGCTCATATCTGGTAAGGGGGGGAGGAAGGAACACACAGTTGGACTTGTATTTGACAATAAATGGAGAGCTATCTAGTCAAACACACTCACCGTTACTTAAGCTGGGGATAAAACTACGCATTCTGTTGGAAAAACTGAACTTCAGACGCTTCAGAAAATGGAAATTAGCAAATATCTTTCCCATCGAATCTGCATCGGGTGAAGAGTTATTCACAGTGAGGTCTGTCTCGGGGGCCGTACCTCTTTGGTTTCCGCGGTGCCGTGTCAATCGCAGGTCCAGGAGCCGGCATGTCCATGGGAAACATGTCCACCCACATCTCAATGCGGCCCTTTGAACGCACACAGAGAACCAAAATGCAGTCCGGCCGCGATTTCAACCTCCCTCGTCACCGCGGACGAGCGCGGCTCCCTCCTACCTGTTCGATGCCGGGTTTGTCCGGGTTGAGCAGGGGTCTGGTCTCCACGTGTTCGGGGACGAGCTTACAGCCCACCCTGGGGATCTCCTCCCAGTGGGTCAGCACCGTCAGCGCCAAGTGCTCCTCCGTCTGCTTCTTCAGACCTGGAACATCCACACAAACACAATGCAAACTGCTTATGTCGGACAATCCGGACATTTGCATCCTCGTGTTAACGTAAACCAAGGTGATTGTATGTTAGCAACCTCGTTGTTCGGGTTGAAATATCCTCAATAGAAAACCAAATGTCATATGTGCGTGTGCATTTGAACTCTTTCTTCTCTGTTCTGATTATAGCATTGAAATCAAGAGAGCTATTTATTAAAGACAAAGAAAAATCAAAGGGAACAATTCCTTTGCTAACCACCCCCCAAATATTACAGTAAATGTTCTTCTTATGAATCAACATCGTTTGGATAGTGGTGTCACAGTTCTAGGAGCAACATGCAGCCATACCGTTTTCATCCTCAATCTCTGTAGGTCCCTGGAATATTCGATTGGCCACTTTAACTCTGCCTCCGGGCCCGTAATGAGGTCCATCGATCTTGCCGTCCTTGCAGAGCTTCGCCAAAATCTGACTGGGCTTCAATGGGTCGCGCCAAACATTGTATCCATGGCTGACATGAACAGATAATGGAGAACTTCAGAAGGTATTACTATTGTTTCATATGGGGGCACTGTAACTAAAACAACAACTAAAAAGATATCAAAGATGAAAGACAAGGATGCTCACACAGAATAGTTGGATGAAATGCCACAGGTCGCTCGGTATTTGCTGTAAAAACGATTCTCCAAGTCGATCTTTGTCTCTCCGATCAAGTCGTCAGTGCCGACCAGGTCCCAGTCGTACACGGACACCGTTAGCATGGACTCCATGGGGAACGTGGCCTCAATGTCAAACGATCTTGGCACAGAGAAGCAGAGGATGAACAGATGAGAAGCAAATGGTAGAAGAGCAACATGCCGTGGCGGCCAAACTATCAACCTACTTGCCAAACACGGGATTGAGCTGTTTGGAGATGTAGTTCTCTTTGTCCTTGACCTCCGACTTGCCCAGCTTGATGACAACATACGGATCGGCCTTCCCATTGATATCAGCAGGATGAAGATCCGTTGCCTGGAGGAAAACGGACCAACGGACAGAATCCGAGAAACATTTGTCAGTTTCCAGTTTATTGGGATGTTTTTTAGTTAAGTGATACGGACGTCACTCACCCTGACCACATAGACACGGACGAGGACGTTGATGGGATCGTTATGCGGGATGCTCTGGAACATTCCCATGTTAGGATCGAATCCGGCCTCTCTTGTGATTTCCTCAGACACGGGTAGCTTGTACATACATAGGGATCCCTGGGGCAGAATATAAATGAACGGGGTAAAAGACAAGTGTATGATCATTGGTCAGTAAGTGTGGGCCATGACATACTTGTTTGTTTTTTTCGCACCTTGAATCTGCCAACAATCCTGTCGTCGTCCAGAGCTTGTTCGTCGTCATCCCCGGCTTTTCCTCTGTACAAGTTGAAAGTGTGAAGCCAGTCCTCAAAGTTCCCGTACTCACTTTCCAGCTCCTTGTCGTACACCTGCAAAGGTAAACGAACACGTCGAGTGTCCGTCCCTGGATGTCCGATAGGAGTGTGTGAATGACACACTCACCACGAGCTCGTCGACTTTCGCTTTAACCGGCCGTCTGTCGGAGCCGTCCGCAGCCTTCTTCTTGTCCTTGGAGCTTTTCTTCTCTTTGCTCCTTTCCTTCGCCCTGGAGCCTTTCAGAAGAAGGTCGTCGTGTGTGATATCTGGTTGGAGAGGTGGGGGAAAGTGGACGGAGTAGGTTTGAAGTCATGTTTCCCAACATGAAAGCTGAACCGACATGTTTATCCAGTATAAGGACACTTATGACAAACCTAACCCAGCAGTAAAGCTACGGCGAGTTCGTCAAAGCGCTGTCGCTCAGCGTAGTGTTACACATCGGGGCGAAATAGCCATGTAATGCAAAAAAAATAATGCATCAATAAATAATAAATGGACTAAAGTGAAACAACATTGTGAGATTCTCAGGATGAAACAATCTGTGAGAAGAAAGATAAAGAATATTCTGCAAGGATTGGAGTCTTTCAGATGATGTATGTTAGTGGAAATGTCGCTCAATTCAGCCGGTGTGTATGAGCCGGCTTTCATGTGTGCTGCACAGACGGGAGGTCATGCTGATGAAGATCATGAATACGGTAATGATGATAAGTCCAAAGCAATGACGAAGGGTGAATCCACTGCAGCAGGAAGCACAGAATAATGCCTCAGTGTACAGTTCACATACAGAACCGTACGCCCTTCATCTCGAGGCTCATCAACTCAAAATGAATAAACAACTGAAAATCGTTCTTCAAAAAGTCAATGTAGAATCCCCAACTCAAAACTCAATATCTGTGACACATCCCCTCGAAGGTAATCAAAGCCTCGGGGCCTTTGGTCACGCTGGCCAGCAGCCGAGCTGATTTGGGTTCGATACCTGCTGCCTCCGCTGCTATCTCCAGGTCCTCTCGCTCCTCCGCCTCCGCCTGAGCGGCGTCCTGGGCTCTCAGGGTCTAGAAAACCGGGTAAAGAAAGGCTGTCAGTCTAACAGGACTTCACTTTGCGAGGGCCGTAAACAAACGCGTGTAGACGTGAATAAAATACACGAGAATGAAATAGTCAAACCTCCTTCAGTGTCTCGATTGAAGCAAAATATTTGGACCACCAGTCAAGCATCCTCTCATCCGTCTCCTCTTCCTCTTCTACTCCTCCCTTCTTCTTCTTCTTCTTCTTCTGCTTTTTGTCTCTGTCGCTCTCCTCCTCGGTCTGTTGGAACGGTCCAGAGACATTAAGCGACCGGCGGCGGCTCCGTTTGAATGCAAATGGAGGCGCACGTTAACTCCAGCACGTATTTTCATCGCCAAATTCCCACGGGAACGATCACTTACCATGTCAACTTTTACAATGGCGTCAGACGTCTACGATAGGAGGCGTTACACATAAAACAACACAAGGGTTAATACACACAACGGATGATGCAGGTAGGACCAGCACACACTAGGCAGGTAAAGAGGACTGGACACAAGCAGTGCTCTAATTGACACATATGCGCACGTCGTACAATAGAAATTAGAAGGCAAGCAAACTCAAAGGAAATTCTTACGGCGTCCAACTTGACCACCGTGTCCATCTTTCGGACCAGATGCTCGGCGTCCACGTTGACCAGGATGTCACCTGCGGGGCGAGAGAAGGTGCGGGAGGAAAGGCTGGGTGAGGAGCGAGGCTGGGAGCCGCCGTTGGTAAGGACCATGTAGCCATTCATTAGCTTAGCTGGAGCGAGGCCCAAGGGCAAAGACGCCAGCAGGCAGGAGGACAGGACAGTGGAGGACGTGCGAGAGAAGGAGGAAACGCCGCGGACGGAGGGAAGACAGGAAAGAGAAGTGGTCAGGCCAGAAAGCAAGAGGAGACATCAGCACAGTTAATAAAGAATGAACATTCATTCTTTAGTGACCGCAGAGCAGGATCAGAAACACTTCAATTGAATTCTTAAAAGATTGTTTGAACCTCTTCTTGATGTAGAATATAGTGCTGTCATCTAAATGTTAAAGCCCCCCTGTCCAACCGACCTTACAAAAAGGTTAATGCAAAGTCTAAAAATAGGACCAGCAGGTATTTTATTTCAGGGAAACCCAGAAATGTCAAAGAAGTGAACAAAGTTATATTATACATATTCTACATGTTTCTAATTCATTCACTACTGCTGTTTATATATATGTAAATATGTAAAGCACACCTGCAGTGGCCCAGTTGTTGGAGGCCTTGTCCGGGGTGGTGTAGATGAAACGTCTCAGGCTGCTTACAGCGTGGGACCCAACCAGGATATAACGGCCAAATGCCCGGCAGTCCACCACCCGGATGTTGAGAGGAGGGTGGAGAAGCTCGTTCTCCGGAAGGTCCTGAAGGAACACGATGAAGACGGTAAGCTGTTGAGGTGGTATCATTCCTGCAGTAGGTCACAACGTGTGTTGCAGTTAAGCGGAGGCAAGCGGACTTGACTTACCACTTCAAACCATTTAACCAAGGTGCTGAAGTTGGGGTTTTTCTTGTAGTTCTGGATGAGGACAGACTGCACACCTCGACCTGCACACTCTATGTCCACACGAGGACGATCAACCTGAGCCAGGTTGATCCTCTTCAAGTCCCTCAAGCCCCAGAACAAAACCTGACAGGGAGGAAAGCAAAGCATTAGGATGAGGGAGAACTCGAAAAAGAGATAATCTGGTTCAGTTCAAATCTTGCCTCTATGCGGTAGCGACTCAGGATCGGTCGGATGCCCAGCGGCACAGGCAGAATGGGTCCGCGCTCGGAGTCCGTCGGCCCTTCGAGTGGGGGGAGGTCGTCCCTCCCTCCTTGACCGATCTAATGAAGGCGGAGAGAGCAGAGGTACAACTCACAGTCAAAGGATGGAATGCTTCTGTGACGTCTGTGTAGTGATACAGCTTGAGACCCATACCAGTTTTCTTCACTACAGTCCTAACATTTGTATTAATTGTGTCTTTTCTTATTGTTAAAAAAGAAAGTGGGACGAAAGGAGGGAATGCAAGAAAAGAGCACCTTTATTTGAGGAACAGCAAAGTTATGCACAGCGATTAGAGCTCGTCTAATCGCCTCAGCATCAAAAGGTATCTGTAGGCGGCAGGAGGAGGAACAGCAAGGAAGAAAGAGGCAAATGGATATGTCAAAGGAGAAAAAAGGAAAATGTTAGTATAAGGAGGAGAGACGTGACATAGGCGGCAGAAGAATTTTATTTAGATGAAAATATTTAAAGGAAGAATGTGAAGAGTCGACAAATTAAACTTCAAAACTCCAATGTTTCATCTTCATTTTCCCAGATGAATTCATCTTTAATAGGACGGTGGGACTTGTGTGTCAGTGTGGGTGTGTGCGCGCTTGCACGTGTGGAAGCATTCACTCATGTGTGTGTGTCTTTTAGTCACCTGCAGAAGCTCAAATGCAGCCAGCAGTTCCCCGGCAGCGTGGTTCCCTCTGTAGATCTGGTAGTACTCCAGCTGTGGTGGGAACCTCGGGGGGCCGTAGTGCTCGTCGCACATCTTGATGGTGGGCTTCGCAAACGTGCGACCTATGAACTCTGCCTTGCCCTGGAGACACCATTGTGACAGCAGGCAGCCAAGACAGTCAGGGGGGCAAGGGAAGGGATGTTAAAAAGGGTGAGGAAGGTGTAGTTTGCATGGCAGCCACTTGGTGTCAGTACTGGTCAAAGGGGTGGAGGGTTTTAAAAAAACGGAGAATTTGAGAGGGAAAGCTTGCGGCAAAAACAATGTCTTATATAACCCGACCAAAATCAATGGCTGAATATTACAGTGTTCAAAAAGAGGCGTGCTCCTTGAAAAGACATCTACGTCAGCGTTTTCTCATCTACGTTTCGTGGTCGAGTATTGTGGGGGAGGTTTTCTAGACCTCACCGCTGCCGCTGCTGCACACGCATTAATGCTCCTGCAGCCACTGCTGCTACAAAGTGAGCGAGGGAAAAATGGAGGAGACACATGCAAGTTTGTTCCAGAGCTCATCAGCAGCTAGATGAACCTGACAGTTGCCAGTAGCTGTTACAACATCCCATGCAACACAGTAGCAATGCTTTCACACTCTGTCTGGCGAGCACAGCACGGGCAAGGCCGGGAACCGGGTGAAGGACGGGGTGGATCGAAGCAGAGGTGTACAGACAGTCGGCACACGAGGGAAGCAGAAGCAGAGCACTTTTAGTCTCCTTCGCTCAAAGCGAATGCTTTAAAAGATGCTTGACAAGCTTTGAGACCTCTGCTAATCGGTCACTAAATGATCCATCTATTCATTCGGATGGAGTGAGATCCTACCACGGTGTCCTGGTCAAAGATTTCAACTACAATGATGGGAGGGTCATCCCTCAGCTCGCTGGCCTCTCCGAAAAGCTCCACATCGTCAAACACCAGCAGCTGGTCCCACGTCGGGCAAAGAGTCTCGCTCAGGATCTGCAGCGCACACGTCAAATCACATGAGCTTTGCTTGACACGCGTGTACACAACGCGTCACACAAAGTGAAATCAAGCCTGCGTTTTAACCCTTCGGTTGGGGCAGCTTTCGGTGGTGTCCAAGGCCTTGCTCAAGGGCAACTCCGCAGTCCAAGTCCCCCCCACGAACCGAGTCACTACTGCCAGCGTCAACTCTGTTAGCACGAAACCAATAATGGATCGTTCCGTTCGTGATCCTACCTCAGTGACCTGGCTGTGTGTGGAGAAGAAGACTCGGGCGAAGGGATCCGACAGGCCGCTGTTGTCCGCAGCGAACAGACTGCGAGCCTGGTACATGTGTGCTCGGAGCTGAAACACCTGCTTCACTGCAGGGCGCACACACGCGACACACCGCATTTACACATAATCAAAAGCCTCAGTTAACATTTTTTTGGGAAATTAGAAAAGTGAACCACAGAGTCAAATGTTTATGGGGGCGTTTTTTCATATATTCATGTGCTTACTGTTGTAGACGAGGCTGACGGGGGGCACCGAGTGAAGGCCGTGGCTCATTTTAGCAGATTTGATCTCTTCAAAACCGTTAGGCAGACCACTGAGAAAGTCCTTCCTTTGTTTGTTGAGGCCGAGCCACAGATACAACTCCAGCTTTGACTGCACTGTCCAGCCTGCAGGACCAAACCCCTTTTTACCAGGCAGCTGTGGGCAGAATGAATACACATTACAGTGCTGTTTTTTTTCTTGTGTATCACTACAGCGACTTAATCATCAAACATTATGCAGACGGTGTCGAAACATTTGATGAATTCAAAACCCGGTCATCGATTTTACGATGGTTGAAAATGAGGAATGTGTGTTTCACTAACAGTGTTTGACTAAGGCAGACGAGGATTGCACCTTGAGGAAGACAGCTTTGACTTTGCCGCAGTCTTTTCCCGTTTCCTCATCCACTATGGAGTAGAGGATGTCCTTGGAAGGAACCCGGGCGTAGGCGATGCGCTTGTTGTTGCTCATCATCCAGATGAAAACATCTGGGATGCTGTGCTGAGGCTGAGACAAGATAAATAAAACTTATTCCGGATTCTTCCCCCATTTTAACTTGTGTGACAATAGAGTACAAGCGTGAGTACTGTGTATTGCGTCTTCGTTAACAGCTGTAAGTACTCATTCTGTGTCAGCTGTGTACCTGCGGTACGGGTGAGGGTCGGGTACAGTACCTCGTCTGCTAGGAAACGGAGCTTCTGCAGGAAGTTCTGCACCAGCTTCAGCTTCTCTTTCACTATGTTTTTCTTCACCTGAGTTCGGATCTGCTTGGCCTGCTGGCCCATGCTGTCCTGCGGATTACATACAGACATAATGTACACAAAGGCACACATCAGAGCTGGCGGTGTATCTGTGTTCACACTCGAGGGGATTATCTTATCAAATATAGAAAAATGTTGTGGTTTCAACACACATTTCTTTTCTTAGTATGTGTTAAGTAGACACACTGAGGTCAAACAATATATCTTTTTTATAGCACACATTATTCATAGCACAACATCCAACACAATTCTTTGGGATTTTCTCACAAATCAAAAGTGTACTTGCTATCAAATACAAACGTCATTCCAAATATGGCAAATGAGGACAAAATCATCATTCCAGGAAGGGACAATGTATTTGACTCATGAACTCAAAACTATTTACGCCGATTAAAGGCTGAACAGCGGCCAAATTGATTAATCAGTTCTTCCTTTTCTCGTCCATCACTCACGCTGCTCTAGCCGAGAAACATAAATCATACCATCTCCCTCATGCACGACTTGAGCCGCTCTCGATCCAGTTTGGTGCGGCCCGCCTGGTTGACGTCCTTGTTAGCCAGAGTCACAAACCGACTGGAAATAACCACAAGACACAGAGGATGCACATGAAAGTACGTTGACTCTGTATAGCTTATTCCTCTGTGGTTGTCACCATTACAATCATAAAGACCGGCTTTTAGAGACGTCACAGCCGCTGTCCTCCGTTGTTTTGGGGTCATTAATGAATCTGATAGCAGTTATGTTAAAGTTTGAGGTTTTACATCTTTCAGCATCAGGGGAAACTCTGTGCTGACCACCGAATCACAAAGACAGATTTAATACAAGACCATGACAGCTTATTGTTAGTATTTAAGCATCTTTGCCTGCAGCCGACACCGAGCTCTTCCAGCACGCCGCGCAGTCTGCGCTCTGGAAAAGCCTTCTCCGTCTTAATGATCTCCTGAACGTCATTCAAACCCTCTTCCTGTTGAGACAGAAACAAGTTGTTAGGATTAACAAGGTTTATATAGTTTTAATGTCTTATACATAGTGAAACAGTATAGTTTAAGGATATATATATAGTATCTTTATGCTATAAAATGTTATACAGACAATCATGCCCAGAGGATAAATCCTACGGAATTAAAGGATTCCTCGACTCTTCCTCTCCACCACATTGAGGTTGACATTTTCGGTTCTAAGGGAACTATTGAAATATCTATCAGACGAATTTGATGGAAAATGACATAATCACTGCAAGATTTTCCCAATTTACTGGTTCCTGACCTGTAACACTCACAGTCCTATCAGCTGCCTCAACCCGCTAACACACCAAACTAAACCTCCTTAACCCCAGAATGTAAGCATGTCCATGTTAACATTTGCCTACTTTATTTTATTGTTACTAAAACAACTCACGTTAAGTTCTGATTTAAACCAACCTTTGCATATAAAATAAAGGGAATACAGGTTTATACTGACCAGCTTGTCAGCAATCTTGTCCATCATGTTGGAGTTGTAAAGTCGTCGTCTTTGGTCCTGCCACCAACTTTTGATGTAGACACACGGCTTCTTTTCAAAGTAGGGAAGATGGAAATAATTCCTACAAATGGAGAAAAAAAATGACTTGCCTATATTCTTAAGCAGCCCCAATTGCACAGAAAACATTGTGAAACCTTGCCCCTTGTGACGCTTGACCCCTGACCTGTCAGTGATGACGGGCTTCATTGGCGGAGTGGAGGAGACAGAAACCAGGTCCCCGTCCTCGTCCGCTTCGTCGTCACTGGAGTTCTGTATGAGCTCGCTCTCCTCTTCTTCGTTCTCGCTATCTTTCTTCTTCTTCTTTCTCGACGAAGGCTTGCTTACGCCGTCTATCTGGTTGCCGTAGTTACCTGTTAGCAGGCGGATGAATCGTGTTGTCCCCTGAGTTTGCTCGGTTACATTGATTTTTCTATGTCACATCTCTTTGACAAATTGTAAAAGTGTGCAGTGCAGGTCAATATCAACAAGATGAAGGAAACGTTTCTTTACCTATTGTGATTTCAAAACTTATCGCTTTGTCACCAATCTTCCTATCTATCATGGTGGCCTCCAGGAAGGAACCAAAGAGGAAGAACTCATCTATTTTCCCAGTGGCGCTCTGATGGAGGGAGGAGAATTAAGAAATAGCAAAACATTCCATTGAACTAAAATACATTGATTTTGTTGTAGAGTTTTTTGAAGAATTACTGCATTTGCTCTTTTCTGTGATTCTCTTACCACATGAAATGCTCCTGCCTCTTCTCTAAATTAGTGAGCCACTGGATTTGTTCTGCCCTATATTGATTTTTCCACATTCAAATGGTTGTTTGAAATATTATTTTGTTTTATAATGATTACCAAGCGTCCTCCAAATTAAGACATAACATTGACCCAATTCTTAAAACCATTCCATTTCCTCAAAATGACCCTTTTTGCAATAACCGTAAAAAACATTAAAGCCTTAAATGGTTTAACAGGGCAAGTCCAGAACAGATGGAGCTGATTCAACGGGACAATCCAATAGAGATTGGCATCTCCAACAACCTAAATCAATCAGACTAACAGAAATGGACCAGAGCCAGCTCAACATATTCTCCACCAGATAGTGAATATTGTTTTTTGTTACAAAGTAAATACATTAGTTTATTTACAGTATTTCTTATTTATTTGATTCAATTAGGAATCTGACTCTACATCAAAGCTAAGTACGTGACGGCTGGCGCAGACTGACCAAAGGATCCACAGGGGACAGATTTATAGCAAAACGGCTGGCAAACTTACTGCAAGAAAAACCCTTAATGTTTCTTCTTTCACTGATGAATAGTTGACTACACATCTGCAGACCCTTTGGTGTATTGTGGTACTGAATATTTTGGAGATGAGAGGAGGTCTTCTAGCATGTTCTCATGAAAAAAAAAGTCAGGATAGAACAATATCACAAAAACCTATTTTGTGATTTCCTATCAAGTACAACAGCCAAAACCAAACCCACTTAGCCGCGTCCGCATTTGGGTCTTCTTACCTCGGAGATGTTAGAGACGCTCTCCACCTGCACTTCGGTGGAGCTCATGAGCTCGGGGGAAGTGGTATCGAGGATCTCCACGGCGACAGAGAGCAGGAGGCGGGCTCTGAAGGACACACCTTCTCCGAGACCCTCGTTCAGGTCCTGGTGCTCGTCCATCAGAGTGTACTGACGGGTGGAACCGTACATGTTGGCCCAAGCGGGACCCAAGGTGGGCAGGAACCCTGGAGATGAGATGACGTGGTTATTTACAATCACCCTTTGACAGCGCCGTCATGGCAAACATAGCAAAATTGTACTTCCTTTAATACGACTTTTGCCTCAATTTGACTGTATATTGTTTTTTCTAGTATTAAAGAACTGTAAGCAAGGTGCCACGCTTGATTGTCTGATGCATAATGGTGGAAATCACTCATCATTCTCAACAATTGTTCCTCTACTGGTAAGAAGTAGACAGAAACAGCACTGTATATTTGCTTTGTGGTGAATTTCCCCCAGAAATTAGCGATATTAATGGAAATTACACTTTCATTTAATATATGCTAATCTATCCATTGATTGCAAGTAAATTTGAATGTAATCCCCATAAATTCACACAGCAATTTCCAAAGGGTCGGGTGACGATGTTCGATTCATCAAGCACAGCTAATTACCACATACAGTAAAGTAATAAGTAGTTAAGACGGACTAATGAATATTCTTGACAGCCAATCAATACTAATGAGACCAGTGCATTGACCTACCTTTATCACCATCATTTGATATTTTGCGAAGGTCAACAAAGTGGGTTCCTATGGCAACATCGTTGACCTTATCCGAGTCTCGAATCTGGACCTTGATGCGTTTGCAGAGTGGAGGGAACAGCTCGGTGAACACGACCTGCTCGTTCCAAATTGGTTCGTAACTGCTCTTCTGGACTGAAGTCTTCCCCTGAGGAAAACATGAAGGAGGGATACTCAAATATTTAAAAAAAAATCTCATTAAAAAAATCCCATTTGCAATGAGCAGTTAGGTGGGAATTATGGTGGTACATCTCAAGTTTAAACACTTATAGTATAATACTCTAATAAGAACTGGCATCCTTCTTCTTTTCTGTCTTCCCCTTTGTAATCTATCGATACTGTATGGGTTTTATGTATGTTTGATAGGTTTTTGTGTTAATTTGTGTGTGAGATGCGTGGAAAAGCTTGAATCGAGTACACATGCTGCAGTGCTTTCCTATAATAATAAATAATACAAAATGCTCATAGAAAATTCCCACTACAGATGTGGGGATGCGATATTCTATGGGAGCATGAACTATCCCTCAGGGAGAAATTGCCCTCCTATTAAATAGCAAAAAGATTACTTTCTGCCCAGCAAACTGCACTTGAACGTAGGGGTCCACCAGGTCTCTGTTCTCTCCTATGAAGGCCTTCTTCACGTTAGCCATAATGTTGGTGTTCATTTTGGGAAGTCCCTCAGCACGGTAGATCTTCACGTAAAACCTGGCCCACTGCCTCTCCACTGGGATGCCCTCTGGGAGAAGGAGGTTCCTGGAAGCAAACAAAAAACTCATTGAGAGACGAGATTGTGGAGTTATTACCCGCGTTTAGGAAAATCAAAGATGGTAGAATAAGCTTTATTAGGATTTACTTTAAAAATATTCGACACTATATTTACGTCCGCATGTCAAAGAAAACGGGTAACGGCACATTACCCCTCCAATTCGTCTTCGTCGGTCTCGTTGGCCTTGTGTGGGGTCTTGATGTTGTCGCCCTTCCCCACCACGGCGATGTCGCACTTCACGTATCCTTTACACCCCGCTGTGATGTCATCAGGATCGGACAGGATGGCCCATTTGTGGTAAAACTGGTGTTCTAGGATGGACGTCGATCAATTAGTCAATCACGCGCAATCATCATCACGCATTCGTTCTTGAATATTTCGAAGAAGACAATGAATGTGTGTTACGATCAGCTGTTAGATTCATATTGCAGCTACAGCTCGCAGTTTACCAGGCTGAGAGTAAACAGTCCCTACATCCATCTTGAAGGTTCCCACCAATGTCCCACTTCGAAGAAGATTTTTAGAATGAATGACCTACGTAGAGAGAATTGAGAATAAAACATTAAAACAAAGAGCACTACAGTATCGTGCTTTTTTTTTTACTGAGAACAACAATATATTTTCATGCCGTCACACTCATTTATACACGGAAAGGTCAGTCATTTTAGTGTAGCGGTTTGATTATCTTCACCATTCAGTTGTTGGTCATTAAAAATATATATATTTGAATTGGATGTGCTCTATAAACATTAAACATTAGATTAAAGCATTACAACCAATGCACCACAACATGTACCAAATTGTTAGAAAGGGTCTGTTTAGCATTATCTCTGTTTGTGTTTTTACTTACTGAAAGCTTGATGATCTTATCAAACATGACGTCAGGAGGGACGTGGAAGTCAAAGACGAAATACTGCAGAGAGTGGAGAGAAATTCAATTAAAGGAATTAAAAACCTACGTTCCTTATTCTACTGGATAACAGTCTTTCTTCTAAATTATTCTTGAAGTTTAGTGTGCAGTTATTTATCAAAGAATTGCCACACCTTTTCTGTATGCCACTCTGCTACGGGCAGCGTCAATCAAGCGCACACTCAAGCACTCAGATTTGTCTCATGGGATTATTTTGAAGTTGTCAGATTGTTTAATCTGTTTTTAGTGTTTGTTCACAGTGGACACACATAATAACACTGAAAAACCAAAGCACTTTACGTCATTGACTTTGCTTCAGGCTACATCTCAAACCACGGAGCTATTATCACTTCAAGATGAGAGAACGTGTGCGGTTAAGTCAGGATCGGATCTACTGAAGTAGGAACAAAGCAGAGGGACACGGGACGCACGTGATGAAAGCTCGTATGATGTGAGCCAAGAGGACCAGATGTGAATCCAGAGGACGAGTCCTGAAAAGTCTGCACCTGTCTGCAACAGCACGGACTGATACGAGGAGAGACAGCATGGATTGTCCGTCCACAGGGGACTTACAGAGCGGATCGATAATATAGATGAACTGTTCCTTCCTTTCCCTGCAGGACACAATCCAGAGGCTGAGCTCTGAGTGACCCTCGACATTACCAACGCGTCCCACCGAGATATACGGTCTGCCGTTTAGGAACACTTTTAGGAGCCAAAAGCTTTATATGTGGCATGTTAAAGGTCAATAAATCTCTACATCATTAGACCATCAAAGACAGCACTGACAGAGCAGTAAATGATCCATCGTGGGCTTATCTAACAGACGTTGCTGACATTGCTGACGTCGAAAGGAAGTTCTCATTTAGTTTATAGCTGCGTTCCTGCAGTGAGTTCTTAAAGCTGAGTCTCACCTCATTGTAGTACGGGCAGTTGGTGGACTCCTTCATAGACGTGTATTTCTTGTCGTCTCCGATCTCCACGCACACCACGGGGTCCATGTTTAGGCCTATCAGCTGCCGGGCCTCGATCACCGTGATGCTGATCTGATCCACATCCCATGTGATTATTATATGAAGACAAGTTGAATTGTCCTCCAACAGTCTCTATCGCCTTAAATCCTGTTAATTCAAGGTAAACCCCCATAACCCTCCCCAAAGCTTGATTGATGTTCCACAAAAATAATGATTGTGATCCCAGTCAGTGTAGCTTTTGCTACATTGTGTGTTTTTTCTCTCTTGGTTTGATTAATGAAGCATTGGTTGGATGAACTACATTATTCCTGCGTCCAAGTTATATCCCACCGGTTTAATTAGAGGAAAACAGAGGAAACCAGAAGAAAGTCTGCAGCCAATAATGATGCTGGGATTTATCTTTTAACCCAAATGAACTATTTCGTGGAGGGTACATTCAACGGCACAATTTGAAATAATTTGCATAGCGAACATGGAAGCTGTGTGGACACAAATAGAAATAAAAACACATATGTGTTCACGCACAAAGACCCAGGTACACACACACCTGATAGTCCACTGGGCGTCCAGAGCTCGGCTCCATCTTGATGTCTGGCTTTGACCTTAAGAACCACAACACAAGAATGACATTCACCTTTGCTTCAACATTGAACATTGAAGTCTGTGATTACCAACTAATTGATGCTAATTAATGGCATATATATATATATATATATATGCCATTAATTAGCATCACTAGATATTTCTCATGTCTCAATGCAGAAATGAGACCTCTTGTTGGAGACGTTGGTGGTGACGGCGGTAACAGAGGCCAGAGAAATGGTGTCCGGGTCCACGAATCCAGCGAGACGCATCGCCTTCCGGTCCAGGTCCTCCATGTCCAGAACCGCCGGCTCATCTGAATGACAAAATCACCCCAGAACCCAACATGAATGTTTTCTTTATTTTGATGGCATCCACTTTGCCTCCTTTGCTGAATTCCAGCATAACAAAAAGTGTAAAAATGTAATTGATTTAATTTAATTTGGGGTTAAATGGATGGTTCTTTACCTCCTCTCTTGTGATCGTCCCTGGAGCTCCTGATCTTGCCGAGCTTCATGGCTGAGAAGACTCCCTTCCCTGCTCTGGTGGAGGAGAAAGAGCGAGCAGAAGAGAGGAGGAGGATTTTCATTATGTTCTCATGAAAATCACTCTTCACTCAGAAGACTCGGAACCACAAGAGAAATGGATTATCACTGATCGTGACTCGCTGCGGATTTAGCCAGAATTGCTACCCAACACCAGAATTTATATCATGGACATCTATGTAACTCGGCTAGACATTTCATTTCAAAGGATTCAATCCCCCTCCCCTGCTGCACACCACCGAGCCCTCAATCACAAAGCCAGAGTATCCGGTGTCGCCACAATGAAATTGTCTGGATTAAATGTCAGGGGCAACAACAAAGAGCATGTGATGTCATCAGAGGGACGACAAATGAGGGGCCTTAATAATTAAAAAGGAGCTAGAGCGTCCAATTAGCTGCGGATACGGATACGTGTAAAGAAATGAACGTTCAGAGTTGAATGTGTCCGAGTTTGATTCCCGCTTTGATCTTTCCTCAGGTGGTCTTGAGGTGACCTCCAACCTCATCGATGGAATGTGGACAAGCGGATGGTTTTTCCATCTCGTTAGAGTTATTTGTAAGTAAAAGTCTGGAGGCATTTGGAACAGTTATATAAAGACGGACGGAGGAATCGCTCATTGATAAAATGAGAAACACTTTTTTGGTAAAATCAAATCAAGGTCGCTCACACTGCAATTCTACGAAGCAACGTTTGTATTTACTTACAGCAGAGTAATTTGGAAATGGCTTTGGATGTAACACCTGTTAACTCTAACTGGAATGCTGAAACAATCAATAATTGTTTTCCAATCCGCAAAAGTCCAAAGCTATTGAAAAAAAGGCATCCGACCCGGAGTAGAAAATGAAACCCAGTAACTGAAAAGCACTTTATAGATAATCTAATTACGGCGGGTTGTAGCGTCGGTTCATCGCATAATCAGACGGTCCAGTTCACCTGCTTGTCTACTTTATGATCCAGCGACGAGCCACCAAAACAAAAGACACACGTGCCACAATGTGTGAGACGATGTGTTCCATACATACCGCATGAAAGACACCACTGATCCTACTCAACTCCACAGAGGTCAGATCGCCTTAAATCTGCCCAGAATTCTCCCCGGAGCTTCTTTCTATTCTACAGCCTCCACCTGTTAGCTGCAGATCGTCCAGGCCAGCCGGGCCACAAAGCAGCTCGCCAGATCAGTGGGGGATGCGAGAGAGAGAGGGGGGGAGAGAGAGAGAGAGAGAGAGAGAGAGAGAGAGAGGTGGCTCTACACACCACCAAAGAAGAGTTCATAACGAACTGACGTAAACATCGTGTTATATTGAACTGAGAAAAGAAAACAGTGTTTGTGTTTGTAAAAAAAAGAAGGGAACCTTAGTGGCATCAGGTCAGTGTTTGGAAATATGCAAATGATTAAAGATTAAAATTACCTTTACATTCGACCAACTGGGGACCAAATATGCTTGAAAATAAATCCTAAATGTTAATGTTACTTTCCTGCATCCGTGCATGAAGAAGACCTAGAGACAGAGAAGCGTTAACAATACTCTCTGCTCAGGCAGCACTTTGTCTGACCAAAGCTATTCGGTAATAGAAATAATCCCGGTTTAAAGTAGAGAGTACTCTGTGTCAAAGTCAGTCACAGGATGGTACACGTTTTTGGCACTATAACAAAGTCCTGTTACCTCTGCCTTTGCTTCTAGGAGCAATTACAAGGTCACAGTAACATGTCGGGAAAGTGTGAGCAGTGATTGCTCTTTGGAAAAAGAACAGTGACTTCAAGTAAAAGAAAAAACAACTGAGCCACCCGATGTTTGACTTACTGGAATCCCTCCAGTTTCTTTCCTTTGCCTTTCGCTGAGCCGAGAGAAGAATGAATACAGAGACAAACATCAGAGTTTAAAAGTAGATGTACCTTGAAAGTTGTTTTACTTCCTCCCTCTGCTGAGTTACTCACTTAATAATAACTGACAGAATTAAAAGGTCAAGACGTCGGTGAAAAGGCAAACAGAGAGTTTGAAACTGGGGTTTCTAATTTGAGTCACAGAAACATGCAAATACTAAACCTTAGAAGAAAAATACAAAGGAAGGAAGGAAAGACCTCTTATGAAGGTTCTTAGACCTTTTGTTCCCCTGTTCTTTAATGAACTACATATGCATCAGTTACTTTCATATTAACTGCAAAATTAAGCGCTACTTTGTCCTGCAGATTTAGACATAATAAGCCCGCTGTTCCATCCATCCATCCATTGTCAAACCGCTTATCCTGCACACCGGGTCGCGGGGGGACTGGAGTCCATCCCAGCCAACTTCGGGGGATAGACAGGGTACATCCTGGATTGGTCGCCAGCCAATCGCAGGGCTAACACAGAGACATAGAACCATTCACACTCACATTCACACATCTACGGGCAATTTAGAGTCCCCAATTAACCTGATCCCCAGAGCATGTCTTTGGACTGTGGGAGGAAGCCGGAGAACCCGGAGAGAACCCACGCAGACACTGGGAGAACATGCAGACTCCACACAGAAAGGCCACTGGGCGGAATCGAACCCAGGACCTTCTTGCTGTGGGGCAACAGTGCTAACCTCCACGATAAGCCCGCTGTTGCATATTTAAAATGTACTAAAGTATATCGGGGGGGGGGGATTGTGCAATAATTCATAATCAGACCATGCACCTTGTACCAAGTGTAAATGGCATTGATGAATTATCGAACAGAAGCTGGTTTACATCAAAGGTACCTGGCAACGTCATTTCCATCTCCTTCATAAAACTGTGCATGAAATATGTTCCCCGCCGTTGTGAATTCCTTTTTAATGCGCTGCGGAGCAGACGATGAGTGTGTGAACCGATGCTCACTCCAGATTCTTTGGAGAGAATATGGAGAGAAATGGACATCTCTGTAAGTGAGATATGTACTCACAGAAAGTGGTTTCTGTTCTGCAGGCATCGCTTACTTATTCGGAGTGGTAAATAGGATCTCTTCCATTACTGTTGGGTTCATATGGGAATTCGTTGAGGTGTGGTGGCTTTGCCACCAGTGGTCTGGTCTCTCCTGTAGCTTCTCTCTGTGACGCCTCGGATCAGCAGAGCTCGGCGGGCTTTGATGTGACTCGTCTCTGCATTAATTACTGTGCATATTGAAGTCTTATTGTACTCTATCTTTATAATGTTATGGACTTTCTGTGAGGAATTTATGTTCTTTCTGGTAATGAGTTGCCAACGTTTAGAGAGGCATGAATCCAGTTGTTTTGTTTTATTTTGAAAATAGGACGTATGGTATTTATCGCCATTATGTAAGTGACGAAGACGTTCCCCTCGCCTGCCTGTGTGTTGTCCTTTTGCGTGCGTTTTTATAAGTAAGGAAGATAAAATGAACCCCACCGGCGATCAATAATTCATTGACGTATACTGTCAGGTGCGTTCTGCTCTGGGAGCTCTGCTTAATGGGCCTCAGTGAGATATCCTAAACACTAGTACACTCCGTCACTTACTCTCACAGCCATAGATTGGATGCACATTATCTGGATGCCTGCTGGAAGGACTGAAGCCGGACAAAGATCGGTTCTACCTGATCTGAACACATTTGAGACATGAAAACATGCTGAAACCTCTGAATGGTCGACAGTCGTCTGTCAAGGCGGATTTCTTTCTTTGTGCCCCACTTTGACAACGTCTACGTTACTACAACTGCTAAAATCAACATCTATATATCCCTGTAATATTGGCCTCTCTTCTGGAGCACTTTGGTTTAGTTGCTTAATTTACCCAGAAAAAAGCAAACGGATGCAGTAATTGATATTCTTGCATGGGAACTTGCCAACGTAGCTCGTGACCTTACCCTCAATATGTCTCCATATTGTTTTACGGTGCATTTCTGTGGCTAATCCTCCTCAAAAATGCAAACTGAGCAAGCAAGAAAAAAGAAGAAGAAAGGCAGTAGAGGAAAATGAAAAGGGAGATAAGAGTAAAAGAAAGTACATCTATTTTTGCTGGTATGACATAAAAAAGGACTTTCATCCTCAAAACTTTGGGGGCTTTCAGAAACAAAATGTACATTTCTTCTCAAAATTCCTGATTACGTGTAAGGGATTCCAAAGGAGTTTCCTTTTAAGTCATCTCACGAATAATATTCTCTCATGAGAAGACTCCTATCTAACTGCATATTACAGCTAGAGGCATTTCCTCACGTCCTCATCAATGCAATGTTTTACACACTGTACTATGACGCAAGCTGAGAATGAAAAACCGCTGCAGGCCCAAACAAAACACGAGCGAGGAGCTGACAGACACAAAGCAGCCTCACAAGAGAATGAAGCTACACAACAAGAAACAAGAAATGCCCAAAAGACATCTGCTTAAATTCAGCCTGTGCAAAAGGAAACCAAGCAAAAGAAGAAATGACCAATACTTCCTTCAGTTAACTTAAAACCACGAACGATCGATTTGGTAAAATTGCTGTGATTTAATGCCTGAGCGGAAATTGATTGCGTGAAGATTCATTTCTGATTGCAGTGTGTCAGCGATGTGTCAACTCGCAGAAGGGCGTACTGTGCTGTACATTTGAAAGCTGACAGTAATCCAAATGGTAGTAAAGACACAAAATCTATATTTTAAATTCATATTCATTCAATATCGTATAAGAATCGCAGGCTTCCGCATTCGGCGAAACGTCTGTTGTTATGAAAGTTTCCACAGGGAGTCGGTGCTGCAGTAAGCTGCTGATAAAAAAGGGCCCGTCGACACCTGCATTATAGCGCCGAGTGAAGATGCATCACATGCACGTGTGATGCCAGAGCTGCTTCTGAAGAAACAGCAATTTATGCCGATGGACAAATGAACAACACACTTTGAAAAAGAAATCATGACACGTAAATGAATGATTGTTTCGGTAAACGAATCCTTTCAACGGAAGCTGCGCCCGTGCTGAATGATCTCCTTTGAGGGCCTATTTGATGTTATGCAAATCAATCATGCATTTTAAAAAGGTTTGAATAAACACAATAACTGTTTACAGCAATACTTTGCAGTGAGGCGAAGCAAAAACAATTCATGACTTGTTTCTAAAAAAGAAAGAAAACTATTGGCCTGTTGCACCAGTGTTAAAGTATGATCACACTCTAATGTGCAGCCACGTTTCATCTCTTTGTTGTTGTCTTTTTGTTCACATGAAAGTTGCCGTCCCAAATCATCTCTCTTCATTTCCGGCATATGTGCTCTTCTGCATGCACCATTCAGCAGTTCTGTTTTGCTGGCAGTAAAACCATGGAGACGGTTATTTATTTATTAAGATTAATATTAATAACAGAAACACTTGCAAAGCCGGCTCATTGTGGCATCACAGTTAGCACAAAATACTTCATTGGCACTGCCATGAATCATCCTGCAATGTGGAAGCTGCAGAAATGAGAGGTGGTAGCAGTGGGACGGTCCACTTTGCGTGCAATTTCACTCAATTAAGGGGAGGAGGGACCAGATATACCCTACCAAGCCAGCTACACCTGCAGTCAAACACAGTTAAAATGAAATTCCCACTGAAAACTGGTGTGAGCAGTATCAATGACCCTCAGGCTGCAGGTGTGGGTGGAGTTCCTCGTACCATGTAGACACAGTTCTTCTCTTTCTCTGCATCCATGCGTTCAACTCATAGGTGGTGCTGCTCTGTGGGGAAGATTCTCAACAGAGTAGTTCTCTGAAGAGCGTGCAAATATAGTATAAGCAGTGTTCTTTCAACGTGTCAGAAGACTCAGAAAGACTTCAGACAGCTGATTGCAATACTTTCACAAGTTCTATAATATAGTTGTAGTCTTACGATGAATTTGGCTTAAAGATTAAAAATATTTCTGAGGTGAAGTAGCTGAGGAGGAATTTAGGATATATCCCATTAGCGATATATGTAACATTAGGCCCTGGCTGCATAGTGAAAGAACTCAGGACACAGTGGAACACTTTAAAAAATAGATTCATTCTAAAAACATCTCAAGCAGATAAAATCTGAACGGCTCGAAATTCATGATCTAAAGGGGTTTGGATGAGGCGTGGACATGCTATTATGGATGCTATAATACTATAATGGACATGCCATTTTTTACATGCCCGTCTGGCCAACACCAGTGTGAGACACATTAGAGGTGGATTTGCTGGCGATGCTGGAAGTTAGTGAGCAGCAGCTCACTCAACTCTGAAATGAAAGCCTGACTGACGGCTCTGTGCAACCTCTGCAACTTGATGACAGGTGCCCTCATGAGGAGCCAAGGACAGGTGGCTTTTTCTTTTAGAAAGAAATGTGAGAAAAATGTAATTCAATTTGGTATTAAGTTTTAGCTTTATACGTAAAATGACTTATTTGATCCCACTTTTATTGAACGCTTGTACACTATTTCTCCATAGCTGTACTTTTTTTTCCCTCGTTGACAAAAAATGAAAACACTCTCTTATATAAACACTCGTGGGATGCTCTAAAATTTAGATTAGTCAAATTGACCTCAGGCCTTTGCCTCTCAGGGTCAACAAACACAAACATGCAGCTCACAGTATTCGGCTTCACACATACATACATTAACACGTGCATTCCACATGCACTTTAATGAAGAGTTTGGTGGTCTTGCTATGTTGTTTTTCTCACTGGAAATCGATTCCACCCTCAAAAAAACTTTATATATTAAATATATTAACTTATATCATATTATCATCAATACCACACACAAACATCGCCATATTCTACTCTGCAGAGACACAGCAAGCAAACAGGAGAAGACAAACAGTCCAGTGCTGTTGTTCAGAGGGTCCTACGGTGACTTTGTCGCATCCAAAATAAATACAAACAAACTAACCGATCAATGGAACATTAGACCAGCAATCCGTGTAACCTGAAAAAGAGCCAAGAGATGGATATAACAGCCTCAGTTCCCTGTCGGTACCTCAGACAGCCCCACTTCAAACGACAAGAACTATCCCTCCATAACAGTGACAGATGCTACATCAGCTGGATCCATACGTCAACTTCAACGCAGTCAACTCATTGTTTCCCTAATGCGTCCCGTAATGGCACCGTTACAGTTAACGAGCGCTAACTGAAGTACATAATTAAAACTACAATTTTTTTTTGCTGCTGCAGAGAGTCGTTAAATATTCAGAGACAAATCATCAGCGTTTCCCAGCTTGATTTAACTGTTGTTGTCGCGTGAATGTGTGTTCGACTCACTTCCTGAAGGTCGGTATGGATCCCTGCAAGGATCGTCCAGGAGACGTCCCCGAGCCGCGGCTCTGTCCTGACAACAAACTCTCTGTTTCGAAGGCAAACATCCCGTCGCGGTCCTCAGGGACGTCAAGGAACTCGCCGTCGCTCCACACCCCCACCGAGCCGTCCATCGACTGGTATCGGATCTCTATGGTAACGCTGGTCTGACAACAGATGGAAATGAGCAAACTGTCAGGAACAAAGGCAAAGGTCAGAGTGCACCTTAAAGCATTTGACGTAAAGGTCATTTTTCTTAATGCATGTATAAAACAGTTATACTAATAACATGTGCTAATGTATTTTGAATTTAATATGACTTGATTAACATATTTTTGGAATGTCTCAATATCAGCAGACATCGCAAGTTAGTTTCTTTTGCTTCTTTCCTTTTTTAACACCCGCACAAAGTATCTGTATCCATGGCAGCAGCTTTCGAATTCTCACATCTTAAAAAACTCCAAATTCAGACGGATCCTGTCTCTGGGGTTTGATTAGCAAGACTCGAACCAAGAACCCCCATGATAATTGATTAGGCTTAAAGATGGAACCAGAGTGTGGGGAGTTGACCATCCCGTCTGATTTCAGTCTTTCAATGTAAATTCATTAAAACGTGCTTCAAAATTGTCGTATGAGCCGTGGGAATTCAGCGCACTTCATCCAGGATAGAAACGTCGATGACGCTGGAGTTCGTCTTCTGGGAAGTCGTGTTTGGACAAATAAGACAATAAGATTGCAATATACCCCTCGCACGAGCATGTTGTCGCCATGGCAACCACACCAGGGCAGCTTTAGTTAAAAGACTTTAGTTTGGATTCAGTTTCTTCCTGCAGGGGGTTACTGCTGGAATTCTCTGAAGTGTGTGCGTGTGTGTTTTTTAATGCGTGATTTCACGGGAAGCTACTTGCACATACGTCAGCGTGTGTGTGTGTGTGTGTGTGTGTGTGTGTGGGTGGGTGTAAGCCCTTAAGCAGTCCCATGCTGTGTGTTATCATCTCAGAAACGTCACATCAGCACTGCCAGCTCCACTAACACAATACTGCCCCCCCGGGTGCTTTCAAATCTCAAATCATTCAAACGCTCATCGTCACCACTTTAGCTGTTCCTAATCAATAATAGAGAATATCTGGATTAATGTTAAGTGTTGTGCTGATGGTGTTAAGACACTGTTGTATTTCCATCAGATATCTGTTCATAGATGCCAGTGTCTTAATAAGCATGATTTATTTCTCCACTTAAATGTCCTAAATGCTTGAAACTGCATTTTCTAAAATTCTATTTCAATTCTACTATGCAATAATAGCTAAACGTTACCAATACAAACCATTTTATTGAAGCTTTTGAAAACTATTTCCCTTTTAATTATATCCTTGATGACCTATTTGTTATTTGATCTTAAATTCAAGCTATACAAAAGAATTAAACTATAAACTCATTTACATTTACAATACATTTTAATGGTTGGTCCATATTTAAGTATTTTAAATGCCTTGAGTATTATTCTATACAAATCTCATTCCAATATGTAACCGGTGTTTTCTCCTCATTTCTTGGCTACATATGAACTTATATTAGTTGATTCTTTTGACCACCAATGCAACAACCTTTACCTTTATGGAAGTGTTGTTGTCGTCGATGAGGGTGTCGGTCAGCTCTAGGTGTCCCTCCTCAGCCACCTTCTGAAGCACCATGCAGAAAGTCCCCACCAGTCTGCAGGGACCAGCAGAAGAGAGTCGCGCTTCATTAAAAACCAATGTCTGATCGATACAAGTCAATTCACGGTGTCCTTTGTTTGACCCCCTCATGCCGCTCCGCTGCCGTATGTGTGAATCTTTTTCTATGTCACTGTCACATTGGTAATTTATCAACTTGTTACGTTACGTTATTAAATATCGACAAATAGTATCTTTGCCACAAAGTGGCATTTTGCGTTACTTCTTTATAATATACATTAAAGCACTGTTAAGAACACAATTTAAAACGTTGGTGTGACAATAAGCGACATTCTTATTGTATAAGCTTATCTTGATGTGAGAATACCACTCCCCTGGTGTTACATTTAAGCAAACAATAAAACATATACTGTATTCCAGAAGCTTCTTCTTAACCACTCAGTTCTTTCAACATTTTAGAAAGCTATTTCTCCCGAGCCAATTATACTGTTATTGATGCCAGCAAGGTCAAGTAAATAAAAGGATTCACTATTTATTCACCCAGCATGCTGAATGAAAATGAATATGTTCTAAAGTTACCATTTAATTACAAGAAAAAGATGTTTTGTCTCCGTTTTCTTTCATCTAAAAGCTGAAGGCTACAGACACCTTACATTAGAAATGCGACACATTTTAAATTGAACAGCTTGTTGTTTCTTCTAATTGACATGAAAAACATTCTACTTCATTAGATTAGTATATTAACAAACATTATCTGGCATGGTACATTAAAATAATAACATATTTCATAAAGTAAAAACTCATGGCTGAATTAGTGGAATATTTTAAAATAATTATGTATTATTCATGTCATCTTGGCACATCTGTAATAATCAGTTTGGGATTATCAATGGTTTTCATATCGAAAACCAAATTGCAATTCTGATATCGTTTTGAATGCACCAATAAAACAAAAGTGCCTAAAAACCAACAAACATGTGTCACCTAAATTCCTTTTTCAAGGCATTGAAACTAAAATCTATTAAATATAAACTTGAATTGTCATTACATGGCATTTCTAATTTTCAAATACCCATTTTTAATTGGGAAACATTTCAACGTGGGTTAACACAACAGCCTTTTTGGGGTTAAGGGGATCTTCGTTATCATGGTCGGAAACATTGGAGCATTGGATTTGTATTGTTATCACATATAATCTTCAACATACAGTTCAGTTCTCCGCTGTTCGAGGATCCGTCACAGAACATGACAGTGGGAGGAAACACGCTACAGTCCCCATTCAGCTCGCCAATTAGAGCTGGTGAATAATTTAAAGAGTTTCCCCAAAACAGTGTGTTGTCCACTTCGCAATCAGCACCACCCGATAAAGACGCAGCACAGCCGACGCTGAGCCGCAGCCACGTGCGTTACTTCTAGAGTAGATGAGTTTCAGAAACCCGTCTTTTCTTGTCCATCTCCGTCTCTCTGTCCTCATCTGTCCTGTCTTTCCCCTGCGGCCTGGTGGTGATGAATTTAACGCACAGTCGAAAGTGAGGCCACATCTGCCCCCAGTGCTTCGAAACTTGATAATGAGGTAAGTTCAGAAGTCTAAAACTCAACTGAACTTTTAAGAAAAGTTATTAACAAAACGAATGCATTTCCCCTGAAGGCGTCGGCAGATGCTGGCTTTGTAAAGCTGCTGGCTCGCAGCCGAATCCCTCCGGGCTTTTCCACTCACGAGAGGCCGGAGGGATATTAATTGCTTTTCTGAAGTCAACTTTTTCTGTGAGGAGGAGCAGACACCTGTGCTCATCTGAGTGACATCAGTAAAGTTCTAACCTAATCCGTCCCCAGACAGCGGGGATCAATACTCCCCTCATACGGTCCGTAGTTTCCTTTCTGCAATTGTAGCATGTGTACAGGTGCTGAATAATTTACCTGGAACAAGCCTATCAGGTTCTGGTTCGCTTTTTAGCACTTCAAAAGGTGCCATTCATTATTGATCGAGGTTTTGCAAACAATTGACTTTCATCTGGTTTTTGTAATGCAGAGCTGCCTTCCATTTCAAGCGGTACACATTTCCTTTGTGCGCCTCGAGGTTCTCCTGAGAACCGAGGCGTGACTGTGAAATAAATAAATCTATGGTTTAGGTAACTTAATTGGAGGTGAGGCCAGCTGTGGAATATAAAATATTTGTTGTTCTGGAGGTGGCATTAATCCACCACAGATGCCGGTACAGTAACTCTACTCAGACGGAAACTGTGTGAAATGAAAAGTAACGAGGCGGCACAGTGCACACACACACTGAACGTCTATGAATGTCTATTGATTCACCTCGACGCAAACCACATCCCTATGTCCTGTGGCTGTCGCTCAATCAAAAACAGAAATCTAAACAAAAACAATGCAAAGACGAGGGAACGTCGATAGGTACAACATATTAAAGTGTCACATTTAGAAGCCCTTGATTTATGAATTATTTTAAGTAATCTGTGTAAATTTGTTTTGTAACTGCACACTGCTAGAATACTTAGTGCAAACTTCTGTTTCACCGGGACTTGGTCATCATCTATTGCCGATGAAGATAAAACATTGGCGATTGATTCTACGGCCCACTGATAAAAGTATTGCAATAGTTGTAATATCACAAACTGGAAATGAATGCTTCCTAAATACTGTTCATGAATTAAATTATGTTCACGTGCCAACAAAAACACTCCCGACTTCTACACTTTAAGGCAATTATGGTTGAAATGACTTGAGCATACAATCACATGACCTGCTCCCATCGTCGATCTCTATTTGTTGTGGTAATATGATCGCACACGCTGTCTGGTGGCACAGTGTGACACACTGACCTCACAGTGTGTTGGTGCAGATCAGTTACTCTGCTAATGATGCGGCTTATGGACATATGGAGCAGGTGTGAGAGCAACGCAAGCTATGACTCATATTGAATTATTTACCCACTTCATTAAGTGCGGGGTTGTGTGTGTGTTTGTGCGTTCAAGTGGCTTTTTAATGCAACTTTACAGCAATACGACAGCAAAAAGCATGTTAGCATGTTTGCTAATTATCACTGAACACAAAGTATTTCAAGACCGATAAGAATGTCGTCTGCTCTGCAGGAGTTTGGTTTTAGTCTTGGACCAACTTCACCTGAAGAAAGATTAAAGTAAAAAGATCCACAAGCTCATTCAAAACTATACGGATAAACCAGAGACCTGAAAGTTCATACGCTATTATAGGAATGTGGGTCTTACATTTGTTGACATATAACATGAACAAAGTGAAGAATAATAAAGGTAAATGGCAATTCAGTCTGGTTTTGAAATGTCCTCCACTTTCTGACTCAGTTTGAACTGTTACTGTCCTGTTTCCGTTTTCCTCTTTCACACAATGGTACCAGAAAACCATCCTGATGACCTGACAAGAAGTTTCCATGCGGTAGAACTGATGAACCACCTCCCTCTGCACACCTGTCAGCGGGTTTCAGCTCGGAGGAAATTGTGGGACGCATTGATAAATGCGTCTCCGCCTACACACATTCACACATGGCCGACGTGATACGGTTACACAGACCAAATATTAAGGTTGTAGCACACACACAGAGCACATATCCATCCACAAACACACAGGGACAACCGGGATTAATGACTGTGTGGGCGACATAATGTGTCCTCAGTCTGGACACATCAACCAGCGAGCCAGTTAGACGGACGGAGCAGCTGCAATGATCTGAATGGGTTTGCTATGGACACACGATGTGGACAGACCTCCTGGCACAAGCAGTCTACGTCTTATCCGACCTGGAGGCAGCAGAGGAGAACACACTTCAGGGGGAACTAACAAGGAGAGAGTCAAAAACTGAAGAAGATAAGGAGGAGTAATGAGGAATTTGTTTTTTTATTACGCCCTTTCAACCATCAACTCTGCACAAATGGTTCATTTGCACTCTATGGAGGGCTTTGCAGATCCTGCGGGTTTGAATATCATTGCATTGCTCACGCACCCCCTGGTTGTTGATGCAAGAACTCTAAATAACTCATAATTGAAATACTTGGTTTGGATTTATTCTGAAAATCACACAAACAATGAAAGAAAAATGTGTCTGCGCTCCAAAAAATCGTATTGTGTCACAAACACACTTTAAATAATAATAACAGCATCAAACGGATTCTATGTGTGATCCAATTTGCACTGAAACGCCCAGCGTGTTTTCAAAGTGACAAATACGCCCATTACCGAGGATCCACTGCAGTTTCATTCCCACTTGGCAGGAAACTCATTCACGGGCAGCTCTGTGCTTTGCAGTCACTTACAAACACAATCAAGTCAATTTAGAACAAGCTCCCAGGGAATACGAGCTCACTCTCCTGCATCCGAGAAACCTGTCGGTCTTAATAGGTCACAGGCTGTGACAGGGAGCGAGGAAGGGCACTGGGGCCACAAACAGTTTATTCTGAAATGCTGTTTGTTCCGTCAAATGTGGTTAAAGGACAAGCTGCGGGCGGCAGTGCAACCTCACCTGTTGGAAAATACTTTGCTGTAATTGTACACTTGGATTTCCAGCATCTCGTTTCCATCCAGCCGGCTGGCGATGGGCCACCGAAATATCTGGGAAAGAAAAAAAAAAAAAGATTTGAATCCGTTAATTGTCGTTTTGAATTAAAATTCAGTTTTGTCCGAACCAAAGGTGAATCACCATAATAACCATCTGCCATTTTAAAACTGTCCAAGTCTGTATTGTTCCCTCATAGTTTCTACAATGGAACCCAAAATGTCAAAGTAAAGTCTGTGGAAAAATGTGATGTATTACTCAGCTCCTGTGGATTGATTGACCCGAGGAATGAAGCTCAATAGCGCAGACCAGACGACACTGATACTGTTCCATCCCTAAGCCCATAGCTTATTCATCATGCATCTGACAATCACGCATGCTCACTCATTATTTCCACGCAGCCATTGTTTAGATCAGCTGATCTTTTCTATCCAATAAGCACAACAAAACGATGCCATTGCAAGCCCATCATCTTTACCTTCTCTCTACCTTCAGTACGCTCATGCTGCTGTTTGGCATCCCTCCACCTTCATCGAATCCATCGGCACCATCAATTCATCATTCTAACAGGCTCATCAGCCAACACCACCACCAGGTCCACGCCGCGGGGGGATTTATCTCGCTGCTGCTCGAGGCAGATGTCCATCGATTACAAATCCCCCTGTAGGGTCTTTATCAACACATATAATTTATTAATAATAAAACAATTATCTTTCTTCATCTGACTTGTCTCACTCGTGGTTTAAAGGGATGTTGTTGTTCTGTACTTCATTTTGCTATATTGTTGTGCTTAGAGACATGATGAATTAATTTGTTTGATTCACTTTTAGTAAAATCACCTCTGAGGCGTTAATGCCGTATGAAGATAGGAAGGTTGCACAGGTGATTTAAAACTCATTAACTCCCTGCTGGTTTTGTCCTGGGATTGAGGAAAACACTGCACGCCATCAGGCACACAATCCTGCAGGATTGTCCCATTACCGAATCCTGTGGTTCCCACCTGCTACCGGTACAACTGCCTTCAAGGGATCAATCTGTGGAACCGTGTGTTTGCATGAGTGCACCGCACTGAACCGCAGCCCTGAGCTCTCTGCACCCGGAGGCTCTGCAGACTCTGGTCTCTCCTTCTCCATCACATGAGTGGCACCGCTGCCCATGGATCAGTTGCATTTTACTATACTATATACTGCGATTATAGCTAACATCTCAATCACAGCTGAATCTGCTCCAATGTGTTTGAATAGACGACGGAGGAGAGAGAGGCGCCCCAGCGTGGTTTCGATGCACTAATGACAGGAAACGCCGCTAATGGAGCAAACAATGCCGAATGCGCACATCCCAGAGCATAACACACACACACACACAGTGTGGCTAAAACTCAGATACCACAGCAAACATTGCTATCTGTTCTCAATACATCACAAGGGACAACCATAAATTCCACGGAGTAAAAAAAACAACACTCATTTTAATCCTCTTCATGGTACATTTATGCACAAACGCGGTCGTACAAACATTAAGCTTTTCTCGTTGTCATTCTCTGCTGTTCAAGACAACTTATCACCTGAAAAACACACATGCAGAAATCCACAGCATGAAGAAGTAAGCGACACGACGGGCAGAAGGGCTTAAACTGCTTTGAATACGTTCACAGTGCAGACAGATCCAAAATATACACATTATACAGCTAAACTCTCCAGGTAGAGAAAAACATTTTATTCACTCAGCTCTGTTTATTTTTTTAACAGGAACAATAGGCATGATTATGTGATGGCAGTGGTTTAGCCAAACGTCTAATTTCAGTCTGCTAAATAGACGCAGGCACACTTTCTGTGAGGGAGTTACATAACTTCCGGGTGTTAATTTGTGGAATAGCAAATTCTTTTTAAGATATAAAAAATGTTTTAGGTCAATGTTGTTTACTGTTGCCATTGTCTGCGTTCCCTGTCGGCCTCCCCTAATTCTACCTTCCTTAAAATGATATCTGTCTTTCACTCTCTCCTGCCTGGTTCCATGTGAATGCAGCTACAGATGCAGCGTGAAGCTGGCGAAGCATCTTACATCAGAATGGTACAATTCGTTACTGCAGTCGAGCAATAAAGCAAAAACTATTTAGAGACTATTCCATTCATTGTCTCGTGTAAATGTTCATGTTTGATCAATATTATAAATACAAGACGGAGGGATTACATCACAATTACCTTTACCTCTGCACCTTCAGCACCTCGTACAATTTATCAATACACAGCGCAGTTACTCTACAGGTATCCCGCTCAAGTCCCCTTTGATATGTTAAGCAGGGATTCAACCACCAGCGGCCTGTTTGGCATTCGATCGCTCTTCCTTCTGAGTCACAGCCGCTTCACTGTCCCCCTCTGCTTTTCAGATAAAGAAACTGCAAAAAAGTGAAAACAGCAGAGTGTGTTCAGGGCTGTTTCTCTGTGTTCTTGTTCTGTTTTGCACCGTGTGTAAGAGATCAGACTTGAAGTGGTGCGTGTGCCTCAAACACTGGCTGATGTAAACAGCTGCAATGCGCCTAACTGTCTATTTCTGTCAGACTTTATGAAAATGTATCAAAAGACAGATGTGGATATAGAGTATATATATGGATAACAATCTGAATAAAAATCATTGATAAAAAACACAACACTGGTCTCTAGATTAGACTCTCCTCTTTAGTCCTAGAGCCTGTCGGAAGAACACATATTACTACTCCAAGCTCTCCTTCCACTCCGCGGTACTGTATGCTTGAAAGCCTAATTGGCATTGTGAGGCCGGACATTAAAAGTATGATCTCACAAACCAGAAACCCTCGAGCCCACAGTGGCCGATAAGTGGGGCCAAAAGCGCTCAAGTGGAGATCGGCTTCCTCTGCTGGGATCCCACGCCGGAGCGCTGGCCTCGCTGTCCTCAGCTCAACCCCTCTCGTCATATCTCGTCACGTGTTGCCATGGACACAGAGGATTTAAATACCTCCACGCTCAATTATAAAACGATATGTTCTATTTGTCATGTTCACTGGCGGCCGGGGACAAGGTGTTCCATTAACAGCAGCATTCGTTATGCAGTGCGTAGTTATTGTGTTGAGCTTGAAGGCTCCTCGTGGTCTTACGTGGGGATGCAGTTCCGTGCAGGCTTACATGTATATTTAAAGGTTGAAAGCGATAGAAGAGGTATGGACCAAAGGAAGAGGCCATATAAGCTCCCGATATAATTACATCTGCCTTTAGCAGCATACGCAAAAATGCTATGCAATATTTAGGAAGGTTAGCAAAGGGTTTTCTCTGAATTTGCTGAACGAGAAGATAAAATAGAGAGTCCATCCCTGCAACAGTAAATTATTCAATGCTGCAGCTTCACTCGCCTTCAGTAACCTTTCTTTATCCTGCTTTTAAAAAAATGTTTATGTTGGTTTGGTTTTAGTCCGGTACAGAAATGATGACGAGGCACACAAAAGGTCTTTGACAATAAAAGTCAGTGCTTAAGCACTAAAATCTTCCACTGAACTCAAACAGACGGACAAGACAAGGGTCTTTCTCTCTCTCTCTCTCTCTCTCTCTCTCTCTCTCGCTCTCTCTCCAAAGCACTTTAAATCTACTAAAGATGACCGGCCAACGCTTGTCTCTCGCTCATCTCCGCTCGGGCTTGTTGTCGTCTGTTATCGCGCTTGTAAATCTGCCAGTGGCTGAAGTCTCTGTCGCACTCAGGCAGTAGCAGAATTATCAAATGGTAGAAAATGGGGACGTGTTGAGCCCTTTCCGTAAGTCTACATTGACCAAGGGAATTACCCACAAGTCATTGCAATGGGACGTTAAAAAGGTAAAAGAAGTTAAATAAAATTAAAATGAACACGTATGCATCACGGACTGTACCGGACGCATTTCCAATCAGCATGACTTTGACGATGTTACCACATTAAAAGGCATCTCATTGTGAGCATTTCTTATTTTTATTTTTTTTCGTCTCATTCTCCAGTGTTTCATTCTACCAACACCAGCGGTTGATGAGATTCAGTCTATTCCGGGGAGGGGGGGGGGGGGGGGGGTTCCCATCTCTGAGTAGGGCCGACACTGAATAAATTATAGTCCGAGCCGAATATCTACGTTGCAAGTTAGAGGGTGGCTGAAAGCTAAAGTCTGTGCCACAAGCATTAAGCACATTGGAATCTTCAGTGGGCCTTCGTGCTGCATAGAAACGTATTTCTTCACACATTCGTGCGGGTTGAGAATGCTGTTTCTTTATTCACAGTTTCTGTCAGTGTGGATGAAACAGCATCTCTAACAAGATGGTTCTGCCTGTCTGAAACTCTATCTTTTCCAGTTCACTGACTTCCCGTTTTCTGCCCACCACCATCACAACCATCCAAAGCCAGTGTCAATTTTCTTTTTCCTCCCAATTGGACTGTCCATCCGTGTCTTCATTTCCACCCGCACTCTGTTTCCCTCGATGACAGTTTAACTCGGCTCTTCCTGAATTCATCTCAGTCTTCATTGTGTCAAATTAAGGGCCGCGGCTGAAGACGCGTTGACATTAATACAGTCAGAAACTTCAATCCAACCAGAATGCCATTTATCAGCGTTGCATTCAAGTAATTGCGCCCAGCAACTCGTACACAGAGGGCCGCTGATTAGGAGTCAAACTACGTTGCTGAATAGCTGATCCATCTTAAATGAGACCAAAGGCTAAATGATCCGCTAATCTTGAGGTTTAGACCTTTTTTAATCAGTCTCTCTCTCGCTTGCGCTCGTAAATTATATTAACATTTCTCAGACGTTTGACCAAGATGCAAGATGATAACAGTTATTGTGAGAGCTTGGCTTTATTCCCAGTAATACAGCCCTGTACCGCCTTATCACCGCTAAACAGGGCGGTGCCCCGAGGCGTACAGCTATTTACCGCATTCTTTGCCCAGGGCTCTCTGCAGTGCATCATTCTGTACCTGTTATCTGAGGCGGGATACCAGCTTACATGCTAAACCGTGGTGAGCATGATAGACATCAATACGTTAGCGTGCTGAAATACAGAAGAGAAGATTATGTTTCATAGTTTGGGTGTTTTTCGGGTAGTGTGGTTACCGTGGGTACTCGGGTTTTGGCTTTGTCGCTCTTCAGAGGGACTCATTAAGGCAGCAGTCACGAGCTGATGCACTTAGTTACACAGAGAAACGGCAAAAGCAAGCTTTTTTTAATTCAACTTCTATGTGGGGGCTCACACAGCAAAGCAAGAATACAACATTCTCTACAGAGATTGTGTTTTGTTCCCTCTGTGTGCAGCAGCAGCAGAGTTTAATTCTGCTGTTTAGATCCACATAATCAATACGTAAGAGAGTTTCTTTACAGTAAGTTCTGCAGCCGTAGGTTATCTTTGCTCATTCTGGTTACTCATACTTCAGTTTTTTTAGCTTCCCTCAAACTCTAAACTGGCAAGTAAAATATTCTGCTGCGATCATTATTTATTCAGTGCACTCAGGGCTGGGAAATCTCCCTCGAGCAGCCCTTTATTTCAAGAACTGGTGAAGTTTATAAAATGTATTTTTAGCACCCGCTTCTGCCTTCTCCACAGGCCACTTCTACCCCTCCTCTTCCTCTTTGTGGTCAAGTGGTCGTAGTATCAGAGGTACAGTGGTAAATGAAGTTGAAATATGACCTCCAGGGTAGATTTCCCTGATGCATGAAGTTCTGTTGCTTTATTCCCCAGTGGGTGTGAATCCTGTACGGCATGAGGTCTATATTAGTTTTAAAAACCTAAACCTGATGGTGGAATGTCCTCATACAACAAACACGCCTTCCATGAGCACTAACGTCCCAAACCTGATAACAGAGGCGGTCGGGGGAAGTTTAGGGGAAGTGACCTCGCTGTGGTCCCTTCCCCTTCCGGTCTGCTGCAGCGTCCTGATTTAACTAATGAGGCTTCCAGTCGTGCTGAAAAGCATTAACGGGGACACTAAAGTCACGACTAAAACAGCCACATGCTCAGAACACAAGAGAAAAAATGCCAATTATATCATAGCAGTGCACTCCACTAGTTATTTTATCATACATTTTACAATTTCTGAGCTTGTGTTTTTTCCTTTTGACATTGAGACCCCCCCCCCAAGATCTGTATTCGTTTGGAAAATTGTTTAACTTAAAATAGCCCTGATGTTGGCAAAAAAAATAAGAGTTTAATTAATTGCTGGTGAGGCACCGTCGTATCTTAAAGAGCCTGTAACACCTTATTGCCCTACAAGGCAGCTGCGCTCCATAGATGCTGGGTTACTTGTTGTTTCTATGGTTTTAAAAAGTAGGCTGGGGGCCAGAGCCTTCAGTTATCAAGCTCCTCTTTTGTGGAACCAGGTTCCACTTTCAGTCCGGGGGGCAAATTCGGTCAGCTCTTTTGAAGTAAAACTTAAAACGTTCCTCTTTGATTCTGCCTATAGTTAGGGCTGGCTCAGGTTAGCCTGGACCAGCCCTTAGTTAAGCTGCTATAGGCTTAGAATGCCGGGGGAATTCTTAGGACACACAAGCTCCTCTCTCACGCTCTCGTTCTACAATAATTCACGTTTTATTAATGCACATGACCAATTCAGCTTCTTTCAGGGAGTTTTTTTTGTGCTTTCTCTCCTAGCAGGTCTCCGTAGATCGTAGTTCCTTCTGGACCCTGGTCCTGACACCTGCCGTGGCCCTGCTGACGCCTGCTGCTGCCATCATCATCATCATTATTTTAGATATTAATCATATTACTGTACTCATAAACTAACATTACCCTCTCCTAAAGTCTCTGTGCTCTCCCTCCCCACAGGCTTCTGTGGATGGTGGTTCTATCTGATGGTGGTTGCCCCTGCAGTGGTCCTGCTGTGCGCCTGGCTTACTACTCACAATTACTTCAATCATTTCTGTCATAGGAATTGCATGTATTATACATTGTTCATTCTGTACACATGGCATCCATTGTAGTCTGTCCATCCCGGGAGTGGGATCCCTCCTCTGACGTTCTCCCTAAGGTTTCTTCCCTTTTTTCCCTCTTGGAAGGTTTTTTTTCTTTTTTTTTTCCTGTGCCGACGTGTGGGTTTCGGGACAGAGGATGTCGTATGTGTACAGACTGTAAAGCCCTCTGAGGCAAATTTGTAATTTGCGATTTTGGCCTATACAAAATAAAATGAATTGAATTAAAGAAAATAGACAATACGAAAATAAACAACACACAAGATTAACATGACATGTTATGTAATTTAAGGAAACCTTTAGGCCCTTAAGGAAATCACTCATTTCCAGACATTTCCAGATTATTACTTAGGCTATAGGATTTTCTCCCAAACGTCTTTCCACCTTCTTCTTATTATCTCTTTACACATCATATTACTTGTTACAATCCAATATGTCATGTGTTTAACCATATGATCGATGATTGAAACGTTGAGTATAACGTTTTTACAATGATATGGAACTTTGTTGCAGTACTCTATCAATGCTTCCTCATTAGAGAAAATAAATAACAGAATCCGGGCAGATTTCAATTGCAAGCCTCCTTCGTAGAAGAGAGTTTAAAACATTAAACACACAATGGCCTAAAAGATTTAGGATTTTGCATTACGTAATAAGAGGTTTCTCATTAAAGAGTCAGACTGTGCACTTAGTGCACTGTGAGGAGGTAACAGCTTGAGGCTGGAAGAGAGGGAATATTCCCGCACTCATTATGTGTGCATTCGAATCTTGTGACATCCGGTTTGAAAACTTAACAACCAAATTCCTGATCAAATTCTTCCTGACACCTCCTGCCACACACACACACACGTGTAAATTAGCTATACGGCATCTAGAGGCGCATAGAATGACCCTTGTGGTCACATGCAGCACTTTCTGTTCTTGGCTGCAGTCTCACCAGCGAGGGGGAAGTCCTGCTGTACTGCAGCTAAAAGCCGAGTCCCACCACGCTGTAAATAATGAATACAGAATCCCCATCCAGTCTTTCTGCATCCTGGTTCAAAGGCATCCAGCTAGACCATGCGTGAAGCAACTAGACACACAACTTTATGCTAATGAGCCTCAACTTGGACTGAGCTTACTGAGCCGTGCAAGTGTTCCAGCGCTGAGGGAGAAGACGTCGGATGAGGAGGGCGTGATGAGAAATCGCTCAAGAGTATGTGGGGGGGGGGGGGGGGGGGTCGATGCACGTGAATGCTCATGCACTGGCAGCATGTAACAACGTCCCTTGCATGCTCACACACACACACAAATGCACACACAGGAAGTACTGGGAGCACAAGTCGTTTCATGGGAAGTCCTGGCGATTTTATTGATGCTTAGTGATGCTAACGACCTCGCCGGCGCAACAGGACGGAGGCGAGGGCATCGGGTGAGGCGATCACATGAGATCACACATCAGTGCCAGCTACTCAGTTCCATACCAGTTACTCTAGTCAGGTCACAAAAAATAACATAATGCACCAGTATAGTATTCTTTGTCACAGATGTGTGTGTGTGTGTGTGTGTGTGTGTGTGTGATTACGCAAGAAAATGTTTAGTTATTTAGCCATTTTCTTGATTAGCCTGAAAACAACCAAACAAAAGCCCCAGTTATCAGCAAAGGAAGCAGCCTTCTGCCTGTGAGCCCATCAAAGGAAAAATGTTTTTCTCTGTAGAAGCAGGCAGCTCAAAGAGAAGAAAAACTCCCTTGGGGAACTACTTTAGGTGTTTGAGGCCCTGTTTCTTTTGTTTTTTCTCATTTAATTCCCTGACTTTACCCCGCTGCTTCTGTTCTTTCTCTTTTGCCTGTAAGTATTTCCTCTCTTGATCCCCCAACCCTCATCTCTTACGTGACTCTTTGCATTGCAACTCCTTCGTGCCGCTGGTCTCTCAGTGTAACAGGATCCTGCAGGAATCCTGTGCGGAACATTTCCCTAGAATACCACAGCAACCGTGGAGGAGATGGACCGAGCACGACCCAGATGGGCTGCATTAAAATCCTTCGGGTTCTGAGAGGCTGTGGCATGATTGAGAAAAGTCAAGGTACTTGGTAGAAAAGCTTCTTCAGGGACGAATGAGCTCCCTCTGCAGTCTTGAGTGTCTAGTTTAATTAAAACTGAGCAGGTATCCGCGTGATGCATGGAAGGAGACCTCTGCCTTACCGCTCAGATCCTTACACGCCATAATTGAACAGGACAGGGTCATTAGGAGGCATTTACGAGTGGGAATAAGTTTGACTTGGAGAAGTGACACTGATGTGATTAGACGTGAAACTTGGCGGGTTTACGGTTCAGCACCGTCCCCTCACAGCATGTATATGCTCATGTGGAGGTCCTATATGTATCTCCCCGTGTAAATGCACAGTGAATCCTGGTAAGTCCATAAATCCGCATGGAACAATAACCCACCTTGAATTGTAAGTGCAATGCCAATTTACAAGTGCCAGAGCAGGAAGAAGGATGAGCTGCGTGTAAGTAGCCGGAGGTTAAGAGAGAGCGAGTTGGGGAAGTGGACGGGCGCGTAGCATGTCAAGCTTCAGTGTCCTTCTACAGTCCGTAATAGACAATAAGTTCAGCTTATCTGATAACTTTCAATTGCTCTTAATTCTAATATTCATCAACCCAGAATCGACGCTTCTTCTAAGCCAATGCATCGAAATGGACCGATGGATTGAACCGATCCTCCGAAGAGATGGTGATAGATAACAGTGTATCAATGTCATAATCGAAATGGACCTGCAACAAAAGCGGAAGCTTCTTTTCAGAATAAAACTATGATAATGCAAACCGAATAAAACAATAATATAATTCTCCGATCAGCTGATCAATTATTTTTGAAGCGTGAATGCAATCTGCAAAAGTAAAAAGCTGACATTAGGATATAGATGAACTACACCTCGGCCGCATGACATCGCATCAGCACCACTAAGCTAAAGACGGAGTGGTGTGCAGCGCAATAACGTTCAGTACACCAGACGGTAATGGCGGTGAGAGGGGTATTTACTGACATCTTTGAAGTAGTAAAGCAGAACTTAAAAATCAATTAAGCTTGTGTTGATTCAATTATCCCTCCTAATTATTGATTGAGGTTCATTAAGAAAACTGCCGGTGAAATCAGCGTGTCGTTCTCTGCAGGGGAGGGACGTTTGGCGACTGTTTGTATTAAGTTGAGAGCTAATTGTTCGTCCTTATCGAGGTGTAAAGGGAAATAAAGATACTGACCTCATTGAAGTGAGCCACGTCCTCACAGTTCTCTGCCACGCGGCTGTAGAAGGACAGTCCTGAAAAACGAGAGGGAATATAATGTATAATGTTTGTCAAAAATCTGTTTACATAAAAGACAAATCAAACGACAAATGAACGTCTTAAGTATCTGATAAAGACTCAAATGAGTCAAGCTGCGTGGAGCCTCAGGAGACGGAAAACAAATGCAGACAATTAAACGGTTGCATTATGACTCATTATGCGACTAAACAAAAGTAAACAGGGAGAAAAAAAATCAGCAGAACAGAACTAAAATAGAAGTGAGATCAATGGCAGCAATAAAATGATTTCCACGAGATAAAATCATCCCGAGGACAATAAGGTCTCCGTGCCGTGTGTGTGTTTAGGGTTATCCGCACGGCACGAAGCCATTCGCTGTACACTGGAGTGAGTCTCTCGTATTCACCGCGTTGCTTTGTGAGGCTCCTGAATGGTGCCGCACCGCTGGCATCGGGGCTTTGTTGCTGTAGTTTGCTTTGTGTATCTGAGGCTTTGTGTTGGTGTTTGTTTGGGGGCACGTGGACAGCCGATGTGTACAGATCACAAATTCATACATACATATCTACATGTAGTCACACACGCTCGGAAACCTCCATAGTTAATCACATCCCATGTCTGTTTGGCCGGAATAATCCTTCCGAATAGAAAATAAAAAAGGTTATTTTTGGCCCCTCGGATGTGCGTTTTTATTTGTGTCTTTTTGCTCATTCACACAGAAAACATGTGCGATTAGAGAGAAAAGGAAACACAGAACGATATGCAAAAACAAAACTTTAACAGTTTATCAATAAAGTTTGTCCGCGAGATGTGGGTTTATGAAAAGTAGACTATGTGAGGCTTATATAAGGTGAGCACGCACAGCTTTAGCTTCATCTAAAGCAGGGGTCTCAAACTCGCGGCCCGCGGGCCAATTGCGGCCCTCGGGACGATATTTTGTGGCCCCATCCTTAATATGAAAGTGTAATGTTAGTGCGGCCCTCAAGTTTTATACTGTAACCCCACTGTCAGCTGCTGTGTGGGACATGTTATGATGTTCTGGTTTCCTACTGTGTGCTTGTCCAGTGAACGTGGCATGCATGTGACTGACATGGGGGGCGGGTCGTGTGTGTCGGCGGAGGTGCAGAGAGCACGAGGGTGAAATTCAGTTTCCTGCCCTCTTTCGCGCAGGTGATCATGTGACTAACCGTTAGCATCGCTCGTTTAATAAAGTTTTCCTTTACGACTCACACTAACAACACATGAAGCATCTGACGTCACCGACAAGCGTCTCCGTCCATTACTACGCAGCTGTGGGCTACATCTGGCCCGCAGCTGATTTGAGTTTGAGACCCCTGATCTAAAGGGTAAACAGAACAGAAACGGTGTGAACCTGACCAACCGACCGACCAAAAAACAGGCCGTTAACATACTGATAAGTATCACAAATCAATCCAAAAGCAAAGTAAATATACCTCTTCCAGCGGAGGACATAAAGGGTTTCAGTGTTTTATGGGGAACAGCGAGAAATGAGTGATGCGTGTAGGACACAGCAGATAAAGTTTCAGCACAAACAAATATGAACAATGTTGAGGTTAAACGGATGAAAAACAAAGAAAGAGAAGTGGGATGAATGAAGCAAGTTGAAGTGGAATATCGTAATTTCATTTTAATGATAACCCTGATGTACAGAGTGTGTGTGTGTGTGTGTGATCCTGCAGGCTGCTGTGCAGAGACCCAACCAGCAAGCAAGTAGAGCCAAAGTTTCCTCCTTTGATAAATGTGAGTGCTACAGATAACAGCGCGGATCCATCAAAGACGTGCCACAAAATCAATTAAGTTTACATGCCTCGTCTTTGAAGCGGACTTCATTGCCCGCGGTAAAAGATAATAATAAACCATTCTGCGCCTTATTGAACGGGGAACTCGACACTAGTTTCTGGCAGATGATGATGTTTGGGTTTCTATCCAAACGTCACACGTGGAATCAGCCTCACGTTGCATCGCCCCGCCAGCCTCTCAAGGGGTCAAAGGTGGTTTGAGATGCTCAGGGCGATGCCGGGGTAAAGACAGACCTCGTCCTCTCCAGACAGGAAGTTGTTTGAGGTGAAAGCACTCAGGAAGCACTACTGTCGGGTTACCAGCAAAAAGCACCGCAACTCAAAAGACCCGGGACAGAAGACTGAAGCGCTGTGATGCAACGTCAATTAACATACGGGATCGGCCCGTAATATCAATACGGATTATTATAATACCATTATTATATCATCTGGGAGAAGAAAGAGGTACAAAGATTAAGGGAGAAGAAAAGGACACATTCATCTTCAGGATAATAAAAATGATTTCACTGTATTAGTGACAGCAGCTTTAATCCTTTCACTGGAAGACACATTTTCCTAGCGTGAAGCCAAATACTGAGTAATACATCAACCAGGAAAACCAACCAGTATTTGTTTTAATGAAACTAATCACATGGTGGCCACCGCGGGGATTCAGTGTAGGAAGCGATTGATCTGAGCTCTGATCTGGTGTTGCTGCTTTCACTCGCTCATCTTGCAAGTGGTTGAAACAGGCCGACCAGAGACGGACTAAAAATCCAGATCTGAATCCTGTCGTTATATACATGAGTTTTTTTGTATGTTTTTAGGTTAAATCTTCTTTTCACCACTAGTAGCTAACAATCTTGTATCAATTACCCCAAGTGAGTCACACTGCTGCTGGATTATTGTTGATTGTATGAATAAGCTGTTGAAATGTCATTGTGGTGTGTATAACTTGTTTTACGCCGCTCCCAACTGGCTAAAACCAGCAGATATGGCGATTCTGTGACCTCAGAATGTCAGATTATCTCACCCTCGTAACTTCAGCCAGTTTGTGACGGTTTGGTTTCACGCTTATTAAATAAGCGTGATTCATGCACGGCTCTGCCACTGTGGTCTCCTCACTCGATTCTCTGTGTGCGTGTGTATGTGTGTGCAAAAAGGGCGTGGCCTTCATCACCTGGCGCATCCCCACACCTGCCGGCAGTCAACACTGCTTAAATTCTCCTCTCTCCACTCATCGCCAGATTATTTCGCCAGTTCATTGTTGGTTGAATCTCGGCCGCTCTGCGTCTCACCTGACTTTGTACTTTCTAAACGGCCTTTTTGCAGTATGAAAAAGACCAACGTATAAGGTTTGCACTGTCACGGCTATTAAAAACTAACATGTTTTGCATTGTAACTGTTAACAAAGGAGATTACTGCTTTTTTCTTTTGAAATACAGTACGCGTTTGACATAAAGGTGCACAGAAAATCAATGTAAAGCCACATGTGTCTTCATGCAGAACTTTGAACAGAACAGCATTGCCTGAATAAGATGAGACAGAAAATGGGGTACAAAGGCACTCGTACATCGTTGCAGACTAACAATTTAGAAAACAGATGAACTGCAGCGACAGGGGAACCTGTGCCGACAGACCTGTGCCGACAGGTTCCCCATGGGAGGAACAGCCAGACATCCTAATCCTTGACTTGGATGATGCGGTTCATGTAATATCAAGGTCCTGGGGAACGTCCTGCAGCACAACACTGAAAGCCGTCCCCACACACCGCCGTGCACACACGCAATCACACACACATACGCAGCAGCGGGGGAACAAAAGGAGGTGGTGGTCTCGTAACACCCCACAGACACCGAAGCTGCCAGCGGGAGGATCAGAGATTGGATTGAACGCCTGGTAAGAGAGTGGAGCGATCAATCCGAGGTGCTGAAATACACTCGCTGCTCCTAATTCGCTCTCTGTATCACAGTGGGACAAAACGGTTGATGTTAAGGGACGATTCCCTCTAAAATCCCTTCCAGTCCCACGGAGATCCCTGTTGTCTCCTCTGAACAGAGGCAGAGCAGATCAGGTGTTCACTTGCTTTGAGCCAATTGCCATCTATAGAAACCCCCTATAAACCCTGTACGTTTAGTGGTAAAATCAATATGTACATTTGAGAAATAAATGTAATGACACTATATTCCCGGGGGACTATTAAGATTTTCAATAATTGATGAGAGAAATCCAGACCGGTGTGGGGAAAACTGGCATAGACGTGATGGATCATTTTTAGTTATCAATCACAGCAGTGTAAACATACGTCAAGTCAGAAGTCAGTTTGCTTCTATAGTACTTTTTAAAATGTAAGCGTACACATGATTGGAAGAAGAGACACGGGAGAATACAAAAATGCTTAGATCAGAATTATGAAATAAACTGGTTTGGTTTTCGTGTTGATCCTTTCAAATCCCCTATAGGCTAAATAGTTTATCTAATTTTATCTGATATTATTATATTTTAACACATGTCCAGCTTGGATACCTGCATAAGAAGCGCGTTTCAACGTGAATCAGAGCCAACGATCCAGGAGGGGAGGGGTCCCGCAACTTTTTACGCATGCGGGACCGTTGATCGTCCTCCATCACGACAACACAGAGACAACACATGGGGACAGAACACGGGCTGCAGCGCCAATGGAAAGCAACGTTGTCCTACCTCTGAATGTAACTTTGGCCATTCGGTCCCCTTTCCCCCGCAGGTGGCCGGCTGTCTTCAGGTGAACCATTAGAGACATCATTAGTCCCCCTCAGGTCAGGGGAGTATTTCTACCCCACACGGGAAAAAAAAAAAAAAAACGACCTGCTTTGGTGCAATCTGTGTCACACCGTCTTTAGGTGATCTTCTCTCCCCGCGTCTGGTCACATCGGTTTTTTGCGGCGCATGTGGAGAACTGTGTTGTTGTTGTTGTTGTTGTTGTTGTTGCTGTTGTTTTAATCAAACGGGAGACTGCGAGTTGATGATAAGCTCCAGTTCGCGTTCCGTGTCGCTGCGTGCTGCGCGGATGCTCCGTCCGACGCGCATTTCATCCACTGGGTTTCTCTCTGCTCGCCGTGCAGGAAGGAGGGGGGGCTTCATGGGTGGGGGCAGTAGATGATCTGGTTGTAGAAGATTAGTCCAGGTCCGTGATTTGAGGGGAACTTCACTGCATTGTTTTTTGCATTTAGAGTAAATATAGTCATTACTGATAATAATGATTTATGTTCTTTATATTCTCTTCAGATTGCCTGGTCAGATAGAAAAGCCTCTTGGATTTATTTAGATCTATTAAAAAATGATTATATATTATATACTATTCCAGCAAATCACGCAGTGTAATTTGAATCTGGTTACAGAAAATAAAATAAAAACAGAGCTTAAATAGTTATACGATTCTAGAGCTTGTCGTAAACAATTACGTCTCATTTACATTTTGCTGCAAAGACTTAGAATTAAAAGTTTCTTAAGGAGATCTTTTCTTTAGGACCCAAATTACAGTTGCTAGGCAACTTCTGCCCCCCTCCCCTTTATATGGATGAATTAAGGTCAGGGTGACGTGAGCTTGGGTCTGCATGCTGGGCCATGTTGTCGTGTTCTACCTGTGATTCGTTTCTATGTTACAGTGGAAGACGGACAGAGAGGAAGCTGTACACGCTGGTTCCTGAGGGTGGACACATGAGCACCGCTTTAAACTGGACATTTAACATTTAAACAACATACTTTAATCAGCAGAGTTTAACAGTTTCAACAAAAGAACATTAAAAGCATCCATCAGAGTTTTAAGGTTTTAATGCAGAACGGTTTCAGTAGAAGGTGTAAGAAGGCCACAGAGGGCTCATCTAAAGAACCCTAAGCAGTGTTTCCCCCCAAAGCTTGGTATTAATGAAACTCTATTTTTATTTACAGCCTAAGACAGTTCAATGGATTTCTTTTTTCTTTCCACTCTCCGGGAAAATATACAAAATTAATGCGGAAAAATAAAGCTCATTATCTCTCTGTATGAGATACTCCAGAGGAGTAAGATAACGTGGAATATATATTCTGCTGTCTCCAAGTGGGACAATAACACTGCAATTAACCTTCAATCCTTCAAAAACAGTATACAGACAACCGTTACTACGGAACCAAGTGTGTGAGACGGCATGTGTACCTAAGAGGGAATGGTTAGATTAACAGCCTGCCACGCAAACGGCAAAAGATACGACAGCTGACAGAACTGGAGCACAACATCATTTAACTCAGCTCGACACGCAGTCCAACCCGGTGCAGTGAATCAGCTGAGATGGACCATTTCGTCACAAGCATCATGTCAACTCACTTTTGGGGAATTACAGCAGGACTTGACATAAATAATCCCTCGGGCATGCATATAACAAGATGCCTGAGGGGCCGCCTAAACATATAATATGTATATATATTTATATATACACAGTATAGCGAGAGAGAGAGAGAGGGGAGGGGGGGGTGCTTGGAGAGACTCAATCAGCAATAGTAATTAGTTTATGATGTTGTGATTTGGGCAGAGACAACATAAAAAAGACAAACAGCAGTTGCTTTATTCGCCCCCAGGGGCCCGAGAGACGCAAACTGACACAAGTATTGATTGTGTGGCAATTCTGGCCCCTTTTCTCAGCAACGAGTACAAAAGAGCCTGTGGAGATTGAGTCGTCCACAGTAGTTTTTACACAGCAGATACGTTGTGGTTGAAATCTAACACTATATTTAAGCCACCGATTTTCTCTGTGACGTCCTGAGATTCGGCCTTTAGAGGCAGTGAATGAGTGGCCGTTGAAATCGTTCCCCCGTGTAAATGAAGCGTCTAACCAACAGAGGGAGTTGTTGGTTGGACAGAAGAAATCTTCTCTTGTCTCATTATGTTGCATTCATATTTCAATATGAATCTCTGACAGATGAACCCGTTGGTTCAATAACTGCCTTTCTGTCACTTTTCTGCTGATTGCAGTTATAACAAAAATGTTTTACAGCAAAGTCCAGGGAATTCATTGGAAACATTATGAGCTCTTTAGTGCTACAATGGTTTGCAGTGAGGCGCAAAACCTCTCTGACTTTAGTGCGATAGTGACCGTGAGAAAAGTAATGTGGATAATGAGATGTTCCAATGCAAATGTCCATCATTAACTTATAGAATTATACATCTGGCAGCATCGTACATGTTTTAGTCAGCAGAAGCAAAATACCACGTGTAAGGTCCATGTTATGCATGCATTGTTTTTAGCATTTAGTCACACATTCGTTCATTTACATCTCATTTAAAACTTCCCATTTGCTGCTCCTGCTGCATATGACCAGTTCTAATCACACGCTTACCTTTACTGTCTTTAAAAACGTGTCTTGCTGCTCCATCTAGCGGTCGACCGACTCCTCCTCAATGCAATTTTGCAGACACAGCTTAGACGTGTCGTGCAATCCGGTTCTAACACCTGGTGAAGCCATGGACATGTTCGATCCTGAAGAGGGTCAGGTCTGCAGGAACAGGACAGGTGCAATTAGACTGCTTGCGTGTTTTAAGAAACTAGACCTTCAAAGTTGGCATTGAAAAAAAGGCCAACCCCCATTCCGCAATAATATCAGAAAAGTATGGTTTCAGGTAAACAATAAAAAGAGAACTGTAGCGGCGATTTAATAGTCGAAACATCAGATCTGAATTATTCTGGCACGAATTATTGGTTGACTTCCCGCAGCCTTTTACTTCCCCTCCACCTGCTTGAGCTCACGTTTTGGAATATGATCAGTGGCATTTGGTCCATTCGATTAAAACGTGAAAATCGGCGGTGAGCATACAGCCATCGTGAGGGGGGAGTGTGTGTGTGGGGGGGGGGGGGGCGCAGTGTCCCAGCCCTCCGCATCCAGCTGGTGCGTCGCCGCGCAGCAGCAGCAGCGCGCCACTCTCGAAATGGCTTTAGCCGCAAGCAGGACGCTCTTGGCGCTATTCGTTGCGTTTTGCGCACCAGCAGGCGGATGGGCAGGTAAAAAAGATTTGTATGCTTTTGTATGAAAAAAAAGTGCATGTGTTGCGCTATTACGTTTTTCAGTTGTTGCTTTTTTTGTGGTTAAATCCTCAAGAGGTTGGATTGATCATAGCAGCTGATGCTGCCCAGCTTTTTTTTTTGCTGCAATCTGCGAGTTTTAGTGCATTAAAATGTAATGAAGCTGTTATTTTGAGGGTAAAGAAACACAGCAATGTCATGCGCGTGCTGTAAATGCAATTTTTCTAAATAGTTGCAGTGTTTCCATTTAGCTGTGAACAGTTTTGTGATTTACCTTTGACAGTAGTGAAAAAGTTAGTTGGACTGAGACAGCAAATGAGAACTTTGACTTTGTTTTTCACTGCTGGAGAAAATATGATGTGGGCAGCTGGTCTCTTAACAGCAGTCATGGAACAAGTCCTTAATGAATTACCTCGCACGGGGTGGGCACGTGCTGCAGGAGCAGTGATCAAAAATTAGAAGATGGTGATGAATATCAGGCGGCTTCTTTTTGCTGCTGAGGGGTTTCGTGTCTTATCTGTGGCTGATAAATAACCTGCATTGGCTTTAAAATCTATTTTTCGCAGGGTTAGTGTTTGTGTCATGGCGTCTCCTTTCTGTCACTGGTCCTCTGTCAAAGGTTTGAATATCACCAGCATTTAGAGAAGAGTGGTGGAATTCTACAGAGAAAAATGATTGAAAGAAAACATTTACTTTAATTTTTATATCATATTTTTGGAATCCATCTCTGCCTGTGGATACATCAAATTACTGTACTTTTACTGTATTTTAGGTTTCTTAAGTACTATTTATATAGATTTCTTCTCTCCTTTTCCTTCAATGTACCAACACATTATCCATTGACCTGTAAGTTCATGCCTCCTTGTTAACTGTGCTCTCCTGCATGAGAGCATTGCCTTCTCTGAACACCGGCAGCTGCTATTTGTTATCTTTTCCTCTCGTTTTCTTTTCCGTCTTTTAGGAAGTACTTTCAGAATGGTCCCGCTTCTTCTCTGCAACACCCTTCTTCTCATTCGTTCACTTTGGGAGCTTCTCAATACAAACACAGTTCCCCGCTGCAGGCGACCGAGCAGCTCTGCTGCTAAATGTCTCCCTCTCGGGTGTTTTGACAGTAGTTGTTAAGGGTGAGGTGAGTGTTCCTCATTAACTTTCTCCACTCACACGTCATCAGCTCGTCGGTCTAGAATTCTTTACAAAAGCGGGTGAAGTTGGGCACCTCGGCGGGAGCAGTGCAAAGAAGGAACAGAAAGAGACTTCATTTGGCTAATAAATAATGTCACTTCTTCCATGCGGCCACAGTCCATCAACTCCAGAGTGCAGCGAGTCATTTGGAAAGAGACTGAGGGGAAAAGAGGGAATCATGTCTTTGCAGGCCAGTCGAAATGCATTTCTCTGCTCCACTTAACATGATGGAATGCAAGAGCTCCCGGTGACAGATCTGACAGACAATGTTTAGGATCAGCAACTTTGCAACTTGATAGAAAAACACTGCTAAGATATTCCTCTTATTTCCCACAATACTGGGTATGTTTGATCCCCTGACGTGGCCTGACCCCGTACCCCCCACACACCTGCAACCTGCCTGCCCGTCAAACCTGCCAGCGATGGCGTGCGTCGGGTCATGATGTCATACGGTTCCAGTTGTTTAAACAAGTACCGCCTGGGCCACGTGCACACCTGTCACAGCACAGTAGACGTCAGCAAAGGTTTCGCAGGAAGATGTAGCATAAACCAACCGCAGATGTCGGCCTTCATTAGTGACGGGACATTTGAATAGAAAGTCTGTTGGTTGAAGTTTTTGGACCACCAACACTGCAATGCAAGGCGTGTTTTTAGACTGTTTTTGTTGTGTTTGGCTCCATATGGTAAAAGTCACAGGTGATGTCATCTTTGTGCACGTGTAATCCTTCCACGGCTCCATTGTTGCTTAAAATTAAATATGTCCTCACTCAAACTTCCCTTATAATTAAGGCTTAACTTCCAATCTAAAAATGTCTGTATCTAGTTTGTCATTCTGGTGAATGACTGTGCCTGTGGGCATGATGTCGGGTTTATGGTCATATTTATTACTGGCGAGAGTATATTGAAGGTCGGAGGTCACAGGGAGGTTGACAGAGGTGCTACAAAGAATTCTATAGCTCCTGGGAAGCTCTGACACTAAGGCCCCCCCCCGTGGTTGGCCCGTGGTTTCTTTGGTCTTTTATTTTTTTAGATGTTACAGAATGGACAGTCCTAGCTCAACATTGGTCCTTACTTGTCAACACATAGCGCCTCCGACTCTCGCACCCTCACAGCAGATCTTGACGGTAGTTTGTGAAAGAAGACCGATCCGGGGTTCGTTGGGGGCGAGCTGGGGGTCCGAGTCTAAGGTGCTGTGGTGCTGTTGTCAAAGTGGAGCACATTGCAGGTGCAGCGTCACAAGTATTTTGTGGATTCCTGTGACCTCAGGGCTTACCTTAGGGTTTGCCTTCATATGCTACTTGTACCAAACATGCACATACACGTGCGCGAGTCTATCTCACACATTCTTTAATTTAAAAAAAAAAACAAAGCACCTCAGGCCCTGTTCTGATTCTTTATGTGCTTAATTCTTTCCACTGTCTTACTTCATCACACTGTCCTTCATCACACATCATGTTGTATTATTGTTGGGTTTCCCATGGCAACGCTCTGGAACCAAGTCTCCCTCCGTAAGATTATGATACTACATACAGCTCAGTTGCTTAACTGCTTCCCAAACTGTTTATTCTTGGATGGGAATCGTGCATTTGCTGTGCTTGAAGGGGTCTTGATTTAATCAGAAATATCTGCTTTGCCCTTGAAACATAAATACCAGAGAGGCCAAATCAAAGAGTGATGTCTGGACAGAGGTGCACATCCCTTCCTACGTAATACATGTCCTTATGGGAAACAGGCTAGGAGTGATGAAAGATGGCCCTTTTCTTATTATGTTTCATTATAGTTTTATGGTTTTATTACAAATGTCCGTCAGCTGAGGTTTCAGTGTCCATGGCAGCTCTCAGGCACGAGGCCGTTACTAATAAAAAAAATAATTAATTCAGCTGTTTTGAAAATCTCAAGTTTTTGCTTTTAATTTCTCAATATGTATGCAGTCCCATGTGGGACCATTTAGCAGCTTTTCTTCTTTGATACAAGCTGAATTCATAAAATGAAATTGTGTTAAAGTGACACTCAAAGCAAAGAGGCAGTTGCTCTCCAAAACACGGAGGAGTTCCTGTTTTCTTTGTTTTGTTTCAAGTAAATCGAGCCAGGAGGGGAACTAATGATTGCCTTTTGTCCCGAGCTTTCAGCCATCCAAAAAGGTTCTCATACATTTAATAAACTGCCAAAATAGTTTCTACTTTTCATGGCCGCTTTACATATAAATGTATTTTTAATCAGAATCAAAGTTTCTTTGGATGGAAACAGTAATAAATACAGAGGAAATTGTACTGCTGGCAATAAAGAAGAGCTTGGACATAAAACCATGCAGTGCTACAATGGGTTGGGCAGCCAGCCTTTACGATAAGGAATGAAGAAAATACTCATTTGTTTTTCAGCAGAGAAGTCCCTGCGGTCACAAAATGGGAAACAGACATTTGTGGATAAGGGCCCGAGGGAGAGCTGGGAGCCTTCAATTCATCTAGATGGAAGACCTGTGGATCGCTTTGTCATCAGCTCCAACAAACCCACGAGGTCTCACCGCCTCACCAAAGGAAAGGACAGTCGCTCGCACGTACTGGAGGATGTAGGTAAGGCAGAAACACAGAGAACGTTAGAAAATTGACGAGAGGCAAAGCTCGGACGGGGCTTCAGATGGTGTGACGCGAACAAATCAAGCGGGAGCTGATGAGTATGTTTCTAAGCGACCCGACGTCGCACTGCTAAAGACCAAAAGAAGTCATTAAGAGGAAAACAAATGCATGGAGAGCAAAGGAAATTAAGTTTGGCCTAAACGTGGCAGTAATTGTTCAGATCCCTGAGCTCTGCACTTTCTCAAGACAAAGGGCCAAGAGGAGGTCTGTGTGCAGCGGTAATGAGTACGTACCTGCATGCACGTACCATGGATTTTTTTATTGGAGGATTGCTCCATCATTGGATGTGATGTCATCCAACTCCGCCAGACAGAGAGAAGGAGAACTCGGGGTTGGCGGCGAGCATCAGTCCGCCTCCGCAGACGGCAGTTATTTTAAGCTAAGAACGAACGTTATTTTTAAGGTCCTAACAGCTCCTTCATTCCTAATCCTACCTTGTAAAACACAAGTCAAGTCTCTTCGTGCAGGCTGCAGCGTTGACACACTTTAGCCTGCTTTTGTCATTATTCCGCTTTCCTCTGTCCTTGGCATCTTAGAGGCATACTTCATCAGCAGCGCAGAGCGGTCTGCAGCCAACCCTTCTTTTCCACATCCAATCCCGGCCCGGCGTCTTTAACTCAACGGCCTCTGTTGTGGTGACTTGCTGTGTGTTTGACATGTGTAGGTTTGGTGGTGATTGTGGTGGAGGATTGGGTGGATCCAAGCGTTGACTCGTGCATTGTCCTGTATGGTGTGTCTGTGCGTTCAAATAGTGTTCATTTGAGAGTCTGTGTGTGTGTGTGAGTGTGTCGTCAAGTGTGTGCTGCAGCGGCCTTGTGGTCTCTCCGTCTCCGGTGGTTTGCCATAACTCCCTTGCGACCGAGTCTCAGCACTGCAAATTCCTCGCAGATGGAGTGTTGTTACCTCTGCAGCACGAGGGCCGCATCGGTGGTCATAAGTTACACCATGCTGTTTAGCCTCCATATGATTAATGTGACAGAGACAAAATTTATCGGGGAGTGATTGGGGGACAACTCTTCTCACTAAGGCGTAAAAAACGTATTAGTTGACCACAAGAAAGAAGAATGACATTTTCACTTTCACTTTCATTAAATGTGTATACTGCACGGTCGGCTTACCAAGTTTCCATTGGCGACACCATTTAACCTGTCATTGTTTCGTTTTTCAGACCCTGAATGGGTTAACCTGGATGGCTTTGCTGTGTTGGGCGGCGCACCGGTCAGGAACTCATCAGCAGGTAACCTTGATATTACGGCATCTTTAAAAACATGACATGGTAGTGGTGTGTCCCATCCATCATGGATATAAGAGGAACCGCCGCATCTAATGGAATAATTATTCTCTATGAAATTTCTTGGAGCTCACTCGTTTTGTCCTATGGTATGTTGACATGAATTTCAATTAATTGAATTAATCAAACAATAAAAGAAAATAGTTTTCAATTATGGAAAAAAAATGTACCCTTTAAATCCTTGTATATTTAATGCGTTTTGACCTTTGGGCTCTGTGAACTGATAATGGGCATTCTCTTTTTTATTCAGACTGAATTAAAAAATAATCAATACTTTTTTACAGCTGTATTTACTTCTATTTAAGCCTTTTAGTCATCTCATACAAACACACAAAAAAACATTCTTGAATTTGAATTCAGAAATTATCTGTTTATTTCCGCATGGTCAAGTCTCTCCACAGCACTTGCCTTGGCGTCATCATACTAGCTAATGTATACTGTATGTATGAAAAAAATAGTGGGAAGAGTAGTTTCCTTCAGCTGTTTCATATATTGTATAAGTAGGTAGTGCAGAACTTACATTAAATAAGTAGTAACACTATTATATACATATTATAATTTTTTTTTTAAGTTTGACACTTACTTTGTTTGCAAACTGATACTGATGTTATTTATTATCCATCCTGCAATAGTTTCTGCTGTTTTTTCTGGATGTGGAAACTAGCCTATTCATTTCCATCAGGTCTCCTGGTAAATCAAGACCAGTCAAGTGCACAATCCGATTAGCTACACAGAGACAGACTGATACCGATGAGATGTGGCCTCAGACTTCAAGTCCCTCCTATTTTCATTTGTTATTTACTTGCAAAAGTCACGCTGCAACCTTGATTATGACATTTTTAAATGAGCAACCATAAGATTTTTTGTAGAAAAATCACATTTTCTATAAATACTAAACATAATCAGCCGTTATAAGACAATTTTACTCATTGCCACCCGACAGATACATAGGCAAGCAAAGTAGTCCAGTTACCAAATAGAGTTTTTTTTTTTATAGTAGGAGTAGCCATTCTTTCTTCAGCGTTGAGCTCACATTCTTCTGTCTGAACACACTGAGGTGGCTGTCCACTGCAGCAGCAGTGGTGTGTCTGTCTGTCTGGAGGCCAGCCTCACAGAACCTCCGACCATCGAGCTTCCAGGAAAAGAAGGACAGGATTTGGCAAGTGCGAGCGTTGTTGAGTCAATGGTTTAGTGGTCTGCGGCAGCGGGGCGAAACTATGTACCGGGACAGATTTCCAGAAAGCCAGAATAAGGAAGAGGAAAAGAGGGAAAGGGAGGGTTAGGTTGATTAAAACCAAATGGTTTCTTTCTTAAGTCATATAGTACGACGAGAGTCGGTCCAGTAGGTATGAGAGAAAGGATTGGCCCATATTATTGTTATTCTTTATAGTGTTGCCTCAGTAGCAGTCAAAAATGTCCTTGACTGATGATCAAATTAACTCACAGTTGGCAAATTTCAATACCCTGAATCTTGAGTTCCTAGACTTATTTCTAGGTAATTTTAAAATGGGTGGAAATAAATGAGAGTCCACCAATTTAAGTCTAAGAGATAAGTTCCATAATATGAATAATAAAAACTAAAGTAAGTAGTAAGTAGGCTATATGATTTGTAGTAAATTAAATACAGCAGTAAAAACAACAAAGTAAACAACAGTCTAAGTGATTATTCGCTGTAACAGACGAGACAGGTTATCCATGACACTTTTCACAGGTGCAGGAACATCTTGGACGGAATTGTTTTTAATGCAACATGCAACACCCTCTCTACCCTATTAAGCCACGACTAACGAACCACGCTTTGGGTGTGGTAGCCTCCGTTGGCCCACCTTACCTGTTCAAACCGTTTTTTCCACCCCTAATAACCACCCTGAATTTGGTCAAATCCACTTTCTAACATGAGCACTAACCCAGCTGTGCATGCAGCTTTCCTCATAGAAAACTGGGCAGACATGTTTCCTCTGACAGTGATTGTGAGAAGCATATGGATGCGGGATGGAGGGAGGAAAGAGAGAAGAGATTTTTTTTGAGTTACGCCAATGCTATCGCTCAACACTGCAGCCACATGAGGGGGATTGTCTGGATGTCTGAGTCAGTATTCAACATGGAGTCACTATTAGGCTGGAATTCAAGCAGGATGTCTTGGAACCCGGAGGAGATGACAGATAACATTGAACAAATCTTTTGTGTGGTAACTTTCTATATGTAAACTGACACTGTTGGCTAAAGTCATACGTAATTAAGATTTGTCTTCATTGGAGCAATTATGTTCAAGGGTGTCTGTTAGTTTCAACCAGACTCTAAAGACAGATCAACCGCGGAGCACAAATTATGATTGAACTACAGGGACACGGAGCTGAGGTGGACTCTGACCTTTGCCCTCAAACATCATCCACCCGCAGGTCAAGCCAGGTCTCCACAAACTGCTTCCAGAAGTCCGGCTTCAGTACAGCGGTCCACCAGGGTGAACAGAACAGCCCAGGCATTGGGCGGATCCAATACCCGGAGGACACACAGGCGCGCCCCTCAGTCCTCCTCGGGTCCCAGGCAGCCCGAGAGAGCTCTACCAGGAGCTCCCCCGCTGGAAAGGAGAAGGCAACACCACACCAAGCCCCAATCTGACCAGAGAAACCGAAACACAAAGAGACTAAGTAAGAGGACTCACACTCTGCAACATTCACCGCCAGATCGAGTCAAACATGAGCCTGAAAAAGACTGGCAGATTCCAAAATACATTTTGCAGATGTTTTGAATTCTCTGTAAGAATGCGCTAAATGTATTACTCTTTAGTGTGCACAGTGTAAACCCCCGCCGTGCCTGGTATCCCTTTCTATTCATAGCGTCTGAGTCCGTTCATGTGGTGTCACTGCAGGCACAGAAAGCCCTGGGCCAGAGCGCACCCGCCAACAGAGCAGCCGCAACCAAAACAATCGCATCAGGTACCTGGAGGTGTACAGAGAATCACCCCTCACTTACCAATCTGTTGCGTAACCAAATATATGTATGTGTGTATGCCAGAGCCACCTGAGTACGAGGCCCGGGACATCAGTGTCAGGGTCATGTCTCCTCAGTCAGTCCTCATCTCCTGGGTTGACCCCGCTGTTGAGATGGGAAAGGTCGGCCCCGAGGACATCAGGTAGGAGCACGCGTGGGAAATAAAGTGAATTCATAAAAAAGATGGAGGCAGAGAGACCCACTCGAACTTCCCCTGGAGTAAAAACATCCCCTTTTTCATTTCAACCCAGATCCTACACAGTTAGGTACCGGGAGAAGGGCGAGTCAGCACGGTGGGAGTACAAAGACAGCACCCAAAGGAGGATGATGATAGACACACTGTCTGCTGACGGCATGTACGAGTTCTCGGTCAGAATCTCTCAGAGAGAAAACCATGGAAAGTGGAGCGTCTCCGTCTTTCAAAGGACCCCCGAGTCAGGTATGCACATGCAGCCACTGCCACAAGATTATTTTGTAGCTCAGTTTAGGAAAAGCGATGAGTTGTGAGCCAAGAGTAAAGGTTACATGGAGCTACAGCCCAGAATTTTCCGTAGAATATAAGCAAATCTATGTTTTCGCACAACTTACTTCCTCAATATCAGACTTCATCGTGTTAAATGCCTATTTGATGCTCGATTCCATTTTTGGCTGCAGCTTTGTGAAGATTTCAGCTTTTAAACCTTGTGACAGGAGACCCTGCTGCGGTTCACTGGCACGCCAGCATTTACTGCCTGGCTAACAGCTTGGATATCAATCTGCAGTTTCCATTCATAATTCCAAAGAAAGGTTCCTGACAACATATGGCAACTTTACTTCTCCTTTTTGAAGCCTCCTGGCACAAACTCACTTTTTTGAGATTCCTCAAGCGGCAATTTCCTCAAAGTGTTCTCTAGATTATGCTTCTGGTTTCTGTCCTGCTCCTCCTCTGGATACTGGCTTGACATTCACTTGTGTTCTTTTCCTCATCGACAGCACCATCTGGGCCACCGGAGAACTTTGAGGTCAAGCCACTAAGAGGGAAAGGAACTGCTGTCATAGCAACATGGGACCCACCTGAAGAACCCAATGGGAGGATACGAGGTCCGGCCGGGCATAATAAATTAATATAGTGAAAATAGTATAAATCTTTCCTCCGCGTTTATTCGATTTTTTTTCTTTACACTTTTGAAGTTTTCTCCTGATTGGTCCCATTACTTCTCTTCAACAACAGTTCTTTATGCTCTACCTACACGCAGAGTACATCCTGTCTTATGCCCCTGCTATGAAGCCATTTGGAATGAAAAGTGTGACGCACCGCGGCAGCAGCAGCACAGCCACCTTGGATGGTCTCACGCCGGGAGAACGGTACATCTTCAAGATAAGAGCCACCAACAGGAGGGGCCAGGGCCCGCAGAGCAAAGTCCTAAGCGTCGTCATGCCGGGATGTAAGCACATTTTACTATGATCAGTATCGGCATGTGTACCACCAAACTTTGACTAATCCTACATTTTCCAAAATGTTTGTCAACCTGCCAGCCGGCAGCGCTGCCTCGACGTTCTCAAAATCCAAGGACGTCGGGAGGACTGTCCACACCCCTTCCGAACAGGACACCGACCACGATGAATCGGACGCTCAGTCGGCAAAGGCGACGGAAGAACCGACCACTCAGCAGCCCCCTCGGCCTCGCTCCGCCGCGCCGGCCGTCAGGCGCGTGCGCCCACTTTCCCAGTCGCGCTCCTACCACAACGTCTTCTCCTCGGTGAGGGGATCAGTCAGGAACACAGTGAACAGAGGGTCGTCCCGAGGGAGAGCTCAAGAGAGAGAAGACGAGGACGAAGAAGAAAAGAAAATATTCACAACGGCATCTCCGGTGGAAGAGACGACGACCGCGGAGGTCGTACTGGAGAAAAAAGAGCCGGATAACGATGTTTCCCCTGAATTTGAAGACGGAGTGCCTCAGACTACTGAAACTCCCAGCCTCAAAGTTTTGACGCGCTCCCCAATTATATCACATCCCAAACCTCCTCCCAGGAGACCCATTAAGATCCGGGTCCACAAAAAAACAGGATCCAAAGCTGCTCCCTCTTCTTGGTCTTTTTCCTCCTCATCTTCCCCCACCTCCCCCGCTTCTGCCTCTTCTCTTGATTCCTCCGTGTCCTCCACTCCCGCCCCACAAATTCAAGAGTCGGCCGCAAGTAGAAAGGATTATGTGGCTTTGACGCACCCAGAGACTAAAGACACGTATGACAAACAAAGCACAACACAGACTAAACCCTCCTCCAGACTTGTAAAAGACAGCAATCCACAGGAGACAGAGGCTGCGTCTGTTGGACGGGGTTCGGTTTCGGCGGATCGCACGAAGGGGTCCGGCTCCAGATACGGCTACAGTCGAAAACATCCCGGCAATGTGTTTCGGGGGAATTCAACTCGATTGCCGAACGGTTACAAACCTGCCGTTACCTCACAGTTGAATTTACCGAGCGGAAGTTCAAACCGGGCGACTTCAAACGCGCGGAGCGCTGCAGCGTCACGGCCCGCCCTACAGGACAGGACGCCGCCCGAGCGAGACACAACCAACGGGGCGGGAAGCGACGACAGCAACGACAAAGGCGCAGGCGCAGAAGCGACCAAAAAGGAAGAGCCTACTTCAAGCTCCTCACAAACCGCGGAGGAGGAGAGAGGGCAGGAGGAGGCGAGGAAGGAGGGTCGTAGTGAGAAGCCTGTGGTTGCTCGTACAGGCATTAGCCCAGCGTTTGCTGCGAGGTTCCCTTGGCTGGCCAGCCGTTATCCTGGCAGGTTTGGTTCGGGGACGAGAGCTTCGACGCGCAGGCTGGCCGGCAGGACCTCCGTGAACGGGACGTCGTCCTCCGCCGCGGCTGGTAGATCCGCCTTGAGGGCGACAACTGGTGCGGCGTCAGCGGCAGCAGGTGCTGCAGGAGTGTCCACGATGCAGGAAACTAGTGACGATCTACGAACGGCCGATTCACTAAAGAATGTGGCGGGCGTGGGTTTGGTTAAGCCTTCGTTGACCAATAAAAATACGGCCTCTAGTGATGCTAAAAATCCAACTACCTCATCCTCGTCATCATCTTCCTCTTTTTCAGCAACTTCTTCAAACTCTGATCCACATCATTCCTCAGGTAGACACACAGCCTCAAATGAGCCAGTCCCTCAAGAAACCTCTAATAGTGATAACAATAATGATCATAATAAGGATTACCTGGGTGGGGAAAAGGGCGGCAAATATGATGAAGTTGCTATAACTTCAGTTGACCCTAAGATACGTGTGGAGGACAATGACGGTGTGGAGACAAGAGAAACCTTCTCCAGGAAAAGACCTGAATTACCATCTGGAGGCACTCACTCTTATCGTCGTCCTGGCGTGGGGGGGAACCGGCAGTTTGGTGGCGCTCGACTTCCCATCAGACCAAAACCAGCACAAAACTCTTCAACGTCCGGGTCCTCCTCGTCATCGTCTGACTCCTCTTCCTCAAATCTGCCCCAAGTAGTTTTGACATCGGGTCGTGACGTTGGTAGCGGTACTACTGTGTCAAAGGCAGGGGGAATAATTGGAGGAAACTCCCAGTCCACATCGTCATCCTCAGCATCTTCATCATCATCTAGGGGGCAGGGAGGTCAGCCTCGCTATCCCATGGTCAGAGGGAAACCCACCAATGGAGGGAAACTCAAACCTACAAATGGAAACGGTAAAGTAAAGTGTATGTGATGCAAAGTTGCTGCCAGTACTACAACCGGCTACTGTATTACTCAAAAGGGGCAAGGTTCTGCTTAACTGATGAGCTATTCATTGATGTTAGAATACAGTCATCAGTTGATTATTTAGCAAGGAAACATCATTTTTCTTGGATCGTGTTATTGTTAAAGGTAAAAATGGACGACCAAACCTGACAGCAACGAGTGATAAGGATTCCTCCTCCGCTCGGGAAACCAGCAAGGCCGTTGGTCAAAAATTTATCACAGGACCTGATGGAACCAACTGGGTAACTACGCTATATGTAATGTTTTAGTGATTGTAACAGTACATGCAATATTGCATTGTGAAGCATATTATTCGTGCATTTTTTCTCCCGTCCTGGAGAAATTATCTCCAAAAGATTAGTTTGATCTATTTTAAGTGGTTTTTAGATTTGGCGAAACATGTTTTCTCTTAACAGATAGTAGACTTGGAGAAGGGGGTTCTTATGAACCAGGATGGACAAGTTCTCCAGGACTCCCAGGGCCGGCCCAAGAGAGTCGTGCTCGGAGCAGACGGACGCACGATTTTTGGTGATTTGCTTCTGTCTGCATTGCATGACATTCAAACAAACAGTATACAGCTTGATAATATGACACGTCATGTTTCTGCTCCTCCACTCCACCTCCCACCAGACGACATGGGCAGTCCTCTGTTAAACCAGGAAGGTATGGCTCTGTTTGGCCACGGCCGAGACGGCCGGCCGGTGGTCAATCCCAAAGACAAGGTCCTCATGTTGGGGGGGAAACCGGTAGTTGGCTTGGACCGTCCTCGCCTCAGGACCACCACCACCACCACTACAGCTCCTACCACCACCACCACCACCACAGCTCCTACCACCACACCTGAACCCACCACCACTGGCTGGATCGGGGAGGAGTCTACCACTGCCCCACCGTTCCCAACCTGTCCACCTGGAACCTTCTCCAAAACAGATGAATATGGGTATCCACTGCTTGACATGGAAGGAATATTGGACTGTTATCCAGAAGGTGAGACTATGAGATGGGCAGAAGTAACTGAAATTCATCACAATGCACTTGTATAAAAGATTCATCTACAAAGATAGTTATGCTACATTAATGTAACAAAACACTGCTGTGGCCCAATTTAGTAAATAGACTTTCCTCATAACTGAAGTTAAGGGGAACGTGAATCATTTTAGAGAATAGTCACTTCACCAAATTGCTCTGGCCAAGGCCATTAGTGTTTCCTATATGAGTCCTATGACTTTACAACTGTGTGTGCTTTAACTGTGATTTGCTGAGTGTGTGTGTGTGTGTGTGTGTGTGTGTGTGTGTGTGTGTGTGTGTGCGTGCGTATGTGTGTCTGTGTGTAGATTTGACACCACAGAAACCACATGCAAGTCTCCACATCTGGTGCCTCAATGTGGTCAGAGTATTGCATGTTTAAACACAAGAAGAGCTGTCACTTGTGCATTGCCATGTAGGTCATTGTTCAAAGACAGTAAATGAAATATAGTAAAAACACATGCATGAAGACACACACACCATGGTTATTATAAGTATTAAAGTAAACATTGCAGACAAAATTTAAATAATTGATCCAAACCAAGAGTAGAGGATCAGAATTCTAGATTTGCTATTCACCAAAACGCAAAAATAAAACCTGGCAAGCAATGAACAGATTTCTAAAAATCTGTAACTGTAAAAGTAATGATGATTTGGATCTTCAGGCCATTGTTGTTTAATAACTGATCAAATCTGGGGGGGAAAGCTCATTATGCTGCAAATACCTTTCATAATAAATTGCCATGAAAACATACCGAGACAACAGCTACAGCTGAAGTCTAAAGCAAAGAAAGCAGGTGCATTTTCTTACAACACTTTTACAACAATTACAATTTTTTCTCTTAAAACCTCATGACACAATTAAATTCACTGAAATCTTCCCAGTGTTTCAAAAGAATCAGCGTGTGTATTAGTGCTGGTACGAAAGGTGGGTGTACATGTCAAAGTGTGAATGCAAGCTCAGAAATGTGAACATCGTCATGTGAGATTGATACTACAGCTTCTTCTACTTTTCTGACAGAGGAATCCTCAGGAATGGAAATGGACGTCATGGTTACAGTGAACACAGTGCCTGATGCTTTAGAGCTTAAGAAAGGTATTGGCTGAGTTTGGCTTTGGAACTATTTCTAATGGTCTTAACTACACTAAATGCTTATTGTTTGTTGACTGTTGACTGCGCTGTTTGTTTGTTCTGATGATGTGTTTGCTAGCTTATCTGGTCTCTTGCCTGCGGTCCTAGTTTCTCCTCTTGTTCCTTTGTCCGGCCTGACCTCGGTCCATGGCTGAGGTTGTGGCTATTTTGCCGTTTCCAAAATCATGACGATGTGAACTGCATTACCGAGAATGCCCTCGCTAATGACTGAATGCAATGTCTTCGCTGGTGTTGAAATGTGATAGATGAACTAAAGCCTCAACTGAACACCAGCTGAGTGAAAAGCTGCAGCATTTGATTGATGTGAGCCGTTGTTGTCATTCCACTTTGTGGGTTCGTATCTATCAAGGATTATGTTGCACGCGAGCCGCGTTTGATATTTGCCTTATTTTGGGGGTTTTCGCTTGACATATTGAGCATTAAAATGTTTTCTTACTATTTCCCTGCCATGGCTCAAAGCTGGTAGCATGTGTGCAGACCATGCTGTCACGCCAAGGGCCACTAACGCGGCACAGGGGGAGAAAACAACTAGTAGAAGGAACTAATAGGATTCCCCCCATTTGTCAGCCGTGCACTTGGCACTTGTCAAATGACCGTTGTCTTCAAGCCCCCCTCATATGGAAAATATGGGTAGCCAATCATTACATAAGAATACAGCTGTGGGTGTTCGGGGGGGGGGGTATTTCAAAGTGAGCTCACCCATCTACCCACAATTAATGAAATCTATTTGAAACTCTTATTCCACAGATCATGGTGCCAATTGCGAAGGATTAATGAAACACATCAGCATGCTTTAGAATTTGGGTGCAAACACCAAACATCTATTTCAATCCATGCTCACTGACACATGTGTTGTTGCTAGATGAGCTCTTTGTCCAGACCACCATGCAACCCACAACCACCACGACAGAGATCCCGACTCCAGAGCCAGACACCAGAACATCCAACCACGGCCCCTCATCCGAGCTCGACCTCAGTGGGAAGAAGCGATTCACAGGTACTCAAAGACTGAAATGCACTTTGTGTTATCCAACAACAATATGCACGGTTATATTTACTCTCTCTCCTTTCTTTCTCTGTTTCTGTGCACACACTAAATCTTCCAGGGCCTTACATTCCAGATTTAACATCACATTTCTATTTCTTTTACGACAGCCCCCCTCAGATAGAAATAGTAAGTCATACTGTTTTAAATGTGTTAAAAAAATCTTCTTCTCAAGGACCAAAATTAGCTTTGAGGAAAATTTGCATGTTACAATTTTAGTTTTATCATTTTTTATGTGTGCAAATTAGTTTAGAGACAAATTATCTTTAACATACAGTGCACTAATATCTAATAGTAACTAATAGCATACGTCTCTTACTAAGCAAGAGTGGGAGCATGATTGACAATGTATGCTTGGCTTCTGAGTATTACGCGGTTGTTTTTTGTCCCTATTTGTGAGTGTGTGTATGTGTGTGATGAATGTGTGCTGTAAATAATGGTAGGCAGTTCTGTTTTGTTTTGTTGGCTTGTAATACATTCGGACCTCTAACTTGGCTTTGTGAGCAAAAATCTATAAGCTATTATTTCTTCATCCATATCATAACGTAGATTATTGCAGCTACAGTCAAGCAATCAATTAGTGAAATATACTGTACATCCATATGTAAAAATAGCAAAATGCAATAGTTGTATCTCTAATGGTTGATTCAAATCGGTTCCATCCATCTGCGATTGGATCACAATAACACAGTTCATTGAGGGCAAACGGCTCAGGCTCTCCAGAAGTGATCTCAGTAAATTTCAGCCCCCTGCTTTCGTCCCACTTGCTTGCTTTGGCCTCTCACTTCATCTGGTTGCACAAACAGTGTGCAATATTCTCAAGACAGTTATAAATGCTGCATCTGCTTAGCTCCAGCCTTTAAAATACGACATAAGGTCAGAGGTCGTTCAATAGTGGTTTTTATGCCTTTTACTTCACACTGTCTCCACTATTGTTATTTCCACAGCTGAAACAACAATTGTGGAGATACTGTGACCACATGCTTTGATAGTACATATGCAGACAAATACCAGCATTTAAATAGTATGTACCCTCTTTCATATTTATTTTGATATAGTTTAGGCTCAATTCACTTACTCACATGATTCTCCTGCCGGAGATAATAAAAGCAGTTGCATGAATCTGTTAGTTGGATACAGATGTGCAAACATAGCCGCAGTGAATTTGAAAAATTAGGGCCGGGATGTTTGGACTATTAGAATGATAACTAATGCCTCATTGGACTGATATTACAGTTGACATGTTGTGAACTGTACAGAAACTGTTTCCCATTGTCATCTGATCCATCTGGCTCACACAACTGTATTTGTCTGGGTGTTTTGCGTTTGGCTTTTCCTCAAGCAGAATAAGACAGACAGGAGGACAGACAAACAGAGAAAAACATCTGGATCTTCTCTTTGCATGAGCCTGCAATGATCCCGGACATGTGGATGCCGTTCAGTACCGCGGCCCGACAAGCACCCTGTGTGTAGAGAGACATATTTCGGTGTATCAGTGCAAAATACATGAGCCATTTGATTGCGTAACACACACACACACGGTAGGAGCTTGTAAACGCCTGAACCCATACAGCCCGAAAAGAAGGTGTGTTGACGTGTAGACAAGCTACTGACATGTGTTAGACTCTTTGTATGTGCAGAGGGAAAATCATCTTGGAAGGTCAGACTCCAGTGGGTCCCTTCAAACCGCTGTCTCACTAGGAATAGAGAGAGAGTCAAAGTATAGAGAGTCAAAGTATGTTCAGCCTTCCCAGAAAAAAGAAGAAAAATAACTACAAACAAACCTCAAAATTAGGCTGTTTCAAAAATAGTATGAGCTAGAAAAGTATCATCTTTTAAATTTTGGTACAGGTTTGCGCCCATTGAGATGAATGCTTTTTTAAATATTCTTGTCAATGATTAATTGCCGACACGAGTCAAACTGGATCACTTTCCATCTCATTTCTCTGGCCATCAGCTCCCTATATGAACTACATCCAGAAGGACCCAGCGTCTCCTTGCTCCTTGACGGAGGCTCTGGAGTATCTTCAGGTGGACGTCTTGGAGAACCTGATGGAGAAGGACAGCCTTGCAGTCAATCAGAACCAGCCTCCCAAACACAAGCCTCATAACCTCACCGTGGTCGCCATGGAGGGCTGCCACTCCTTCATCATCCTGGACTGGGGTCGCCCGCTGAGGGACGACATGGTGTCAGGTACTCATCTCATCAACCTTTCATCCGTTGTGTTTTGGGATATGCCTTTAACGTGTTATCATCTCCCAGTCAGAGTTTCTGACCGTACTCCTGTTCATTGAGAATGAATCCAGAAAAGGCCGCGTTAAACTCCTGCGGAGTTCATTGGAGAGAATCCAAATTATTTTGCCGGTGGGTCGGCGGTTGTGTGACAGAGCAGAGAAGGGAGATCACAGCACTCTGTATGAGACGTGGTGGACTATCAAAGGTAGCGGCTTGGCCAGCGAGAGAGGCACGAGGTTTTCTTTGGCAGGAAAACACCAGCTCCTGGTCATGCGGAGGGCCGGTCCGTCCGCAGATGTCTAAAACAGAGACACTTTTCCATCGCTGTTGTTTTCTTCTCCCGCTCTCTTTCCATCTGCTGCCCCTGGTGTTTCCTCTCTGCTTGCACACACTGCAAGTTGGCACAAGCCTTTTGGCACTTTTCCCCCCTCATCACAATTTGGGATTGTATCTGCATGTAGTTATTAGGGCGTGTTTGCAGAGACGCGTCAGACGGGTCATTTGTCACAGCTTTTAAAACAAGTGTAAGTGGACTCAAGAGATGACGGTCATTGACACCCAACTAGTGGTTCCATTAACTTGCATGCATTTAAGACTTTTTCCTCAAAGGTTTTGGGGGAAATTTACTATTCTTAACTATAAAAACTCTTTTGAAAACGCCTAACGCAGAGAAAGAGTCTACATACTACTCTATCAAACCCCAGTTTAATAACATAGAATGGGGAAAGAAGAAAAACAAAGCAGCAAGTATTTCCCTTTTATTCTGTCAGCCGCGTTGGTGTGGCTCCAGTAAAAACAGACATTTAGACTGTAAAGTCACAGAGGGATAGTTTTTGTTTGATGTGCGGCAGAGCTGTTCCCCATAGTTTAACAGTGAGTGACTGAGAGCTGCGTGACCTGAGGTTGCTAACCGGATTCTAAGGATTAGTCTGAGAAGAAGAAAGCACACCGGCAGGCTGGATGACTTATTTAAAGAATTTACACTTTTTTTTTTTAGTTTGTATCTTTATGGTTGAAATGCACTTATGGTAAGTCGCTTTGGAAAAAAGCGTCAACTAAATGACATGTAATGTGACGACAGTCAGCACAAAATCACAGAATTATTGAAATCCTAACATAAATGTTGTATACCGAGGGTATTAGTTTCAAATTAAAATGTTACATTGATGTAAAGAATGTCTTCCTAACTTATCGTCTGTTATCACCTACTGCCTTGAGTCTTCATTGTGCCCCTGCAGGATACATGGTCCACAGCGCTTCATATGACGATGTGCTCAACAATAGATGGTCCACTAAACCCTCCAGCGGGAGCCACCTGCCTTTGGAGAATCTCAAACCAAACTCTAGGTAATAGAAAACCCCACCTGCTGTGTGTTTCTATCATTGTGTCATATAGTCTCACTCATAGAAAAAGCCAACCATGCCAACGGCGGTGGGCTTTGTTGACAGATGTAATCTTCATAATGAGGTTGCTGCCTCGCCTGCAGGTGATTGGCCGTTTGCACTGAGAAGAAGGGAGAGTTTTTACCCCAAACATCTAAATTCTTGCTTTGTTTGAAACAATGCATGTTTTTGCAATGTACTGTTGGATGAATGGCACGTGGGACTACAGGGACCACATGTCGGTTTAATTATGATTCAGTCAGTGCATGAGACACGTTATAAATTGCAAGCTGTCACACAAACATCTGGTGGAAAAACTGTTTTAAATGTGTGAGTTCAGGGAATCAGGTAGAATCAGATAGGGGTATCCTCTCACCCAGCGGAGGCAAACATTTGCAGTGTTATGATAAGAGTGGGCCTTGGAAAAACAATCACTGTCTGGCTCTGTGTAACGGTTAAAGTTTTCCGAGAGTCTGCAAAGAGGGATTACCTCCTATGCAACCGGTTTGTATTCATGGCGTCTCGCGTGATTCCAGTGGATCCGGGCAGAGCTCATGTGACACTGTTGGCATTTCCTATCCTAGAGGCTCCTTCTGGTTGCCAGAACTGCTGAGGTACAATAGGCCTCTACTCAGACATACGTATGTAGATTCACATTTGGACAAATTAGATCCAAGAAGTTTTCCTACAGATAAATTGAGTGAATTACAAATTACCGCTTGTAATAATTCCAGTTTGCATGAGTAATTTCATTCTCTTCTTTGTTGGTCAGACAAAACGAGGCACCGTATGATGATATATTTGTTGGTTACTGTTGTGGCGTGGCCATGGCGATTACTTACAAGGGATTGACTCAACGTGAACTTAGTGAGACCTTGCAGAGTAAAAGGAAGCACATATGTGCACGATACAGCAATGATGAACACGCACTTGCAGTTTACACATTAGCCAGCTACAGTGGAATAATTAGCAATTATATCTAAATTTCCTTTACGTTTTTATTGTCTGTTAATCTCGTCTTTTCCTCCCCTCAGCGCCTTTCCCTCCTTCTCCCTTCAACGCGGGCCAAATAGTTATTATATTGAGCCGCGCTCACTTTGGATTTAAACGAATAGAAAACAGACCTCTCTTAAATCAGCCGGACTGAAGCCTGCAGAGTCATCTGCTCCGGTCATTAACGTTTCACAACAACACTGGCGCCGTCATGACACTTTCGCTCTCGTGTAAATCCTTGTGTGCTGTGGTGCGTTTTTTATTCAGGTACTACTTCAAAGTGCAGGCCAAGAATGTGTTCGGTTTGGGACCCGTCAGCGACACGCTCACCTATGTCACCGAATCAGGTTTGTCACTTATCAACACACCTGCAAAGTTAACGCTCTGAGATGCCTCGCTGTGGCTGAAGGTCACGGTGAAGTTCGTTGTAATGCAATACGTGATGTTCAAATATAAATCCGTCGTCGCAGTGAAGCCCGACTGGAAGGTATACTCGGCGTTGAGCATTATGGGTATTTCATTCTCAATATCAGGGAAATGCATTAAATGTGCAATGGTGCCTGCATGCTTTTCCTCCCTTGGGAAATGATCACATTCTTTCTTTCTTTCTTTCTTTCTTTCTTTCAGACGACCCTCTTCTTATTGAAAGACCACCTGGTGAGTGCTGTTAGGATTTAACCATTTTCACTACATAACTGTTTAGGATACTTTGTGTTGGCAAACATCTCTCTGAACAAGCTCTGAGAGAAGAAATGATTTATTAGATTACACTGCAGAAATGGAAAGAAAGGTTTTTGGTAATTCAGAAGCAGATTGTCAATAAAAGTGTCATTTGCAATAGGACATTAAAACAAAAGAAAAGGAGACAAAAGTAAACTAACTGTGTAATCTAATCTTCTCACCCTGATTCCTTCGCAGGGGCAAAGTGCTAAACATAAGCTATGAAAAGCCATTATGATATGATACGAGAGGCTGTAAATAAATAAACAAGCAACCTAACAACATTTGCATGAAAAAAGAAGATCATCTTGCCATATTGAAAGGTTGCTTTTGAAGAACTGGGTGTTCTAGAGTTTGTTATGCGTGCGGCTGTGGCACAGAAACCGAACCACTGCGTGATGCGTCTCCTCCTCTGCTCCTCAGGGGGAGAACCCATCTGGATCCCCTTTACCTTCAAGTATAACTCGGCCCACAGCAGCTGTAAGGGCAGCCAGTACGTCAAGCGGACATGGTACAGGAAGTTTGTGGGTGTGGTCTTGTGTAACTCTCTGCGATACAAGATCTTCATGGGAGATGGTCTCAGAGGTAACGTACGACATCACCTGCACTCACATTTAAACCTGTTATGCTCAGTACGTTTCCCCGTGCAATCGTAAACAATGCTAATGATGATTCCCCTTCGACAGAGCCCTTTTACAGTATAGGCGATACATTTGGCCAGGGAGAAGACCAATGCCAGTTTGTGGACTCCTACAGGGACGGAAGGACAGGACCGGCATACCTCTCGAATAATCTGCCCTCAGCACAAGGTAAACGCCCTGCACGTTTGTGGCTTTGATCCTTTCGCCCTAACCTCTGATCAGATGCATTGATCAGATGCATTGATCGTATGTGAAGAATACAGATGGGTCATACTGTATGCGTCTCTAAATGTCTTCCTTTTGCAGGATTTTATCGCGCCTACAGACAGCAGCCCGTTTCATTTGGAGTCATCGGTCGACGTACACCCCATCCGTTCGTGGGCTGGTACGAATGCGGCGTTCCCATCCCCGGGAAGTGGTAGAACGGGCTCTCGCCATCTCTGGTGCTGCCGTTAAAAACAGACTTCTGCCTTACCACTACCATTTCATAACAGCATCACACACAGAGAATATACTACTTTTTAAACAACTCAATGTATATCGTTACAATGCACTTTTTAATATAAAGCAGTCTGTATATGAGGGGAAAAAAAAAAAAGAAGCATGTGTGCTTTCGCTTATTGTAACTCTCGTCTTAAAGTGTCCATGTACTATTCCCGACTGTCCTGAAGACAGGTCCTAACCCAGTGTTATTTATCTCATCAGTAATGTACTCACACAGTCAAGCCAGTGACATTGGACCAAAGCACAAGCTGCAGAGCAAACTGTAAGAATGGGCACTTAAGGTGTGTACAGGTCTGTTAATTTTCAATCGCGAGATATGAATTTCATTTTTTTTAATACCTTTTGACAGCTACTTTTGTTGTTTATTTGTGTTCTTTACCCGTTATACTGTTTTTTTTGGTATCCTGTTGGAAATCATCATATTTCCTTGGAAGTTACTGTGTAAGGTTTGTGTGTATGCAGACAAAGAATAAAAGACCAAATATTTGCTCAGGAATTGTGAGAGACTGAATAAACGGTTCTGGAAAACCGCAGCGATCCAAAAAACACGAATAATATCGTATTCTCCTGCTGCCACATTCTTTCTGAGCAAAAGCTTCCAAAGCCGAAACAGAACTCCTTAATCAACATAATGAAAGATTCGAGTACGCTTTAAGTCAAACGGTGAGCCCCACAGCCGGGGCCAACACTGACGCCGCGCTGCTGGAGACCCCCGATGTATCGCCGGGCCCGCGGGAGGGAAGGGAGACCCGGGAGAACCGGAGCCAACAGCTACGGTAAACTGAACCAACCAAATGAACGGAATGGAAAATTAACATGAAAAATGTCACCTAATTAAGATAAAGAAAAACTACACTGTGGAAATACTAGATTACTGTAGAAGTCCTGCAGTGAGAATGTGTTTAAACAAAAGCATCAAGTATTCAATGTAATTATAATTGGCCACTACCAGTGTGATTGTATTTTATATCATATTACTGTATAATTATTGCTGTATTATTGATGCATTCATTAGTTAATAGTAGTGAGTTTAACATGCAATACTATTTAATGCAAATGCTATGTGACTATTAACGATTCAAATATTGTAGTGGACTCTAAAACACAATATGTACATATCTATATACTGTGGTGGAGTAGAAATATAAAGTTGCATGAAATTGAAGACAAAGTTTGTATCTTACGGCTATAAATTTCAACTGATCCTCTATCAATGACTGAAGGATTGAGTCCACACGCCTCAGAACATGGCTTTTGGATTTGAAGTTTGCCAATACTAATACTTGTGTGGGCAGTCTTTCGAAAACTTCCTCCAACTCTGCTTGAAATAGTATCTTTATTTGCATGGTTAGATTTTGAAAAGCCAGTGGTGAGTATTAAACTAATGATTTACTCCAAATGTTGAACAACTGAACACAGATAAGATCTTTCACAAGGAATAGACGCTGAAATCCAATTCTGGTGCTCAGACTTTGATGTGATGTTTGAACACGAATTATTGTCCATCTGTGTGAAATCACTTATAAAAGAAAAAAGGAAAAAGTATGACCATGACTGTGTCAGCACCACATTAACCAGGTGGAAAACAGATGGGGGCTTAATAAATGGCAAGATGTCTTATTTCTAAGTGTTGCCAATTCATTATTACCCCATGGGATATTCACAACGCTTTTAAAAACGTTTTGCTCTTTCCGTGACCCAACAGCCCAGCCGGTGTTTTCCTCACTGCTTGCTCAGAGAATATTACTGTCTTGACTCTCCCAAAAATTAATTATATCCATTTTCTACACATAATGCACAATTCTGCCTCATAGCCAAACCCAACATTCGCTGGGAAAGGAATCGGGTCTGTTTAATTCAAGAAAGTGGATCAAAATAAACAGGTTAGTGCACTGAAATATAGCCGTTAATGAACCTGAAATGAACCAAATCCTCCTCGTTGAACATGTGTAAATCACCCACTGGACAAAAGGTATTTCTCCAAAAACATGACTTTTATATAATATAATTATATTACATTGAGCGGTTGTATTACTTCCCTTACTTTAACTGAGCCCTTATCTGAGGAGCGTAGGCAGTAGTTTGTTGAAGTTGGCTCCAAAGTGGTTATTTTGGAGCGATAACAGTTCAATTTGTCAACACTTTGTTGGACGGTTGTCATATTTTAAACTAATAAACACGTCTTCAGTGAATGATGAACCTCCCTTTGCTGCAAATATTTCCATTGGCCACAAGTGGCAGGGAGCGCTGGATATTGTCGGTTAATGCGATGCACCTCATGGAACCTGATTCTGAAGATACAAAACAGGAATCGTTAACTGAGAAGACGTCTTTTTTTGCTTTAGAAAAAGAAATAATGAAATTAAGACAAAAAACAGGAAAAGACCAGTGGACAAAAACAGATACAAACTGCTACAGATGTTAGAGAGAATAAAGACATGCTTCAATTTGTACGTGTGCGTGTGTGTGTTCCAATACGAAATGATGACTGGCGCGAGGGGAGGGGGGGGGGGGGGGGGGGGGTTGGCGCATATAACCAATGCAACAGGACCAAGCGGAACCACGAGCAGGAAAACAGGAGCGCCGTCCAAGACGTGGACTCCACACCACTGCTTCTCCCACCAGGCGTCAAACAGCAACGTATCAGCAACAACACCGGGAGCGTCACGTTAGCCGTACGTGCGCTAACGTGCGTGGGCTATCTGGGATTGTTATGTAGATATAAACCGGATAAATATGTAAATCTAAATCTATGAACCGCTGAACCCTGTTTATTTCATTTGCAGCATGTGTTGGCGATGGGATCACTTTTATTTTTCTGACGTTGCCGCTCAATTTCCTCTGTGTCTTCGAGCCGTTTGTTTGTTCCCGCTGCTTTGATCAAGAAGCGGTTGACGTTCGTCGCCGGCACCGCCGACAACCGCACGCATACAAAAAGCAGAAACACACAAACTCTGCCTTTTAAATCGGTCCAAAGTTGTTGGGGATTTCGCTTTCCCTTTCAAGCCGAGGCGCCCGTGCTGAACGGCGCGGCGCTAAAACATCAGCCAGCCGTTGCCCCCAGCGTCAGGCGTTTGCTCCGCACGCAGCAAAGCCTCCGGCTCTTTCCCTTTTTCAGAAAGGGGCAAAAGGCCACGACGGCTTGATTGAGTCCAGGCCCGGCTGAGTTTCCACACGTGGCTCTGAGATTATAGATTCAGATATTTTTCAAAACCGGCTGCTCAATGCCAGAAACTAAACCCCCCCCCGGCCATTATTGTGTTGATTCAGAAGAAAGCTCGTTGTCGTACATTTGAATACACCGCACATTTGTTTATTACAAGACCATTAAAAATCTTTTGTGAAAGAATGTGTGGTTGTGAAGGAATGCAGGTCTTCTAACTGTTTTCCACATGCTGCTGTTTCTTTTTGATGGAAGTGGGTCACGGGGCTGCTTGGAATGGAAAAAGTTAGGCTCCATTCTAGAGAGCTGAAATCATCGCAGGATGAATCAGTCGAAGGTTGAAGAGAGGAAAAGCTAAAGGGAGGTGAAACGGGGTGACAGACAGATAGTCAAAGTGAAGAATTTTTTTGGGTTCAGAAATGGTTAAGCAAGCGATGCCTATTAAACTGTGAGGGGGTTTTGATGAATCCATTTCAAATGAGGCGTGTGTCCAAAAACTTTCAGCTTTGTTTTTCAGGTAAATTTCCGAAGCAGATGTTTTATTTAGTTTACTTTCTCTTGCTGTTTTGGTTGAAGCGTGTACTACTCCTGATGACCTTTAGACAAAACCCTTAGACAATACAGGTCTAAGGGTTCAGCTCTTTAATACCGTGTACAAAAAAAGCACATGCTTTCAAAGAGGAGATATGCAGAGAATACAGGAGGATCGTGATTATCATCACCGGCTGGAATGATGGGAGAAGAAATGCCTCGTCCTTCCAAACAAACTTTTCGTCTGCATTGAGAACCCAATTGGTCAGAGACGTAATATTTACCGACAAAGATGACACAACAAGCAAGTGACTCGCTGTTCCTCTGATGGGGTTTGGATCAACGTTAGGGCTCCTTTCTTGTTACCTCATTGTAAAAGACAGTTTTGAACTTTAGCAATTGCGTCATTCTTTTGGCACTACGTCACGCACAGACCTGAAGAGACTCGGGGGCAATTGAAAGGTGATCGTGTGGGAGTTTAAAGCCACTATTCATTTTTCAGGTTAACTCTGGTTGGACTGGTTATTTCTTAAAAGTTAAAATGACGTCGAAAACAAACCTCATTGACACATTTCCTATCACGGGAGCTTGGAAAGTTAGAGGTACCATTTATTTATTTACCATTAAACTCAGCGACTGTTAACCAGGAAATGTTCATTCATTCATCAGTTAGAACAAACATATTTTTTTAAACGTTGCTTTAGGAACACATAATCTAGGGCGGTCAAATAAGGACAGCCCTATTTTTTTATGGCAAAACCTTTTCCAGGTAATCAGGTCGGGCCGCAGCACAGCTTTACAGCCGGACTCAATTTATGACACGGATGCTTAAGTTCATCCACGTGAGACAAGCTTGAAGAAACAGCAGATTGGAGACATGGTTAACTCTGGGAGAGTATTCACTTACACTAAAGCGTTGACGTTGATTGCTGCTGACCTTCCTCTGGGACTGCGTGTGAGGTCCGAGGTGATGTAACATTTCCCTGCGAGTCGCCGTGCGATACCGATCATACACAACTGCACTTGTGTGGATGCACATCTTTAAGGCGCTTCGGTTTATTCAATTTAATGAGCAGATCCCTCATCCTTCAGCTTCTAGAAATTCTCTTTAACTGGCACATAAAGCCCAGGGATCTGGGTTTGGATCACGGGTAATTGTTCCCATGACTTTTCTTGGCTCAGTTAAACATTATATCATCCTACCTTGCATGAATAGATCTGATAAGTGTGCAGCGGAAGAGCTTGAGTGAGTTGTGGCGTCTTTACGGTCCTTGTTAAACTCTCGATGAAATCAACGTAAGACGTTCTGATCGATTGATGAGGCTCCAAAGTTTCTCCCTGCCAGGAAAGAGAGCGACTTTGACTGGACTTTGAAAACCAAGTTCTATTACTACAGAAATAAAAAGTGTGCATTATGTAAATAAATGACGTATTTGAGAAGCTGCACTAAAAAGGGAACATGGTTTCATTAAAAGAAGGGAAATAGAACTGAAGGTGTACTGCGTGAGGGAAGTAACCAATACCTAGACTACTTGGGAGGGGACGTGAAGTTTAATGTGTGCTTGATTGCATGACAGTGCGGACTGTTGATGTTCGACAAAACGAAAGGCGGAAAAGCGGTAAAAATGTCCCTTTCATAAAAATTATATTGCCTGTTTACCAAAATCCCGTTCATGGGCGCTTACCAACTTTATTTGGAATGTGTAAGTAATAAGTCTCACGTGCAGAAACACAAGATCATAAAATAACCCCCCCCCACAAAGTTGGACGATTTAATATAAATTCTTCTCCAATGTGTCCAGTTAACTGTTGTAAACATCCATCAACAGTGTTTGCTGCACAACGAGCAATAAATATAAAAGAATGACGAAACCACCTTAATGAGTCCCAAATTGTCAAACATTTATTAAAAATAATTTGATTTTGCAGAATGACGTTGTAGACAAATGTGTTGTTTTTGAAAGCATTGGATGTAATATGCTCTATTTCATTCATGCAGCAATCTTCTTTGTTTAATAAATACCTACATCTAATTTTTCTGCAAGGCCTGATTTTAGAAATAATGAGCTGGAAAAAGTTCTTTAGTTGCTTTTGCGCGATTTCAAAAGAACAATGTGACGTTTGGGGAAGTCCGCTACCTGCTTTCAATGACTCAGGGAGTCAACGATCAGCTCCTCCGTTGGGATGTAAACTTTTAACAGACATATAAGAGCAGTGTCCACCTTTAAGAAAAGGAGACAGTAACAACATATATTCAGTATGTTGGTGTGAGTGACAGCTTGGCTGATCCATCCCACCTCATCTGATACCGCACTCTACTTGTTAAGTTGCTCAAATTTTCTATGACTTCATTATTATCCTCCAACTCTGCAGCAGATGCAAATGCGTCATTGGAAAAGTCTGTGCCAGCGGAGGCCGAGGGCCGGCGGCAGAACGTATTAGCAATCAAAACACAACGTTGGCAACGGAATCGACTTTTAACAAGTTTATTGTTTTTAGATATCATTTTGCTCCGTGACAACTTTCCAACACGGTGGCCTCCATTGTTGAGCTCAAAGATATGTTTATTTATATTGGGTTCATTTTTTGCATCGCTGTAACGTGACTTGTATGAACCAAAGACACAAACATCCTGTTTTGATTGTGCAGAGTTCCTTATAGAAAAGGGATTTGTTGACGCTGAATTCATTTTTTTACTCCCGATATGCAGAATTCCCCTGTCAACGCTTCAGTTAGGTACAAATTAAATACATATTTAATTGTCCAGAAAACATATTGGTCGCCATTGGGCCGACCAATGCGTTCATTTCTCCTCAGATGGAAAGGAGACACGATCAGGGAGCGTCCCCAAACAACAAAACCCCGTTTCTACCAATGAGATGAGGAAATGCAAACCACATTATTCCCAGACGCCAAAACAATGCACACAAGTCAGAAGACAGAAGAAAGTTATTAAGGCAGTGCTCCCTTATTCTCCACCTGGATACCGACTCCCATGTTCTGTTGAAATGAATGCGGAGGTGCCCTTTATATTCGATGTAGTGACTCGTGTCTCAGCCAAAGATTGGAACACACTCTTCAATCTGTCCTGAAACTCAGGAAGGTTGCCGGGATGTTACGTCACATCTCGTGCATACGGTTAAAACAGCTTGAAGTCAACAAAAAGAGGTCCAACGATGACTCCCCAGTAGACGAAGGGATGGATTGCATAATCAGACCTGTCTGAACGTGAGCGTGGAACGGAAAGTGTTTTAGTTTATTATGACTCGCTCTCTCGGCTCGTTTATTGAACCTGAGAGGATCTGACGAATTGACTTACTCGTGTGTGAGATAAGGCTGGAATAAGCGCGTTGCTCTGTTGGAATGTGCCCCCCCCATATGTGGCTGTTGAACGGTGCTGCTCAGCTCCTGCGATCCCTCAAAGTCAAGTAGCCTTGGGTCCCGACGTCCAGGAGGGAAAAACATTTGTTGCAAATTATTATTAAAATGTATTTAAACCCGTTGGATCAGCGCAGGAATAGAGCAGGATCCGCTCTGATGGAGTCCGGCGGGTCGGCTGCCAAAGGGAACGATCCACAGACTCAGTCACGGTGCAATGCTTTTGACATACGTGTCAAAACTCATCAAGTGCTCTGCGCAAGTAAAAAATATGGTTTTTCACCACCTCTTTGCTTGGTCACCTTTAGATTTAGCTCTATTTTTTCTTCATTTCCATGAGACTATTAAACTCGCTCCCACCCTGTCTGACTTTTTAGAGTTGTAAATATCCAAACCTCGTGCCAGTGGCTGAGGAGACAGACAGACAGCACAACAACACACAGGAACAATCGGGCTTAACTGGCGTCTGGACGCAACCAGTAGACCTTGTTACTTGTCATTTAACTGCCATTGCAACGCAATTCAGCGACCAGATTTATACATCTTAAACAAAAGGGAGTTCTTCCAGGGGGGGAATGTAGAACACAGATCCCCAAAGCCAACGTTTGACTTCACTCCATTATTAATCACTGCATTGAGCCAGAAGATGATGCGATGAGGAGCTTTGGATGGAAAAGTCACATCCCGACAGGAGCTGCCCGGCCCGGCTGGTGGACCGAGGCCAACAAACGGAAGCTCACGAAAGGGACAAAAGGAGGCTTATGGAAGCGGAGGGTGTAACTTTACAGCGACGTGGTTTCTGTTGCTGGATGTAGGAAAACAGAAAAAAAAAGGGCAACTGCAGTGTCATTAATTTGAGGCAAAATCAACTAGAGATCACTGCTTTATTTTGACGTTGTACCCTTTATGGTGGTGCATGTCTCATTATTTCTTATTGTTCATGAACACACAAACGTTGTTCTGATCCATACGTGAGTTGTGTACCGCCTGCTCTTCATGTTTGATTTAATGTTGCATGCCGTGTGCTTCACTGTTGAACCTGAATACCCTGACTTTTCGTCCAAGATCGTCATCTACTACTTCTGTCCAAAGAATTGTTGGCAGCTCTGGTTCATCTATCTAACAGTCCTCACAGAGAGCAAGGCTGTTTTGTGTGTTGTCTATCTGTAATGCTGAAATCAAGCCATTACCTTTACATTTAAAGCTTTTGTTGTGATGTCATTGTGTTTGAAGGGGAACTCACGCTGCTAACTAGGCACTAAAACAAGAATCTCTTCCACAGACGTGTGTTTCTCCTGCGTGAGTGCTTTAAAGAAACATTTGTGCAAAACCAACTTTATATATGAAAGGAATTGCTTCCTTGCCTGCAGACTGTGATATGCAATTTAAACCGTGCAACGCTCTTGCGTTTGGACGGGTGTTTGCTGTTGTTTGGTGCCCTGGTTTGTAGAATACTGCGGCAGATGTGTGAGGATGAGGTCATTCACCTGCTGCTTTAAAGGTTTGGACCGATGCAGACTCACGCCACGTGGACACGGGGCAGCAGAGGGAGGAGGGAAGGGACAGCGAATGAATCAGACTGCACACAACTAAGGCTTACTTTAAGCATTAATGAAGGATTCTCATGTAATTGGAGGATTTCAGCAGGCAACGTGTCTCTTAAAGGGTGACAATAATCAGTGTGTTTGCTTTGAAACGGATATCTGCTGAGGAGAAGACAAGCTCAGGGGAGGAAAGTGAACACGAGGATTTAGTGTGGCCGAGGAGGTTGTGTTAGAAGCAGGAATGATGTTGAGAAAGTGCAAAATGATCTGGGAGAATGCATTGAGGGCTTATTTTCTAAGACTACTGGTCTGACTGCCAGTTCTGCATCTGTTTCTGAATGCAGCTGTGACTATGGAAAAAACCCTGGCAGGGAAAATCTCCACCACACACACACACAACATGTGTGACATTGGTCCATTCAAATTGATTTGAATTGAATGAAGTATAACCGACTCCTTTACGTCTTCACTGGAAATTCATCTTTTTTCAAAGTCCGTGAAGAGGAGGTGAATAATCGGCCATTGTTACATTTGAAACACACCTTCTGACCTCAACTTTTTTTTTTTTGGTGTGTGTCTTAAGGTCCATTTTTTCCATTCTGCTTTCTGCTCCTAGTTTTCCACGTCGAGATGTGTGTGTAGACCGACAATGGAATATAACCGGCCAGAATGATGAATGGGTTCTGACACCTACCATCCAGCAAGCTTTCATTAATTATGTCATATGAAGTCCGCTAAAAGCATTTTTTAGATTTACATAGCTTCATCTTCGGTCCCATAAGTCCACAAGCTGATCAATAACTGTTTTCCATGAAGACTGTCCCGTGAATTGATTACTAAACTGGCCCATGTCCCCCAAAGTGTCACGTGTCTTTCTGCTTTCAACCGCATGAGGTCATTAAAAGAGAAAATAACTTCAGTAGTACAAATGGAGTCGCTGTTAATCTTGTTTCAAGACATTCACGGTGTCATGGTGAATGCAATCGGCTGTGCACACAAAGAGCTTTGTGAGGAACGGAAAACACGTTCTAAGTAAAACCTGCACTTGAGAAAGTTCATGACCTTTTATTGATTGAATAGTCGGTAGAACATTTCATCACTAAAATAATTGACGGCTGCAGCACTCTATAACAAACACATATATAATAAACAAACAGAGGTATCACACGATCAAATGTCTGGCTTCCAACAGTGTTCCATTCATTCAAAGTAAACATCAACTGCCTTCATATTCTTATTTCTCCTGCATGATGCACATCTGCTTGAGTGGCAGTTTCCCAGCCAGACAATTTGCTATGAGGAGAATCTCCCCAGAGAAAAAGTGTCTGCTGCAGAAAACACGGCACACCGTGTTGGCTTATAGAGGTCTGGTTCAACCTCTTATGCCCTCGGGAACCTGAAACATTTATCAGGATACTTTTTATGGGGTTCCAAGATGAAATAACATTGTCGGATCTCAGCAAATCCAAACTCTTTAGGCCTCTTATTTTTTTTTGCTGTGTTGTGTTGTTCAATGATCATCACCAGACAGACGTGCATTTGTCTGGCTTTTCCTTCAGGCACAAGGTAATAAATTGCAATTTGGGGAAGTTCATCCTCAGCCAATGTTGCGCTTTTATGGAGGTCTGTTGGTAATAGGCCACCTGGAGACGCCCACATGACCGCTCTCAGCACGGCGTTGTCTCCCTCCCAGACAGGAAGTCAAGTCAGCTGCACTTTTATTATGATACTCAGGTCCTTGGGTATCCTCCAGAAAGTCTTCATTTCTTTTCCTTCTCTTCCACTGGGACATCCTGAGTTGCCGGCCAAAGAGGATCTGCAGAGTGCTGACTCTCAGCAGAAGACTCATTCGCTCTCTTCAGTCGGAGTCCAACAGGCTCGATTGCCAAGATGAAAAATACAGAGATGGAGATTCTGGATGTGAAAAGAGGAAAAGCAGGCAGAAGAAACCACAAACAAAGGGTCTGTGTTATGAAGCAGCTTACAGGGCTGCAGTTGTTTTCATGTTTCTGAGAGAAAAGTGAGGGATGCTTTTGTGAAGCTTGGACTGATCTGAAATAAACCTGAATGTCCCCGAGCACGCAGAGATTTATAACACCAATCTGCCTGAACGACGGCCACAAGCCTTCAGACTCAGACTCAATAGAGCAAATGACATAACGGAGAGGAATTAACCAGAAACAGCCACACCCGCTTGCTAAAACTTCTCTTCTCTTTACGGCAAAGACTTTCTCAGCAGGGCTGAAACCGTCCAGAACAAACCATTTGTTCTTTTTTCTTTTTAGGACCGTGTTGAAAAAACTTTGAAAACCAGAATGTTGGATGAACTTAAATTCATTCGATAGGTTTGATACTGGTAGATATTAGTGTTAAATGTGGATTTTCTTAAAAAAGGAAGCAATTAGTCAATATTATTGCTCCTTAATAAAGTAACTGCGTGTTGTGTTCAAATGACCTGATTCATTGATGGACTACTCGGCGGAATACTTGATTGCAAAAATAACATACAGCTCTATTTTTCGGGAGAAGAAATAACGTTAAGTTAACGATCAAATAAAACTCTAACTGGAGCAGAAGAGTCTGAGTCATAAACGCCTGATGAAAAACACTGTATGCACCTACACTTTATTCAAGCTCTTAAGGCCACGATGAATCCATCATCCTGTCGCTGCCTCCGACCCACTGAGAGGTCTGTCTGCGGCTCTGAGCACTCAGACCCAAGAACAGACCCAAACCCGGGTGCCCCCGAAATTCAGCTCCGGCACCCACCATCTCTGCCAGGAACATCGGACGGCCAAACGCTGGAAAGTTTAGACCTCCTGAATGTCGACACTTTTGCGCTTTTTTCGGGCGGATTTGCAATCCAAAACGGGACAATGGCGGCTTGTGTAGGGCGACCAGCTCCAGGAACCATGTGGGGCCGCTTTGCAAGGCGGAAAATGGTCTGGGGGCTAGAAATGTAACGACAAAGCTGCACGGGCCGAGAGGAGATGTTTAAGATGTTTCCAGTCATTTCCAGCCGTATAGAAAGCTACCGAGACATCTCGAACGCAGACACCTCGTGGGACTAATCAATCATCCTCATGGTGGTCGTGTTCCAGCTGGTTAACCTTTCTGCAGGCACAGACCTGATTTACTGCTCACGTTACAGGACGCCATATTAAGCTGTTCTCTATTCTCCTCGAATTTGAATCGATTATCCTTAAGAATTGAGTTTGGGACATATTCTTCCACAACAACGTTGTGTTTTCGTGTCTGGGAGTATATAAACAAAACAAGTAGTTATTTTCTGATGTGTGTGAAAAGAGGTACGAACATTCCTCACATGCCTGATGGACATTAAGATATTCCAGCGTTAAATGCATTTCAGTCTTAGGTTTTTGTATTTAATAGGATTGTAGGAAAGAGCCCTAAAAACAGAGAGGCAAAAACAGATTGCAGTTCCAATATTTGTCTCCCTTCCCAGCCAGAGGTTAAAGAAACGTCCTCAGTGAGTTCCACCTTTTCCTACGAGTTGTGGAAGAAGGGAAACCATTTGTGGCATTTAGACAAACCGTTGTCCTAGGAATCGGCAGGCTAGCGTGGCTCCGATCAATTCTTTGTTCCTAGCGGGGGAATGAAGCACATTGTTAATTTCTTTCGCTTCACACCGGCGTTTGCCTGCAGCTGTTTTTTGCCACTCAGGTTGTATTTCAATATGAAAGTCCTTAAGTCGAGTCCCCATGTGGAGGAACTCACGGCGTCCGCTGGAAACCAGCTCACCTCTCCATCGTGACACCCCGCAGGGAGAAAGGGGAGCTGTGCAAACTAAATGAAACTCTTAAAAATATATATTAGCTTACTGCTAAATCTCATTGAAATCTACTGCAGGATGAAGTGGGTTTTTGAAAGTCTATTTAAGCCACGAATCACAACTCGTTCATCGCTTTGATGCACTCAAGGTTTCTTTGCAAAGAAAACGCCTGCAAACAACTCAACGAGTTCTCCAGAGCAGCTACATTCAAGCTATTTAGGGAACACTTCCCTCTTCTGGCAGCGCTGCAAGGAGGCCGATCATAAACTATGTGACCGGACCGTTCATGCAGACTTCAGCAGCAGGGGAGCGCTCCCTCTGGAATTACCATCGTTTCATTGGACTGAAGCCAACTCGTCAGTGCTGGAGGAACAAAAAAAGCGCTTTATTGCTTTTCAAAGATTGTCAATGTAATATCCATCACTGCAAGTAGAACTACAACGAATCCCCAATTAACAAGAATTGTACAATTGAAATATATTTTTTATTTATAATACATCAAAACATCATTCAGTTTCATAGTGTGACGTTAAGTGTGAATGTGCACTCTGGTTATCTGACAGATGGTTCACAACATCAGCAGCCAATATTTGGTTGGGATTAACGAAAGGCAGCGTCGAGGTGACGGGCGGCCAATTTGTGCGTTTGGAAAGCAGCAGCAGTCGGGAACGCCTGCAAATAAGTTTCTTTAAACTCTGCAGGGTTCCAATTTTGCCATGAAGGCCACATTATCTGGCCCAATGTGGGAAATATTCTAAAGTTAACTTAACTTTAATGTAGCCGATCATATGAAAAGTTCAAACTGAGTGCAAAACCCACCATCACTCATGTGCGCCATGCAACGTAAAACTGAACATTTGCAACTACTATTTCACCCGGGTCAGGACCAAAGGGACTATTTGAAGATCGGCTTTTACTTCTTGGCAGACTGGAGACGCTCGCTCACATTCTCCCAGTTGACTACATTCCAGATGGCCTTGACATAGTCGGGCCGCACGTTTTTGTACTGGAGGTAGTAGGCGTGCTCCCACACGTCGATACCGAGGAGCGGGACGAGACCTGCGGGTCAGAGACGGGGCAACGATCACTTTCAGGTTAAAGAAGAGACCTCTGAAACAAAGCCAGAGACCAATATTTTTTTTTCCCCCCAAACGGACCTGTGGTTCCATGCAGGGGATCCTGGTTAGCACAAGCAGCTACGCGAAGGCTTCCGCTCTCCTTGTCGTAGCCCAGCCAGCCCCAGCCAGAGCCCTGCACGGCCACGGTGGCCGCAGACATCTTCTCCTTCATCTTCTGGAAGGAGCCAAAGTCCCGCTTGATGGCCTCCAGCAGCTCACCTGCAGGAAGTGACACAGACCGGTTATACTTCAGGGAAATACCAGATATTAACATGGAGAAGACAATTCAAAAAGCATTTTTTGCTGGACCAATTCAAAATGTTTTCAATACGAGTTACGAAGCTGCTGTGTCAGCCTCACATTAGCTGAAAATGTTTTGCCAAAAAAAAAAAAAAAAAAAAAAGAATAAAAATCTAATTTTAAGGTATATGCTGAAAGACGGCTCCACAAGTAGGCAGCATCTTTGACCACCAGGAGGCAGTATGACAAAAGAAAACCACCATAGTGTCAAACTGATGGTAAGGAAGAAAAATACAACGTTTGCAAGGGGTATGAAACCAGAAACAATGAGCTTAAAACTGAGTCCTCTGTGCAGATTTAAGCTCAGTTGGCAGTTCACTACGTGCAGCACGATTAGCAAGCCGGTCACATTAGAGAGTCATGTGTGCAGGTGCATACGAACAGGAGAACAATGCAGTCAAGGGAACGCTTTGATAACAAGCCGTTCAGAGGATAACAAGCCGTTCAGAGGTTTACACGCCGTACCCTTTGGCTCGTCTCCACCCTTTGGGGAGAGGTTTGTCCAGAAAATGGTGTGATTTATGTGGCCTCCACCGTTGAACTTCAGAGCGGGCTGGAGGGCAATCTGAGCGGTCACATCTCCTAAAATACATGCAGAAAATTCAAGAGACACATCTGTTCATGCGAGGGACTCATTTAGAAAGGACACTTACAAATGTTTGTTGGTCAACATTCATTACAACTTTATGTGGTTCATTTCTTCCATAGAGAAAACAAAACTAATTTGCTGATTAGTTGACACGGGTTTGTGTCGCGTACCCTTTGCGAGTGCCTCCTGATATTTCTCCTCCGTGACGTTGAGGTTGTTCACGTACGTGGCGTGATGCTTGCTGTGGTGCAGCTGCATGATCTCGGCATTGACGTGGGGCTCCAGGGCGCCGTAGTCGTAGGGGAGGTCAGGCAGCGTGTGCTTCTGCTTCGAGGCAGCTACCTGGCTTATGGTTTGGCCGAGGCCACCAGCACACCTGGGGGAAAGAAAAAAGAGCAGAGGACAAACCTACCAGCCATTGGCAATAAAATTAGCTTTTTGGTCGGGTTTGCAGCAGCTGAACGGTCCCTATAATCCCCAAACTAGAGTGAAAAAGCTAAAAAAATAAATGTGTGATGTCCTCATCAAGAATGAAACCGCGTCCATGAGGTGACCCAAGGGGATATGTCGGAGTTTATGGTACATATTTTTGCTTTTAAAACTAAATATAGTGCAAATATCAGGAGGTTAATTTGAGATTCTTACAGGTAAAGTTGTGCTCCTTTTATAGCTTTCAACAGCAACAACACTGAACAAGACAACAGTGGAACCCGCACAAATGGACTGACGTCCCCGGATGATTAGCAGGTGTTGATTGTGGACCGAGGGAAGTTAAGATAGTTAATTGACCTGTGAGCTGATGGTACCCGGGGCAGTTTACAAATATAACTGCGTTCATTTTAGACCCACGACTCAACACATTCGTAGAGGTGTTATAAACACCTCTACAGGACTATGCAAAAGTTGCACTAAATCCCTCATTTAGTGCGCCACAAGCCTCGCTGAGATGCTAAATGCAGTTAGCATCCTTGGCTAGCTGGCTGTTAGCTGCGGATAAACAACTCAAGCGCAGGAACAATCGTCCTCGTCGTCCTAATCCCTTGTGCTCGTTGATCAGGAAAAATGGCCCTTGGTGGTAAATGTATATGGGTTTTTTACCTGCGTACTCGACCAACTCTGCACAGCATGTTCATAGTAGCGCTCACGGGGTAGACGGGACAGGGCAGACGCACCAGTAACTGCCCTTGAAATGTGCGAGTTCAACTTGACAGCGCAGCCGACCGTACCATTGTTGCGGTGTTATGGGGGTGCGAAGCCTTGAGATGAACACTCAATTGCGAATATTAGCGGCCAAACCTCTTTCCTGATATATTGATTGTCTATATATGATAACATGTATGATGGAAATGTGTTATTTTAGAAATAATGTACATGATTGATTACGGAGACAACTCCCCCCTAAACGTATGTCTCGTTACACAACTAATCTCCTCATCTGTGCTATATAGATATATTTCATTCTATTTCAGTTTGGGAACCCACAATAGGTGAATGAGTTATAAACATGCAAATTAAATACAGTCGTAATAATCTTAAAATAATTTGCACAATTTAGCACAATTATCGAAACTACCACAAAACTAACAAGATCACGTGAACGCCTCTTCTGCCACAGCGGAGGCAGAGTCAGAGGTCGTCTATAATGAGGCAGATGGATCGCTCAGATAAACGACACATTTCACAGACATAAAGACAATAACTACCTAATAATTAATCTGCACTGCAGACGTTATTATTATGGATAAATCAATGCATGTTATCGCTTAAACCACGTATGCTGGCGAACATAAAAGTCCCCAAAGGAGTTGTCATATAGTAAATGTATCACACTAACAATATAAAATAAATGCCATCACAAAATATCAATTACTAAAGACTGTTACTAATTATTTTCTTTATAGATTCAGCTGAATATTTTTTATTAATTAATCATTTGGTTACAAGAATATCTAAAACTGTGTAAAATATCAGTTATATCTACTCAGAGCTCAAGATGATAAAAAAAATGACTTGTTTTGTCCAACCAACATTGTCAAATCTAAACACAATACAAAATTATTTATTGTTAAGGCGCTAGAAGTAGACAACTTTTCGTCCAGGATCAATTAATTGATTCTTGAAATATACCCTTAAATTAAACATGTATGCATGAATGAAATTGTTTGTCGCATCACAATCCGGGAATCTATGGTAAAAACAAAGAGCACGAAGAAAAAACATAGATTGATTTCTTCAAAAGAAACAACACCTTAATATTGTTCCGTTATTGTTGGGCTGAATTCATTAATGGATTACGAGCTTTTCTCCTCGCTCGGTCACGTTTTAGATCCCGTAAATCGCGTCGGAGTGAGAGGTCCGTGTTCTCCTCTCTGGTTGTTCTCTGCAGCAACGCGAGTGCAGCAGCAGCTTCGTCCACTGTTCTCCCGTCAGTGACGAAGATGATTGCGATTACGCAGACGCGAGCCAACTGCACATAATAATTTGCTGCTGTTTTTTTTTTTTAACGCGGCTGCAATTTCGATCACCCCGGCGAAGAATCCGCGAAGCCGAGAGGTTCCAGAAACGTCGAAAGAAAACGGGGCCCTGGGTATGTGCTTCGGCGACCGAAGGCCCGAAATCTGCAGCTAAGAGCCCGCTAGTTTCAGGAAAAGGAGCGCAGGGGAGGGAGTCATTTCCTTCACCGCCATTTTGTGATAACAAGGAGCCGAAAAACAGTGCCAAGAATTGCATGCCGCCGGGCTGAACACAAAACAAAAAACACTGTCGCCTCACATTGTGATATTATAGCGCGTATTTTATTTTTTTTGTGCTAGCGAATGCTAAGTGTTATTAGCAGCGGGGAGTTTCTGATCATCGGCGTCGTCGCTGGCTGCCACACCAGCTAACGTAAAGCACGTCGGCGCTCACCGACCGGTCGTGGTTAACTTTTATTTTTGGGCGTGTGGTTTTACTTTTTTTTAATCATTATTATATTTATTATGGGCTATACCACCACGTCACCCCCCCCCCCTCCCCCCACACACACACCTGAGCTCCCGCGAGCCAGCCAGCTTCTTTACCCGGGTCACATTAGAAGTGCGCGTGGGCAGCCGGAGATGTTGCAGCACCGAGACACCTGGCTGTGATTAATGCTCGTTTGTTTAAATCTCCTGCTCAATTCTAGAGTTCACCATGACCAACGAGGAGCCTCTACCGAAGAAGGTGATGCTTTTTTTCAAAAAGAAATATTTTTAAAAAATATTTACTTTCTAGTGTGTCGATCACGTGCCACGAGTCTTCTTCATTTAACCAATTGTCGTTTTTCTCCCCCCTGCAGGTTCGCCTCAGTGAGTCTGACATGAAGACCCTGACCAGAGAGGAGCTGTGCACGAGGTAGATGACCGCTCTGCTTTACTATTCTCCACCTGTTCAGGTCGAGCTGCTCACACTTGTCCTGCTCCTCTCAGGTGGAAACAGCACGAGGCGTACGTCCAGGTCCTGGAGGCTAAATATACGGAGCTGTGTTGTAAGTACCGAGATGTCATCCCAGCGATACTTTTTATTCCTCCGGACCCCTCTGACTTTTCTCCTGACGGGATTTTTCTTCGCCGGCTCAGCCAACGACGTGACGGTGCTGAAGGAGTCGGAGGAAAAGCTCAAGCAGCAGCAGCAGCAGGAGTCTGCGCGCAGAGAGAACATCTTGGTCATGCGGCTCGCCACCAAGGAGCAGGAAATGCAAGAGTGCACGGTACGTGTCGGCGCCTCCACCTTTCTTCGTGCCCGGTTGTAGCCTTGGATCCTCCCTTTTTCATCGCCTGCAGCGCTACAATGTACCTGTTATTCATTTGCGATCGCGGCGTGCAGGCGAAAGGTAAATAGTGCCTAGGAGGGAATCTCTGGCTCCCATCGGGTTGACAGCTCAGTGGGTCACCCAGTGGCTTTAAGGAATCACACGCCATTCTCACAGGGCAGCTGGTCACAAACACAACACGCACTGAGAGGTTAGAAAGGTTTGTTTCCCTCCTAACCATAGAGGGGATGTGGTTGGATTTGGTTTTCGTATAAATATGTTCAATTCGTTCTTTGAAATTCAAGGTCATCGTGGCTGTGAACGCGGCAGGTGAGCTTTTGTTGGTCTCCCTTTTAAAGACCAGACAGGACACCCAGCAGAGAATAGGTTTTTTATCTCCACAAAAGCTTTAAAGATGCTTTAATGTGATATAAGATGGATGAGTAACACCTGTTTGTTTTTGTCCCGCAGACCCAGATCCAGTACCTCAAGCAAGTCCAGCAGCCGAGTGCAGCCCAACTGCGGTCGTCCATGGTGGACCCGGCCATCAACTTGTTTTTCCTCAAAATGAAGGCTGAACTAGAACAGACTAAAGACAAACTGGAGCAGGCCCAAAATGAACTGAGTGCCTGGAAATTTACACCTGATAGGTAAAGACAATCAAAAATAACCCCGCTCCCCTCCCACAAAAAAAAAAAGTCAAGACTTCCTCATGCCCCCCCCTCCCACCCTCACTCTCACTGCAGGCATGCAGGGACTATGTTGGGGGGGGGTAAGACTGACAGATGCTGTACTCGCCACGAGGCTCAGACTTTACAGAAAGCCAGTCACTGCCAAACCAAAGTGTTTTTGTACTCGTGCACTGTGCCAGCTACGTATCACGTAACCCTAAAAGCGAAAGGACAGTGTGGTCAGGTGACGCTTGTGTTTCAGCTCCCCCCCTCGCATCCCCCCCTCACCGTCCAAAAGGGCCCGAAGGAGTCCGGACTGTTCCCGAAGCGGTGGTCGCTCACTTCCCGTCACGGATACGCCCGCCCCCCCCCCCCCTTCAGCTCAAAGCAGACAGTGCACATGTTAAATAGGGGCGGAGGTCGAGTCAGGCCTAAAGCAAAAGCAATCGAACACTTACAGACGATCCGTTTCATAGAGACGTTTAACTGTGGATTACGCCACGCACGTACCCTGTAGTCGACCCCAGGAGTCTTAGATACGTTTCAGTAACGTGAGGAAAGCGTCTAGGATTAAAAGTAAGACTGTGGGCGACGGGTTCGGGGGGGGGCGGGACGGGGCGGGCGATGTTGAGACTGTGAGCGGAGCCAGATCCTCGGTCCACAGAGGACTGTGGTTCAGGGACGGGGGTCCAGACGCCTGTGTCTTTGAACATGGGCCCACCCACGGTAGAGTGTATTTACATGTTTTATTTTGTGACTTGTGTCTTTTGATTGCCATTTCATTTGATCTTCCTCTTGTTCCTCCAAAACAGCCACTTACTGCAGTGTGTGTGAACCAAGACGCATGAGTGCCTTTGACTGTTTACATATTGTACATATTATCCCGGTTTATGATGAATTAAGCTTTGCTTAATTTCTTTCCGATTCATACTGAACCACACTGCTGTAGGTGCACTGGAGTCCTGTTTAAAAGTTGTGAATGATGATGTCTTTAACAAGTCATGTTTTGAGTATATATTGTTACTGTATTGTATATTTTCTGTGATTGACCTCACTATCTTTCCCTCAGCCGTCTACGCTTTAGCCCCTTTTTATACCTTTTTATTTAATTCCCACCTGTTTGGCGCAGGTCTTTGGCCACTGAATTCAGAATGAAACACCTGGGACTTGTGACTTGTGTTTTCCTGTCTTTAAAAAAACAAAACAAAAAACATCATCACACTTAGAGCCGGTGAGATTTGACCCATCGAGCGCTCGGCGCGCCTCTCCCAAGGCCCCTCGGGGAGCTGAGTTGTTATGCTAAGCAGTGTCATTGTGACGAGCACCACTAGCGAACGGCTTCCACCGCTTGTCTCACCTGTTGCCACTGTGATGACTTCTAAAAGCTTACGGTTGCTAAGTTACTTTCTGCTGCTGTTAATATTCCCTTTTCCTCCGGCCAGATGACTTCCTGCGGCATCGAATGTTTTTTTTGTTTTTTGTTTTTTTTAATGATGATTACACAAAACCAGTCCCTGGTTCTTTGGTTTCATATTTTTCGATAGTTAAGTGTTATTTAAATTATAGGGTTTCTTGTAGCGTGTCAATGTAATATTACACTGTTACATTTGTTCATTCTGCTTTGTGTTCAAACAGTGATGTAGCTGCAGGTTTGAATTTGAGAATTGGTTGCTAAAGAATTGCCTCTTTTTTTTTTTTTTTTGAAGCACTGACTTCCTTTAAATATTCAACCAGGTGAATTGACTACAGTTTAAGAACGGATGCATAAGTTCCACAGAAATGTAGGGTCAAGGAAGCTTGTTTTGTGTTTCAGCCACGATGAGCAACTTGTAGTTTTCACACATTATTATTAATACGCTGGAGAGAATACGTGAGTTTTTAGAGTTAAAAGAAACCAGTATGTGTGCAGAACTGGTTTGTCAGTCATTTCTGAACGCATTTGAATATAATATTGGAGATCCGGTCTTGAGTCATTTAGTCTGTTTGCCTTCAGCCATTGGGACCGACTAATGGCGTCACTTTACCTGCTGCTGTCTGCTGGTTCACTGCGTGATGTGAGACTTGTTTCCCCTTGCAGCCAAACAGGGAAGAAACTGATGGCCAAGTGTCGAATGCTGATTCAGGAAAACCAGGAGCTGGGGAGGCAGATGTCCCAGGGACGCATCGCCCAGCTGGAGGCGGAGTTGGCGCTGCAGAAGAAGTACAGCGAGGAGCTCAAGAGCAGCCAAGACGGTGAGAACTCGAGCGGCACTTCAGCGGCCGCGTCTGCTCGTCACACGTACGTCTCTCAACGTTCTGCTACCCCCCCCCCAACTTTCTGTCCCTCCGCAGAGTTGAATGACTTCATCATCCAGCTGGACGAGGAGGTGGAGGGGATGCAGAGCACCATCCTCGTCCTGCAGCAGCAGCTGAAGGACTCCCGCCAGCAGCTTTCTCAGACTCAGGGCCCGCCCAGCGGAGCGGGGCCCGGCCGGACGTCCGCCGAACCGTCCGCACAGCCCGAGCAGGCCGGAGCCCCCGCCGAGCCGATGGGCAAAGACTACGGTAGGGTCTCCAACGGGCCGAGCAACGGCAACTCGTCCCAGCGCAGCGAGACCACCACGCCCAGCCTGTACCGGGAGGTCAGCAGCACCGAGGAAGACTTTCCCATGTCCCCAGTGGCGTCCAGCCCCGGCGAGGCCGAGACCAAACTGTCCAACCACTCTGGGGAGGCGTCGGGGAGTCAGACGACGAAGGCGGCCGGGAGGGTCGGCGGGCCGGTGGGTTTCGGGAGCCAGCTGAGCGCGGGGTACGAGAGCGTGGACTCCCCGACGGGCAGCGAGACGTCATTGACTCAGCACTCGAACGACACAGACTCCACCGCCGACGCCCACGAGGACAAGGTGGCCCCGGTGACCAAGGGCACCAGGACTGCGGGCTCACGGCACACGCAGAACGGCCTGGACTCCGGCACGGGCGACACTGCTGTTTTGTAATGTACTTTTGACATGTACTGTCCTTTTTTCTCGTTTGTTTTTTTTTGTTGTTTTTTCTTTTTTTTTATACAATATACAAACAAGGCAACAAATGCATAGTTGGTTACACAGCGCTGCTGTCCGAGACGGTCTGTTTTCACCCTCCTCCCCTCGCTTATCGTGATGCCTCTGTCACATTTGTGTTGCTAAACAGGGATGTAACAGTTAAAGGGTTAATGTTAGATTTGAAGTGAGTGGATGTATGATTTAAAAACTAGTACGTTTCATTCTGCTGTTTCTTTGAGCATGTCCATGCTGTTCTCGTTTGAGGTCTTGACACTGAAAACAGGCATCTGGTGTTGTAACTCATCGTCAAATTCAGTATCACTGAATTACAGTAGCTTCGCAGTATTGAAGGTCAATTTTAGATGTTGGCCTGTTTTTGTTTTTTTGTTTTTTTTAAAGCAGTTTTAATTTTTCATTGACAAAAAAATTATCTTCAAAAGACTGTTGAATTGTGAGTAGTTTATTTGCGATGTTCATATTATTCTGACTTCAGTCCTTTTCATGTACTGACCAAATACCAATAAAGATTTTTAATACTACAAAGTGAAACCAATTTTTTAAAAAATAAAATATTAGTTGATCCGAAGCATAATAGCAAGACTGCTACTTAAAATACGTTTTTATGAATAAAAAAAGAAATGTATATCTGACGTCAAGATAAATCAAAAGCTCTGTAAAGCATTATATATTATATAAGCCGGTAACAGATATAGGTGCGTCATGATGAATCGGAGACCCTCCCAACCTCACGGGGGCGCTGTGGTTCTTTCCTGCGGCTACAGCGGCACACAGCTCGGCTCCGCGTAACCGGGACAGACCAGAGCAGCTACTGGAAGCAAAGCACTGCTTCTTCAGCCGTCAGTCAACATGAACCCCGAGCCCGTTGTCATCGTCTCCGCTGCACGGACGCCCATAGGTGAAGTCCGACTTCCTTTCAGCGCCGGACACGTTCAATTTAAACAGTTTTGATAAGTTGCCACGTTGTGGTTCGTCGTCGCGGCGGTCGCGTTGACTTTAACCGTCGTGGGTATTCATTTATGAAAATGGCGTTTCGTGTTAATTTGTTAAGACGTACGTGGATGCTGCTTGTTTTTATCCTGGGTCTTGTTTTTTAATTAGGCAGAGTGGTTGATGTCATTCACTTACACGCTTGGAGGCTTGCAGCGCTCTGATTGGTTCAGCCGTGTGTCCGGAGTGGTCCGCGGCCAGTGATTGGCTGGCTGTTAGAGCCAGAGAGCTCTCGCGTCCCGCCATTGGTTGCTAACAAGTGTGCGTTGGGCGTGTTGCAGTGAGGTGATGTGAGGGTTACTGGCCTCTTCCAGAAGCAGCTCCACTAATATTATCAGCTTTATTGGCCATGTATGCATGTGCATATCACCTGAGATGTAATTCAGATATTGTGATCATACAAATGCAGAAATCGTGCAGACATTCCATGTATAGCTCAGCTGCCTTGTTAGAATGGAAAGTACTTTGTGAAAACCACTGGGTGGTCTGATTGGGAGCTAGGTGATCATTAATGAATATAAAGTATAGTGCATTGCTGATGGCTAATGTCCAGCTGAGAAAAAATGTTTGATAAATAACGCATTTCTTTTTCAATTAAGTATACCGTGATGTGTTCCTTCATCTCCCATTTTCTTTTTACACAGGTTGCTTGAACGGCGCCCTGTCCACCGTGCCTCTGCATGACCTCTGTTCAGTTGTGATCAAGGACGTTCTTAAGCGGGCCGGGGTGAAACCAGAGGACGTCTCCGAGGTTATCCTGGGACACGTCTTAACAGCAGGTGAAAGCTCAAAGCGTGGCTGTAATATGTGTCGTGTTAGCGGCCGTCGGAAAAGATATGGCTTCTGTTTTTGCAATACCTCATTTTGTCTCGTTGTTCTTCACCTGTGTACTTTGTCGCTTTCTCTGTCCTTAAGGTCACGGGCAGAACCCGGCCCGTCAGGCCAGCGTCGGGGCGGGTATCCCGTACCCGGTGCCGGCTTGGAGCTGCCAGATGGTGTGCGGCTCTGGGCTGAAGGCCGTGTGTCTGGGAGCTCAGTCCATCCAGACCGGAGAGTCCTCTGTGGTGGTGGCGGGGGGGATGGAGAGTATGAGCAAGGTAGGACATCGATCGACTCAATCAATTATAAATAAACCATCTGACTGTATGAAAATAAAAGTTGACTGTTTTTTAATATTTTGAGAACTATGGGTATTGTGGTAATACAAGGATATTTCTCAAATGAAGTAAATGCTTTAGTTATGTGAGTCTATATGCAATACTTCTTCTTTAAGATCATTTGTGGCATCCACCAATTTGATGATACTGTGGTAATAATTAACAGTTCTCTATTTCCTCACAAATAAGGGCATGAGTCTAATAAGAGTGTAAATAAATGTTAAACATTATAGCATCTAATTTCTTACTCTACACAAGAACTGACATGATCGCACGACTGACTCCTCTGTCATACTACACAGGCGGATTTGAAGCTCTGCAGTTTGAAACTCTTCTTTTTGATCTTGTGCAACATTTTCGTGAATGAAACTTGGCCACAGGAAACAAACTGATGGCATTAACCCAGTTGAAACCAGGGATACTGGAAGTGTTGGCAAACACAATCTGGAATACTTTTAGCACTAATTTTGGAATAAACCCAACATTTTTTCTCAGCACGTCCAATGTTTCTTTTTCTCTGGTTCCCCCTCAGGCTCCTCACACGTTGCAAATGAGGGCCGGGGTGAAGATGGGCGACGCCTCCCTGCAGGACTCCATGGTGGCTGACGGCCTGACGGACGCCTTCCATGGCTACCACATGGGCATCACAGGTGTGCATATACTTACTGCGTGTATATATAACACCTGGGCCTCACATCTTAATGAGTTATTCATAATAAATCGTCCCTACGAATCGTTTCGTCAGCTGAAAATGTGGCGAAGCAGTGGGGAGTCAGCCGGGAGGAGCAGGACCGGTTCGCCGTGCAGTCCCAGAACAAAGCGGAGGCCGCACAAGAAGCAGGACATTTCGACCACGAGATTGTCCCGGTGACGGTGTCATGCAGGAAAGGCGAGTCGTCGAGTTTTGTCATGGTGACGTTGTCTCATGTTGTCCCTGGCGTGCATGTGCTTTAACAACCGTTTTGTCATCTTCAGGTCCAGTCGAGGTGAAGGTGGACGAGTTCCCTCGCAAAGGCAGCAACATGGACAGCATGTCCAAACTCAGGCCCTGCTTCGTTAAGGACAGCAGCGGCACCGTCACCGCCGGCAACTCCTCAGGTTCGACAGTTTTTTGTTATAGATATAAAAAGCTAATGTCATCAACTCCACTTCTGTATTGTCAAAGTGCATCTTTTTTTTTTTACCGTAGGTATTAATGATGGAGCGGCAGCAACTGTCCTAATGAGCCAATCAGAGGCTGGGAGGCGCGGCCTAAAACCCATGGCTAAAATTGTGTCTTGGGCTCAGGCTGGCCTTGACCCGTCCATCATGGGAACTGGGCCAATACCAGCCATCAGGAAAGCGGTGAGAAAACAGGGGCAGCTAAAATGTAAGAATTGAGAGAATGAATCTTTTCTATTATTCGTCATGGTTGTCGTCCTCCGATAGATTGAAAAGGCCGGCTGGAAGCTGGACCAAGTCGACTTATTTGAGATCAACGAAGCGTTTTCTGCCCAGTCTATCGCTGTGGTCAAGGAGCTCGGCCTGAATTCCGACAAGGTAACTTTTTTTGACATTTGAAATTGCCATTAAAAGCCGGAGGAAGTGTGTAAAACAGCATCCCTGCTCCCCTCAGGTGAATGTGGGCGGGGGGGCCATCGCTCTGGGCCATCCCATCGGTATGTCTGGCTGCAGGGTGCTGGTGACCCTGCTGCACGCGCTCCAGAGGACCGGTGGCCGTAAGGGAGTAGCGTCGCTCTGCATCGGCGGAGGGATGGGCATTGCCATGTGTGTGGAGCGGGTTTGAGGAACCTCGACCCAAACGCCGCTTAGATCGCACTCGATCCAATCATTAATCTATAAGGGATACTTAACTCAATGTTTACGCTGCGGGACATGATCTAAAATGGTGCACCACGGTTCTTCAGCCACTGGCCGACGTGATAACGGTTGTCGAACCGTAGCGAATAGCTTGCCATTCTCACTGTGAACCCTCCTCAGGTAGTTGTGTAGCATTGTTTATGTACATAGAACATCTCTGAAAAATATTTCATCACGTGTTTAAGTGCTCTGTTGCTCCAAAAACTGGTTCTGACCAACATTCCACTTTCTACTATGAAGCAGCTTGGAAAAGCGTCATGTGCCAAACGTTCTCTAAACTAGTGCTTCCTGTATATCTCTGGCTGTCTACATATCAATAAAGAATTATAATCCATGATTTTTTATTTTACTTCTTAATCAGCAGTTACTAAAGACTCATTCTGAATCAACAGCGATTGAAGCTTTATTAAGTGTCCAAAAACAAACAAATCACTTACAGTTCAGGAAACAAGGAAGTGGGAGAACAGTAAACGGGCGAAGTGCATGGCCTACACCATGAAGAGCTCCTTATGTATATAAATACAGATGAACATATCTGGACCAATCACAGCTTCTTAACCCTCCAGAGATCCAGACTGCATCGCTTCCTGGTAGCCGCCGCCCTCCTTAGGCTCCGGGAACAGCTTGATCATGTCGTCGATACGCAGGATGGTGATGGCCGCCTCAGTGGCAAACTTGAGACTCTTTGTCTTCACCATGGTGGGCTCGTACACGCCAGCCTGGCGGTTGTCTCGGGGCTTGCCGTTGACCAAGTCCAGACCGATCCTGTAAGACGGAAACGAAGAATGTTCGACATTAGAGATGTGAACCAAGCAGCTGATTAAAGCTCAACATGAAACGAAAACTACCATCTTTAATACAAGTTGTTTACGACACTCAAACAAGCTCAAATATTTGAAAAAGGTTATTTAAAATGGGCAAACTGATTAGTTTGTGCTGCACATAATTACTTTATTGATTAGTTTGCTTTTAAGTGTTAAATTGTTTTTCCCAAAGATTTTATGTAGACGCTCTTAATATGATGGGAGCAAAACAAAATAGCATCAACATGGCCTTATACTAATCCACAGCAGATGGCTAAATATGCTACAAAAGATGTACAGTTCAATGACTGGTGCAGGAAGGAGACTCACCACTTGAGATTCTTGCGTTCGGGATTAACCTGAGCCTCATTGTGGAAGGCCCGGAGCTTGGCCACCAGATCAGTAGAGTCCTGCGCGGCGTTTACAGCCAGCGTCTTGGGGATGATGAGGAGAGACCGAGCAAACTCTGCAATAGCCAGCTGTTCTCTGGAACCCTGAATGTTAACAAACGAATCAGCATCGAAAAACAATAACCAGGAACCCTCCACCAGACACCAACTATTGCTCGTAAAAATACTAAGTTTTCAATAGAATACGTCTCACCATGCTGGTAGCATAATTCTCAAGGTAGATTGACAGCGCGGCCTCCACAGCGCCACCACCTGGCACTACAGACTTTGACTCCAGAACCCTCTTGACCACACAGAGAGCATCGTGCATGGAGCGCTCCATCTCGTCACACATGAAGTCGTTGGCCCCGCGCAAAATGATGGATGCTGATGTGCGCGCTTTGGTGCTGAGCGGATGTAAGATTAGGAGAACAGAAGCAGCAGTTAATAAGAGTCAGACTATCTGCAGACAGGAGGGACATTACTGTCCAAATTCATCACAGCTCCTGCTGCCAGAACAGACCATTAAATGTCGTCAGCCTACGATTGTACAGACATAAAAATGAGTGGACATTGTGTTGAGTACTTTATAGTCAACATGAGGTATACATATATATTTGCAGTTCCTACTTCTTGACAAGAATGAGCTCGTCGTCACAGATGCGCTCTTGCACAACCTCCTCTGCCTGGCCAAGCATGGTGGCCTCAAATGTCTCCTCACCCTCCAGATTGGTCAGAGAGGGGCAGATGGTGGCTGAGAGAACACACATGTCAACATGATATTTAACCATTCAAATCATATTGAAAAAAGAATTGGCACAAACTTCAGAGGACTTCCATCCTACCTCCTGTGGCCTTGGCAATGCGTTTTAGGTCTTTCTTGAGGACCCGTCTCACCGCCATGGCTCCTACATCCACGAAGTACTTCAGACACATGTCATCAATGCCCCCGGTGGTCAGGATAACCGTGGCGCCCGCTGACAAAATCTTTTGAATCCTCTCCTTTGTGATATCAGATTCCCTGGAGCGACAAAAAGCAAAACACTTTTGATTCAGTTTTCCCAGTTACATTTAAATACAATATTAGCTATTCCGTCAGCATAACAGCAAATTTAAATGAGATTATGTGCAATGATGCAATTGTGACGATGCAAAAGAAAGAAATATGCACCGTTGTCTGATCTGGTCAAGCTTCTCTGGGTCGTTAATAAGGACTTGGACTCCCATCTTCATCTTGGTCTTCTGCAAGCTGAAGTCCAGGCAGGCAATCTTTGCATTGACGACACGCTTTACCATGCCTTATATTTAAAAAAATAAAAAGGAGAAATATCCTATGAATAATTAATTAAAACCCCTTATAGCGTACTTGACCGTATCAAATATTGAAACAAATTTTGCATCTGTGGCATTATTGAATTGTCTGGCAAGAGACGTTCCATGTGTATCACTGCTGATGCCATCAGATGAGACAGCTGCAGATTTTAATGGGAATTTTAGCAGCGGCAATGCACAAGGCCTCACTCCACGCAGTCAAGTAACCCGTTTTGGAATTCAACAAGCTAACTAAGAATTATCAAAGAACATACCTTGTGATCCAACAGTGCAGTTGATTGCATAGCCGTTAACCAAGAAGCTCTCCTTCTGGCTGCGCCCATGCGCCTTCAGGACGTTGACAGAGTTGATGGGATATTTTGCTACTCCCTTGCTGTCCACGAACTTCACGGCGAGTGCAGCCTCCACCACCATGTTAGCAAAGAATTCTGAATCACTGAGGGTTTGGGGTTAAGGCGTATAAAGGGCTTTCTTCACAAACAACCCAATTAAATCGTTGAGCAGGGGGGGGAAATAAAGGATACACTCCAATGATTTTGGAGGACATGGAGGTCTTGGCTGCATTGATCAAGCACTCTTTTCCAAGATCATCGGTTCCAATTGTGAGATTCTCATTAATGTAGCGAACTGCTTCCCTGAAAGATAAAAAGGCCATTTGCATGTCAAAACATAATTAACAAATCCATTCTGCAGCAAGATCTACCTAAAGGAATGTCACACTTGTCACACATCAAACTTGAGAATAAACCCCCAATAAAAGAAAAAGGGCTAGGATTTTCAAATTGTACCAACGTTTCATTAGGGGCGGCAGAAATGAGGCTGCTCAACCCCTTCAGATATCGAAGGACAGTTTCTCTTTCCTGTTAGCATAGCCAAGCATCCGTGATAGAGGCAGGTGCTTGGTACTATAACAGGATAGCAGTTGATCACCGGTGGTATTGGATCACAAGTTACCACATAAAAAGGGCATGACACCAATAAAAGGATGGCAAAACATTAATTTTAACAATATTTCACTTCAATTAGTTTCCCTGAGAATTTAGATAAAAATGCATTCTTGTTATTTAATGTAAACTACATTTCCCAACATTCCTTGCCGTTTCTTTTGGCTCCTGCTAGGTCATGCTGGCCTGCAAGTGCACTTGACTTTAGATACAAAATTCAGTTTCACTGTGGAACTGCGATGAAGTATTTATGTGACTGTTATTTATCTGAAATACTCTGATGAAGAATTAGTCAAAAACATATAAAGCATGTTGGCATATTACTTGCAAGCCAGACGGTATCCGCTGATGACTGAAGTGGGGTGAATCTTCTGCTTCACCAGCTCGTCTGCACTCTTGAGCAATTCTGCAGCAAGAATTACCTAAAAAGAATGTCACAGTAAAAATTTAACTACAGACAGACACGGACATCATAGCCAACTTGAGAATACTTTGTTCAAACACCAATAAAATGGTAAAAAGGTAGAAGTTTCATATTGTACCATCATTTCATTAGGGGCGGCAGAAATGAGGCTGCTCAACCCCTTCAGATACTGAAGGAGACTTTATCTTTCCTGTTAGCATAGCCAAGCATCCGTGATAGAAGGCAGGTGCATGGTACTATAACAGGATATTACAGTGCAGTTAATGCATAAAGGATGCATAACACTACACTCATATCGGAGCAACTGCTGACCCTACTCACCACAGACGTGGTCCCATCTCCGACCTCCTTGTCCTGCAGGTCAGCCAGTTCACACAAGACCTTGGCGGCTGGGTGCTCCACTTCCAGCAGCTTCAGGATGGTCGCTCCATCGTTGGTGATGGTCACGTCCTGTCGTGCAATGCATATGGGAGAGATGAGCAACTCAGGCCACATTATTTGCCATCTGATTACAATACGAAGTAACGGAGGTTTTGCCATTGACATGTCACTGCTCGGTAAACACAGGTAGACTTGATCAAATGAATCCAACATGCACAAATGTGTTTACCCTGCAGTGAGATGTAACGGTACTGCTTGGAAAAGGGCCCTTAAATTTTGCTATGCGTGAAACAAACCCCAATGTCGTCGACCAACATCTTGTCAAGGCCAACTGGTCCCAGGGAGCTCTTAACGATGTTGGCGATGGATGATGCGGCCATGACTGCGAAGACAAGGGGGAAGCGGCTACTAGCACCTCGTGACAAAACAATGCACATTTAAACAGAGCCGGTGCATCATTTAATACATCGGACTTCATTTGTAAAGACATTTATATTAATTGTGTGTTTTGACAATTTGTTGAGTGGGGTTCTCTACTACTGGGAGCCACACCTTCAGACCATGACAGTAATTTTCTATCCCATTAGCATAGCGATCCATTCATGACGATGCGAAGGTTAAGTACTGAAATGGGGTTATGACGAGACAAACGCTGGTAGCTGAAGGTGCCCATTGTTCAAAAATAACAGGCGTTGATGTAATTTGCGGAATTTCACTTGAGTCGGAGCAGAGGCTTAAAGTTAACACAAAAGTTAGCTAGCGTTAGCATTAGCCACACGTGTGGTACACGCAGTAAAATAATTCACTTCTCGTATCGACTATTGGTGACGCACATGAAGTGCAGGTGGAACGCCAACTGAAAGGACATCATAACTCACCATTTTGAGTGCGAACAGATTCGCCAGATGTTCTCTGGCCGAGCACATTTAACGGACCATCTAGCATCGACATCTTGGACTGAGACACAACCAAGAAGAAAGGAAGCCTCGCGGTGCACTATGGGTAAACCGGCAATAAGCAGAAGGTTCGAGAAGAAGAAGAAGAAAAAATCGCCATATACGGGATTTTCATTATTCAAACGATGAAAAAAATAAATTTGTAATAATATTTCACTTCAACCAGCTGCTTTGTCAATTTAGATAAAAACGCAGTCACATTATTTCTTGCAAACTACATTTCCCAGCATGCTTCCCATTTTCTTTTGGCTCCCGCTAGTTCATGATATGCTGCAAGTGCGACCTCTCCTGGTGATTTTGGATACAAAAGTCATGTTTTTAGGTGGAACTGCTGTATATACGACTAGTGTTGATATCTTTTTTTTGTATAAATATATTTCTCTTACATTGTTAAAGTTTAATTTGATCCAATTCCCTTGATTTAGTTTTTGTTGTTGTTATTCTTATGTTTTTGGAAGAATTGTTTGTTTTATTAATCTCTCAATAAACTGGTCTACCAATTGTAAAATTTGAATTTCTCGCATCAATTAATTACTGTTCTTATCTCACAGAATCACAGAACAGTAATTATGAATGTATGTCTGATGTAATTTAGAAACTCTTGTCACAATTTGTACCACCATATAACTTTGACAAAAAGAAAACGTGGTTAGATTAGTGGTTATATTGATTAATGAGGGTCTTTTCAAAATTGGGCCTGAAACGTGTAGTATTGGTGAATAAATACTCCCTATTATGGAGGACCAATCTAACTTAGTTATTGTATGGGTATAATATTTTGTATCCATCAAAATGTAATAATCAATTGGTCCACTCAAAAAACCTCAATGCCGTGTTATGTTATCCACGTGAAAGTGATATCCCTGCTGCGATGATTCCAAACACGCTGTGAAATAAGTGAAGAATTAATTATTGTATCCCTCATTTTCTTTCCAAAATGATTAACTTTCCAACTTTGTCATATTTTCAGGCTGCTTTGCTTGTATTTGATTTCTCACAATTCTCCTTGAATTAAAAAGCAATCCATGTTTCGGCCTGATTAACATAAGCTGTGAAGGGATATCAGCTGCTGCTCTGCACCAAATTTATATTTAGCAATTATCCACACCACAAGTCCAGAGATGAATTTAATCAATTTATTACCTGCAATACAATGTTGAGCGATAACAACTAGGCAGTTAAAAAAATACAGTACTTAACTTAACATTACACCATGATAAAGCATACCTATTACATACAAGAATAACTTTCTAAAATGTACATCTTTACAGAGTGTTTACAAATAAAATGTAAAAAAGACAAAAGTGCAAAAAAAAGATACTCAATGAAGACAAGACAATCCCCACCAGTGAAACCGAGCAAAATATACAATGAAAAATAATCATACTTCATATTCCTAATTCGCTTTTGATCCATATTTCCGGGTACTAGAATTAGGCCGTGATAATGTGATATTTATTTTTTTACATGTTGTGATTTGGAACTTATGGCATGTCACGCAGTGAGGGATAGAAAACCCACTTAATATTCACAGTATTTGATTCAAATTTAGTCTGCACCCTTAAATCTGAATGAAACCATATTTTAATAAATAATTTATTTTACAACGAGTCTGTCTTGAATAGGGATTAAGGCCCAAATAACAGCTCTGCATTTAAATAAATAGGACAACTTTAGTGTTTTTTGTAAAGACAGTGTGTGGTGATTCCTGGGAGAGAAAACAATTGTGTCGCATGAACATTATTAAAGTGATTGAGATCACTGTGACTTTCTTTCTGTGACTGAAGATGCAATTTCAGTAGTGTGACCGCTGGAAGTGTCCCGACGTTAACAAAGTAAAGACTATCCATGTGAGAAAAACACAAATTATACATCAAATGCAGTACTGTAGTGTTTTAACTGACTGTGTTCTCCTTCCTGGTCCCTCGAAAAACAAAACGTTAAAACATGTGAGATTTGAAAAAAACCAGCAAAAAGTACTTTTTACATGATGAACACCTCCAGACCGCAACACGTGAAAACCTCTCTGAAGTACTCCCAGATTCAAAACAAATCTGAAGTCCTACGGTTTCTTATAGATTATCTAAACTTCTCTTGATTTTAAAGCATGATAACCTATTGATGAAAAAGATGGCAGGTGGAAGCAAGTCCCAAAAATTTAACAGGTCTTAAACCTACGGGTCTAAGTGAAGTTATACTTAACCTACTGGATGTTAACCAACATGTTTTCTTTACAGCTGCATCGCTTTTGTAACAATTATTGCTAAAAAGCTGTTAAAAGTGACACAAGCCAGTGTAGCGAATTTCAACTACAACTTTGTAAAGCTGCTTGTTCAGAGCAATTTTATCCCTTTAAGCACAATTAAAAACACGGCTCCTAAACAAGTTAAGACCAATTAGTGCTGAGAAAGCAGTAAATATAACTTTGACAGCAGATTGAGAGAAAGAAGTACTCCCAGCGTTGTGAGTTAAGATCCGCCAAAGGTCATCAGGTTGTTAATGCTTCTACTTCGGTTTGAGACAACGGGCACAGGCAAGATTTTATTCCTTACAATTGGTAACAGACATCCTGAACTACTGTAACTGTACAACAGTTTGACACAAAGTTCTCCAGCAGAACCAATTAATACGACTCCAATTGCCTCTACAAGGCGCACGCGTAAAGCAATTAAAGAGTTTGAATTCCTTTGACTATTGAAACCCATTCAGTCACGATGAATGCCTTTACAAATGACTGAGAGCCTTTTGAAGTGCTGAGGCAACTCACTTGCAGGCTTTTGACTATTAACAGCAACCTATTGTTTATGTTTACATTGAAATTCTGTAACAGTAAGTTGTCACAAACAAGAAAAAACATTCTGAACTACGCTGCTGATGTGTTACGTCTGCGGATTTGTATGTAGAACGGCTGATGCCCCTCAGGGCAAAGCAGCTGTGTCCGTTTTGTTGCTATATGCTGTACGTTTGTTTATGTTTAATGCATTTGGCTTTTGTTCGTCGTAAAGACTCAGGCAAAGCTACTGGAGCTCAGACACTGGAACTTCTCCCTCAAAGACTGGACGATTTTGGGTTGGCTCTGCTGCGGCTCGTTCCACAGGTACTTCGCCAGTTGCTCGCGCTCCAGAGACCTCAGCGGGTCGCAGGAGCGTGCCGGTGTGCACGGGAGACTCTGGGAGTGGACGGGACCCCGGTTGGGATCCGAAAGGGCCGCCGAGCCGTCGCTTCGCCCCGCCAACCTGTCCTGCTCGCGCTCGCCTTCGTCCTCGGAGCGGATCTCCACGTAGTCATCGTCGTCTTCCCCGTCGTCCTTGAAGTTGGCCATGTAGTTCTGGGTGGCGCCGAGTATGCTCAGAGCAGAAGCCCGGTTCAGGACCACCACTTGCTGACCGTCACGCAAAGTGAGCTCGGACTGTCCTGGGGTCGGGCGCTCTGGGAGGCTGCTCTGGCGACCTGTGCGACCCAGACTGGGGCCATGGAGTCTGTCTGTGGGCACGGCACATCTGAGTCCGGGCTGCTCGGCATCCTGCCGCTTGCTGCCCAGGGAGCCGAGTGACTGACAGTGACTGGACAGGGGGGACTTTAAGGAGGGGGAAGACGGAGCGTTGAAGGAAGGGTGTCTCTTGATGGAGCTGTACACGTGCTCCTCTTCTTCGCTGGGCGCCGACATGCACGAGCTCCACCTCTGGGACGCCGGGTTAGTCGGAGATGACGGGGAGGTCCTGAAGGACGGGGTGGAGCAGGCGGAGGTGAGTCTGCGCTGCGGCGTAGAAGACGCTCGGGCATCATCCAACTCGCCGGACGAGGACATGAAGCTGACCAGCTCTCCGTTGCTGTAAGTGGAGTGGAGCCACTCCTCCTCCAGGGACGTCTCGGGCATGGACGGAGAAGACAACAGCCCTGGATGGCCGTGATGTGGCCCGGTTTGCCCGGGAGGATCCTTAAACATCACCTGGTCGTAGAGATGCGAGTACTCTGCTATCCTTGCACCTGGAGTGGGAGCACAAAAGACGTGAGTCAGTTAGTCAGTTTGTCACAACTACCATTAATTCTGGCGCTAAATCATTTGTTTATTGTTGTTTACCTATGGCGGTGCCCCCTTGTTTCTTTTCTTCCAAGATGGCTGCCAGGTCTTTCTGCTTCTTCTCAGTTCTCGTCCGACAACAAGCGTCTCCGGGGTCCATGCTCCTCATGCGCAGCAACTGGTTGGCTTTCTTGATCTTCTGGCTGTACTGCCGGGCCATCAGGAACACCCGGTTCTTTGATTTTTCAATCAGATCCAAGTCCGCGGACTCCGCCAACAGTAGAGAGGAGGAAGCCAAGGGTGAGTCCAGACCCGCCAGCTCCCCTGGGAACAAGCTATGAAGGTCCTTGAGGGGAAGGTCCTTTTGAGGGATGTTTCGTGGAGGAAGCTCCACCAGGTCGTCGTCCTCCAGTCGGAAGCTGCCGCTGCTGAGGCGTGCCAGTCTGTTGCGGATGCTCTTCACTGTGCCAGGGGGGGGGTCTGGGGTGACAGGAAGTGGGTGAGTTGTAGGAGCAGGGCTCTGGATTTCTTCTACACTGGTGCCTTCACTTGGAGGTTCCTGGAGGTTGATGACTGGGATGGTGAATGACGGCATGGAGGTGACAGGTGGGGGTTTAGGCTGATGTGTTGGGGGACTTTTGGTTTGAGGGCTGGCCGCTTGAGGACTAACTACAGGGGGGCTCTTTGGATTGCGGTCTTTGACTTTGGCTGTTTTCGCCTTCTTAGGCGACTCGCCGGCACTGACGGGGAAAGCCGCGGGGTGTTTGTCGGCTTTCTTCTCATTGTTCTTGATGTAGTTTTCCAGATCGTTCCAGATCTCGTCGACCTGCTCCGACATCTTATCCCCTTTCTGTGAGCGGCGAGAGAAAGTCTCGGAGGCAGACGAGGAGGAATAATCCGGCTCGGAGTGACATGGCACACGATGGGACGGGTCTGGTCCTTCGTCCTCCCCAAAGTGCAGGCTCTCCTCGGAGACAAACGCCCCAATGCTTCCAGTGAGGTCTTGTTCAGAGGCCAGCAGACTGTCTCTCTCTTGTTTCAGGTTATCACATTCATGTATTTCTTTCAGCACTGTTGACGGGGGCTCCCTGAAGCAGACAGTGTCATAGACATTCTCCTCTACTATCTTGAGCTCCAACGTCCCAACAGGCCTACCCTCATGTGTGACGGGCTGACTGCTCACTGGGGAAATGTCTGGTTCGATCGCAGGCTCTGAGACCACAGGAGCCTCTGGAGCAGTCCTTGCCCTTGACGCCTGCCCCTGGAGACCCTGTGCATCTGCAGCAGTGTCTTTCCGTGGCAGGCTTTCCTCAGGGTCCCTTCTGACAAGGCCCATGTTCTTAAGGTCCTCATAGCTGATGTTGTCATACACATTTTCAATATCGTCTATCGTCAGCTGCTCCGCCGAGGATGATCCAGAGATCTCATTGCTGGAGGACTCGGTGTGAATCACTTCCAAATTTCCGTTACCTGCCTGGTCATCGCCAGGACTCTGTCGAACCTCCGTCGCCTTCTCCCCTGCACTGCTCGCCCTCCGCAGGACTTGGCCCCCATCAGTCGGAGGGTCAATCTGCACAGTGGGGAGCTGTTCGACGTGCCAGCTGCAGGGCCGAGCCGCCGCGGGTGAGGAGGTGGCCGCTGACCTCTCCGAGGGCACCTCTGGTTCTGGTCCGCTCGGCTCTGTCGGGACAAACATCTGATAGATGTCCTCGTCCTCATCCTCCGGCTGCATGGTTCTCTGGCGGGTGGGGAACATGGCTCTGCGAGCACGGTGGTCGGCCCAGATGTTCCTCACGGAATGGTCACTTTCTGTGACTACTACGGAGGGAGTTGCGGGGTCTGGAGGCTCCTCCGTTACACGACGTGTCCTGACGAGCGGCGGGTGGTGACTTCCTTCCCTCACCAGGGATTCTCTAGCTTTCTGTGGTAAAAAGTAAAGAAGAGGTTGTTGTGGCTATGTTTAAAAACATCAAGATAGTGATAGATTAAATCACCATAGTGTACTTGTTATTTGTACCTGTAAGTCTGAAGTGCTCATATTAAAGGATTTCCACTGTTCTATACTGTCCACGGATGCCTGAGGGTTCAGCCTCTTCCTACTGCTTTTGCCGGGGACTCGCAGCCGCTTTCCACCTCCCTGAATAAGGAGTTTTCGGCATTAACATCATGTTTGAAAGCCAGACAGAGGAGAGGAATCCTGCAGGTGTATGTGCGAAGAAAATCAATCATTGGCTTTAAGCTCACCAGGCCACTGTCATCTTCATCGTCAGCATCTTGCTGATGTGGCTCTTCTTCTCTGTCACTGTGGTCATAGTGATCTCCCGGGTCCAGCGACTCCTGAGATTGGTTGATGAGGCTGCGGCTGCGACCGATGGTGCCCAAAGCCAGCTGGGACATTGGCGACAGCAGCGTGGCACCCAGACTTATTCGCTGGAGAGGAAAATATTTTTTCAGCATTTTGACTCTAACAACGTTTGCTTGAATGTGAGCGAGTGACCTCATGCTTCTTTAATCACTGACCTTTTCGCCTTCTGTATTGGCAGCATTCTGCTTTGCATGCTTCAATAACTTGGATAGAGGCTCTGGAGGGTCAAACAGAATATTGGTTCATTTTATGAGTTGAACCTTGCCGTGTTACTTTTGAAATATCTCTCACGTCTTACCTTTCCTGCGTCCTCTACGAGGGGTTGGACCATCCTTGGTTTGATGGGAATCTTTCTTGTCTCCATCAGGGTTATAATGAAACCCAGGATGATCTGGATAAATTATATAATTATTGAAATGCATTTAACATGTTTAAATGTGGCAAAAGCAAACATACACAAATTAGAAGTATATTATAAAATATGGGTGTCTTTAAACAGTTACTTACGCATAGCATCCATCTCCAAAATTGCTTGCTTAGCCTAGAAAGAAAGTTATAAAATGAGAGTTCAACAGGTTGGATTTTGAATGAACATAGATGTTGACACTAGATGGCGCCACATCACAGTCCCCTCTCAACAGGTGGGCGGAAGTTTGCCACTTAAGGAAAAGTGGTGGGGGAATGAAATATGAAGATAAAGGAGCAAGGATGTGTGGAGTGACATTTCCAAACCATCCCACTCAAAGTGTGAGTTCACGCCATTGGCGAAAAAGAGCGGGAGCTGTCACGGGACGAGACGCTCTTACCTTGGCAGGTATTTTGGCCGGATGGTTTTCAAGTATGAGCCTCTTGAGGTGCAAGATCCACATGCGCTTGTCTGGTTGGGATTTGGCCTGAGGGCAGAGCACAAGACATCAGAGGGAATATAATATCAGACGCACAGTCCTAAAAAGGCAGCTGGGAGGTGGGGAACCATTTGAAACATGGCTTTCTTACGTCATGCCAATTATCTCGTATTTTTCTGGGCTGTTTCAAAACACAGTGGTTAGGTAACAACAATGGCCGCCCTTAGCCCCTAAACACTCGACATGTCTGTGCAACTCGTTGAGGTGAGCCTGGACAGCTGCGAATAATCTTCCTGCTCTCTAAACGGCATTCTTGCTCAATGTTGCTTGCCGCTTCACGGTTCAAATGAAACGTTCACATAAATTCACATTTTGAATTTTGTGACGATGTTGCCGTACCTGGACCGTGTGCTGAAGTTTGGGGTTCTTGTAGTGAAACACACTGAAACTCAGTGGTTCTTTTGGAATAACTTCCACAAGCATCAGGTTACAGCACTGCAGAAAAGAGGCAGGAAGAAGTTAAAAACCCCTTTTACTGAGGGTGAAACATTTTGGGACGTGTCACGCTTCGAGCATGACTGACCAGTATGTGGGCCTTGTACGTGTAGGTTTCTTCTCGTTTCTTGGTGATGAGCAGAAGCTTGTCAAACAGAAAGAGAGTTCTCTCGTTTTTGGCTCGCTGCAGACGAAATGTTCCTTCCAGAACCAGCTCTCCATAGCCGATGAGATCAGGGCCTTTCCAGTTGGTCAGCAAGCTCTGGATTTCCTGCAGATAGAACATTTTACAAACACAATTACAAGGCGCTGAACAACGTGACGAATTAAAACAACTTATCAACATTAACAGATAAACTTTTGTGGGGGGAATTCTTAAGAAAAAGCAAGGATGAGGAGAGAGGATTTCTGTTGTGCTACGGAAATGAATCGTAACAGAAGGAAAATAGAAAAAATACATGCTAAATAATAATGAAGAGGCTCAAACCACAACAATGGAATTTCTATCGAGCCAATTCGTTTGTGGAGTGAACGCTTCCACACACATTCCTGCGCTCATCCTACCCTTCTGGCTCCCAGCTGATGAAAGAAACAAGCTTCCCTTTTATGTGCCCTCCTTAGGCAAGGCCATCATTAGCAATGAGTGGAAAACGCAGTGACTTGCGTATGAGACGCGGGGAGGATCAGATCCAGGGCCGATTCAAAGCAGGACTTAACGGTTCTGCACAACAACCAAAACGATTTGGCTCCTCGAAGAGGTTCTAAAGTGTCCCGTCGGTTTTAGTTGTCCAAATAATGAGAGATGTTTGCTGGAAACGTCACGGAGGAGACCACACGCCCAACATTTATTGGATTCATGAGGGGTATCGGGCAAGTGGGACAACACCCATTTGTACACAAAAGGATCCCAAATAAGCTGCGACCTTTTGTATCGGGCACCTTTCTTGTTTTGTGCTCATCATACCTGCAACCTGACGGCGTGCTCGTGTTTCCTCTTCATGTCGTTGATGTGCCAGGCCACTCTCTGCATGGTGTCTATGGCTTCCTGCACAACCTCGTAGGTCTCCGTGTCCTTCTCCATGCGGTTGGCTATCTCCTGCACGGACAACACACACACACACACACACACACACACACAATGCTGGGAGTCAGCATGTGCGCAGGAGTACACTCATACAGCCAACCGTGTGCGTGTGTGTTTTTCTGCACACAAACACACACTCATGCGTTTACTGTAATGCAATGAACGTACACCAGAACATACATACCGTGCACCATATGTCTAAACATTTGGCTTCTCCAAAGGAGATTTTCATCGGGGGCCGAGTCAGAAATCCATTTGATTTTGGTATGACCGAAAAAAACATGGTTTGTGTGTGTGCGGGACTGACAAGTGTGTGCCTGCGCTCGCGTTTCCGGATGGTGAAGAGTAATTGTTTGCGCGTAAGTGTTTTTTGCAGAGCGAGAGACACACGTACATGCAGCAGTAGGTGGTACTTGAGGATCCTCTGCACCGGCTTGAGCAGGTAGGAGCCCAGGGGCAGGGAGTGCTTCAGAGATTCCTGGCGCTCGCGAAGAAACTTGGCCAACGCCTTGTTCCTCATGCACTCGGTTAGCACGGCCACCGACCTGTGGAGACAGAGAGGTGGGCGGTTAACGTCAGCGATGTGTAGCAAACCTTAATTCGACATGATGATGTTGTAATGTATGTAAGGAAAAGATAAAAATCACGATGAGTGGATATTAAAGATTAGGTCTCGCGCTGAAATTGATACAATATGAATGTGAGTGCTTTTGTGACATCTAAATGAGGGCTATATATTACATAAACAATGCAAGCTGATACAGTCTGTATTTTAAAATGTAAAAAAAAATCACAAGGAATTTAAGTGAAATCAAGTCATTACCTTAAAGCAATACTCATACGTAAATTGAACACAGTTTTTGTAATGTTTTCATACTGACCATTATAATATCCCTCCCTATGAACCTCTACATTAAATGTTCAATTCAAAGCCAGTTGTATTTCATCAGATTTCTTCAAAAATGTAGAAAAAGGAAGATATTATCCATTTTTAAATGCAATATTTTAGCCTCAGATCTCAATCCTCATATTACATGTTCTGCTAAAACAACAGAATTATAAAACAAACTGGTTCCTGGAGTTGGAAAGAAAGAAAGAGACTTTCTTTTGCAAACAAAATTGAACCTTTGTGTGTGGAGATGCGTTTGTGTGAGTGTGTGCATACATATGCACGTTGTAAAAAATGAATGTCAGCTGGGATTTACCCCAAACTTTCTTTCTGTGTCTTTTGCATGTGTGTGCGCATGCACGTGCACGCCTGAATTCCAGTGAAGCCCCACACAGGCCTCGCATTGTTCTGGAGGAAACCCGACCTTAGACCGTGATGCATCTGTAGGCCTCTGTATGTGAGGGGGTGTGTGTGAGCGAGTGTGTGCGCGCGTCTCCCGTGTGAGTGTGACTGTCGTGTGTGACCTTGGTTAGGGTCACCAGCTGTGGTGTGGATGTGGGAGACGGTCTATCTCAAACAGCTGACAATAGCCCGCTCAAACACGCAAGGTCACACACACACACACACACACACAGACACACACACAATCAGCACCCAATTAGTCATCATTAGCGCTTGACTAGTTTCTTCGCCCTCGTGCCTTTCTGATCAAACACCAGTGTGTTCGGATGGCGCGGTTTATCTTGGCATGGAGTAGCATCGCTTTTCACACTTGTTATTCCTCCCACAGGACCCCACTTGCACACAAAAAAACATTAACAGACATCGAATATGATAAGAATAATACCCCCGTCAGTCAGCCTGTCAACTGTGAGCAAGAACACGATGGAGGAAATGGGCTCGTAGGACGGAGGGAGGGAGGGAGACCCTGAGGCACAACTGCAAGCAGACACTTTGACTCCCGCTGAACCGATTTCTATGGAGTGTGTCAGTTCATCGACAGGGGGGGGGGTTAGGCATTGATCGAGAAACACAATGGAGCCACGTGAGACGCTGGGAAGGTGAGATCAAGACAGGATGACGGCATGACATGAGCGCACACACTTCGGCGAGCTGTCTTACCGTGGGTAGTTGGTGCAGTACTGGGTGTAAATGTGGAACTCTTCACTCTGCAAAAAACGCAACAGGGCAAATTAGTTGATGCATTTAGGTAACATGAAATAAGACTCCGGAGTTAAGTGAGTTTGTCTACTTGTACAAATGTAGATGTCTCCGTATGCTCAGGATTACACAACCAAAGAGAGTCTGCCATTGAATCTTAATATCACATGAAAATGACTTGAACACATTGAACCCTGCAAGAAGAAGTTGGCTTCAGTCACATAAAGAGCATGTGCCCTGTAATCAAACCGAGCAAACAAAGCTCCCGGTAGTAAAACGAGGCAGTGGTCCGGTGCAGTTTTGATGACTGGCCCAGTTATTTCATGTTTACGGGCCGGCACACTCCGAGCCCTCAGACAAGGCATCCCCTCTCCTCCACTCACTGCTACTACTTGAAAGTCAAGCCTTTGGTTTATGATTAGCCTGCGTCCTGGCCTTTAAGTCTGTGTTGATCCTGATGGCCCGCAAGCGCTCCGATTATATATCCCATCATACTTCATCGCCGCCCCTTTAATTGAGACCTTCCCATCCCGCATGCCTCTCTGAACATCAGAGACACCAGAGACAACTTAACTGATCAAAGTTTTTCTCACCGCTCTCAAAATCTCGGGGATCTTTTTGGGGTGATTTTTCTAACTTTTCGGTATCCCTTTTGATTACATAACGAAAGTTGTAATTGAACTGTTTGTGTCCATAAACACTTGGGGGTCGCAGGATGCGGGTGCCACTGAGGAAGCGTAATAAACACACATGGCAGATGACACTTACTCGCACACACACAGAGCGGTGTGGACAATACCACATATTTCCTAACATGCAATTCATAGTGTTCAAGTTGCACTTTGCATATAGTGTGTGTGTGTGTGTGTATTGATGTTTCTTGCTGTAGGTAAGGTTCAAACAGCGGCTCCCACCAAAATGTACCGAATGCACAAACACACACACACACACACACACGCACACAGACAGACTGTCATGATCTGTCCGCCCGAGGTGCTCCGTGGGAACCGTCCTAAATTGAAGAGCAGAGCTCTCCTCCGTGTCTCCAGTAGTCTGCCGCCACAGACCAGTGCTAAACACAACCAGATGGGCCACCGTCGACTTCCTACGATACACATACCAAACGCACTCCTAATACACACTCTTAATATCCCTCTGGAGCATGGACACAAGACCACTAGATACATAAATGCTTCTTTGCAGTACAAATTTCTGCCAAGCATGCACATTTGCACGCACTGACTTTGTCATTAAGGCGCACATGTCAGCACACACTCTTTGAACCCAACCAGGAAAACCAGCCGTCCCTGAAATAGCTCACATCTATGATATACGTCCCTTTTGGAAATATATACACGCTCAGCTAAATCGTATAATCATCAAATCCAAATGCCGTAAGTGACAGTTTTGGCTCCAATACGTGACACAACTTATATAGAGAGATGTTTTTATATTTTTGGTGCAGTGGCTACTAATCCCGACTCTGTGAGTCGGATCATTTTTAATGAGAAAGTCATACTTCAGCAGTTATTGTTGAGCTGTCAGGACTGGACCGGTCACACTGAGTCATCGGCTAAGCAATGAACACAACAGAATCACCCCGGGTGAAAGAAAAAAAAGCCTCTTGTTCTAGTTGTAATGGAGCTCTCTGCGCTTCAGTCAGCATGTAGCAACCCATAAAACGCATTAAAGGCTTACTCATCACATAGCGCAGATAAGACTTGGTGGAACGGAGAGGAACATGAGGATAGAAAGCCAATTATCTGAGAGGTGGAGGTGGAGATTTACAACTAAGATGGGTCTCCTCTTCAAACAAGGAGCCAAGTTGTGATTCTTGGCTGCTCAGACTGCACAAGTACCAACTCCAGTAGAGGTTTTAGTGTTTTTTCTGGGTATTAGCAGCCATGACGAACAGTCAGAAAGACAAAGGGGCTCTCGTTACAGCCCCGTCACCAGAAGTCAGTGTGTGAGAACGGGAGGTCGCACAAACTTGCACTCCTGACGAACAGCTTCAGTTTAAAATTGAATTGGTCTCCTGAGAAACCAATGAAACCTGCGTTGAGATTATTTTTTATTTGCAACAATAAAACCTTAACGTAAATGGTATTCATGCGTGTGACCATTAAGAGGAGAAACACAACAGAGGCAGGTGTCCTGGAGCAGCACTTCTAATGGTTTTAATGGACAGCCTCTTGAGAGGAAGGTAATCAGAGCCAGGAGGATGTGATTTGACCTCATTGTCATCTGGCTTTGTCCCAATGTAACCCCGGGCTATGAGGAAGCCATACTCTTTTTTTGGGGTAATAAACGCTCTACTGGCTAGAAGTCCTTTTTCCAGGTTAGTGATGCCCTGCGATCGGTCCATCATGAGACGTCGTGGTGCTGGTTTTGTTTATGGATCTCGGCTAATTATTCAGAGTGGGCTGCTATAAAACCGCTCGGTCTAAACAACGGCAGCTCTATTTAGGGAGTCAGTGATGCAGACTGCGGCTTGATTTATTCATTAACGGTCAGACAGTTGCTCCGTGGTATCGGGTGTAATTGCAGTCGGGTAGGGAGGCAATGTAAAATGTCAAAGAGGAAGTCCTGGAATGCAGCACATAGTCATGGGAGATAATCAGGCAATCATTTCTTTTTTTAAGGGCATGGGGGCCGCGGGGGGGGGGTGTTTGACGAGTGGAAGAAAAGCTGAAACACCCTGACCGAGTCGCCAGTAATACTTTGACAACAGTTGCGGAGTCCACTTTTTCTTGATGAAGCACTGCTATTATCCCCCTCTAGTAAAAAAGGTGATTATATATTTGGACGGTCCTTAAAATTCCTCTTGAGTTTTCCTTTCTCCCACCGCCCTGCTGCACTTAAACTTCACACTCCTGCCCTTCAAACGACGCTGCTAGCATCAATAAACGTGCTTCATGCAGCGTCCCCAACTAATCGCTGAGAACAGTGCATGGCCTATTTCTCATTTCCTGTCCCGTTTGTGTCCGTGTGTCCAGCTGTCTGGTCAACCAGCAGGAGAGAAGTTTAGACAGTTCTACAGACAGTAGAAGAAGTACAATAATGCAAAAAGACGTCATTTAACTAAAAAGCACCAACTAAAGAAAATAGAAAACATCAGCAGGGAGGCGGCTGTCGTTACCTTGGATACGAAGCAGTCTGCGATGGCAACGGGGTCAGCGTTGCACTTCTCAAGATCATGAAGAAGATCCCTGAAACAAACAAAGTGCTCAAATAAAAATACGTATTTGATGGCAGAAATCTGCACGCACAGTTTACGGCATCTTGACACATAAGAATATAAACTTCTCTCCCACGATTCATTAGCCTTGACAGAAACAACGTCTTATGGTACTTGGCCCTGAATAGATGAGAAAATGCCATGAGTTCATACAGGCAGCTCCTGTGTGTGTAGTTGTGTATGTGTGTGTCTTTGCACACTGAGGAAGAAAAAACAAAAACCCACTTTTGGAGTTATTGTCTCATGGCTGAAGTATGAGGTCATCGCGAACGGCTTAAGCTGCTTTTATGTTTCCTTTTACTGGCAAGTTTGTCTGAGCATGACAGCTGAGAAATGGATCGGAGCAGAGAAAAGAGCGTGTGCGCGTTCGCGTCCCCGGACCACCGTGGGTGGCGACGCACCGGGATGCTCAGCTAGCTACCTCGGCTTAGACCGGTGCCAGTGGGGACAAATATGCAGACGGTGTCACACTAAGACACACACACACACACACACACACACCTGACAGCCACAATGCTCCTGCAGAAACTAACAGGTGGTCCCCCCAGTTTCACTACTCAAAATACCAGTGAAAAGTCTGAGGTTTAAGATAATCAAGCCTGATTAGACTTTAGCGGGTCTTTAAAGGGGGTCTCTACCGATCTTTCAATCCGTTACAATGTAAACGCAGCGTTAAGTCTCAGGCCCCGTGAGTAGGTTGTACCTGTTAAAGTGGTAGATGTCCCGGATGTTGCCAAAGAGGGAGCCTTTATCCTCAGAAATCAAGGCCAGCTGAGACTGATTGCTGATACACTCCAGGTAGTCCTGTGGGGAGAGAGAGGACAGAGTCATGACAGAGCAGTAGCCAGCAGCAAAGGCACCGATTGTTTTACACGACCGCTGCGGGCTGGAAGTCATTCTCATTGCACTTCATTCCTTCCAACGGTAATTCATTTGCCGTTATTGTTTCACATATAATCTTTGCCCTCAATAATGTCGGCGTCATCGCGGCCTTGAGTCAATAAATCACGAAAACAGTTACACAGGAAGAACACTTGAAACAGCAGAGCACGCACATCCGCCCCCCCCCCCCCCTCCATGTCATGGGGGGCTGTATTTACATTTCAAATTGAGAGCAGGTGCAGGTAGAGGGAAAGGGAGGAAGCATCCAGTGAAGAAATAGTTTTCGAAACAGACCACAGTCTGCAACTGGGCAGGACAGACGTTACGACACTGAGAAAAGTACTGGGCTGCTCTGAACGCCCACCCACGCCGGTCATTTCAACACACACACACACACCTTGTAAGAGACGTATGAGGATAAAGATAACCTCTTTCTGCTCGCTCCCGGGTCTCATTGTCTGAAATCCGGTCCATCATTCTCAGTATTACTACAGTAGCTGATCCTGAGCAGTGATTTGAATTAGTTTGGTTGGAAAAATTGCAATGCAAGATGTAAACAAGTGAAAGACTTTACTTATCTCAGCTAAAACAAGGACCGTAGACTGACAGATGTAAGCCATCGTGGAGGTTTTGAGGTTAAAAGGTGAAACAGGACCTTTAGGCCAAGATTTGGGTTTTGAGAATCGGAGTAACAGAATAAGACTAACGGACGTGTTGGTGGAGATGTTTGGGGGTCAAGTCAAAGGGTCATGTTAAGAATTTGTCTTCTGTCGGAGATAATGTGTAATGTGATGCTTTATTAGCCGCAGGGTCACACACCTGACTTGGCCTGACCCGTTCAATCATCACATTCAGCCAAAGCCTGACGCAACACACACACACACACACACACACACACACACACACACACACACACACACACACACACCTACGTACTCCCATCAGACATCACATGTAAAAACGTTTTCTCACATTAACCATTATCCTCCGCAAGCACAAGCACAAGCACAAACACAAACACAAACACACACACCTGAACACCAAAACCGACCCCTTACTCCAAGGTTATGCATGGTCAAGTTATTCCATCCAAATCTAACTACTTTCAATGTCTCTGCCAGTCCAGAGATGTTCCCTTCAACCTGAATTTCCAAATTCCTGGCCAGCTTCAAATGGCTTGGTGATGCGTTAAGGGGAAAAGACATGGGGAGGAGTAGGGAAAGAGGGATCAGAGCTTTGTCTTTGAGGTTGTTTGTGGGTGACAGTCTGGCCTCATTACGCACACTGATAGGGCCGAAGGGGGAGGGGGGGTGGGGGGGGCGATCACGCAGAACTAACAAACACTGCCGAGCACAGAAGTGAGCAGCGGCCCCGAGGGTTCAACACACTGCAACTTAGGGAAAGACGGGCAAGTAGAAAAGCAAATAAGATAGACGATTTGGGGGGGGGGGGGGGGGGGTTGTCTGTGCCTGCAAGCCTGTTGTCACATTTGCACTTGTTCAGTGAAGTTGCAGTGCGCGGAGCCTTCGTGGCCTCCCTGGAAACATCCACTCATCCGCCAACCTGCAAACCGCGTGATGCTGACATGTACTGTGATTCACGCTCACAGCTTACACATGGTCAGGCGCCTGTGTGTGCGTGTGCGTGTGCGCCTGGACCACAACACTGCCGGTGACAGACGAAGCACAGGTGAGCCCTTGGGAGTCCGGGTAAATATTTGTGTTAAAGCCGTCACACCCTCTTCTACTGCAGGAAGCAGGACGGGCAAAGGGCTGCAGCACCGGCTCGTATGGGACGCTGCTGATAATAGATAATAAATGCGCAACTTTTTTTCCACACTGTGTGTAAACCGCCTTGTTAAAAGCGCAGGTCGCACAGATACAATCTTTGCATCCATCCGTCCCCTCTGTGCACTCACTGGAACCGTCATTAAAAGGAGTGAAGAAAAGCTAAATGCACGTGTCTTTCTCTAAAGTAATGGTAAAGAATTAGCTGTCTTGCCGTGTAAGTGTGGTCTTGCAGGGCTGGGTGGTCTGCTTCCATAGTGGCAATAGGTGGTCCGCGGAGCGGAGAGTTATTAAGAACAGCTCATAAGCTCTGTTCAGTGTTTTCTTAACCTACTTTAGACATTGTTATCTCAGAGCTAAATCCCTTCACATACCTTCCTCTATCTCTACCCACTTCCCTCACCTTCCAGTCCCGAGGAGGGGAGGAATAGAGGAGCGGGACAGGTCGGGACATCAATCAGGGGTGACAAAGACCATACCTCACTCCCGCTATTCATCCCGTCTCTTGGGAATAAGAGTTTCCTGCTCTCTTTTGACAACAGACCTTTTTAACCCTAAATAACAAACAAGTCCAAATGCACACATACACACACACACACACACACACACACTGGTCCATAAACAGGCCGCCTAGAGGGGGGGAGGAAGCACTATTACGATAGAGGATTATGGAAAAAGGTGGGCAAAGCTCCAACACATGCCGGCTTATACACAGATGCAAAACAAAGCAATTTGCACGCAAACGTGTTGTCATTCTACACCACGATCAATCCAAATTAAGCTGCAGAATGTAAAGGCCAAACACACATCACATGTATGCACCGCAGCTTTACAGAGAACCAAAAAGAGCTGAACACAGGAAAAAAGAGAAAGGAGATCGACCTTTGATGCAAACCACCAAACCCAAATCTTAACAAAGCCGCTTAATGCACTGACTGGAGACCACATGTGCCCTTGCAGTTCAAAGCGGGTATTTATTTGAGTGTGTGCATACAGCATTGTCTATGTGTTTAAAGCAGAACCGTGTGCCTCTGTGTGCAGTCATACCGGTGCCGTGTAACTTGGCCACACCCCTCATGCAAGCGCACGGGGCCTCGTTGTGTCGCCGGTTTCCCGGTTGTGCGTGTCACACACACGCGAGGGGAAAGCACAAAAAGCTAAAGGATCAGGTGACACAGAGCAGCATCTCCTGGGGTTCCACCGCTTCTTGGGCGTCAACCGGGTGAGCCGGGAAACATTTCAAAACCGGGACCTTTGAAAGATTTTTATTTCCTTAATAATAAGTTTCTTCAAGCTAAATGAAAAATGCTAATAAAGCATTGAACTCAAGATGTAAATCCTTACACAGTTTAATGTAATAGCAGGTGATGGTTCCTCACCTCCACAATGCTGCGCAGGTCCTGGACGTAGGTTCTCTCTGTGTCCAGTATCTCCTGCACCACCCGGTCCACATACGTCCTGGGTCCCTGCACCTGACCCGTTGGCTCTCCTGGTCCATCTGGACCAACCTCGGGCTCCGAATGTTCCGTCAGAGTCTGTCCCTGTCTCCCTTGCCCCCGCCCCGTTTCCACCCGTCCCTCATTTCTGTTGTCTTCCTCCCGGCACCCCAGCTGCCGGGCGGGGACCAGCTCCAGCCGGATCGCCCCAGAGTCCCGGTCCGGCTGCGCCGGGTTGCAGTGCGGGGCGGCGACCAGGGCGGAGCGGCTCCCCAGCGAGCAGTGACTGTCGCGGGACGATGCTGAGGAGGAGGTAGAGCTGTAGCTGATGGGCCGCTCGGCGCTGTCGGGAGAGGAGTCCATGCTGAGGGCGGAGCAGTAGCGCGAGGAGGTGTGGCGGAAGGCCGGGTTGCGGAGGCAGCGGGCCGGAATGTCAACGGAGCTCAGGGCCGAGCCGGGGTCCGGGACTTCAGGGAGAGGAGGAAGCGCATCAGGCAGGTAGTTGTAGTCGTCTAGAGGGGGAAATGTTGTGGTCAGTCAAACACATGACAAATGTATAACGATACTTCAAATATCTAAATAGCTCCTGCAAAAAAACAAACATTTTCTATTCTGTCTGTTCTATTCCATTGTTGTCTCAGTGGCTCCAAGGAAACGCTTGCATACAGGATAGATGTTGTTGCCGTTTGCAACAATGACGTTACGACCAGAAGAACAAGACCAAAAGAACAGCGCCCGTGTCCTGCTCAGTATCGAACATAAATATTTAGAAAAGTTAGATTAGGTCTTTTAGGCAAAGTTGCATTTGTTTGATCGTAACTATATGACTCCGTAACGGTAAAATTAAAATCAAGTTCACACATGAGACAGGCACCGACTGAGTTATTTGTTTTCCCCAAACTACTCGCTGTATGTAACTCCCAACAGCTACAACACCAATTTCATATTCCTACAGTGTTATTCTGTTTAGCATCCCAATTCCTGACATTCTAGCTGACCACAGTTTGACTGACCACCCTCCATACAAGGACCACCAGCCCTCCCAGATTTCTACTCAAAGAAACCTTTGATTTCTAATATATTTCTGAAAACGGCGAAGCTGTGTGTGAGAGAGAGCCTTTTTGCAGCAGGACAGAAAAAAAATTAAGTTTAATGACAGGATTAGGAGTGTAATGCTGAGAACACTCCACTCTGAGGCAATGAATGAGAGCCCTATTAGGGTGGAGGAGAGACAAGTGTGTGTGTGTGTGAGTCTACAGGAGTCTATTTTGCGCCAGGCCGGTGCCGCTGCTCAAAAGCGTTTACCGGCTCCCAAGGCCCCCCCACATGCAGCGTATCAGACGGCCCTCCGGGTTTCGCCTCGATGTTTTCCAAGGTCCGGCTCAAACAGAAACGCCAGCTTTGATGGGAAGAACCGGGAGAAAAATCAACAGAGCGGAAAAGCAAAGGGGAGGACGGCACGAGGGGGCCTCATACCAGCTCAGCGGGGAGTTTGACACCAGTCTTCATCATCAAAGCCCGAGACGCCGGTGAGCCGGCAGCACTGCTGTTGTGGCAACATTTGGATCCGATGCCTCACAGGGCAGCGTCGCTCTCTCTCGCCGCCAGCAACGCCGGGCCGAGGCTAACCCTCGCCCCGCCTCGCTTCAAAGCATCCAAGATCACAGGCACGAAAGACATGAAACGTGAAACCGAGAACACGCTCAAAGAATCTCTCACCTTTCAAATAGGTGCCATGGAGCTCTTTTTATGACATGGCGACGCCTCTTTTGAAAGCACCTTAGCAGGCGGCTCGACCGTTTGAACGGTCTGTGATGGAGAGATCACAGGTTTGATAGCGGCAGCCATGACGATGTTGTACGAGAAGATGGGTTGGACTCTTTTCCCAGGAATTCACTGAGTTTTCAAAAGGCGATTTGTATCCTTTCAATCTGCTGACATGATCGCAGATTGTTTTCAACAAAATAATGATGTACTGTGCCGGCTTGGAGTATAATGTTCACTCTCCTTTTACCGCGTTTTTTTGAAGGCTCCACTTTCTACACCAGCGGCCGCTTCTCGCTTCACTGCTATGCGGAAAAACAGGAAGGAATTAGAGCATCCAAAAACTGAGATGGCACGAAATCTGTTTCCTCAGACATGTTTGGAACGGGTTCACCAAGCATGCGTGTCCATCCGTACAAAAATCGGTCCCAATCCTGACCCACTTTCTTTTAACAATTACAGATCAGAGAGGAGAAGGAATCCGGTGAGTGAAAACAACACAGTCTTGGTTTTTGGATGAGCGATACACTGCTTTCAAGTTAGCGTACACAATAAACAAAGGCTTTTATTAAATCACACACCGGAACATTAATAGGTAACATTTTCTTTGACAAATTTGTAATATATCCACCCGTATCACTATTACATCTATTCTGTGTGTGTGCGCGCGTGTGAGTTTCACACATAACGCATTCAGTTTATCGCCCCAAAGATAACGCTAACTGAGCTAATAACTTAATGGTGCAACACCATCAATTTCAGCTAGATATGAGACGGCAGAGAGTGTACAAGTGCAACATGAGTGCGCGCACACCTACACACACACAAACTGTGTTTCCGTTTGCCATGAAACTCGAACACAACAAAGGGAGATTGCTCCATCTTGTGTTTACCTAGCCCCTCCTTCCTCACCTTCCAGCTACATGTTTGGGGCACTCCCCGGCCGTTTCCTGGGTGAATTGGCTCATGCACACAGACACACACACACACGCACACACAGTTACCTGCTGTCCAGATTATGTTCAACCTGATCCTTGTAAATGATCTCTAATTATGCTCCTTAGCATGCAGGTTGGGACTGATTCTCCTCTGTGTGCGTGTGTGTGTGTGTGCACCAAGGATTAGGATACTGTGAGATACCAGAGAGAGAGAGTGAATCCGTGAGCGCCTGAACAACTTGGCTTCAATCTCTCCGGCTTTCATTTAACACGACAAAGACAAAAGAGTTGAAGAGTCGATTACTTTTACGTGATCCGATTACAATGTATTGATCTTGAATTAGTATTTGACCGAAAAAATCTCAACACAAAGTCCATTTAGTGGCTCTTCTGGAGCTTCTGGTCATATCAAACCCCCGTATTTGCAGAGAGAAAAAGTTCCCAATTTGTCATGGGAACATAAATGTTAAAATCTCAACCTGCTGTCACACAATTAAAAGCCACTAAATTGACTTGTGGCACTTTAATACTGCACAATTACAGCTGAGACTGAAACAGCAATCAAGCCAGAGCCAATGATCATCGGTGTCTGCTCATTCAAACATGTGCACGTATGTGATGTACGAGGCTGCAGTCAATCCGACAAGGCTCACTGCTGGTCCAGCCGTGTTTAATGACTCGCGCTGCACTTAAAGCGTGCACTTCAGCCGGGCTCTTTACGGTCCCTTGAAGGGCTCTCTATGCTGGAGTGGTCAGCAAACAGCCGTCACCGGCACCGTGGCCTCTTTACGGCCCCCGGCGCTCATCACTGGTAGCTCGAACAGCACAAACGGCCCTCAGAGTGTTTCGTAATGGGCATGTGAACGCCCCACGTAGACATCTAAACCACAGGCAAGTTTAAATATTTGAAGGCATCGTGTCATTTGGAGATGAGCGCTAAAAAGTCCGAAAGAAAACAATCTCAGTGTTGGGTTTAAAACACGTGTAATAAACTCACAATGTGAATCCAGCAACAAAGCCCACATGCGACATCCAGGGAGTATTACTGCAGCAATAAAACACAGCCCTGTAAAATCAAAGAGAGGATTTCATACTGAAAGGAATGCAACTTTGGAAAATACCCCCCGGTTTGGCTCACTCTCAAGGCTCACATTGGATTCAGCCGGACTGTGAAAGGCAGTGTTGCAGGGAGGACTGTCGCGGAAGAGAGGGTGCAGTTCAGCGTCAATTCGGAGAGAAGGAATGAGTCTAGTGAGCGATGCCACGGTTTGAATTACGCTACATTGGCCGTGGATTTACTCGCAGTTCTACTTGTGCTGCATTGGTGGTCCAAAATGAAGGGAAGGGTTCGTTTTAGCGGTCTTACACAATCCAATTTGATGTAACTCTAATCTGGCAAATGAGAAGTGACGCTACGAGAGCTTTCCTCTTGGTGCCCATTGTGCATCCAACAAAACTACCCGCAAGCAACAGCAGCCAAAGCACGATCCACAGGTACTCACTGCGCTACAAAGCCGTAAAACCACTCGATTTGTGCACTAAATAAATTCACTATGAGCACGAAAAGAAGAGCGAGAGCAACACGGTCACTTATAACATGGCATCAGTGAGGAGAGGTAAAGACATCACGTAGCGACCCCTCCATATGCTCACTCCTCATGCCTTATCCAGCAATAACAGTTGCATCCAGCGTCTGCTTTGAGTCTTGCCATCTTATTTTTCCATATGCCATTCATTTCTTCCCATTTCTTCTATTTCTATTTCGGTTAATGTTATAAATATGTTTTTGGCAGCATGAAGTCCCTCAATGTTTGCAGTGTCACATGAGCTCCACTAAATATCCCTATGGGGTCAAATTATACCATGCATATATTTAATATGAATGTAATCAGCTATACAGTAGAACGTCAATGCAATGTGAACACATTTAACACTCATGCACATATCTATGAGGATATCACAACGCACAATGTGTATCTTATGGGAGCATTTAAAAAAACTTTAAGTTGTTTCCATTTCTGGCTGAATGCTAAATTATGTTCAATTAAAAGATTTCCTCCAAAATTTAAAGATGAATTAAAATGGAAGGGTGACTTGAAAAATTAAACAGATTTTAAAAAACAAACAATGCAAAGCCAGAAAACTTAAGCAGACCATATGAAATGATGCCATATCTGTCCGCATGAGGAAGACATTTAATAAAACAAGAGTTCAATCTGCCTTCAACTGTTGGCCGCTGAGGAGCACAACAACTAAATGAGTTGGAATAAAACTGCTGTGATATTTGTCTGCAAATACCCAACATTTGAAGGAAAATACCAAAGCTTTTGTCCAAGTCAGGACGTGACCACACACTTAATTAACTTTGTTTGTCTGTTTGTGTTCTTGTTTACGCTATGAAGACCAAATGGCAACTGAGTTCAATTCCATGCAGCTCATTGCTGCCTTTTTACAGTCTTCCATCAAGAAGGAGGATGGATTGTTTTTGTGGAAGGTTGGAAGCAAAAGCGTCTCAGTACAAGTTGTACTCCATTGTTTTTTGCCTTCGCTTTGGCAGCATCTTGGGAGCGCTGCAATTTAAAAAGACAACGTCATGGAGAAACGTGGTGGGAGGAGGACATGTGCGACTGGGAGAGAGTGAGAAATGTGGAGGGGAGGACCTGAAGGAATGAAAGTAGGAAGATCAGATGAGAAAAAAGTTCAAAAAGGTCAAACACCCACTCCCTTGCTTATTTTCTTTTCCATTTCCCACTTGCTCGGTCTCATTTTGAATCCAGTCTTTTGTTGTACATTAACCCTGAGAAGTATTCTGCCGAATGATCTCGTCATCCTTAAGAAGTAAATACAAAAAACACGCTTCTGAGGGAATTTGTTCCCCGCAAGCTGAACAAAGCACGTTTTTTTTTTTTAGGGCAAGGCCTCACATCTTCCGCTGCGTCCACTTAGAGGTCAGTCCCCGATTCTGATAGAGACGCAGTCCTGATCTCAACTGACGCTAAGGACCTTAAAGTGTCACTCACAATTTCACAGCGCAGCCAAACGAGGAGCCGAGAGAGAAAAAGAGGGCGGGCGGAGGCGGGCGAGAAGGAGGGACGAGGAGGATCGCATCGGGAGACGGGAGGCGCGCCAACCGGCGCTGGCTGGGTTGTGCATTATAATGCAGATGTTTGCAGATGTAGAGGGAAAAAGAGACCAATTTCTCTGCAAAACAAGCTGCACAAGACGATGTCAAGGCTGCGTTTGAACCACCTCGACACACGCTGAGACTGGTTAAGACCGAGGTTTAGAAGTGTGACTTAATAGACTCCTGTGGCTTTCATTGCCTCACAAAACATGCTCAAAGTAAACACACACACACACACACACACACACACACACACACACACACACACGTGCACACACAGCTGGGAGGCTAATTAGCAACAAAAGGCTTTTTTCTCACAATAAACTAAAAGCATTGAAACATCGCAGGCGGTGGCATTCACGTATTTGATGTACAAAGATCATCCCCTCATGTTCAGGTTGTGTTTCGGAGACGCGAGTTAAATCCCAGCGACGAGTTAAGAGCTCCTCTGTTTGTTGTTGGACATCAGCGAGGAATGTGCCGCATGGGTTTGGCCCACGGCAGCGGCGTTCAGCCTCTGTGGGGAAAAAATGTCCACCTGCAAACTTATATACACCCCGTTTATATTTCCGGACACTGACGCCCTGGCTGAACGCGCCCCTCGGCCCTCCCTTGTTATTTGACCCGATTGGATTGCGGCCCAAAGCTCGCAGCTGGACTCGGCCCCCGCTTCAGTCTCTTGCCGTTCAGTCCTGTGTGGACACAGCAGCGTGAGATTAAAGAACTATTAATTAGTTTTCTATATTAGGCAGATTACTCCAAAGGGGATCTGCCCCCGCCATTCTGCACCCGTCCACCCTCGACAGCTTTGAGTGTGTGTGTGTGTGTGTGCGCGTTGGAGGGGGAGGGGGGGAGGAGGAGAGGGACGGAGGGGTGCATTGTCTCCGGCACCCCTGAACCAAAGACTTTGCTCTAAACAGTCATTACCCCCCCACTCCCCCATCCGCCCCCTCCTCTCTGTTCGGCTCCCCTCTATCCCCATTTGTAGCCCCCCCCCCCCCAACTGCTGCCCTCAAGGCTCTAATTTGGGTCACCGGCTGCAGAATGGCATCTCAACACTCGGTCAAACCCACACCCGGCAAAAGGAAACCGACACATGTGCTGGCCCGAAGAGACAGAAACATCTCTGGGTTTTTAATCACATTATTTTAGCAAATATTTAGTGAGAAACAAACCATAAGATTTCTGCAAAGCAACATGAGTAACATGAAGATCCACATGATCGCGAAAGCTGCGTGCACCAAAACGCGCAGAATCATTGAGAATTTACCCCCCCCGGTAAAGCAAACATGCTCCTTTCTGCATCGGGGGGGGGGGGGGGGCGCGCACCTTGTTCCTACAGCTGTACTGCAGAGAGACGGACGCTGCAAAGGCACTTCACACAGCGCTGTCAGCCGAGGAAAAGATATCACACACACACACACACACACACACACCGCCCAAAAGCGCCGCTGAGGCAAACAGACATCACCGGCTTGTAAGCGGACCTTTAGTTTATAAGTTGCCGTCTGCAGTTTGAGCAGACGCCCCTTGAAGAGGACTACTTTTTGACATAGATTTTTGTTGTTTGTTTGTGATGTCATACTTCTTATCCTGATCATCGGTAGCTTCGTGAATTAAGGCGTGCAAACACAGCATATTTTATTCTCCACAATTTGAGCCTGAGGCTTGTAGACATGCAGTGCTTTTGACATAAAAATCTAGTCCCACCACATCACTGAATCACTTCACCTGAGGAGAGAAACTTGTGTCTATAATCTGCACATGCTGGGAAACATCATTGAACCTATTTGAAGTAGAAGAAGAAAGGTTGCTTCTTACCGGTAGGCATTGTGGTTTTCTGGCTCCAATTTACCAGCAATGAGACTGAATCAGTTTTTGTTTGTTTTTTAGATTTAAAAAAGGAAAAACAGGATTTCTTGAGCAGGTCACATATCCAAAGTATTCCCAACCCTGTTTCCCAGCAGCCTGGACGGATTTCCTTAGGTTTCCTAAATCATTGCGAGTCCTTTCTTCTGGGAGCAAACGTGCAGTCCGCTCCACCAAGATACACACTGGAGCAAACACTCTCAGGTTTTCTCCTGCACGCACAGACACACACACACACACACACACACAGGCGCACACACACACAAACACACTCCCCTGGCTGATGTCTTTTCTTTCTCTCACTTCAGTTTGCTAAGGATCTCCTCTGTCTGAATGCCTCTCTTTCTCCCTCCCTCTCTCCTTCGGCAACACATCCACCGCATGCGTGTGTGTTTCTAAAAGTGTTCATGTGTGTGTGTGTGTGGGTGTGTGTGTGTGTGTCAGAGTGAATGGCCTCTGCTCTCTACTGCTCCCTCCCTGCTGGGTATTCCCCTCCCCTTGACTCCTCCTCCCTCGCTCCCCGCAGCAAATTACAAGGAGCTGGGAGTTCCTCCTCTCCTTTTTTCCCCCTCTTCTTTTATCTCCCCCCACCTCATCTCCCCCGTTTCATTACGGCCTCTTCTTCGCCCCCCCCAAAATCTAACTTTTAAGCTGGGTTCGTAACGCTTGCAGGGTGTGTGCGTCTGAACCGCTGCTGTTGGCGCACGGCTCCAGAGATCACACACGTATACACACTTTACAAGGAGGTGAGGGGGGCTGAGGGGGGTGTTACGGCTGATCAATAGAGCCGGCTCAAACAAAAGCTCCTCGTCCACTGCACCGCTCATTGTGTCCCACATCAGAGGGAGGCCGGACTGGTTTGGGCTTTTCTTTTTCTTTCTTTTTTTTTCAATCCCTTACTCGGTGAAATAAACATGTTTAACAAGCTTTTACACAAATAGTATTTAAGAAAACGTGGCAAACTTCTCAGTGCTGATCTGTGTTTTAAGGCCCACTCTTATGTTCAATTCCGCTTCACAGTCATCGTCGTCATCGGGGGGTTTATTTTGTCATGGGCTTGAGACTGAAAGAGATTACCGCCAGCTTTCCAACCGGCATCACCACAGCATGGGCGGCGCATGCAAATGTGTAATGTTACACCTCCATCCACGATGGCAGCACCCCGAAGGCCTCCGGGCATTTGCTCTCGGGCTGTTTGTTCAAGCTACAGATTGTGCTCGAGCATTTGTGAATGAAATTTCGACATTAGAATGCTGGAAGCGAACAATCGGGAGTGGAGAAATCACGGCGTACGGAGGAGGAAGAAGACCGCCACGGCATTTGACACAACGCTGTGGCTGGTTCACTAATAATATGTATTAAATGCCAACTTTTGATACTTGATTTCCCAAAGCAACAATCTACTGAGCTAGGAATTGTTTATTTGTGGAACTAAAATCAATCAATAATTTGTTAGTAAAAAACCCCAGAAGAATGAGAGGAATGTTTGGCAAAATAAACAAATGCTTAACAGAAATATCTTTGTTCTTATCTAAGGACCCCTCACAGGGGTCCCCATCCAAAGGGTTGGAAGCCTGTCCTCTAAACTCGTTTCATTTCAGAAATCACTTCTGGTTCGGCTAAGCGTCCCGTAAAGAAGACACACGTGAGACAATGGGCCCTTAGTCTCACGCACTAAAGCAAATGTGTCGACTATTTGTCGCCGCTCTTTAAAGACAGTCACTGGTCCCAGCAGCATGAGGTCCTGCTTACACCCCCCCCCCCTTCCCCCCTTTCTCCTCACCATAAAATAATAGAGAGCCACTGGACTCTCCCCTCTCTCGCACACACACACACACACACACACACACACAACCTGAAGAAGCACGACTCCTCCCTCTAAAGGTCTGAGGGTCCGTTGACCCACGAAGCACCTAAATCTCCACTCCCAATCCAAATACTGTCCACCTCCCCCTACCACCTCTAACCCCCCTCGCTCCAACACACACACACACACACACAATGGGCACCTCTAGGTCGGCAGCGTCTAAACTCCTCGGTTCAGCCAAGCACGACCTGTCGATGACAGAAGCATACGGCGGCAGCGCGGCTCATCTGATGCCCCCCGCGTGCGACCAGAGCAACAATATTGTTCCTCTTTTTCTGGGTATGATGATCGCTACACGAGTTGCTACCCACGTGGAGACGGTAGGAGAGTAAGAGGGGAGACGGAGAGGCTAGAGTAGAGAAAGAGTGGTGATATAAAGCACAGATTAGTTGGTTGTTTTGACTACAGATTTGACACAGCGAAAAGAAAACTTCCGCTAAGAGTTCTTATCCGATCCCCAACTACAGCAGCTTGTGGCAAGTACTCCAGTGATGATCCTTATGGATATTATGTGTTGATTATAATTCATTATTGGTCATCAATAGTCTTTAAAATTATTTTAATTTGAATTAATTTTAATTTTTTAATTTTTACTATAAAAAAGTACGCTAAGAAGCTAGAGCCAGGAGGTCGTTAATGTAGCTCAGCATAAAGACTGGAAACATAGTGGTGGGAATAGTAATCATTGCATCTCATTTGTTAAAGCAATGCATCAACAATTAGTGAAAGATGCTGTTAAGTTGCATGATGGGTAATGTAGGATCCAATGTTCCACATTCAAAACAATCTCTAATCTTTTCTTTAATCTGTCCATCAGAAAGTTCCCAGACTTCATAGAGGGGCTCTGCTCAACAATCAAAATGTGAATTGACTGACTACTTTCTGCACTGCTTGCAGTCAAGTCAATAATACATTTTCCACCACGCAGGGCGGCCGGTGCTCCTCGCCGCTGCCCCAACTCTCCTCGCTCCCTCAACTCAGACAGCAGATTTCCCAACAGGCCTCTCTCCTTTTCACGGCTCACAACCAGCTACACACGGACAAGCACCCTCCCAAACTCACGCCAAGCACCCGGAGGGACAGTTTGAGAGTTTGCCGAGTTGCCAAGATGATCGGGAGCCACAGCGCCGCGGTGGTCGCTATGACGACCGCGAGGCATTCATCACCAAGGCCGGGCGGCATGTGGAAGGACAGTGAGGGAGGGAGGGAGGGAAGAAAAATACTTATTGTGAACAAACCCACTCCATTTCACACAACACTTGGGCAACGCAAACAGTGACGCGGGGCACAGGGTTCATACATACTACACTTTTACTGGTGAGCGCACACACACACACACACACACACACACACACACACACACACACACACACACACACAATCACTTGCTTTCCAACAGTATTGTAAACTCCTACTTAAAATACTACAGCCTATTAACATGTTTCAGTGTGTGTGTGTAATCAGAAATAAAAACTGTCCTAGTCCACTTAAACCTCTTCTGGAGGGAGGGGGTTTGCAGGTTGGGTGTTGTTGCTGTGAGCAGCGTGTGTGCGTGTGTGTGTGTGCGCGTGCATGTGAAATCAGTTTGTCAGTGAAGTGAACGCTGTTTCTGTGGTAACCTACGCAGCACATTTCAGGACTAGACGGAGGACACACAGTCCGATAGATTGAGACTCAGGCTCAGAGAGACTGTGACTGATGGCAGTGGTTTGTGTGTTGAGGGGTCATTCATATACAGTTTCCCCCTCCCTCTGTGACCGTGTCCGTCTTTGTCACCAGCGAGATGGATCACCTGCAGACACACTCTGTCTCGCGCGAAAAAACAAACACACATTCCTTAAGTGCCAGAAAAGGGTTGATAGGTTTCTTGGAAATAAACCATAAAACAAGAAACATAAGAAAACTAAATCAACCAGAAAGAGTAAGTGCAAAACATGCAATAGGTGTACTTGTTGATTATTATCGTGCAGCTGGCTTCTTTTTTGGGGGGGAGGATATTTGATTATGGTCTTACTAACCAACCAGTGAATTGCTAAAGCTAGAAGCAGGTAAGACTTTTCCCAGCGATTCAAAAACATGCTAATTCATAAGGAATGTGACAAGTGGGGTTCAAAGAGAACATCTGTATCAGGCCGATGGATGGAAAGAGACTTTTAGCTTAGTTTTAAAATGGTGAATGGAATGTACTCGTGTGTCGACCACTCAGAGCACTTTAACTGGACGTGATTCACCCATTGTCAACTTGGCGATGCAATGCAGCACACATTTGCTGCATTGGATCACGAGAGTCCATAAATCATGAAGTGAGCTGCAGCCAACAAGAGCCGGGAAGAGACTTTCATTTTCCGTCTAAGTCCCTCTGCGTGGAAAGTCTGCATTATCCTGTATTGATTTTCCAGATTCAGGGACGGTGTTCCTATGCGGCAGCAACCGTCTGGTCGCAGAACCAGGACAAGTCCAGGAATTCCGGACGCCATCCAGAAACCACCCTGAGGCAACGGTTTCAGCAGGAATACCTCAAAATTGTCCCGGATGAGCGTCCAGGCGAACAAGGAGCGTCTTCGCCGCTCAAGCAGACTAAACAACAGCGACACAGAAATAACTACAGCTGCTTCGTCAACAGCGAACCGGGTCAACAGCCGCCGCTAATGATAGCGCAGGGTGGCACCGCGGCCATAGCGGAACCCGGGAAAAACATTTAGGATGGGAGATAATGTCAGTTGAACTATGCAGCGAGTGGATGTTCATATTAACAAAACAAGAAGAAGATCACAGGGAAAAAAAGAGGGGGAATAAAACAAGGAAATATAACTTCCATGTCTCATGAGTTAATGTATTTGGCTGCAGGGATTGTGAATAGAAATGTCTCTCATCAACATTATCAACATTTTATGAAGTGATACATTGTGCTTGTTATTTAAATTGAGTTTGCGCAGTGAACAGTGCATCTCCAATATGGAAAGGAAGTTGTGTGCTGTATGTGTGTTTGCAGAGTTGCTGTGTGTTCAGTGAGCATGTGAGCATATGCGGCGGATACTCGGAGGAAGCTGTGTTTGGCCTCAGATTAAAATGCAGGACGAGGGTCCCGCTCCAGGAAAGGAGACCAGCAGAAAGCAGACCCGGGGATTTTTCTCCCGTTAGGGAAACACATGACACACTAAAATAATACGCAGCATAGATTGAGAAAGTAGTCTTCTTTAATATGCACACTTTTGGCATGTTTTTTTGAATAATAAAAAGGTTTACAAGGTATTTGCCTACATTTATGCAAAGGAATCGCGATGTGCAGTGTCCTATAGTCATGCTTTTGAAGCAACCAAACACAACACCTTTCTGGTACCAACTGTTTGAGTGTATATGTAAGGAGGAGAGTTCCTTCATGCATTTATTGAACACTATGATAATATCATCAAAGTCTTATCCAGACGGATAAAGATTTGTGACATAAGTCCCCTTCGACAGAAAATGAGTCCATCCCGTTTTGTCCGTCTGTGTCCCTCAGAAGCTGGGTGTTCCAGTTAGAGCTCCCAGAATGAGGACACACCACAAAGGACACACACACACACACACACACACACACACACACACACACACACACACACACACTCACTCACTCACTCAGGTCAAACATCTTGGCTATTATGTTAAAATTACACTAGGACATAACCATGTTTGAGGTCAACGTTGACAGATTACTATCTAGTGTCCCGCGTTGGAGATGTAGGGCTTCAAAAACAACGACTATCCTGAAACTTAAAACCCCACAACGGATGCTTGAATAGCACTAAAAACATTGTTAAACGAGGTGTCAAATCTAGTCAATCAACGGATCTTCAACCATAACACACGTACCAACCATCCCCTCAGAAACACAAACGGTGAGTTTGTATTGTTACGAGTCTGTCCAGCATTGACTCCCGGAGCTTAAGCCTAACCGATCGTCCAGGTACAGCAGCACGGTTCCTAATCAGACAAGTGGGCGCCGCCAAATTGAGACTTTTGGACCATGTAATTGGAGGTCAGATTGGGTTTAGTGGAGTCAACCAGTGCCATTATGATTCAATAAAGAGCTGCGCTATTACGAAGAGTAGCAGTGTCACCTAAGGATGTTGTGAGCGCAGAACCATTTACCCAAAATCGGAGGCCCCTCTCCGCGTCCTGGCAGTGTACAGCGCCACACGAAAAGACCGTTGACCACTCACCTCAAGAGAGACCATCCGCCGCGATCAGCCCGCTCTCAGCCGCTGGCCACCCTGTGTCCTCTCATCACACGTTAGATCCATCACCAGGCACTGAAGCGGTTTCACGCCAAACGCGCAGTCATGGAAACCCTAAATGGCTTCAGATAAGGCGGGTAGGACTCGCGTCGAGGGCCGCCCCGGTTCGAGGTCCACCCCTCTGTGAGATGAGCTCAGAGAGAAAGAGGGACGCTGGGAGGAAAGAGTGAGAGAGAGAGAGAGAGAGAGGGGAACAGATGGAAGCATAACACAACTGAACTGACTTCCCACTGGGAGGGAAGGGAGGGGGGAGAGAGGGAGAGAGAGAAGCGCTAGCAAATCCAAGCAGTGCACTTCCTGACCAATTACTGGTGCAGGACTAGCCTCGTTCCCTCATTTCCAACTGGGCCCTTGCTCCGTCTCTCACTCTGCGGGGTGGTTTGACCCCGCAGCACCGAGGGCGACGCCAGTGACAGGAAGCGAGCGCGAGCTGGCGCTGAAACTGTGGCTAGGAGTGATAGGGGGGGGGGGGGACAAGGGTGTGGGTGTGTGTGACCAAAAGCTGATGCAGGAGGGAGAGGAAAAGAGGGCAGCGCACGGACGAGTCATCTCGTCTACCCCCCGCCCCCCAAAAAACTGTGGGTCACATTACACACAGCATCAGTATGGAGCTTCTTTTTCGGCCTTTTTCCTTGGTCTTGACTTGCCGGCCATCTTTAATATCACAGCTTCTTGAATGTACCTAAGAAAACAGGCAGAGATTGCAGGGGTCAGTGCAACCTGCTGTGAGCTGGTCTGTGTGAGCGCACACAGAAAATATCCAAGCCAGTGGTCATTGTATGTGTGAGTAACTGGGTCATTGTTCTGCTTCCTATCAGAGCAGGATGGAGGAAAGTCCCCTTTCTCTGAGCCACTGGCTCCAGCCTCCTGGTTGCAGGGCTTCCTGGGATTGACGAAGCAGCTCCTGGGTCTGTCGGCGCGCGCACACACACACACACACACACGCGCACACAAACACTTTCTCACTTCCTAGTTTTTCACAGGTCTTTTTTTCCAGGAAAAATACGAAATGCTCTGGTCGCTGTGAGATCTCAGACATTAACCTTTGATATGGAACCAACGACGGACGGACTTAACTCTGAAAATAATTTACCTTCACCCTCTTAAAACCACTCGAACTATTTCAACCCCGCTTTCTGTGACCCGCGCTGGCAGTGAACTGTAACGGCCCAAAAAACAGGGCCGATGTGGGTCAGCGACTGGCTGCCATCACCCTAAAACGCAGTCCTTTGTAAACCAACACCACACCTTGCACTTTGAAACACACGGGGACAATGACAGACTTTGGCACCGTGTCCGAGGAAAAGCAAGCTGATAGCTCGCTGCCAGCTGGAGGCTCTCAGCATTGTTTTTTATTCGGCGTCGAGGTTCAGGTAGGTGGAGTTAGTCGGGCAGCTTGTTCCACGCGGAAAAGGGGAGTGAATTGACAGTTTCCAGTGATTGTTTGAGATATCCAAAGTGTCATAGTATATGGTTATGAGAACACTCGTTGGCCGGAGTATTCCTCAATGTCCTGTTTGTGACGAAGGTAATGTAGGTACTCTGGTCATCAGCTGCTTGTTTACTGATGAAGGAATCAAACCAGATGAGATTTCATCTTGCAGGTGAATCACACTGCATGTGATGGTTTAGTCATTATCGCGTCACCAAACATCTCGTTTTTATCTCCCCCGCCCAGAGGTTTCCTGGTGGCTCGGAATTGACAGCACAGGAAACGCTAACGAGTGAAACTCGTTTCTAGTTTGTTTGTTGACGCAACTCTGTCCAGCTCCGGCGAGTGTGCCTTTAAATAACTCCAGAGCCGCCGCACCTCCACGTTTGAATCAATAGGCTGGGAGACAACGCGCTGTCACTTTGGTGGAACGGGAGGAACTCAATTTATGCGACCACACATTCGAGATAAGTTATTAAACAACAATCGTTTCGATTGAAAGTACATTTCTTCTTCTATCTAGTGCTGATGTGTGTGTGTGTGTGTGTGTGTGTGTGTGTGTGTCGGCCCGTTCCCTTTGACCTGTGGAGGCTTTATTTCTCTCATACTTTCATATTGGGCTAATAGTCTGCGTTTCCCGTGCCAGTGAAAACCCTGGAAGCCGATCCCTCTGCTCTCTTTAGGGAACCGAAGATGTCACCGCGCACAAAAGGAGCCGTGAAAGCCGTCCAACTCAAGCAGGGGCCATTATTTACAGTACGCTTCCTCTGAGCGTCAGCCGTCTGTCTCCTTGTAATGAACTTCCCCCTATTTTGCCCTTTTCCAGTCCTTTCACTTTTCAAACTCTTTTTTTTCCGACATAGCTTCACTTTCATCCAATCGTTTCTCTCTCTCTCTGTCTGTCTCTAACCCTCTCGCCCCAACGTAACAAAGTAAATAGTGGGTTTTGTAACCAGTAAGCCCAAAATTAGGAGTAGGCCATAAACCGATGCTTTGCCAGTCTTCATTGAGCCATTCAAAACAGGCAGTAAAATCAACACTAGTCATACATGTTCCTCGGAGAGGAGAAACTCTTATTAACTGCCAAAACAAATACATGAAAGCGTTAAGCGACTCTCTCTCTTCTTTTAGGGGGATTTAAGTTTGCACATAAAAACCTGCACAAAGTTGCAGAAACAATGCAGATCAGGCCAAATACCCCCATCAAGTGCATGCATGGGATCCACCTAAACAAGTATAACCTAAAGCAAATGTTTCTAGTCGAGACACTTGTGAAGCTTGTTAAGAATTCCTTTCAACAATGAATCTAAATTTGAAGGACAACAATGGATACCAGACCGCGTGAGACCGTCTGCCCACAGTTTCCATTAAGGTGATCGTCTCGCAGATGCCGTCTAGCTTACGGAGAGATATTAGTTTCAGGCATTAGCATAACAGGTTCTCGATAGTTGCTTAGCAACATGACCCGCTGGCGAGCGCTTTTTCAAGAAATCGGCCAGCCTCTCAATTACAAGCTACTGTGTAAACAGCAGCCGAAGCTGTGGCACAGAGACAAGTATGAGGTCACGTGTCACTGTAATAACAGCTGGACACAGAAACTTCAAATGCATCTCGAGTCCTTCTCAAAGGAATTGTTAAAAGGCCCAGGGACTGGAAAAAAAGTTCCTCCTCTTGTGTTTACAATGGATACAGATGTTAGTGGCAGGTCTTAACGCGATCCATATGTGACCGAGAGGAAGGAAATACTTCAAACCGTCCAGACAACACTGAACGCACTCTCTGCACCCAAGAGAAAGGATGATGAGAAGAGTCGCAGCGCAGAGCGCTGAGATGTTAGACTGCGATAACTGCGGCGCTTCCTGACAGCACAGCGGTGAAGCGCGCACACAAAAAGCAGCATTTACAGACCGTTCTGACGGTTTTGTTTTTGAATGTGATGAGAGTTGACACGGACTTGGTTTGTGCCGGGTCTAAAGATAAAGGACACCTGGACCGGCACAAGCAGAAGCGACTGAGCAAAAGGTCAAAGGTCGCATGGACACGTGTGAGACCGTGACGCCGGCGAGAATGTATGGCCGCGGTCTATATGTGTCCTGGATACACGAGAGCCGAGGAGAGCGCGCTGGATGGAGGAGGGAGGAGGGTTCTTTATTTTAAGCATTGTTGCCCCGCGCGCTTATCACCAGGATGTGATTTAGAGACGAGCTGCTAACTCAGCTTCACTGCCCGAAACGCCTGCCGCGAGGCTTATGGATCGCTGTTAGGGGGAACCGTCGCGTTGCTGCTGGATATAAATAAAAGAAGTTTAACTTTGAATAACTTGAACCAAAAGGAAAGTTTTCGTGTGGAAACGAGGGTCGATAAAATGCAACTTCCCAAAGTACAATTCATTCACATCAAACAGGATCGCACACACAGCACAAGACCTCCACTCAGGCAGACGTAAGAGGCTATTTATACACCACTTCCTTTTATTTACCCTGCTCATTGTTCAGACCACATCTGCTGAGGGCCAAGGGCACAATGGCCAGTCCGTGTAGCTGACCACACACACACACACACACGCACACACACACATAAACTAAGGCACAAAGACTAAGGCAGCACTTAGACACTAGCCGGCATTCAAAAATATCCAAAGCTTTTGTTCTGGGACCGAGTGACCAGCTCCAAAAGCTGATACCACCTGTTACCCAGTCTGACATTCTTTCAGGGACAAACTGACAGACACACACGGGAGCTCAGCTCTCACGCACACACACACACACACAGGTCACACACGTATATCCCAGCATGCATTCATCCACGCGCGCCTTCACAATGAGCTGCACAGATGCTGCATGTTAGTTCTTTTGCCACGGTTGGACATTTGGCCGCAGTGCAGAAGATGACAGCTCATTACAGCCCGTCTGTTTCGTGTCAGCTTCGATTCAACAGGAAGTCAGTGCGGGGCTTTGAAGAGCCACCGGACAGCTCATAACCTTCGTGGCCCGGAGGCTGGCGGCTCACGGCACACCGCATGTCGCATATAAAATCCTGTAAGATTGACTCCGCTGCCAACAATCACAGGCATGCAATGATCTGCCATTCCCGTAATTAGAAAAGCGTCGCCGTTGGTTTTAGTAGTTATTTTCTATTAGCATAAGAGCTTAACAGCCACTATGTTCCTCACTGCCCAGCAGCAGGCCGGCGAAGAACAGGAAACCTCTATGGTTTCATTTTCAAACCACTAACTGAACCGTATAACCACAGATGTGGGTAAATCAGATCCAGGTACACAATAGCATGTTGTTAAAGTCTGCACTTTAAGGTCATTTACACCCTCCACTTCAAACTGCAAACTCATTCGGCTTTACTTATTAGGTTTTACTGAAAGTGTTGAGATAAAAGTTAGTCTAAAAAGGTAGAATAAGTGCAACAATGTCAAGCAAAGATGCACATTAAAGAATAAAAGGAAAATAATCTCAGCAAAAGTCTTATCTACTGTAAGAAAGAACCTAGTAATGACGACTCGAGCTGAAACTGGATCAACACAACAACAACATGAGCCCCGGGGAATTTCAGGAGATCATCATCTTTACTGCAGTCTGCATAACATTTCCTCAGTAAACACACAAATACACCCCGGGGCTCTTCCTATAGGGCCGCGCTGATTGGTGGTTAGAGGATCAACCCGCGTCCTGCGTGTTTTCCTGAGGCCGCCGTGCTTTTTGGCTTGGGTTTCAGGAGTGGAGTCCGCTCCGGATATTTCGCCCCCTCTACATATTTTCTCCTCTGTGCAGGAAACAGTCGTTTGTCAACACATAAATTATGTTCGTATCCCGTCTTCGACTGGGGATTTTTTCGGCCCGTTTGGCAGCGGAATGAAATATTGTGGTGCTGACGTCCGATGTTTTTCTAAGCTAAGCAAACCATGAAAATATATAGTTTGGAGGGGAAAGGGATATTCAGGCCCAATGTCAAACTTGTAATTAAAGCTTATGAGATTAACGCAAATCAAACAACCAGGTCTGTGTACTAACCAGGTGGGAGAAACACAGAACTAACATTCTGCATTAAACACCTGTCAACACTACAACAAAATGACTGGACTAGAAGTGTAATACGAGCGCAAAGTGCCCCCTCGGCACAGAAGCGCGTGTCCAACTCCGCTTCACATCTGAAACAGGTGTTCAAAGTGAGGCCGGACCGGGCGCGGGGGGGGGGGAGACAAAACTAACAGCTTCAAAAACGCCACGAAGCTCATTTAGACAGCAAATGTCCGACCGCCTGTTGTAATCCTCGGGCCTACCCGGGCATCCACACTGCTGCACCCCCAGCGTTCAGAGCGGCTCGGACCCCCGGCCAACTGCAGACAGAGGGGGTGAGGAGGGGGGGGGGTTCCCCTGCCCAACAATAAAACAAAGCCATCCCACTGTCTGAAGGGGGGGGGGGGGGGGGGGTGAGCGTGCAGGGAGGTGCAGGGCCGGGTGGAGGGAGAGCGGAAAGTGAGAGGAACAGCTGCTGAGTGGGAGAGTTGGACGAAGGAAAGGCGGGGAGGGAAGAAAGCTGGAGAGGGGGAGGGGGAAGTTCTCTCTCTCTCTCTCTCTCTTCTTCTCCCTCAGTGAAATAAATCACTTTTATGTCGGCGGCCTGTTGAGGGCGACGCGATCGTCGGGGTGGGAGCCCCCCCTCCGGCCTCTTTAGGCGTACACAAATTGACAAGCGCACAATGACACGGCTTATAGCTCTACTGTTCTCTCCACAATAATGGCTCAGTGTGCCGTGTGGGCTCAAAAAAGCTTTTACATCCTGACGCACACACACGCACACACACACACACACACACGAATGTGCTGCCTTCCCGTCTCCTGATTAGTCATTACGTCCCTGCGTGGCGCTTCTTCGCAGAGTGCTGACAGACTTGCTAAAGGCAGCGATGGACAGCTAGGAGCTGGAGGCTGTCCAGCTGTGTGTGTGTGTGTGAGTGACAAAGTTCTACCGGTCGGACTTCAGCGTTGCCCCCCTTTCTAGAATTACTTATTGGAAAAGTTCTCTGTGGGGTTTTCAACCACTACAGAGTAGTGCATTCATCTTCCTCTAGTGGGGGGGGGCCTTAGCCTGCAGGGGACACCGTGCGCATATTTTGGGGTTCTTCAAATTCGCCCTTGTTGAACTGAGAAAGAACAGCTCTTTTCAGGCATAATGATGAATTTAATTCCTTGTGGTATCAAAATTGTGACAAATAAATGGAAATACTAAGATCCTGATATCTACAGCCGTCATTCACTGGCCTCCGTTTAAAGACATTTATAACTGAATGGCACACGTGCACTCATTGATTGCTCTGCACGTCGTAAAGAAAAGCTGTAAAATGAAAATCCAAACTATCGCCCTTTGCCCGTCACGTCAGCAGGAACACAAATAGAAGCAGTGGAAGCACATCTGGACAGCTCAGAACTACATTTATTTGGGATATTTTGGGGTTCTTAGGAAAGCTGGTCTCTATTTTAATACAATACGGCTTTTTATTTTGGTTGAGCATTTAACGGGCCGCTCTTTCACGCTTCCCTCGCCCTATATGCTTCTCCCACTCGGATGTGCCTTTCACATGTACATTTAAGCCAACGGAGGCCAGAAATAGTGCAGTGTACAGGGGGGAGGACTGCAGACATAACAAAACCAGGGAGGAGAGAAGCCAGCCGCATATCCGGGGCCTTGGGGAGTTCCGTGGTGGAGGAAGGAGAGCAGCAGTAAGGCCAGTGAGGCCACACAATCACATTCTGCTTCAACCTCATTATTTAGTGGACTTTAGTTGGAAGACCACAAGGCCGCAGTGTGAATGAACCCCCCCCCACATCAGCATAATCAATGGTTAGCTCAATTAACGTTTGACGGGTGACAAATCGCTTAGATTCAGGAAAATTTGGTTATTCAAACTCCAAACATTATCTGGTTAAGTGCAATATAGTAGCCTATTCATTAGTTATTATAATTAACCATTGATCATCTCGCCTGTAATTTGGTTGCGTATCTAAATGACCACAGACATGAAACCAAAAGTATTTTCTCACTCCCGTCATCAGACTTTGATCTTTGCTTTAACATTTTTTTATATGCTTCATAAAATCTCAGGTCTGAGGTTCACCACCGACGGAGCCGCCCTAAAGGACAGAAACACCAGGGGATTTCATAAATGACTTTTGATATTTTGAAAAATAGTCAAAGGGTGGATATGGTTGAGATGACAGTGTAACATAGTGAAAAGAAAAGTACGACAAAAGTACAATAAAACTGTTGATTCAAAGACGCAATTATATAAAACCAGCACAAAATACAACTGCCGCATAGTTTCATTTGGTTGGCTTCACCAACCAGATAAACTTAGCGAGGAATCCACCCGGCTGGCACAAAAATGCCTCTGCTCATCATGGGACATTCTCTGTCTATAGTGGACCGGCGACCCTTGACCCCCCAACCCGGAAACTTCCAACCGATCCTTACAGGAGCGTTTCACTGAGGGACATGACGAAGTGAGGGAACTCCATATGGAGCCTGGGAACTTGGCTTGAAGCTGCTTCATCGCAACAAGAAAGACAAGTAATGCATTTGAATGATTTTGTCAAAACTAAAAGGAAATACAATAAGTCCGTGAGTCCATGCATGGTTGTTTCTAGAAACTAATCCTCCTCGCAAGACTACGACAGTCCCACAACACCAGCAATCCCACAATGCTTCCTACAGAAAAGGAAAATAAAAACTTTGCTGGTATGGCATTGCGTGCATCCTTCACACAGGTGAACATTTCCCATAATCATCACAGCATTTACATAGCAAATATCTAAGAGTATATCACGAGCACACATATACAGCGCAGCTACATTGCAAACATTGTTTGATGTTGTTCTGTAAAGAGGGTTGGTTGATAACAGGGGAAGCATGTCCACGTTTTTATGGAGGAATAAATTGAACCTTTAAGCACCTGCAGGGCAGGGCCGACCAAAAGTACACAACGTAACCACACGAGCACACAATGAGGACAGAGCACATTAGCCACTTGATAAGCAGGTGTGTTTACATTCCCTTATTATCCGGAAGTCAGTCTTCACTGTACTGTGAGTTGGGACACACTTAGTGGAAAAAGGAAACTATGCACTCAGCCCTTCATAACGCTATACAGCCAGGTACAATGAGAGAGTGTGTCGACTCACCTGCACTCCCATATATATATATATATATATATATATAGCCACTATACTGTTAGGATTCCTTTGATGCTATCTGGAATTAGCCCGCTGCATCCAGAGCCGGAGTCTTTCAGTATCCCTCCGGTCTTGACCTCCGACCTCTGTGCCTTTAGTTTACACAGCCCCAGCCTGCAGGGAGGAGTGGGCCGGGAGAGGCAAGTGCATGGGCAAAATACTTCTGAAAGCTTCTGCAGTGCACACAACAAACAGTGGCCGTTTGTGCTTAAAAGTCAATGCAGAAATCCAGGGGAATAATCGGTTTTATTCCTCACATCTTTCCTGAGTCTAAACACGCACCTACATCACTCATCATATAACTCAATCACTCACGGTTCTGGAATCCCTGTGTTTTTAATCTTGGCTGGTGGAACACAAAAGCGCTTAGAGGTGGTGTCATGACAAAATATTTAAAGATGATTAAATACAATGGAGTAATTAAAACACATAAATAGAATGCAATAATATAAGGATTGCATTAGAGTCTTTGTGCATTCTGACACTATTGTATTATATACGCGAGTGGTTGGTATTATCTTACCTGGACATTGTAATCCATACAAATAGAAAATCTAGGAAAAGATCAAAAATAAATAAAAGCATTCCAATTGGGCCTATGAGCTTGTTAATCTTTCTCTTGAAGAACACCTCTTGTTCAACCAGGCAGAGTATTAAACCATGTTTTCAAAAAAGGTTGGCGTTTTAAACATTTAGGTCAGCGGGCCACACTTTCTCTGTGCTCGTGATAAACCTTGCAATTACACTACGTGGGACATGTTTTTACAGTCAATCTCTAAAGTACTTTAAGTGGTTGTTAGTAGTATAAAAAAAGCAAACATGCACTTAAAACCCAGCCTATAGGTATGTCTGCTGGAATGTTTTCCCCCTGCTGAACAAATACAGACAGCAGTGTGTTGCTGTTATCAGATGCACAGGATGCGTCTTGACTTACAGAACACACACACACACACACACACAAATATGCCCACACACGCTTAATCAAAAGGTCTGAACCAGACGTATGATTGTGATTATGATGTGTGTAATCAGCAGGTTTGACATGTGCTTCTTTGGCTCCATTGTACCGCCAGTAATCCAAATGTGTCGGCCATGTTTACTGACTTGAAACAGGGACACACGCGGCAGCGGCAGCCGCATACAGCGGTGTAAATTTTAACTTTTTCAAGAGAGACTACAAAGAGTCTTTCAAATTAACACAATACAAGAAGATCCTGTGATAATATTAATTTAAAAAAATGAACCCCGGAGAAACCATAGTGACTGTAGTAAAAAGATCCTTCGGTCGAGAGCTTCAAATCGATTGAAAGTTTCTAAGAGCATAGCACACAATACAAAAATAACTTCAAATCAACGGTAAAAAAGAAGATTCCAAAAGAAGCAGAAGTCTGCTGAAGGTATTTGCTTGGTAGATACCGCTGGGTTTATGACAGAGTTTATAAACCTCATTCATCTCAGGCATCTTGCGGCTATAGACGGACCAGTAGCTCCCATTACTAGTCCTTCCATTCGGAAAAATCTATGCCAGGTCTTGAAAAATCATCCATCTACATCATGAACACTGCGCTTCTCCAACACTACATCATTTATAAATCCCACCTCCTGACTGTCAACTAAACTTCTGCCTGCTTCTGGCTACATGGTCACCCCAGGATGACACACACATGCATTAGCTGATTCTGTGTGTGCACGTATGTTTGTGTGTGTGTGTGCGAGTGAGTCACTACGATCAGGTCAAGGTGCCCTTTGTGGGTTATCTGTGAAGATAGCTTTACATCTGGATCAAGACTTTCCAAAGTCACTTTGAGAAAATCCTTAAACCTTTAATCTCACGACTTCAGAGGACTGTTAGCCACCGTGGGGGGGTTGGTTAGAACCACCACTTTATCCCACCCTAGAATGCTGTAAGTAGCATTACACACTATGAATAGAAAGTGAGTGGCCTGTGTTGACCATCCAGCTTACAAAACCTGGAAAAAAAAAAAAAAGTTTGCTTTGAAAGGGAAGTTCCTCCAACAGCCCCCTCAGAGTAACAGTCCAGAAATATCCCGGTTCAGCGCGGAGCAGAGGTCTGCATGTCCTTCTGCTGGACCACGGAAACATGGGCCGGAGTTGCAGATGCACAAGCAACCGCAAACGTTTCAGCAGGAAGCACATGGGCGATATGGACACCGGCCTATTGTCCTCCGACGTGCACCCGAGCAGATGAACACACAAGTGACGTCAACCTGGGATTTTTAGAGCAGGAAAGAAGCGCGGGAAGCAGCTCGGTCACCAAGCAATCTCTAAATATACGAACATGACCATCAGAACCAACATCCCCGCCCCCGCACCTTCCTCGCCAGACAGACAAGTTTGTGCACTTTGTTACAGGTCTTCACTTTTCCACCTTGATGCCGGGCTCCACGCAGCTTTGCATGTAAAAGAGCCCACTTTGCATGGCGGCCCAGGCTGGCGCTATTGTTTGCATCTTCACTCACGAAGGGAGAAAATGGCAGGCGCTCTAATATCTGGCGGGTGGCGTCACACTACCGGTCTTTGCTGGCATTTCCCCTCTAGATGAAACGCTTTCTACCGGCGGGGTGGCGTTAAGGCATTCTGACTCACCAAAGGTTACAGTGACGGTCACAGACCTCACAAGGAGGAGTTAGCACAGCCTACTCTCCTCCTCGCCTGCATGACGGGCAGGAAAATGCCTCTCAGCTGTGCAGATGCACCCTGGGTTGTCCGACGGAGACGACGCAGGGTGACGATAGGGGTGCAACCACGGAGGGACTCGAAGTCGCCTGTACACTATTAGTGCACGTTGGACTATTGTTCGGTCAACTATGCTTCCATCGTCTCTGTTGTCGACTTCAACACGCCTCAGCTCCTACATGTGACCTCCAGGTAGGGGGTTAACTCTGAAAGTTAACCCTGAGAAAAGGACTCAAACTGCCTATTTGATGCAACTCCAAACCAGGGACAGAAACCAACGAGCTGACACATAAACGACTGAGGAAATAAGTTGGTTTCTCTACAAATAAATCAAACTATCATTTTCTCATGAACTCGCCTTCAATTGTATTGCTGCTATAGAATCAGCCTCCCAAGAAGTAGCGTAGCTGCTCTCGTTATCCAATGTACTCCGGATATGCATCATCCCACATGGAAGCACAGTTGGATCTCTTCCGCATGCTGGCCGTTTGAACTCGTCATGCTATCTGGAACTAATTTAGGCAGAACAGAGATAAAAGCGTGTGATCCCGCTGGACACCAAGATGGAAGGTATATTAGCATTAGACAAAAAGGCATGTACAAAAAAACACACACACCCAACTATTCTTCCCATAAATCACCGCCATCAAACACACAAGTGCTGTATAGTTACACACACCTCACCCAGACTTCAATATAAAATGAGGCAAGTTGTGGGGTGATTGAAGTGGTCTTCAAGCGAGAGAAACGTGATACAGCGCGAGACTAAAGACATCCTGCCGAGCCATCCGTCTCAAAGGACCTCCAGTAAAAACATCAGTCAGGAGGCAGCGAGGTAAAGCTACCTGACAGCTGCACTCATCGCGAACGCGATCAGCCGCCAACGCTGCGGTTTTATCTTTATTCATGTGACAAAAGGTGAGAGCAGTACAGCAACACATGGCTGCGTATCGGTCGCCTCTTTTCTATTGTATTTCACAAGGGGTCTACGGCCGTGTGACTCGGACACTGTACTCTGTGCTAAATGCTAACATTAGCGTGATTAGTAACGCTCACCAATGAATCAAAGTTCTTTTGAAATGCTAATATGACAATTGTCCCTTTTTACAGCCACGTCAGGGTAAATTATTAACATTGATTATGGCCTTCTTCCATTTATGTTGCTCCTTGGAATGGCTGTAACCCATTTAATAGAACTGGAGCGTAATCCATTATTTTTACACCTTTGTTGAACTTGAAAATGTCAAAATGACAAAAAAGGTAAAATCCCGACCGTACGATGGTGCCAGACTAAAAGTTAAGGAATCAAAGTCATTGGACTTTATCCCGAGGAGTAACGAAGGTGGTACCAAAAAGAGAAGCTCCTCCAGCCACATTCTGCTCCATAAACCCGGAGCCTCAATGTCACGGGAAGCCGAGCGGAAGACAGTGAATCAAACTAGCGACGGGACATGAGAGAGAGAGAGAGAGAGAGAAAGACTGGGCCGTGCTGCGTTTAACATTACAGGACGGCGAACCGGGAGGTGAAGGTGCTAAGGTCATCCAATCTCACATTACATTCCCACAAGATTTTGAAGTGGGAAGAACACCTGCCATCCGTCTCTTAACTGTGGCGAATGAAACTGTCATGCGGCGAACTTATTCGTACTGGTCAGTGACGGAGTAAAGCTCAGTCTGTCTTTTAGAGATGACCTCGTCGCTTCTTCAACTCATATCTAATTTGACTGTATAGCACAAAAATCCCTATCGCTGTATAATCATATATATATATATATTCCACTTTCTTGTCGATAGATGAATGAGAAGATTGATGCCACACACACGGCCTGCAGCTAGTTAGCTTAGCATAACGAGAAGACTGGAAACAGCTGTGACCAAAGGTAACAAAATCTTCGTTCCCGTCGCGATGCCTCAGCGTCACCCGAGGGGAGAGGACGGAAGCACATGTGACTTAGACATTAGTTTACGTCGGGCAGTAATTGCTTCAATTGTGAAGTGTCCAATAGAGACGCTCCCTTTTCTGTCTAATCAAAATATCAAAATATTAATACCAATCTTAATCTTAATTAGTTGTTCTGCATCACGTCGGTCCAATTCAAGGTGATTTTAAGATCACCGTTTAATTAACTGCAATATTTTTCATTGGTGCACTTATTTTGCCTCACATTATTGTTTCCGTTGATGATATCAATGCAAGTGATCATTTCAATACCATATTGTTTTCTGCATCCAACAAACACATACAATTTGAGCTGATTTGGGCAGTAAAACACAGATCTCCTCAATGGCCTGACTGAAGGGGTTCTCGGTAACCTGTGTGAACCACCCCGAGGTTCAAATTGTTTTAGTTTCTGTGCCTTCCTTTGTTTTGATATAGTTTCCTAATCTTGAATCACTGATCTCGTCGCCGGAGGAGGTAGTGTTTACTTCACGCAGAGCCAATTTTGAAGCCTCTGTCGTAGTTGTAATTTTTGAGAATAGGTCATTTTAATCTTTATGCTATCTGTGAATCATGTTGTATTTCACAGGCAGGTGTGGCTTCAACCATGTGAGAGCATAGAAACATTGTGCTCGCTAATACTGTCTCTTGGATGATCAAATCATTGATAAAACATCTTGTCTTTACTAATATATCGTATACCTCAAAACCTTTCTCTGCAGGGATTGTGTTGCTTAAAATGTAAACATTTGGACAACATTTTTTTGTCACACAGACATTAATAGTACCAGAAATTGGTTCCAGAGAAACAGTCTTTACCAACTGCTCATTTCCCTGCCTCACCTCCCTATATGTTCTCTCCATTTATATGGACATGAAACAGTGTTTAAAGCAGGTGCTTTAGAGGAAGAATATATATTTGTTTGAACAGCATTAACAACACAATGATGACACTTCCTTCGCTTGAGACGTAGCGGTCTGCCGACTGCGTATTTGGCCCTGGCGCGGCCTAAATTAGCCTCCCTCAGGGGGGATGGAGCTCGGCCCTGCAGACTCTCCGTCCAAGATCATCTTTCGCACAGCGCGACGATTTCGTTGTCGACTGAAACCTTTAAAGTCCTGAAAGTGGGAAGGATTCGCCCCCTCGGGTGCAGCAGCTGAACAGACAAACAAAGGCCAAAGCTGTCTGTTCTGGTCCTCTTAACGTGTCAGTATCTAGTCCTCCAGTGAAAGAAATTACAGTTGGATAATAACAGTTTTTCCCCGCACGTGTATCGGCATGCCTGGCCGTTTTCAGTTAAAGTCCCATAGTCCAAATAGTTTTAAGAAGGTTATGAACTTCTGATAGCTTGAAAACAAGCTTCTACACTGAAGGTGATTAAATTAATTTTATATGTTTTGATGACAAATTCCACCTCCGAGCATCCTGCGTTTCTGCTTAGTTTTAAAAAATACCTGAAATTCAGATCAGATTTTCCACGTGTCCTGTTGTAAGCGACGCTTTGCAGCAGCAGGAAACCATGTGCTGTTCAAAACAGGCGTTTCTCTCAGATGACGCGGGCTGTGAGACACAGAAAATGACTTCCTGACCTCAAAAAAGATACTTCCTGCGTTTAACGATGTTTATGCACGTCTGATAACGAGCACACGCGATTTGTTGTGCCGTTTTCCAGCCAGAACCGTCCATTTGTGCTCACTACCTTCTCAAAGTGTAATATTTGCAGTACTTATAAATAGATGTAAACATGTGCTGGGACAGTTCCATTTCATTTACAATGTAATTGACACTGAATTCCATAGAAACACATTTACAGCTTTGGTTATTTCTTTATACCGTTGTTTTCTCAAAAGCTGATCCATGATTTATCAATGTGGTTATTCTGTTGTACCTATGCTGCTGCCAATACCATCTTAGCAATTTACCTTTGGGCTAACTGTTCGATTTTGTGAACTCTCTTTTAAACTATTTTTATGTGGCCGGAAAAGGCCGGCAGCCACAAGTCGGCCTCCCCCTTCTGCTGCTGACACAGAAGCTTTAACGCTCTTCTTTTTCTAGACCAGGTGCACCCTGAGGAGGACGTGCAGCACACGTGGGCAGAGCTCCTGGGGGGGTCAGCAGCACTCTTGTGTCATGCTTTATAATGAGAAGCTTATTTGTTGTAGACTGAAGAGGAAGGTATATTTAAGGCTGCTGTTGAGTGGAGTAGCTCTAGACATAAACAACTGTTTACGATATTGTAGAGCATTATGACAGATAGCTACATAAAAATAGCTACATATTGCTCTCAGACATACGAGGATGTAACGGGGGGAAAGATGAGGGCAGACATAATAAAAATCGCCTCGGCTGAAACCGTCCATGCTAAAACAATACAGGAAAGAATCGTGGGATCAAACACGATGCTTAGCTCATGCCCTCATGTCTTTAACCTCAACACCCCCTTCCAGACGTTTGTGTCACAGATTTTGTACTGCATGTTTTACAATTTTCCGAGACAGATCGTTCCCTAGGGCTGAGGCGCATACATGGCAGATCTCTGTTTCACCTCTCATGCATGCACGCACAAGTATCCGTACACCTACACCCATTAAAATGCTTATCTTCAGCATCGGCTGTGAAAGTCTGAGAGCCCCGGTCTGCAGCTTTAAGTCCAGGCTGACGACTGTGAGAGAGAGAGAGAGAGAGAGAGAGAGAGAGAGAGAGAGAGAAAGAGAGAGAGAGAGAGAGAGAGAGAGAGAGAGAGAGAGAGAGAGAGAGAGAGAGAGAGCCTTTGTGATATCAGACCCTGAGACAGAAAAAACTGCAGAGAGTTTGCCAGGATTAATGGAAATTAGCACATGAAGTTGTGAAGAAAGCAGGAAACGCCACAGGAAATTCCTCAGAGGGAGGGTAATGCTATCTCTGATCACTGCCCATGTGGCACCCGCATTGTGTAAGCCGACGTGGTGGGAAAATACTGGGGACTTTGTCACAGGGGAGATGTTAAATACACTGAGATATTTTAGAAATAGCGCTTGTGCGTGTTGATGTTACCAGACATCGTGTTTGCCAGGGATTTGAGTATATATCCTATTTGATTTACTCGTATTAAAAGTTTGTTTTTACGATACATGTTGCTTTTAGCAGAAATATAATTTCAATCAGATGTAAACCATAACTATGCATAACAGCAACTTCCTGCAATTTTGACAAGAACATCAACTAATCATCACTAATACCAGATATTATTGTATGAAAGTCTCTGTGAACCATGTTCACTTCCTGTGTGAATTTCATAGTCAGTGAAACAGAAAGGTGTTGTGTTGGTAATCTAATCTGCACTAGAAGAAAGTACCGTGTGTCTGTCATCACAGTCACGGGCTCATGTGTAATCCTCGGAACACACAGGTTGACACTTTGCAATTGTACTGATTGACTAACAATGAAACTCCTTTCTTTTTGGCTCTGCTGAACGAATCAAAATAATGAAGGTGGACGTTCAGGCTGTCGGCTGGCAGATGCCAACTTGATCCGAAGGACAATCTGAGTTGCTTTGTTATTGGTGTCAGGAAGGCGATAAGATCATGTTGATGTCATGTGTCATAAATCCACTTTGTTGGGCCAAGTAATGTCCGCATGTACGTTTCGTATTCAAACAAAGACGCAAGATTGGACACTAAATGAAACGTCCCTGTGAAGAAACATGACGTGAGGTCTTATGTAAAAGACATGAGAGAGAGAGAGAGCAGCACGGACCCACCTGCAGCCTCACAATCTATTAATGGTTGACCTTCAAGACCATTTCTCTTCCTTATGTAATGTGTCCCAGCCCCTTTCTTCTATCTTTAACAGACTTATTATTATTTTATTACATCACTACCATTTGACAAAGCAACTGCCTCTTAGAGATCGCCATGGGGACTCATACAACTCAATGCTTCAATGGGTGCAAGGAATTTATGAAACAAAACTGGAAATGTCGCCTAACATTATGATGAAGATTACGTTCATGTTTGAGAGAAGTTTGAGCTTTATATATATATCATATAAACAGTGAAAAACAGTTTCTCAGTTGACTGACTAATACTGTAAGTGTGTGGCAGGTGGGGCTGTCGGTTGGAGGTGGGTGTCCGTTTTCCTCCGGCTCACCTCGCACGAACTCCGGTTCCGTCTGACAGCCACAAAGAGGGCACAGTTTCAGACTTGAAACAAGGGCCGTCATTATAACGCTGCCAAAGTGACAATGTGTGTGAAGCTTTCAATCTCACTTGGTGACGGAGCGACGTTTCCCCCGACCCGTGTTTGGGAGCGTGAAATCTTTTGAACTGTGGAAATACTTCATTAAAGGGACTATTTCCTTCAACAGAAATAACTTCCAATGACAACCGCTGTCAAGAATTGACAAGAACGATTTTCCACGCAATGAGGTCAAAAATGAATTTCTATTAAACTGCATTGAATTGATTTGAGGCAATAAATAATATCTCAAACATAAAGGCCTCCCATTCCTCAGAGGTCCGACAGTCTGACGGATCAAAGGATTTAGTTTGTCTCCGCTCTCGCAGACACGACACAGTACCTGGAAACTCCATGTTGAGTCTCAGTGAACCAGATGCGTGATTGTGATCCCCCGGCCTCAGTCTCCTTTAGTGTACTGCCAAACAGACAAAAGATCATTTGAACCAGACCGGAGCGGCTCGCGAGCCCCCCAGATAAAAGTCATCGACCAGAATGTTCTAAAAGCATCAGCAGACTCTGCTCGTCCTCCCTGCTGGAGAGATAGACGGACGGAACTAGGCCGACGCTCCGCTAAAGTTAGCAATGCAATTAGTTCACACGCTAATTAGCTGTGAGAGGAGCAGAGGCTCTCCACGGATTTCCCTGGTGTCTGAAACCTGTTTCTCGGCCCTGAATAAAAGTAAATGAGGTCCTGGCAGCTGCAGCAGGAGGTGTCCAAAAAGAAAAAGCATGGCACATCCTACATTACATAGATAGTAGTAGTTCAAAAAGGGGATTAAGTCAGGTTTAGTTATGGAAAATGGGAACGATTTCTTACACTTCTGGCTGCTTGATCAATGGTCAGTAAAAGCAACTTTCTGCATAACAGCGGTTCCCAAACACAAGAGGTTGGACGTTCTTTTGTAGTTGAATCCACGGCACGACTTGAGAGCCGTCACTTGAGGCAATTTATCCTCCAGCTTTAAACAGCTTTTTGTACGTCAACAAAGTATGATTTTTATCACAAGACAAAACTAACTTTAAATCTCTATTATGGGGGAGCAAGCAGTACATTTTAAAATGTGTTAAATCTTTTAAGAATCCAAATTGCAGATTGAAAAAGGCTTTGTATTGCACTCCACCATAACGGTTCAGAAATATCCCTTTAATGTCCCTCATGCTTCCTTCTTTACTCAACTCTGCTCGGCCAGAAACGTGGTTTCACTTTAGGACACACATTCCCACACACTTGTATTCATTAGCACTTGCCAAGCGCAGCAATTCATGGCAACGCAAATACAGCGTCTGATTAGTTTTGCTTTAATCTTTGCGTGTACGGACACACGCGTGTGAGTGCGCGTTCGAGGTGAAACTGCCAGCCCAAGAATGTGGAGGAGACATAAGACAATTAAAGCCCTGTTGAGGGAGGGTTGGCGACCCAACGGTGCTCTGGATGGATGTCATGTGTATCATGACATCATGCTTCACTTGACGGCCTGTGGACACATCCGGCGTTCATCACGGAGGAGGTCGAGTGGATGCGTTCGGCCTCACATGACATCCCTGCAGTTTGAATTCCCAATCTGGGGCTGTTCTTCCAGACAAAACCTGCCAAGAGATATTTAAAAACGTCCCCGTTCTCTGTAAGAAACGGGTGTCTGACCAAGAAGCGGCGAAGGCTTTACACCGTGGTTTGTCTGACAGTGGAGAAGAACCTCTCTGGTGGAACATCAGCTATTCATACACTTGTTCTCCCCTGGAGGGACGGGATTGGGAATCCCACCCATTTACGGGAAAAGGGCTGCGTCTCAAGGAAACTGATCCCGATCTGATAGCTTCGGGTTTTTTCTCACACGAAAAAAAACAAAAAGAAAAAAATCTTGCATTCTTTTCAACATTATTTTTGAAAGGCATTAACTCTTTCTCTCCCGGGGATTCAATTGTTAATAACTGATACCTGAAAAGAAAACTGAAACAGACAGTTTGAAGACAGTTGAAACAAACAGACAGTAAACCTTTTCAATGTAAAGCATGTTAAATGGCCTTTTTCATAATAAATCAAATTCTTTTATAGCTTCCCTGTATCTTTAGTTTCAAGCACTTTAAATGCACACTCTGTCATCCAGCACCCGGTCAAACAACCCGAGTATCGACGACGGAGACCCATAAATAACAGGCCCATGTGCACCCGATAGAGTCCACAAATAGTGCAACAGTCCTGAGGGTGAAGACGTCGTGGCAAGTCTCTCATCCTCCAGAGGCAGCGAGCCAACATGACAGCCGCTGGCCCGTATAACTCCCATATTCCCTCAGTGACAGAGAGCCTTTTCATGCTCTCATTAACTTGTGAGTAAATCATAGAGGGGAAACACTGCCGTGCACTTATTCCCGAGCCTCGACCAGCGGCGGTTGTCTGGAAGCGTTCTGCAGAAACAAACCAGATGTCGGCCTGGAGATCGTGTGAGACGAAGAGAGGCAGAGATAAGGAGTAAGACAAAAAGTTACGACAAATCATTGAGTTATTATTTCATGCAGTATGATGGAAGAAGTGATAGAAAGCTTTCAGAGACCTAAGATGATGCCTGACCTGCTACTACCTTTGCTGCCTTGATCTCCAGGCATTCAGCTTTGAGTCATAAAGTTGCATTTGGGACCATAATAAATACACTTCCTTGTCTATTCTCATCCAACACTTCCTTGGAAAGTAACAGCCATCCGTTACAGCCATCGTGAGGCGCATACAGATGCCAGACCATGAGAATTGATACATTTAATCCCTCCGCTATTGTAACAGGGGTTCGGTCGTGGTCACAGTCTGAGGGGTCAGGTGGTTGTTTCTGTTGAACCCCCACCGACTGAATCTATTTTCCCGAGGCACCTACGACACTCATCTGGACCACAACAATGCCCCCTTTCTCCTCTCCGCCTCACGCTCGGCCGGCTTCTCTCAATACGACGCAGGGGCAAAACAATCCGTACCCCTGAACCCCCACACAGCCCTCACACACACGGTAACACACACAACGAACACACGACTTAAATGGTCACACGTGTGGGGGGCTCACTGAGACAAAAGTCTCACTTGTAGACTTCACAGGCACATGCGTAAACATTGAGCAAATTCTAAACGCCTGCACGTGAGCTCACGTGTAAAAACACGGAGAGAATAAAAACGATACACATGAGGAGGTTTAAAGCTCAAACATCTGCGAGAGCCGAAATGGGAATCGGCCACTCAGAATTACGACACTGCCCTCACGTGGCGACTGTGAAGAAATACAAATGGTTTTCTTCATTTCTTCCTCACAATTAGTTGATATTGTTCCCAAAATCTGAGCAATTTTGACTGAGCAAAACTGAGCAAAAATAATCCAATTCACACAAACTTATACAAGGGAACCCGGTGACCTTTTGACATTTACGTGGATGTAATAGTGCCAATGTACAGCCGGGGACGTATGTAGGCTTTAAAATGATTCGGTAAACTCCTTTCAGAAATATGTGTATATACTGTACATATAGTACATATTGTATTAAGCGGTACTGTTAATCATAGAAGGTCTGAAGATGCTTCCTGTCGCACCACTAAACGTCCTGAGTGAGCTGCTGATAAGCAGCTGTCCCGACTGTCGTCACTGAGAGAATAAAGTTGCTGTGAGGAGGGCAGAGCCGCCGTGTTGTGGACAGGAACCATTCATCACACGATATCTGACCTTCAGGCCTTTGGGTTGAAACGTGCTCGACAGTAAACAACCGAAACAAGTAAGAGTTTATTTTCTCATCATGTATTTCTGTTCAATAGTACTTACTACAACTTTACTATACCAACTATTTGATAGTTTTCATTTAAGTTGTTGTGTCGTAATGATTTTGTGTCTCAGAATCGATAACTGATGATGATTAACCGTTTTGGAGAGCTAAAGCTTTGATATTGAAATCCAAAAAGCTCCGACATTCCTCGCCAGAACATATTGGTATTGAAGCTACTCTTTTACATCTTGGTACTTATGAAGCAAATAGAAGCTCGTCTGCTTAAGTTATCTTTGCATTTTGTTAAATAATATAGCTGCAGTTGCAGCAACTGAAATGTCGCCTTGTTTTTATGATTTATTGATTAATCCTATGCACCACTCATCCGGGATGGCCCATGTCGACATCCCTGCACTAGAGCGTAGTCTCGCCCTAAAACCGGCCCCCCGGGAGCAAGTTGGTTTGTTTTGATAAGAAGTTGAAGGTGGTGAAGTCACCATTTTGACATCTTATCTCTACAGCCATTTACGGGGCTGGGGCCTTGAACAGCTCTTTAAATTGTAATTAAAAACACACATTTTAAATATTCATTTCTCATTTCACTGTTTAATTCTACGAGGTGTCCGATTGAAAAAGGTTGGAATGTGCTCTTGGAGATGTTATAGAATATGCTAATTAATATGCTTTTTATAGACTTATCTCATTTATAGTATTATAGTAAAATATATGTAATATAACAGATAACTCAACTTTTAGGCAGATAAACTTCTAGAACAGCCTCTTGTATGTGTGTATTTCTCAGTGTAAAAACAGAAACAATAAAACACTTTTATTCCAGATGATTGAAATGTCACACGTGTAATTCTACATGGAACTGGTCATTTCTGATGAACATACACACGTTAACCGACTTGAAAAAATGTCACTATAAATTACAAAAATTTCCATCACACGTTCCACACATTTTGTAAACATTTACGTTTTCTGAACCACTTCAGTCACATTTTATTTAAAGTCATAATTGTGGAACCTTTTCCTTTTTGTTTTTTTACATGCAGTGTCCTTGCCCAAAAACCAATTAAATAACAATCCATCAATTAAAAGTAGTATTCTCACTACCTTCTTTCTTAAATTTGTAAATCGTTTATTTTATTTAATGGACCATTTGATTTACCTTCATGACACAGGGACATGTGTGTGTGTCTAGTATGACTATGAAGTAGTTTAGACATAGAGTCATACGTATACATACCGGCTTTGCGTCATCATGTCTTAAAAAAACGATGTCAGTGTGATTAATCGACACATTCACAAGCGTTTGGCCCAAACAAATAAGTTCATCGTCAGAGCAGTGCCTGCTGGGAAGGGAGACAGACAGACAGACAGACAGATAGACAGAGGGTGAGACAGAATAGAAAAGAGATTGTAATGTGCGTATGAGTGTGTACGTATCATTGTCCAGGCCTCCCACTGATCTACTCAGAGGGTCGAAGAACAACGTGATCAGGTGACCCGTCCGCTCCGGCCTGCAACGGGTCGGGACTGGGGGGCGAGTTGCTCGGGTAACTTCCCTAAATGGATTACAAGACAGCATACGTCAGTGAAATGGCACCTGGACATACATACACACACATATACACACACACACACAGAGATTAGAAAGTTTTTCATTTTTCAACCCCTGAAAGGAGCTTGAAGAAGAGACACGAGACGTTGGCCTCGACTCTGCATCTTTGACGTTTCTCATCCCTTTTTTTCACTCACTGTTTAAACCCTTTGACCTCCAACCGCGATCGCCTACACCGGACGAACGATTCCCCTTTTTCTTCCAGATATCTGTTGTCTCCCTGAAATCTGGCCGGAGCCTCAGCTGCCTCGACAGAAGGATGGCGTCCAAAGACGACGGCGAGTTTGACGCCCTGGCTCCGGACAACAGCCTGGTCTGGACTCCGGACACGTCCGGGCTGGAGGGGACCGCCGACCGGCTGGAGCAGGTGATGAAGAACATGGAGGAGCTGCTGTTGGACGTGGAGCAGCTGCGGAGCGAGTGCAGCCTGCAGGCATCTGAGCTGGTCCGCGCGGCGGGCGACCTGAGGCAGCAGCAAGAAGAGCTGAAGGAGAGTTACGCTGACTTGTCCAAAGACATGCAGGAGATCATGGAGTCGTTTGAAGAACTCTTCAGCAGCAGGAGCGACTCGGCAAGCACAGTGGAGCAGGCAGATAAACTGAACCAGCAGCCCACGGGGAAAGAAAGTGACTGATAGACTTTGTTTCTCGTTGAGTGTGTGGTTTTGAATTCGGATGTGTGCGTCAAAATGTGGTTTGGATTGGTATCGAGGTGGGGCGGATGTTTTGCTGCAACGCTTTAATGAGATCCTTAAATTTGATTATATACACTTTTCTGTAGTGCAAATTACACTTTCCAGGTTCTATATTTGACAATCACTTGCACTGGAAGGCAGTTTGTAAAATGCATTGTTATGTGTCATTAAATAAATGCAAATGCACGCAGCCTCAATAATAGCTGATAAGATGAAACAAAACCTCTGTGGAGTAGTTTTAATAAAAAGGTCAATGAAATGTTACATGGGTGGAATTTGGGGCATTCACGTTATATTTCCACTCGTCTTTAACACACATTAGAGAGACCTGCGTGTCAACAAATGATTTACTTTGACTTCCGCTGTCGTTCTTTTTGACCCTACACACACACACAAAAAACACACACATACATACATCACAACTATCATTTTCCACCACCATGGGGGTTGAAAGTATCTTACTCCTGTCAGCCTGGATGGATCCTCCAGCATCTGTGGAGCAGCAATGTTGCTCTTTGTCGCCTCACTGTCGCCTTTCTTACAGCTTGCATATACTCCTCCATCCAGGCTCTAAATAGAGCAGTGTGTGTGTGTGTGTGTGTGTGTGTGTGTGTGTGTGTGTGTGAGTGTTATTTTCAAGTGGGTGAGTGTGTTCCTCCAAAACGCTCCTCTGCTGTGAATTACTGGTGTGTATTTAGTGGTTATGGGACGTAAAAGGGACAATCGGTGGCCAACGACTTCAACATAAAACCATCAACGCTGACTGGTAACTTGGCAAAATCTCTCTGACCCTCAATCTCACTTTGGTGGGTTTCTAAATGTGTCAACTTTTGAATGTTGGCTATCCTGCAAAAATTGGAGCCAGTTGTTGCTGTCACAGTGTTTGTGATATTGTTGAGTTTTTAAAGAATGTGCATTCATCATTAGAGTCTAATCCCAGAGCAAACTAGATTAATCCATCCCAAATACTACAAAAAAGTTTATGGCATGACAAGATAATATGATTATATGAACCACAGCTGTTTTTTCTTGTGTTTCAGACAATGGAAAGCACATCGGGTTGTATTTTCTATCTGGGGACACATGCCGGCTATAAATAATATGATTTATGAGCACATATTGTTTATTATGCATTCAATAAAAAGTATTATCACATGTGAACGTCAAGATTAAAACCATTAAACTGTTTCCCTTGAGATGTTTCATTGTTGACTGTAGGGATGGTAACAAAAACATTATCCTAAAAAAATTCTCCCTCGACAAAGAAGCTTTCAATAATTGTCCAAAGGATTCATGCAAAAGGCATCATTTATTCAATTGAAACACATGCTGTACGGATTTGATATTAAATTACAAGGGTTTTGACCTGAAACACCGTTCAACACATAGGATATCTCAGTTTAAATTCAACGTTTAAAAGAAGATCACTTCGTTTGGAATTTTCTGTGTGGTTGAAACCGGACACTTAATGAGCCGTGGTGTTGTTGAGCAGAGAGGCTGAGGAGATACAAAAGCCGGGCGTCAGTGCCCACCTCCATCACGAGAGAGGAGCACAGCCCTCTGGACGTTCTACGGATCCCTTTGGAGAAGGTAAGACAAACCGATACGTGCATCTGACATACACAATGCATCATGCGTCATGAGAAGTACTTGTACTTGGAATTTCATTCTTTTTATTTTGCAATCCATGTCAGTTGTGCAGCAGTTTCTGGTGAAAATGAACGTCCTGCAGGTCTTGGGTCTCCTACAGCTGCTGGCAGTTCCTGCTTTCACTGTGAGATATTAGCTTTAACAATAGCAATGCCATTTAAATACCCATATCAGCAATAAGTGCAATTGATGCTATTTATATGCCACAAAGAGGTGTTGTGCAACGTCCTGAGGACGGTTTGTGGCTGAATGTTCCTACTTCTATTTTGGCGTCTCTGGTGTGCAGTTAAGTGTGTGTTAGTGGTTCGCGGCGGGCTGTGATTTGACGTGTGAAAGAACACTTTGTGTTCCAAAAGCCGAGTTGTTTTCCTTCTTTCAGCTGGGGCGGCCAACCCGCGACCACTGGGGACAGTTTGGGGCCTACGGGCCCTGCAGCCGCACCTGTGGAACGGGGGTGACAACGAGGACCAGGACATGTATCACTTCCAGGTGGGACATGGAGACATAGAGCGACGGGACGTCTCTTCTATTGAATGTTTTGCAACGCGGGGCCCTAATTTTAATTTCTAATGAAAGCAGCACAACATATGTTTCGATTTCTGCTGTTGCTCTCCATTATCTGGCATTGCGCTGTTTATTCTTTATCGATCGTTTGTAAAGTTGTGTACATCATCTGCATTAGTAAAGATGCATTAAAGAAGAAAGAGAGAAGCAAGTGAATGACATTATTTCTTCTCTCTTACAGGACAGATGGTGGACATAATTGCATCGGCTCCTCCAAGTCCTTCCGAACTTGTAACACACACGTAATCGTCTTCATTTTGATCCTCTTGACAAATTCCACTCATGAATAACCAACACAGATGTTTCCGATGCCGACGATCCATCATTTTGTTTCACGGCAGGAATGTCCGGTTGGATCCAGGGACTTCCGGGAGGAGCAGTGCTCCCAGTTCGACAGAGCGGACTTTCAGAGCAAGAGCCGCACGTGGGTGCCTTTTTATGGAGGTATCCAAAACCCACCATAACTGACTTTATGAAAAAATACTTTTAAATAACTATTTGTGTTACAGTGGTGTGGATGGTTTTTAATTATAAGAATGTTTTTTTGGTTAGGTTAGGTTAGAGCAGATATTTTGATCCCTTGATCTATGTGCTATTTGTTTCCCCAAGCATACAACCCATGTGAGTTGAGCTGCGTCCCAAGAGGAGAGAACTTCTTCTACAGACACAGAGCTGCCGTGGTGGATGGGACACCCTGCTATGTGGGCCAAACTGATATCTGTGTGGAAGGCGTCTGCAGGGTGCGAAGAAAACCGGGCTTCCACGTTAAAAAATTACAGACTTTCAGAACTTTTGTTTCATAGTTGCGGTAGTGTAATAAAACACAAATTCTCTCTCTCTCTCGCTCTCCAGATACTGACCCATGCAGAGTTCGTGGGCTTGGATGGCGACGCTGACGCAGCTCACTCTACTGCTGTGGCTGCTGTCGCCCCTCCCCCGAAGGAGACCCTCACGTACATCTACAAAGTCGGTGTGTATGGCCAGTGCTCCGCCTCCTGCAATGGAGGCACGCAGCATCGCAGCGTGGAGTGCCGGCTTGAGGGCCGAGCGGACCCCCGTGCGGCGGAAGAGTCTCACTGCGTCGGCCAGCGCCTGCAGAGGCCACACAGCCAGCAGGCCTGCAACATGCAGCCATGCGTTGCTGAGTACAGCGTCTCCAGCTTCAGCGTGGTATGTGACATCATACAGACGTACCCAAAGAATGGGAAGAGGTCCGAGACCTAATGAAAATAAACTTGCAGAATATTTATCATGTAAAGCACAAGAGAAACCACAGCATAAGCATATGACTCAATGTACACTTTTGCTGTATTTCCACACACTCCAAGAGTAACTTTTTTTTGTGGTGGTCAGTGTTCGGTGACTTGTGGGGAAGGCAAGCAGACGAGGGCGGTGACCTGCGTGGGGTCAAGAGGTGAACGTCTACCTAACCGGGCTTGTGTGGGACTGGCAAAACCCCCTTCGGTCCAGGCCTGCCGCAGACCCGCCTGTTACACGCACGTCACCTGGCATGTGACTGACTACGGACTGGTGGGTGAAATTGAAGAAAACACAATTGGAGTCGGTGCACTGGGAAGAACGAAAGCCTCTTTCCTCTTTCCCCTCTTACGTTCTGTCTGTGCAGTGCACCAGGAGCTGCGGTGGTGGTGTGAGAGAGAGGCGAGTGAGCTGTTTGGATATGGATTTGAACTCCTACCCAGAGGCCCGGTGTGGAACAGCTACCAAACCTCTCGCTGTGGAAACATGCAACGCAAAGCCGTGTCCCGGAGCTCAAAGTCAGCCCCAATCTGATCCAATGAACTCTTTTGGTTTGATTGTGAATGCCTGTTTGTATTTAACCAATGCATTTTATATCTAGTGGTTCCAAGTGTGCAGGATCCAAGGACCCGTGAGAGCACCATGACAGGATTTGTACCTCATGTTCCAGAAGACCCTCCAGGTATGTATAATCCAGTCCAGGTTTGAGGTTACATGAGGTTACTTTCCATATGTAGCTAAAGCAGTACGAAACAAGATGCACAGAGAATGTTTAAAATGATTGACAAACATTTCAATGCACAGGTAGACGGCATGTACAGTAAGGTTGTTTGACCATGTCTGTATCTGTGTTTGCTTTGCTTTAGCTCCCAGGCGGCAAACGGACATTGCCTTCCCTCCTGTGATTGGTCCTTACTGTGCACAGTCATTACACGGCTGCTGTCCTGACGGGCACACCTCCGCCACGGGGCCGAGGAACGAGGGCTGCACACAGGACGACTGTGTTCGCACCAGGTATCACAACTTCCTGCATCCGTCTCTTTAAACCAATGTGTGACATAAGTTGAAACGATGAATATGCATCTTGGCTCTACACAAATTCTGGCCAACATTTAAAAATCTCTCATACCAGGTACGGGTGTTGTTTGGATGGTGTGACTGCAGCTGGAGGATTTGGAAGGGCTGGATGTTCAGAGTACCCGACCGCTGTGGTAGGAATCATCTCTGTGATCACGTAGATCTCTTGAAATTAGTTTACTCTTCAAGGAATGTGCTACCCGTCCCGTGCAAATGGTTGTACAGGGCGTTCTTTGGCTCTGCAGAGGCTGTGGCAAGTCTGAGCAAAATCCTCAAGGAAATTTATGAACCAAAGCGTTGGCTTCAAATAGAGGGTTTTGATTTTGAAACATGTAGTTGTTCACTAGGCAGGGAGGATCTATTTAATTAAGTGTGTGATCCAGTGTTTTAGGAATTCAACCGATTTAACACGTCTAGATTTGAAAATTTAGATTTTAATCTATCAATTAATCATATCACTTTACCCCATTTTTAAACAAGAACTGCCCGTATAGCCCCTGCTACACACATCAACACACACACACACATTGGCTTTACAGTGCAATTTACTTTTTCTTTCATTTTTCCTAAGCAACACAAGGCACCTTCTACCCTTCCATCCTCTGGGAATGTGTGCTCCATGCCTCGTGATGAGGGCCCCTGTGATAAATGGAAGGTCCGCTTCTACTTTGACTCTGGCGCAGGAAAATGCACTCAGTTCTGGTATGGAAGCTGCCACGGCAATGCTAATAACTTTGTGTCCATGGAAGCGTGTCAGAGAGAGTGTGGGAACGTGATGATGACGGAGTCCGGCCCTGCACCTCACAAAGGGACCCCAAGGAGAAAAGGCACAAAGTAGTGCTTTGAGGGCACGGGCATGACCCTGCTCCCCGATAATTCCTCCAAACACTGTTATAATCAGAGTTTGAGGCTACTCTTGTGATATTTACACTCTTGAAATTCACAAACATGTATTCTAAAACTTACCAGATCCCGCCCTTATTTGAAACATCAGACTTTATGTTAATCTATTTAGATTGTCTCACAATAAAACTGACATGAACTCTGCTCGTGGTTCTGATTTTGTTAGTTTGAGCTTTGTTTTTGTTTGATGCTCATTATATTTTGCTTTTACACAAGGACTACGATGAAACAATGTCAATGTGATAATAAGTTACATCTAAAACCTAATCAATAAACTTTGAGCTATCTGGTAAGAAATATGTTTATGTGTTAATGTTTTTTCCCTTCTTTCATATTGAAATACTATACATTGGGGCACTAATAATAATAACAATACAGAAATCAAATATAAAATCGAATGTATAGAAGGCTTTTATTGTATTTATAAGGTCAGACATTTATTTTGAAACTAAAACTTTATTTTTGACGCAACCGGAAACATTGTAGTTCATTTCCTCTGACTATTCACCCCTAAGCAGCTAGCTAGTTTAGCTACATTGCACGGAGACCTGAGAAGCATTAAACACTGTTTTTCCCAGTTTTGCATGTCCAATAAACAGACAGGCCCCACAGTCGGCACAAACATGGTAAGGAAATTTTGTTTTATGCGTTAAGACGTGGAATTATTTGCATTATCTGACGTTATATCACCTGTTAGCTCCTGTTAATCCACCATGGCTAAGCTAACGCTGCGTGGAAAACGCTTAACGCTAACTCGCAGACTCCAATGTCTTTCCTTTGCAGTTAACACGTATTATACACGCTGGTTTGCTCATTTTCAGTTGTCCCCCTGAATGTGGATGGAGTAAAGTTAACTTCGTCCAAGATGAAGAAGATGATAATTGCATTAAAGTTACAGTCGGATCTGTTGCTAAACAACCAACGTTTTTCTCGTATTTTAAAACCTCCGGGAGAAGGCGAACACACGATGTATCGGAAAATATTAATTAATCTGCCCATTAATAGTTTGCGGGTTTTGTTGATAAATGCCACTAGCTGCCTTTATTGTGTATTTAATGTTGTTAATCGTCTTTACAGTCGCACACAATTTTGCTTGTTCAACCGACCAAGAGACCCGAGGGCCGCACTTACGCTGACTACGAGTCGGTGAATGAATGTATGGAAGGTAAGTGTTCAGGTGATCCCTTCTTCATGTAATACCATGAGGGACATTACGTTATCATCTGAGTTATAGTCCTCATCGAGGGCAAAGAAATAATACGATCTTAAGCACGATATTGGCTCCTTGTGGTCATTCAATTAGTAAATATCTCATGTCACGGATCAAAACATATTTAAGAATATTTGCAGTTCATGGTTTGTTTGATGCGCCTTGAATGCCGTTTAATGGCAATCTGTATTAGAGTATTAAGTTTATATGGTTTTCCATTTATTTTGTAATTTCTTGGTTATTATCCTAAAACCCTTCCTTTTTAGTGAAATCTGTGGTGTTTTTTACTTAGTCTCTCGTAAGAATCAGTTTTACAACATGAAACGCTGCGATCGAAAAATGGCAGATGCAAGTTCCTTTTTCAGAAAGGCAGGTTCCTTTTTTCAGACCGGCATAAACTGATCTCAACGGACGGAAATTGCAAAGCTCAAAAAGATACATTATATTATTTAAGACGCTGTACTACTTTCAGGTCACTGTTTTGTGTTAATTTCTCAATAGTTTGAAACATTTTGTGGGATTTGCAGGAAAGACAAGGAGGCAGGTCGATGCCTTTCTGAAAAAGGAACCTGCCTCTTTTTTGATTGTGTCACTCATGAAAGCCTCGTACTCTAAATTAAGTTTACTTTAATGTATGCAACATTTACTTTTCTATAGATGCACAATAGTTCTACTTGCATTCAGCCTGTCTTGCACCTGTCTTCTAGGTGTTTGCAAAATGTATGAAGAGCATCTTAAGAGGATGAATCCAAACAGTCCGTCCATCACTTACGACATTAGTCAGTTGTTTGACTTCATTGACGACTTGGCCGATCTGAGCTGTCTTGTGTAAGTATGATTTGGCTTATAATTTGAATGAAAGCAACTTTGAACTGGGTGTATTTCGGTCACCTCCACTAAAAATCTGATTTGAACTGTTGTACAGGTACAGAACTGACACTCAAACGTACCAACCGTACAACAAAGACTGGATCAAGGAGAAGATATATGTCCTCCTGCGGCGTCAGGCTCAGCAGGCAGCAAAGTAAAGGCATCGGTGTGGAGTTGTCCGGCCACACACACTTGGAAGGAGTTTATACTGCACTGTATTTCCACTGTGTCTTGAAGACCTTTGTTAAAGGACACCATTGTCAGTTTGACAAGGGGAGGGTTTTCATATTATACTGTATATGGGAAAATGAAAGGGTTTGAAAACTGGGGGGGGGGATTTGACGCTTCATTTAGAATTAGAGTCCTGCTCTGCAGCATACATGTTAAAATGCTCAACGGGTTAGGTAAAAACTTTTTGTCAAATATTTGGTAATGTGCTTTCAGTTTACCCAAAAGTTGTGGACTTCTTTTTTTGATGTATCATTTACAGGGCTGTTTTATTTGAAGATGCTGTGGATTTTAAATGCAGATGCTTACTTTTCGAATGCCTGCAGACTGACCAATCCATTCATGTAACAGATCCCATACGATTTCTTTTCCGTATTTTATCTGTTATTGTCACTATATCCTACCATTATTATATAAAATCTTTTTTTTATGTTTTGCGTAGTATCTGATTTTAACTATCCACATTGTTTTCTTTTATTCTACCAAAATAAACTATTGTTTTCAGACTGGTCTGTCCTGCATTTCAATCCAAACGTTATCCCCTCATTTAGACCTCATTTAGTGAGTCTTGGAATAGCAATTGCTGGTTGACAAGCATTTACACGTGGATCCATTTATCTGCCAAATGGATCCCCTACTTGTCGAATTATGACAAGCTGCTGGATGGTAAGTGATATTAAAGCCGACAATGTTGGATATTTTTCTGGAGGCTTTCGGCGGGTCGTTCCTGCTGATAAATATAAGAAATTGAATTTGTAGGTTGTTGTGTACTGTCTCTTTAAATGTGGCGGACTGCCCTGTTGTTGCTGTGCTGGAAACCCCGTACGTATTCTGAAGGGACCCAAGATGGCTGAATACTCACGGGGGGGGCAGTTAGCAATTATCTGAGCAAGACGTCGGAAATGAATGGCATATAGCAATATAGTGTAAAGTGTTACCCTGCAATAATTATACGACTACCGTTTGTTGGTTTGCACACTTTTTGGGATGCATGGATACCATTAAGGAGAGAGTAGTCCCTCCGCGGCCCCGAGCCAGAACATGGCGGAACACTTGGGGGAGAAATAGCAGCTAATACTAGCTAACGTTAGCTGTCGTATTACTCGGACTGAATTAGAAACATTAATCTAGGGCGAACACGGTATCTTCGATCCGCAAGTGTGAAATAATGTTATCGGTGCACAGCTCTGGGCGTTTCGCTTTAAAACGTTGTTTAACATTGAATATACGGAGCGTAGGCACTTAGCGTACTGCTAGCTAACCCGTTTGGCTTTCTAGCTAACGCAACTGGCACTTGTGCAGTTTAAACGCTGCCCGTACGAACTGCACAAATAAGCAGGTTGTCGGTTTTATGGGACGTGTGTCGCAACGGTGGGGTTTGTTGTAAATACATTCTATCTACTGCGTGCTAGGACGTCCCGAAGTCTGTCTGCCCTCGTTTAGTCGATTAACACGTTAGCTAACGTCAATGCCCTCCGCAACCGAACTGTCGTTAGCTTGCTACAATGGTACGTGACGTGATTTCGTGTGGCGCGTTGCCTACAACGCTGGCGAGATAACTTTTCTTTGAGGCTGCTCGTGAAAATACGCAGATCTTGCAGAATCGATCGGGCAAATCATCCTGGATACTAGCCGGCGTGTTCAGCCTGTAAGGTCCTCCAAAGAAACGATTGCTCGGTTGACCCCTGACACTCACGTATAGTTAGCGTTGCACTAGTGATCGGCTGCGAAAGGAACTTGTGGCGCTACCAGGTGGAGTAGACACCCTGTAAAAGTCAAAGAGTTTCCGGAAAGGGGCAACCGGTCACAACTACCTGCCAGGATGACGGACACTCGTCGCCGGGTCAAAGTCTACACCCTGAACGAGGACCGGCAGTGGGACGACCGTGGAACCGGCCACGTCTCCTCGGGCTACGTGGAGCGTTTGAAAGGCACGTCTCTACTCGTCCGGGCCGAGAGTGATGGTAAGGCGAAGAAACGACCCATGGAGAGGGGGGTGGGGGGCTAATGGCACATGCCGGCCAACATATCACTTGCATCGTATCGGCCAATGTTACAGCAGATCGATACTTACTATATGTAAACAATGCCTTCGAGACGCGTATTTTTATCAGCTGGAAGCATGTATGTGAGGCTTCCTTATGATTTACAACTCAACACCCTTGTTCACCTGACAGGTTCTCTACTCCTGGAGTCCAAAATCAATCCAAACACAGCCTACCAGAAACAACAGGTCGGTACATAGCGCGGTGTAGGATGCTCATCTAGAACATGGATTGTTTTGGCAAATCTAAATCGGCTTTTTTGTTTTTCTTTCCCGAAGGACACTTTGATAGTATGGTCAGAGGCCGAAAATTATGATCTGGCACTCAGCTTCCAGGAGAAGGCTGGCTGTGACGAAATTTGGGAGAAGATATGCCAGGTAGCCGCACTTTCATCGTGGCTGTGTGTGTTTTGTCCGCTCAGTCTGTGGATGTTTTTTTGATATCCTGTTTCAACATTCCGCTTTGTCTCGTTGTTAAGGTTCAGGGAAAGGACCCATCAGTGGACATTACCCAGGATGTGGTCGACGAGTCTGAGGAAGAACGCTTTGATGACATGTCCTCGCCGGGTCTGGAGTTGCCGCCATGTGAACTGAATCGCTTGGAGGACCTGGCAGAGATGGTGGCCTCCTCCCTCCCGTCACCGCTGCGGCGCGAGAAACTGGCGCTAGCTGTGGAGAACGAGGGTTACATTCGCAAGATCCTGGAACTGTTCCGCGTGTGTGAGGATTTGGAGAACAGAGAGGGACTGCATCACCTGTATGAAATCATTAAAGGCATCTTCCTGCTTAATCGCACTGCACTCTTTGAGGTTATGTTCTCGGAGGAGTGCATCATGGACGTCATTGGTTGCCTGGAGTTTGATCCGGCACTTGCGCACCCACGGCGGCATCGGGAGTTTCTAACTAAGACGGCCCGCTTTAAAGAGGTGATCCCCATCTCGGATCCTGAACTTCGTCAGAAAATACACCAGACGTATCGGGTGCAGTATATTCAGGACATGGTGCTGCCCACGCCCTCTGTTTTTGAGGAGAACATGCTGTCCACCCTGCACTCCTTCATCTTCTTCAACAAGGTGGAGATTGTGGGCATGCTACAGGTGAGATGGGCGAGTGTGACAGGCATTCTTCTAAAGGCTATTTCGTATTTTCAAAATAAGACACCGGTCTTCCAAGTTTCCCTTTTTTTTAAATTATGTTTTCATACGAAAATCAAATAATGCAAAAGTAGATTCTGTACAAGCTTTACAGAATGACATCTTTCCGTAATATCAAAAAGCAAACTTAAGAGAATATTTGAATAAATACTTGAAATCATATCAATTGTAGGGTTGTTCAACGGTTTTAATTAAGGCGGATTGAGCTTCACCCAGTCTGAGTTTGTCTGCTATTCTTTTATGGTGATGTGACCTTTGTGTTTTTGTACTGTGTCAACTCGGCAGTGTTTATGTATGGCCGTCTCCATAGAGATGGGGAAGTGTTGTGTAAATCGGTTATGCTGCGCTGGAGGAAAACAAACGGCCAGGCTGTTGACTTCGGTGCACCGAGCTTTGTGAAGTTCTGAAGTCGAACGCTCCTCATATGGACCGTCTCCTATTTCTGTCTCGTCTCACGAACGTGCCAAGTGTCTTATTCAAGCAAGCATTTGATATACGGGATTGTAGATATTATTAAGAATGGATTTTCTTTGATGTAAATGTTAACTTATAACAGTGGAATGAATGTACATGTATTTGATAGTGCTTGTCAATTTATTCCAAAAACGATGATTATAATACCATAGGATGTTGCAAAGTGGTAAAAAAGATTAGTTTCTTGGTAATATGCATGTGACAAATACCCCAGTACTTCAACAACATTATAGCAACAGATTTAACAGAGTGCGGAATTGGCCCAGGATGATTGATTGCGATTGACAGGGTAACTTTCTTGTATTATAATAGGTTGACACTATGTGATACTCACTACGTCTTATCTACTCCTGTTGTTGTTTTTTATGTCAGGATGATGAGAAGTTCTTGACAGACCTTTTTGCACAGCTAACAGATGAGGCTACGGATGATGACAAAAGACACGAACTGGTATGCCGGACCTTCCATCAACGTTATTTATCAAAAATTTTCTTTTAAAAATAAATCCTTTGCTCTTCTATCACTGAGGTTTTTTTTCTTTTCTTCTAACTTACAGGTGAACTTCCTAAAGGAATTTTGCGCCTTCTCACAAACGTTACAACCTCAAAACAGAGACGCCTTCTTCAAGACATTGTCAAACATGGGCATTCTACCGGCACTAGAGGTCATACTGGTGAGTATTTTATTCTTGAACATGCAAATGAACTTTCTGTGAAACAAATCAAATATTTCTTTAGTATTTTTTTAAATGTTATGTTTTGGCCCCATAGTGTCAAACATTGAGAATTACCATATATTGATAATTTGCCATAAGCATACTAAAAAATATAAATCAATCGTCAAGGTGGCTGCTGCAGGTTGTCCTGGTACTATTTGATCTTAAGGAGGAGCATTACTGCATTTGGGTTGTGTTACAGCCCTGGTGTAGTTGGGCACATATTGACTGGGGCATCATCATACCTGGCTGCGTCATTGGTCAGGAGAATACACTCCTCTGCCCCCCTGAGATCCCCTTTCAAATGTGTTTGAAAAAAAAAAGAAGCATCAGTCATGTGTAAATATAAATGCAGTGAGGCTGCCAAGCTTAGCCTTACAGGCGAGGGTGCGTGCGGGCGTGTGTGTGTGTGTGTCCCAGCATCATCATTCAGTTTGAAAGGTTTAGTGTGGACAAAGAGCGCTGACTTGATTTACAGCTTATTAAGTTTTGCCTCACAGAATTAAGCCTGTGCACTTAAAACAAATACAAACACATTCTGCAAGTGCCTCGAATCCATCACAATATGATTTCAGAAACCTCCTTTTATTTTGCCCAACCAACCATTTTTTAAAATTTATTCCGACATGTTCATTCCCAGCTTTAATATTGTCTGTTGGAGCGGTTAGTTTGATCGCCAACGTGTGTTCTCATGTTGAGCTGTGTGTGCACACGTAGGCCTCCACCTTCACGCATATAGTTGTTTTTTTGAGTAATACCTGCTTCATCCCTCCCATGTCCACTTACACCCTTCTGAAGTACATAAGCTGGCAAATTAAACGCAGTTGGGTCGTATTTTGTTTTTAAGCCTTAAATGATCTCTGATGGGGGGGTTCACAGTCCACTGAACATATTTCATGTTCATGAAACAGGGAATGGATGACGTCCAGGTGCGTGGGGCAGCCACAGATATTTTCTCTTATCTGGTGGAGTACAACCCTTCCATGGTACGAGAGTTCGTCATGCAGGAGTCTCAGCAGAATGATGATGTGAGTTCATCAACAAAATCCGTCAGAAATTCAACAAATAGTGATTTACTTCGAATCCTGTGGATTTATGTGTTACTAATGATTGATTATTTGCTTTCCAGGACATCCTCCTGATCAACCTGATCATAGAACACATGATCTGTGATACAGACCCGGAGCTGGGGGGAGCAGTGCAGCTGATGGGTCTGCTACGGACTCTGGTGGACCCTGAGAACATGCTGGCCACTGCAAACGTGAGTTTGAGCGCTGCCGCTAAACACGGCGCTTTCCACCAGGCGATGGCTTGACCTTAAACCAGACACGTCCAGCCCGCGTGTAGATGTGTGTGTAGATATTGTTAAAAGCTAAAGAGCTGCACTGTGCCGCTAACCGAGCAACTCTCCAGTAGTTCAGAGGCCAGAGCGCACCATGTCTTTCTTTTGCTTTCTGTGAACATTTACTTTATAATCAATGATACAAATACAATTCAGTTTGTCCTTTTTTTCCCCTCCAGAAAACGGAGAAGACGGAGTTCCTGAGCTTCTTCTACAAGCACTGTATGCACGTCCTCTCGGCTCCGCTGCTGGCCAACACCACAGAGGAGAAGCCGAGCAAAGGTACTGTGTGTGTATCTGTATCTACGCACGTGTGCTGGCTTTGTAAATACAGCGCTGACCGCTCCCTTCGTTCTCCTATTAGATGATTTTCAAACGTCCCAGCTGCTGGCCCTGATTCTGGAGCTGCTGACGTTCTGTGTTGAGCACCACACCTATCACATAAAGAACTACATCATCAACAAGGACATCCTCAGGAGGGTGCTGGTGCTCACGGCCTCTCAGCACGCCTTCCTGGCACTATGTGAGTCACACGGGGTCATTCTAGGTACGGGACGACATTGTGAAGCTTTGTAAAAGCTCATTTTAGAGTCTGTCTTCCTGTGTGCAGGTGCCCTGCGCTTCATGCGGAGGATCATCGGACTGAAGGATGAGTTTTACAACCGTTACATCATGAGAAACTTTCTGTTCGAGCCGGTCATCAAGGCCTTCCTCAACAACGGCTCACGCTACAATCTCATGAACTCGGCCATTATTGAGATGTTTGAGTATGTCCGTGTGGTGAGTATTTTCTCCAGATGTCCCCAGCAATAGTTTCCTTACAAGTTAACATATTGTACAATGTATCTTATGCCAGCCTTTTATACTCCTTCCATACTCAGAAGTAGACATTTCTTTATATTTGATCATGTTGATCATGGTCTACTGTGCTAGTTGCCTGCTTCAAGTCTCTCAAAGGAAAGCAACCGTCCGTCAAACAACACGTCTTTTAATTGATCTTCTTTTCTGGCTCAAGTTCATTAAGCATATTACTGCATTTTGCTTATGCATACTAACCACACTACGGTCAACCAGTTATCAATAGTTGACCATTGACATCACGATGGAACATGGCAGATTGTTTTGATTCATTTTAACTTGTTTGGTTTGTTGCCCCCCCCTTCATGTCTCCCGCTTGCTGTTTTTCTCCACACTTCATTGTTATTCTACTCTCCTTTTCATACCCCCACCCCCCCACCTCCTTCCTCTCATCTTGCCCCACGCTGTGTCTCTGCGCTCCCCCTCCTCTCCTCCCATTGCCCCCAGGAGGACGTGAAGTCTCTCACGGCTCATATAATAGAGAACTACTGGAAAGCTCTGGAAGACGTCGACTACGTCCAAACGTTCAAGGGCCTAAAGCTGCGATATGAACAGCAGCGAGAGAGACAAGACAACCCCAAGCTGGACAGGTGAACCAAGCACAGCTGCTCTGCTATTACCATTGGATGGTTTCCAGTGTGCATTATGGGTATTCTTTTGTCCAGGGTCTTGTGTCAGTTGCTATGGGCAGTGCCTCTTATAATAATAATAATAATAATAATAATGTTATTCATCCTCTCCAGCATGCGCTCCATCCTGAGAAACCACCGCTTCCGTCGCGACGCGCGGACGCTGGAGGATGAAGAGGAGATGTGGTTCAACACGGATGAAGACGATCTCGAGGACGGTGAGGCGGTGGTTCCTCCATCCGACAAGATGAAGAGTGAGGAAGACCTCATGGAACCTATAAGCAAGTTCATGGAGAGAAAGAAATGTACGTATGGAAATACATCGTCTTCTTGTTTGTTGCAGGGGAGAAAATGTGTGGCAACAATAATGACTGATTTGTTTTGGAATGAGAGATTTTTCTATCCTGGTATTTGTGGTTTCTAAATTGTTTTACAATTTAATGGGCTGAGCTTTTATGATGGTTCTATCAGTGTAAGATAACTTGGTAGGAACATCAAGAGGAGGACTGAGGAGGGAATACCATCAGAAAGGGAGTTTTATACACCCGCCCAATATAGTCACTTGCAATTAGGTAGATATATAATAAATCAACCTTTTACGAGCTATTGGAAATATACTGTTGCATATTGTCATTTTTACTCTCGGTCTCAAAATACATTTAATTCTAGTTCTTTGTTAGTCTGTTGATTTTGGGTGAGACACACACAACGAAATGTGTCTTCTAAACGCTTGTGTTCCTAGAACATATACTTGTTCACCTGTCGAGTGGTGAAAGAGGACGTGATGACCCTGTTTTCTCCCTCCTGTCCCTCAAAGTGAAAGACACGGACGACAAAGACGTGCTGGGGAAGTCAAGCTTATCCGGCAGGCAGAACCCGAGCTTCAAGCTCTCCTTCTCTGGCTCCACCAAAACCAGCCTGTCCAGCCCTCCTTCCTCTGCCTCGTTGAACCCGGGCTCTCCGGGATCACCGGGCTCTCCGGGCTCGGGGGCGCGGAGCTCTGCCTCCCCCACAACTGTAACCACAAAGGTAGCCGTCGGCGTTTTAACGCTTTAAGCGCCTGAAAAATAAGTCGGAATGATGTGATTTTTGACTTGTGTTTCCTCTCCAGGGAGGCTTGGTGGGACTGGTGGACTATCCCGACGACGACGATGAGGATGACGAGGAGGACGAGGACGAGGAGGACGGCGAGAGCAAAGAGGACCCTCTGCCTCCCTCGAAGAAGTCCAAGCTGAGCTCCTAAAGAAGCTCCGCTGCTCGGGGCGGGTGCAGCCCACAGACCTTTTGCAGGGTTGATCAAGCTTGTAAACCGATGAATGATTTTAGAGCCACGCAGCGGGCGGCCACACGGAGGAGCAGACTGTGCACGGATGCAAGGCCTCCTCAGACTAGTCCGCTTCATACAAGTGCCAATCAGGAAACCCGGAGTAAAAAAAAAAGAAAAAGGAAAAAAAAAGAAAGAAAAAACGTCTGGAAGCGTGAATGTCGGGGGAGGAAAAGATCCGCTCGGTAGGTGGTGGGCGCACTTCGGGCCGGTTACTCAGACCGCATTCGAAAAAAACATGTACACACCGACTGAAACCCCAGAGAGCCTGCCGGCTCGGACAACAACCCACTGCCCCCCCACCTCCCCTCATCCCTCCCACCCCCGCTCCCACCAGCCCCCCCCCCACTCAGGGAATGACATCACAGCGGCCCAAATAGGTCGGCCAGTTCAGACCCAGAACCACCACTCGCACCCCCCTCCCCCCTTGAGAATTCACCTTCCTCCTCGTTCGTTTCCACCTGCTTCTTTTGCTTCTCTTCTTTTTCCTCCTTTCTTCATCTGCTGCTTTTGAACCCAGTTTTTTTTTTTTTTTGTTAGTGTATAATACCAGACGGGAGGCGGCGTGCGGCGCCGTCCTTGTTGTCGTTTGATGATGTCATCAGTGTTGTCGTTCTTCAACGGACATTCTTTCTCGGAAGAGAAAAAAAAAGCCAGCAGTTTCTTCATCATTTTGTTTTTGTTCTCTATTTGTCTCAATCTTTCTCCTGTTTTTTGTAAATGATGACAAAAAAAGACCTGCCTTTAAATGTTCAGGACGTTTTCAGTCAAACTTGAACAGGTTTTTAAAGACCTCAGTAGGTGAGCTAGTTTTACCCTTTTTGCCCTTTGAAACTGCAGATTTTTTGGAGAATTTGTAATCCCGTCTTGATTAAAGATTGAGTGGAATTCTAGATGTGATGAATTTTGTCATATCTTTTCTTTTTTTTTCCTTTTACATTAGTGTACACTTAGTTGTTCAGAATATTTGGGACCATTAAAATGATCTTTGCTGTAAGATGTCCTCCTCGCTGCATCGTGCTGTTATTGATCTGTCCCGGTTGCCTCGGCAACACGAGAATATAACTGCAGTGCAGAAGGTCCGGCTGGGTTCAACTTGGTTCCACAAACTATTATCCGGCAGCTCAACCCGACTCCACGTAGATTAGGGAAAGACCTCCGATGCCGCCCTAATACTGTAAAAATGTGAAATTTCAGTGTACATTTTCATACTTTGAAACATGTCTGTTATTACCAAAACAAATTGATGTTGTGAAAACCATGTACATGAGAAAATATATGGTCAGCTTCTGTTGTCTTAGGACAAACTTTGTTGATTTGACTCAACTTTAAAATGTATTTTGAGCCCTTGGTTCTTTCATTTTTCTTGGCGTACCTCAGTTGCTGATGTCGTTGTGATCCACCAGGTGGCGCTCTGAGTCCATAAGAGAACCATCGAGAGACGCGCGATGCCCGTCCTTGAATTCTTTCACTGGATGTGTTTGGGATGCCGTCATTTTGGCACAACCGCGGTTAAACCCCGCTGAAGGTTTGATGCGTCTATTGCATCAAACCTTCATCCTATGGGTTTATTATCCTTCCAGTACCACGGATTGTAAAGCAATTCTTCCGCATAAACTAAAATATCATATTCAATAACTCTAACTTCATCGCATGGAGGTTAAAAACAAGGTTGTGTTGCAGTGAAAGATTATACTTATATATTTGTTGATCTGGTCCTTTGGTGTTTATCAGCTCGAGGTGACGTGCTGATTTAGCACCGCTGCACGCTGGTAGACCATAAAGTGTTGCCTTTTCTTTTTTATACAAAGAGTGAAAATAGTTTACAAAAAATGTCAGTGCCTCCCAGCCTATGTGGTCGCCTCGGTGGGGGTTTGAGAGCAACTCCAAAAACAAACCGCGTCCAAGGCCACCGAGGAGTCCCTGTGTTGTCCCTCCAAGTGCATTGTGGGGCCCCCAAAACGCCGCTTGTTATTTCCAGGAGCCGACAGAAGCGGATTGCTCGGGTACTCGGCGTGCAGCGCGCCCCAATCCAGGCTCCCGCTCGCACGAAAGCCGCCGGCAGACAACAGCAGCTTTTTTTTTTTTTTCCAGGAGTGGCCCCATCCTGCCAGCCTCCGTCCGCTCCGCAGCAGGAATGTGGCAGAATGTGTGTGTGTGTGTGTGTCTCCCTCTGCCACTGGAGAGGCCAACCCGCTGCCGGTGCCAGCCTCTGCTCCACCAGAATGCCGGCTGCCCTGCCGGTGCCAAGGCGCTCACCCGGCTCTGCCCGCCTGAATGTCTGCCAGACGGAGGAGTCGCCCATCGGGAGACACTGCCGTCCAGCTTCCCGCCGGGCGCATGAAAAGCTTCTTTGACGGCTCTCTCCGTTTGGCTCGTCTTCCCCCGGCTGCCAACTGCCACTTATCGGGGGGGAAGGGAGGGAGGGGGGGTGTCGCCTGTGACTGATCACGTCGGTAGATTTGTGGGCAGATGACGATGAACAGTGGCGTGAAATCAGGCAATGCAAACAATATTGCGCCTTGTTGGTGGATAAGTTGTGCGCATGTTTTAGTGAGACAACCATAATTACGCATCGTAACCCGGGGAGAAAGTAGACATTATTCTCCATCCACCCGACCCGATACGCAGACCCCCCCATCTCAGTTTTGGGTCCTTGGATAAGATACTAGACTAAGCCAAATTCACAATGTAGTGTACTTTTTACGACACTATAGGTGTTTGAAAGCTTTAGTTACTCTTCAGATATCCAATAAAAGATCAGTTAAGAAAGTAGTGGTTTCCATCCATCAAGATATTCTCCCTCCAAACGTCTCACATTGTCTCATTCAAATCAGGGTTTGAGTCCTGAAGGTAAAACTCACAGAAAAGCTTGAAATTAAAAAAAACGTCTTAAAGATAAGATCCCGAGGTCTGTCTGCGTAAGGGGCCCTGACCCACAGTTTGGTAACTGCCGGATTTAACGATAAACAAAAAAGTCCTTCCGTTATGAGCTCTTTTATTCAGTGTATCAATGTTCTGTCATTTGGTGCAGGGAACAGTGGGTTAGTTGGTTCTTGATGCTTAGTACTTGTGTTTCTAACCCAAAGAGGCTCACCCGTAGGGGGCGATGGAGACTACTCGGGTAGATTTAATAAACTCCAGATCAATAGAAGAAGAAATAACTCATTAGACGGTCCTGGTCGTGACAGGAAGTCACCTGTCACTGCAGTTTCCCCCACCAAACCTCTGTGCTACTTTCTGCTCTCGGGGAGCGTCCTCGCCGCTATCAAAGCAGCGATCCAAACACTGCTCCATTATCTTAATCCCGTGTAATCCTCCGAACCGACCCGGGATATGAAACAGGAAACGTGGCGCACACATGCAGGTTTTTGTTCGGAAGCCGAGGTTGTCAAAACACCCGCTCGGAGTCCACCGCCGCGTCTGCCCCCGCCGGGGCCTGGCGTCTCGGGCCGGACAAAGACCTGTGTTTCCCCCCCCGGCACAAAGTGCTCTCTGTGTCCGCCGGAGCTCCCCTTGATTTAATGGGGGAGGTACGGAGGAGGTGGGGGGGGCTGGTCCATGTTCAGCTCGCCGCTGCGTGTGATTAATCACCGTGTTAAAAACAACCCCCCCTCCTCCCCCCGTCCGGGGTCAGCGTCCGTCGGTAGCGAATGAAAGAGGAGAGCACTCGTCACCCGTCACATGTGGTTCGCGTTAAAAGGCGGAGAGGTGAGACGCAGGGAAGTCCGACGTGCCTCTCATGCCTCACCCCTTTGAGGTGGCGCGCTGAACTGATGTCTGACACGTGAACTGAGTCGAGGGGTCAGCGCGCGGACCCCCGGCGGACACCGCGGCCCTCGATGAGTGCGCAGGCCGGGAGAAGGCCCATTTCTTGTGTGTTTGAGACATGAAGCAGGATGCTGACTAACTAAACTCAGCCTAATGACTAAAGCCCAGTGCTTTTATTTGAGGCGTCCGCTCGTCGAAGTCGGCCTCCATCAGTGGTTTTTATTCATCAAACTAAAACAGGGATGTTCCGTATAGCGACTCGAATGGCCGATTGTCTGGTACTGAGTGAAGTTTCCCCTACAGCTCATTAATTAAACAAACCATACATATTGATTCGCCAAAGTCCAGATATAGTCTCTGAACTAAAATGCTCTAGAAATGTGCTCGGTCAAACCTCTAAAATGTCTAAAATGTGCCTCTTTAATTTGTCTCTGAATGTGGAAGTGTTGCTTAGAACCTCTGGGAAATTGTGGTTCCAAATTCCTCCCCATGATTTATTGTCATAATGGTGATTCGATTCTAAACCAGAATATTGCAAATAATATTTAGAGGGTCTCGATCCCCACGTCTGGAACCATCTGAGCACAAACGTCTTTTTGTCTCTGCTCATAACTTGCAGCTCAACACTTAAGCTCAGAGCACCTACAACTGTTCCCAAATGTGCCCCCATAAAAGCGGCGGTAAGCCTGCGCGGCCTTTGTTTCCTCCGCAGAAGGCCGTGGGTGCCTCCATAACTCTTGTCGCTCTAAATCAAAGACAAGTAATGAGCTTTTCCTGTGGACGCGTCGGCCGCGGGGGGAAGAATTTGGGGCCTGATCGGCCGTCGCTAAATGTTAAGTGGTTGGTATTGTGCCTCAGCGTGGGGCACGGGAAACATGGACGTGAATGTAAGAGCTCTTGGCCCTGTGTTTTAAATGGAAATGTCACAGTGATAAAGGGCGCCCCTTCCGCACTGAGGCGTTTGTGTGTGTGTGTGTGTGTGTGTGTGTGTGTGTGTGTGTGTGTGTGTGTGTGTGTTGTACTCTGCAGGCACGCTGTAAATCCACACCACGAGCTGCAGATAGCCGATCACACACTGACTTCAGCACACCCGGATCTATTCCTAGAAGCCGCGTACTTTCCAGGAGTTTACAGTTTAACGGCGGAGTGAAATGTGTGTGTGTGTGTGTGTGTTTATGTGTGTGTCTGCTGGGGTCTGACAGATATAATCCCCAATCATATAAACGTCTGCGCCCATTAAAAGCGTGTAAAACTCACACTGAATAAAGCAAAAAACAACTTCACCAGCCGTCTGCGGGGAGGGGGGGTGAGGGGGGGCACACAGCGGCCCCCGGACCCGTTGTTTGGGCGCCGGGAAGACAGAATGGCTCCTGCGAAGGAGAGCGCAGTGAGAGGCCGCCATGTCGAAATGGCCGAGCGGCGATGAATCCACCTCACCCATCGTGGCATGAATGAAGCCCTTAAAGGTGTCCGCCTGCAGGACGCACGGTTCAGCAGGAGTTGAACATGTGGGACCAGTAACACGTGCACACACACGTGCACACACGCGCACTCCCCCAGTCGGGATTCTACTGTGTACATTAAAGCCAACAAATCAAACCTCGAGCTGTATGTTAACGTCCCGGCGGGCGGCGGCGTCTCGCCGGTAACACAAAACTAACCAAACAGAACTTTTCCCAAATACAGTAGCAGTCAAAAAAAAGGCTGTTTTGACATCGACAATTTGTGTCCACTCTTCGCTCCCGCAGAGACGAGACGCTGTTTGTGGATCACAGGGCGGTTTGATTCCCTCCCCGGCTCCCGCTGCTCGAGTGTCTGAGGCCTTTGACGTCGCGCGGCGCCGGCGTCCGCTCTCTGCCAAGGCGGCGTGTGTGGTCGACAGGCAAGGCAGGCTGGTGGGGCCGTAGGACAGCGAGAGGAGAGGGGGGGGGGTCGAAAGCGGAGGCCCCCCCCCCCTCCCCACGCCCCTCTCTTCGGTCCCTCGCCACGTCTCCGTTCGGTGTCCCCGCTTTCCCCTGGCTGACCTCGGGTAACTCTTACCTACCGTGTGAGGCATGTGCCTCTTTTATGAGTTTCTGCGCGGTGCTAAGACACATTTCCAACCTCCCCCCCTCCCCCTTCTCCTCCCCCACCGCCCCCCCTCGCAAACTTACACCTCATCTCTCCCCTCCGCCTTGTGGCCTGGGGGCATATGGTTTTGGCTGGGCAAGAGATAAGAGAGATGTGTCAGCCTGTGGTACTGAACAAACACATCTTTCATCCCCCCCCCTCCACTTTTTCTTCTCTCTTCCCTTTGACCCCCCCCCATCCCACCCGCCGTACTCCTTTCTCCTCTCCTTCTCTCCTTCCTCCTCTCCTCCGCCGATCCGCTCGCCTCCTTCCTCTCCGCGACGTCTGGGTACGATTAGGAGCGAAGGGCCCTCGGTCTCATCGCGTCGAGAGAGAGAGAGACGTTGTTGTATTTGTGGGTGATGGAGAGAATGGGCTTCAGATGGTCTCTGGAGGAGGGGGGACGGGAGGAGGGGGGGGGGGGGGGGGTGGGGGGCCAAGGGTCCTGTAGGAGAGGAGACAGATCTCCCAGCGGCGAATGAAAGGCCCTCTTTCCTCTCTGGTAGGACACATCTGAGGCTCCTCGCTTCGTATGGAGGAAAAAAGTGGTTTCCACCAAACTCTGCTTCCATTTATCTCCGGCTCGCTCGCCCTACTCCCTGTGCACACACACACACGCACACGCACACACACAGACATCCGCACACGTTCACATTTGTGCTGCACGTGCACTCTCGTGCGCATACTGTACACATGCTGCATTTGCTTTGATTCTTGATTGCTTTGGTTCCTGCGGTGGCTTGATCAGGTTACTGTTCAAACTATGTGGGAGTTAGTGTGTGTGTGTGTGTGAGTGTGTGCGTGTGTGTGTGTGAGTGTGTGGAATTCAGATGATGGTTCCACAGCCAGCGGTGGGAATAACACAGTGTTTCAGCTTCTATTATTAGCTCTCTGTTCCACAGGCCTGATTCTTTCCCCGTGTCTGCTGTCTGACTGACACCAGCGTTTCATTACTATCTGGCTCGGCGCAGGAAGGGCCACGCCATCACGGCCTGCTGTTTGGGGAGGGGGGTCAGATGGGGGGGGGGGGGCAGCTTCCTACAGTTCCTACAAGGCTTTTTATAGCCTCTGCCACTCCTGCATACTTTGTGTTACTGTTAACTCAGTGTATGAAGGGTTCGGGCAGGGATGGTGGTGGTGGGGGGGGGGGGGGGGGTAATAGTTCCAAGGGAGCGCACACCGGCTAATGTGGCAGATGTAAACCCCCCCTCCCACCCCTCCCCCACTTTGACCGCTGAGTATTTCAAGGGCCGCGGTCCTCGCTCTGGTCCTTCCGCCATTTAAACGCACTCACCGCATGCTGAGACAAAACTTGTGTGCCCCCCCCCCCCCAACGGCACCCCTCCCCCTGGACGAGGGGGCACACAAGTTGTCTTCCATTACAGATAAGTGCAGCAGTGATATTGACAGCGTCCCGGCAGACCGAAGCCGCCTTGACCTTCTGAAGCTTCTTTCCCTCGGGGCAGCCAGATGGTCACAGAAGTTGACCTCAAAACATATTCCACCTACATTAAGAGGACTGTATAGAAGTGTAGTGAAAGGTCTTTTGTTTGCCGTTGGGGGGGGGTCTCCGTGCTAATGACTGATGCACACTTGTTTGGGTTTGAGAGTGTGCGTCCACTCTTATGTAATTAGATGTTTTGTCGGCATTTGACTCGTACGGCTCCGAACACAAATAAACTTACAGTGCAGCGTGCTGAAATCAAACCGTAGCCCCTCTGGATCGATGGAGCCTCGGACGACTGTGGAGTGTTAGAAATGAACACACATCATGAGCTCACATCCTCACCAAGAGGATGTGAGCTGTTATCCCCGTTTTTTTTTCCTTCCCTCAACTCTTGAGCCTCGATTCCTAGAATCCGTTGGGAACTATATTTTCTCCCGTCCCGTTACAGTACCGAGCGTTTTTTGTTCCTGCGGAAGCAGAGGAGAAGGAGGAGGAGGAGGAGGTGGTGACGGTGGAGGTTGGGGTCCAGTTAAACCTCGGACTCGCCGGTCGTGCCGCTCACGAGGTGCCGCGGCAGGAGGATCTGATGCCGGCTAATGGGCTGAAGCGGCTCACTGTGAGTGCCACCGGCCGGCTGGGTGGTCGCGTTTGTCAGGCGGTGTTACAAACTGGTGCTGAAAAAGTTTTGGGTCGGGTCCAGAAAAAAGTCCTTAGCTGGCCTTCTGGCTGCTCCTGGAAAGATGTGAAAAGATTTGTCTAACTTGGACTTGTGGAGAATTTATTTGGGTAACCTGCTGACAATGTCTTCTTTTCAACCAGCCTCAAGAAAGGGGGCACTTCTGGTAACAGTCAGTTGTTTCTTCATTCTTGTGCAGTTTTCTTAATCATACATTTAGAAGAGTGTGAACTTGCGTTAGATCTCAATTAAAACCGTATTCGAAATATCATTTCTAATCAAATCTCTCTTAAACATGTAAAAAATAAGATTTCTGCATGTCTTGAAAAGTGCTGACTTTGGCGTCCGCAAGCTGCTGCTGACATTAATGTTAATGTGTATTCACATATAAATTCAAGTGTGATTTTCTTATCGAAAAATGACGGAAAAAAATGGTTAATCTATCCAGCCATTTGAATGCATTTTGTTCTGTTTGCAGGTACAGGTCGTGTTGCATGATTCAATAATCAAATTATTAAGAACTAGAAGAACTGAACTGTATGTTATAAACGTCAGTAATTCCTCACATCCATTCAGCTTCATCATTCTGACTGGTTTTCTTTGACATCTCCCATGCTTTGGACGTTATGACCATGACAAAAATTGCATTCCATGGAAATAAAAATGTCTTGAAAAGTCTCAACCCCGCAGAAACCTGAGAAAATAGTTTTTCGTAGCAAAGGTCGCAGTGAGAGCCTCTTAGCGGCTCAATGCAGGAAAAAAAAAAAACGAAACTAACTGCACCGTTGTTGATGGCAGAGAGCCAAAATAACCATGTGGTTGTTGAATAAAGTAAAATATCAAGCCTGGAAAACAGACCCTGGAGTCACTGGACCAGACTAGGGCTCAAAGCAAAAAGAGCTCCGGTGGGACGTCCACGTTATTACGTTTGTGTTTAATGCGTAAGAACTGTCAGAGGAGTGTTTGCTAGCAGGATAGCACAATGAAATAGGTAAAACATATGTCTCTTCATCCTGTGGTCCGCTTCCACACACACATCTCCTCCTTGAAAGCAGTCTCAATTTTATCAATGCTTCCACACACACGGCCCGAACGCCGCAACCTCCGGCCCGATGAGGTTAAAGGTCGCCTGTTTGAGATCTGACCCCCCCTCCTCGACCTTTACTGGTGTGATTGAGCACAAAAGAGCCGCAGCGAACCCTGTGTTTCGCCGAAGGTTCTGTTTGCCGTCCGTTAGCCGCGGCAGGGGGAAGGAGAGGGGGGGGGAATGTCAGAGGTCAGAGAGATGCCACATGCTCGGTCGTCTGTCACATGGCTCGGCCCCCCTCTCGGATGACAGTGGATGGCTTTGAGGGGCCGGGCCCAGGCCCCTCTAACGTCCCACCACTAACGGATGGATGCGATTCATTCAGGCTATCGGTTCCCCCTGATGAGGGCGGCATGTGACTTATTGAGCAATCCAGTCTTTAGATGCCGTGTGGCGGAGCACAAACCAGGGCTCCTTGGCTTGGACGCCCTCATTTATTGTAGTGTTTTGATATTTGCTGTTTTTTGGGTTTATTCCCTTTAAAAGATTTTAAACTAATTGATTGAAGCATCTCTTTTGTTAAGAAAAATATCACTGCATTTTTTCTTAGACTAATTATAACAGATGTCTTTTTTCAGATCTGTTTTCCTGCATCAGTCTCTCTCTCACACACACACACACACACACACACACACACACACACACACACACACACACACACACACACACACACACACACACACAGACGTATAGATTTAAGGTGACCCTGTCCAGACGGGATGTAGGGCTTAGTTCCATGGCAAAGCGCCGGTGTTACTGCTGAGGAGGTGAAATGTGAGCCGGCTCACTGTCCCGGATCGATGGACTCGCCTCTGCTGCTGTCCCAGGAGTCTTTTGGCTCTCTATCACTGTCACCACTCCCTGTCTCTCTCTCTTCCTCCCTCTCCACGCCGGCTGTCTCGGTGTGTCTTCTTCACTCCTTCTTCTATACTCTTCTCCTCCCTTTCTCTCTGTAGTAGAGATCCATCTATGTCGCAAAGCCAGAGATTATACTACTAATCAACAAAAAATACATTGAATAAGTGTTAATAAATCAAAAGTGTGGATATATATGGATATATTTCCACACTTAATTCTGCCTGTGTGAGTATCTGTGTACACACACGTTTTAACCTTATTCTGTCCTTTTCTCCTCTACACATCCTACCCGACCTTCTCGCTTTCACTCGCCCTACTCGATCCTTTCCTGAGATACTTTACACTCTATTTTTGTCCTATTTTGCTTCCATCGATCCGCCGCGGAAGCAACTGGTAAGTCCGTCTGCTGCTGAGGAAGGAATGTGGCAAGGAAGCCTTTTCATTCATATGGATTCAACTAGTGTGTGTGTGTGTGTGTGTGTGATTACTAGCAGGCCGCAACAAAAAGTCTACTGTAAATCGTATATGTGTGCATGTCTATGCGCACTGTACATCCTTGTGAGTGTGCACGTACCTTTAAGCCAGCATTTATTCTCAGAAATGGCCTCATTTCTTTTTTTTTTTACCGATATCTGGGAATTCAGAGAATTTGACAGAAAGCAGTTGGATGGAACAATTAACATCCAGTTCAATTAACTGTATTTTACAGCCTGTCTGCTCAAGCTCAATCCGTTACTTGGTGTACGTCACGTCATCGTGGGCCAAAACTATCAAACGAGGCCCAAGTTGTGATGAACCAGAAGTGTTATTTATGACTGGGTTCAGGTCAAGGTTGGATTCCGGGTTAAGGTTAAGGCCGTACCCACCATGCATCATGTCAGCGACGGCCCCTCAAGTACACTACAACCGCGTGTTTGTGTGCGCGGCGATGTGCACAGCAGCACTCCCTTCATTATCACTCGGGGAACACTTTGCCGCCGCGCAGCCATGACTGCGACCGTGTGTTCGGAGTCCAATTTAAAAAAAAAAAAACGAAAAGCGAATTCCAGCCGGGAGGATTTTCCTGTAAACGTCCTCCTCTGGGTGAGAGCCATCAATCCGCCTCTGGCAGCGTTCCGCCCGGAAACAAGGATCACATCCAGTCCAAACAGGCCAGTGTTTGGTTTCCACCGCGAAACACGGTTGGACGCCAGCGGCGAGGCCCTCACTGCGAGCCTGTGTGTGGGAAAGCAAAGGGGGGAGGGAGCGAAGCGAGCCGTGAGACACAGGTGAATAGCAAACCCCTTGTATTAATTTGTTAATTTGCCTGGAAGTGCAGAAAGCCTTGACAGTCTGGCTTTCTTAATGCCGCGAAAGCTTTCATCTCTTGACGCGTTAATGGCCCACTAGCGCTGGCTGCTGCGCTGCAGGAGCGCACGGAGGATGCCCGGTCTTCCCCACACATGTTACTGTGCTTTGTAATGAGTTGAAAACGACCCATCTGCAGCTCGGGCCTCTGTTCTCCTTTTTTTTTTGTTGCTCTGGGTCAGAGAATATACGCCATTAATCATCACCTGGGTGTGTGACAGCCAGCGTTTGATTGGAGGTTTGATGCCGGCTCTTTGACAGCTTTCTCTTCTCTGTTTGATGCTGCTGGAGGGGCGAAGGCAGGCTGGCGGGGGGGGGTTCTGCGTGTGTGTTTGGGGTGTGGGGGGGGGGGTTGGAACACACATCACAGGAAGCGTAATTGGCTGTGAGCGAGCGCTTACTGGATCGGCGGCGGCGAGCTCCCTGACTGAGCGGTGTGTGTGTGTGTGTGTATGTGTGTGTGTGTCGGCCGCCCCGGAACCCCTTTAAAGCAGCCGGGGATATTTTTCATTTACCTCCGACATCAGCCCTCAGGAATGTGCCCCCCTCCACCCCTCCCACACCCACCTATGTATACCATACCCCACCCCCCTCTTTGGTCTGCTTTCCATTATCTTTATTTGAAATGCAGATCTATATTGACTCATCAGAAACACATGTTAGTATGCACAAAGTACTTGGACGACACACATGTGCGCTTGGGCACACAAATTCACTTACTCTCAGTTGGAAAGCCGATATGGGGGTGCACTGTAAAATAGGCCCAAGGTGCACTCCGGAAATACCTGGCAGCAGGAGCACAGGATGCAAGTTGCTTTATCCTGCCGGGTCACCAGAGTTCAGGCTTTCTTCACAGGCGAACCTCTCCGATTGATCTGGATCGGAACGGAATGGTTCTGCCTTAGGAACCGTAGGTCGGGTTGGTAAACCGATGCACCACCAGGTTGGCTCTGGTTGGACGCCGGCTGAAGGGGGCCTGCCGTGGCCTCCACCCCTCTCCTTGGTTCCACTGTAGGAACTGGATGCTACAACGGCTCCCTGGGATTTCATTTTTTTGTTGTTGCCGTAGCACGGTTTAAAAAGCTGTGTCTGGCCAATACCGAGGCCCCAATACCAGTACTTTTTGAATTTCTTGTAACAGGAAGTGTTTATCCCCCACTAATTATGCCCCCGGGAAAACCAGGCTTCCCGGAATGAACCAGTCGCGCTCATACACAAACATTCAGCTAAACTGGAACCCTGTCGCCCTGCGACGCTGAAAGTCGCAGGGAGGCCGACTTTAGTCTTAATAATTAGCGTTCACTTTGCTCTTTGAGAGATGTGATAATAAGTGATAATCTGACACGCCGCTGACGGGCTTTGCAGTGAAGCCGAGAACATTTTGAGGATCCAAAGGCTTTGACGTTTTTCCTGCGATCCTACCACCAAAGGTTACAGGGAGCTTTGGCAGGGTTCACTGCCAAGATGTGGACATGTGTGAGTGTGAGAGAGCAAATGCCCCGGCTGTGTCTTCATGAACGTCCACCTGAGGACAGGCTGTTTCCGCTGTCACGGTAAATTCCTGCGCTGCTCTCACAGTGTCAGCGCCGACAGCGGGCCGCCTTTGGGGTGGTCGCACTCAAGAGGCCCCCTGTTTCAGAAGGTCCCTCAGGTCGCGCCCCCCCCCCCCCCACCCCCCCCCCACCTCCCCCCGCCATGCCTGCCGAAAATAAAGAGCCTCTCTGTCTTTTGTGCGGTGGAAACATCAGTGAAGTGTTATAGCCGAGAAGCTTGTGTTTCAGCTGCCAACGCGGACGTTGGTCCACAAAGTTAAAAAGATGGCGGTAGAAGCTAAAGACTATGTGTCAAAGCGTGAAAGCAAACTACCACGGTGGGATCGAGATGAAGGAGGATGAAGGAACATGGCTGTTCCTGTAAAGCCGAGGTCTTCGGTCAGTGCTGCAATGGTTAAGAAGCAACCATTTAGATACAGCCTTCAGTAGCAATAGGTTTCCACACTGACATTGATTCAGTCTCAAGGTCAGACGCTGTTACCGGATTATTTTTATTTTAGTCTATTCTCTTCATCTTCATATATCGCTTTGTTTTTCAGCGGGCGGATTCTTTTGCAGTGTACCATCAAGGTGCCCTTGAACAAGGCACTCAACCCCCAGCTGCTCAGAGATGCTCAGCGACCAATAAATGAGGACTGGGTGTACCGGGCGGCTCCCAGTCGCCCGCGCCTGGAACTGTGGGAATGTGTTCAAACGTGCCTCAATTACGTTCCATTTATGAATACAGGATAAGCCTGATTGCCGCATAATTTCCGCACAAGTACGAAATTTCATTCTGACTGTGTGCTCTGGTTTGGAACGCATTGTGCATCAGATTAGAGCACGATAGTAATCTCCAGCCAATTAGGATTAAAGAACCAGATAATTGGTGGTCTCCTTTTGTCCCTGCGTTCATTATCCTAATCATGTCGGCTGGAGGAGCCACCAACATGATGCATGTGTGTGCAATAAGTGTTTTATTGTTTTTGGGAACTAGACCGTGGAGGAGAATTGGATGTGGGTGTGTGATGAGGGAGGGAGGGGGAGGAGGGGGGGGGGGGGGTGCGGGCTGTTATCTAATAGACAGATTTTTCCACCTGCAGATGTAACAAAGCCAGGCGATTCAGACGAAGAACAGGGCGGGGGGGGGGGGGGGGCTACGCAAATTCATTTCCCATTGCCGTTGTCTTTGTCTTTTACCCCATATATTTCCCATTCATGTTGACCGCACTTCCTCTCCCCTCCTCGCAGCCCCCCCTTGCATCCCCGAGCATCCCCTCCTCTCACTGAAATCTTTCTCCCTGCCTCCCTCTCTTTCCTTTGTCCCATACATCGGTGGATATAGTGATGCTATAGATACATGACGTCACCCTAGCGGTTGCACTCATTACTGTAACAGCCCCCCCCCCCCCCCCCCCCCCCCGCACTCTGCTCGGGGAGGGGGAGGCCAGACGCATTTTTCCGCTGTATTCTGCATAGGTAGAGGTTCGTCCCCCTTTGTCTGTCCCTCTCGCTCTCTCGTTGTCTGTCTCTTTGGGCCTTTGTCTTGCAACCCACCTTTCTTTGTTGCCCCGTTTTCTGCATTTTGTCTTTGTCCCTTTTGTTTTCACTCTCACACTTCTGCTTTTCCTTCATTTTTTTCCCACCATTTATCTCTTTTTCTACCCCCACACCCTCCCTCCCTCCACGCGCCCCCACCTTGGTCTCTTAATCCCTCTACGCCTTGGCACACACACACACACACACACACACACGTCTCTCTCCCCTTCCTGTGTCTCACGGCAGTTAGTTGAGTGATGGAGCCTGCTCTTGGCCATATAGTGCTCTCATAACGACCCTGCGGTCTTGATGTGCAGGATGTCTTCCGCCACTAGGACCCCACTGGGAGGTGTCAGTACCACTCTGCGATGGGGTTGTGTGTGTGTGTGTGTGTGTGTGTGTATGTGCGCATATGGCCTCCCATGCGTGTGTGTTTCACTGGTAATGTAATGTAAATATCGTCCGTGGCGGGAGGAGAAAATGGAAGATCAAAGCCGACGGGGATACGGGAGAACGGACGGCTGCGTCTAAATGTGTCTGGTCTCCGATATCAATGATGAGCCTGAAGTGTTTGGAGACGAGCGAAGGTCCCGGGAGGCCTCGATTCCATCAAATGTGAAGTTAATAGACGCACTTGATGAGAGCATTAGTCCGTGAGTGGCTGCTGTGTGCGAGTTGCCATGTGCCTCTGGTATTTTTCAGGACTCTCGTGCATCTGCAAGGTTCTTCCTGAGATATTGGAGACGGGCGGAAAGAAGCAATTGAATAGAAAAAAGTCGAGCCCCTTAACGCAACCGGGCAATGAGAGATGATGGGTGCTGACAATGCACCCTTCAACAAAAAATGCGCTTCCTCACCGCTGGCCCTCCATCTCCCCCTCGCAGCTGAGAACCTTCGAAGGGCTCCAGGGCCCCACCAAGCCGCCTTCTCCAAAAAACCTGGATGGCTGTCACCCCGGGCTCCCTTCAGCCACGGAGCCCCTCCGCAGGGCCTCCGACCAGGAGCCGCGGGGAGGCGCGGGGGAAACTGTAGAAGTCTTTTCGTATGATGTGGCCTGTAAAACATCCTTGATAGAAACCAAATGTGACAACGGCAAATTACCGCCCAGCCGAGGGCACAGAGGCCCGAGGGAAGCGGTCACACAGCGGACTGCACAATGACTAGCACAAAGCTACTGTCCCGCTGCGTTAGCTGTGTCTAATATTTATCTCGCTTGCTCTCGCTGTCTACCCCCCCCTCACGGCTGTCGCGCTGAATGAAGCCGGAGGACGTCCGTTTGCCGGACAGAAGCGGGCAAACTGTCAATTATCGATCTCACGTGTGATTATCTTTGTTTTTCGTGTGAGCTCCTCCCAACTGTGTGTTGGATTAAAGGGTCTGCTCGGCTCACGCCACGCCGATTTTTATTTTTCTGCTATTGATCACAAGCGGGACATAATTAATCCTCGTTGTCCCGCTGCTGCGTTAGGGACAAATATGCAAGCGTCTAAGGACAAGTCTGAGCCCGTCGGCTCCTGCACCGTACTTATCGATCCTCCGGGGTCGATCACGCACGAACGCCGCTCCTCGCAGAGCAGTCTGCACGATGCCAGTTGCTTATAATCTCACCAACTTGGCGGAGGTGCACACCGGGCCTGGGTGGTCGGCGTGACAGCGTCCCAAGGGTTGTGCAACCCCCCCCCACCCCCGCGCCGAGGGAGTTGTGACTGGGGACTGATAAGGGCATGTGATTCCCCTGCAGAGGAATTAACACACGCCTCACTTCATCCCTGATCCTGCTTCCAACCCCAACATAAAGCAAATTACTGCTAACAATCTGCGGACAGGCCGGGCAGCGCAGGCGGCCCCCGGCTCCTGGAGCAACGGGGACAATGGCATTGTTCTCCGACCAGCTCCTTCCCGCACTCCGCCCCGGCAAATTATAAGTACCCCACTGGGCTTCCAAGAAGCCTGTCGGCCTCAATTCCAAGAAACTTTACACATCTAAAACCGTCTTCGTAGATGGCCGTGAAAAGAAAATGTTTCTCTTTTCTTTTGTGCCCACAGTTCTTGATTGTTTTCTAATTGATGGTGCTTTCAGGTTCACGTTCATCGCATATTTTCCCATGCTCCTGACGGACTGTGTGCTGATTGGACGGACAGGGGTGCTGGGAAGGTGGTGACACATGCAAACACGGAGGCGACTTGACACCTGAGTGAGAAGTAACACGATTTGAAAAGCTGGAAACAAAAACAAAAATCCCAGGTTCCGTCTAAAATCAACAGGCAGAGTCTTCTCCTTTTGATTCGGTGCTAAATTTAGTAAATACAAAAGGCGAAAAGAATCCCCTGTATTTCTTAGCATGCCAACCGAAAGGTAAATACAGACAGATGTGTGTCCTGAAGGTCACCTCGGCAGTGGTTGTAGACTGAGAGCAGGTGTGTGTGTGTATGTGTGTGGGGGGGGGGGTGGTTGTCATAAAGCAAAGTGCAGCATGAGACAAATGAAGAGTAAGCACAAACAAGGACACCCGACACACGAGTGCATGAACCGTCAGGCTGAAGACATTTTCCATGCATCATGCTCAAGATTGAAATCCCCCCCCCCCCCCCCGGGATCTCATATGAAAACATCTGAATGTCCCTTTTTTAGGAATTCGGAAAGCACGTCTGTGACTCAAGAGCAGGCGGGCGGCCTTCTGCCGCGAACCCTTCGGAAGAGTGTTCAGCCTCCATCAGCGTCTTCCTCGGAGTTGTGTAACGCCTCGCCGGCCTTTGCTGCCGCGCTCGTCGTCTCCATCACTCCTGCGGAAAAAGGGACATCGAGCGGGACGTCAAGAGGGGAGAAGCGCGTTACTCCGTCCGCTTCAGCAAAGCCCTTAAATGACGTGAGCTGCCCCTGTCGGGGTCACCTTGTGCCCCTTTTGCTCGTGATGAATTGTCCCGCTTGTGAACTCGTGCCCAAGTGGGGAGAAAACAATGCAAATCTGAATGAATTCACCTCGCAGTTGGCTTTAACTGCGGATGCTCGTCATATTTAATCGATTAACATATCTCGCAGCCAATGCTCAGGAAGATTAATTAAAGCCATTTATCTGCTAAAGGTCCTCGCTGTGCCTCAGGACATCCCCCATTTGTCTTTAGCCAGTAGCTCGGTCTCTTTTCCACTGGAATGTCGTCTATAGAAAGCAGCGGGGACAAAGGAGCGGTGGAAGAAAAACAGCTCTGTGTGTACGCGTCGGAGAGATTTAAGGCGCCCGAGCTGATGACATTCTGTACATCATCTCGAGTGCATTATCCTCCCTCAACCCGGCTGTTGTTCACACCGCACCCCCCCCTCCCCCCTCCGCCGCCCCGCCCCCGCTCTCTGCCCCCCCCCCCGTCCCCTTCTTTCTCTTGCATAATAGCCGCCGTGGCCGTGAGCTGGTAGATGGAGCGGTGAGCTCACAGGATGCTCGACCCCGCCCACCAAACCCCAGCCGTTACTGAAAAGCTGCCAGTATTTCATCATCCTCTGTGTCTCCCCTCAATGACCCCTGTTGCAGCTATTCTCCCGGCCCCCTCAGGGTGGCAGCGCAGCCATGCTTTTTTTTTTCCCCCCACGAAGCCCAGACACGTTGTCCTGTGTGTGTGTCTGTGTGTGTCTGTGTGTGTCTAACGGCTGCCAGGAACAACTAACCGCCTGGAGTCTGCAATGCTCTCTCTCTATCTCTCTGTCTCTCTCTCTCTCTCCCTTTCTCTCTACAACAGTCTGGCACTGGCCAAAACCAATAGACACACAAGTGAGAAAGTGAGGGAGAGAAAAAGAGAGGAGGGTGGAGGAGGGAGGAGAGAGTCTGCGGGGAGAGAAAAAAGGACAAAGAAAGAGGAGAGAGGGGAAATGTAACGCAGAGTGGAGGAGGAGGAGGAGGAGGAGGAGGTAATGCATAGAATGATGAAGTAAGTGAGAGAGATGGAGAGAGACACAATAGGATGCTCTGGGACCTTGAGGGATTTGCGGAAAGAATTTCCGGAAAGGAACGAGACTGGGAAGAAGAAGAAAGAGACAAATATAGAAAAACACAGACAAAAGGCCGACACATTGAGACAGATGAGGCGAGAACACAATAGGAGGGAAACAAGAGATGAAGAAAGATTCAAGGTGGAGAACGTAAAGGAGGAGGCGGCGATGCACCTGAAACGTCTTTGTCTTTGTATATCTGGGCCAACTTCATCTGCAATGCAGAGGACGTAAATCTACCATCTGACAACAGCAGGCCATTAATAGGAATGTGTGTGTGTGTGTGTGTGTGTGTGTTAAGGCCAAGGGCGAGGTTTGTGTGTATTAAGCATGTGTGTTAAGAAGAAGAGGAGCCTAAAGGCCGGTCTGGTCTCGGGCCGAGTGGTGGCAGTGCCTGTTGTAATGGCCGTAAGGGGGTAGGAGGGGGGGGCGGGGGGGGGCATAAGTGGAAGGAGGAAGGAGAGGGGCTCTTAAGTCAGCACCTGTCGCGTGCTGCCCCCGAGGGAGTGTGTGTGTGTGTGTGTCTCTGTGTGTGTTGGTGGTGGGGGGCTTTATGGGGGAGGCTGGTGGGTTCGTAGGAAGCAAAAAGTGCTGGAATCCAGCCCAGCCCCTTGGCGTTACCCCCCCCCCCCCCCCTCATCCCCTAATGATTCCTCATCTCTCTTATATAACCCTGTGATCCCTGCACTTGTCACAGAGGCAAAGAGGGAGACGGCGACAGACACACGCGAGACACACGAGGCACACGCGTGTGCCGAAAGGTGCAGCTATCTTCCACAGGATGGAAGACGACGTTGGCCGACGGTTGTATCGCTTCCATGTTTTTTTTCAATACATGGAAATCGAGTAGAGCTCAAACTGCGCCGGCAACTTCCCCTTCCTCCCGCTGGCTCCGCTGCTCGGCCAGCTGCCCGGCATGCCGGGGGAATCACACTTACTTACTTATTCTTCTTGTTTTGAGCCGAACACACGTGCTGCGGCTCCCCTCACTGTCATGTTTCACGTGCGTGCCGTCCTCACGCCACCAACCGAGCATCTGGAGGCTCGGCCGTCTGGTAATGAGGACGGAGCGCTGTTTCATTCCTCGATGCTTATTTTTGCCTCACTGTTGTTAAAATCCCTTTAAATGTTCCCGTCCATATATCATGTTTATACCCTGGAAGTGCCGGGTAATTCCTTTCGAGCCGTAATGGCAATGAAACCATTTGATCCCAAAATGATACGTATCATTTTCAGGCATCAACCCCCATAAAGATTTAAGAATCTACCCCGTTAAAAAAAAAAGAGTTAAAGCGAGCCGTCTGGACACTTTAACTGCACCGTGACCCACTGATGTGACCTTTGACCTTGTACGCACAATGGGGGCGCAACGAAACACCAGGGACGTGGTAAAGAAGTGGAACTCCCCAAGGTCGACGACTATGTAGGCCGGAGGGAGAAAAGCGAGGGGTGACGCAAGAGGAAAGGCGAAAAGATGAGAGGAAATGGAAGTGACAGCAGAGGTGGTGCTCGTAAATTAAAAAAAAGAAAAAGGTAATTGTTAAGTAGGTTCCATCTCTCACACACACACACACACACACACACACACACACACACACACACACACACACACACAGTAGCCTACTTTCCCACTGAAGTGGCCAAAGCGCTTGAGTTGAGATCCCCAAAGTAATTATGTTATATTTAATTACAATTCCTTGGGGAGCGACATGGAAATGAGCTGCCATGTTTCTGTGCCACCAGGCGGAGAGCGGCAGCGAAGCTGGAAACGTCAAAACCACAGCTGATGCTTCACACGACTGGGTTTGACGTTGGACGAGCCGTGAAAGCAACCCGTCACCCGTTGCGGCTGCGAGTGGAGACTCTCGTGATGTGAAAATTTCACAACGGGCTCGGAAATAGCAAACCACCTACACTGAACCGCGGTCAACGAGCCATTAATCCCGCCAGCCGGCCCAACGCGCACAGATGTGCGGCGAAAAACAACGCGATCCAATCACGTCCCCCCCCCCCGACACCGCGGAATGCGGTCGGATGCCATAACAATGTACGACATCAAAGCCTTCGCGGTTGTAAGCCCCGAGGGGGGGGAATAACCCCTCAGATTAGCGCCGTAAGTCATGGCAGCCACCCCTGCTCTGGGACCCAGACGTCATAAACGCCCCCAGACACTGGGCCAGTGTCGGGCTCGGCCTCGCTGACCCCCGGGGTGGACGTCTCAGGGTGGTTAGATTTTTTTTTTTTAGTTATCCGGCGGTATCCCGAGGTTAGTCGTGCTTTGTGTCACGCTGAGTGTTTTAAATTGTACCGGGCGGAGGAGGGGAGGGGGCTTTGTTTTAGGCGCTCGGTTCTGACTCGGAGGCCACGGAGGAGCCGTGCGAACGGCAGCAGCTGTTTTTTGGGGCACGGTGGGGGCGGGGCCGCACCCACGGGGGTTGAGCCCGTCTACTCCTCGCGACCTCGAAGATCCGAGACGCCCTTGAGTGCCACTAATCTAGGCCAATGGAAATAAGTCTTTTTTTATCTGGAATCTTTATTGATTCATGTACAATTTTGCCCCAGTTTTGGCCTCTTGACGACTCGGACAAACCTGCCACTAATCCCGTGTAATAACAGGGTTATTATGCACGCTGGAAACCTTTTACTAAAACACATTTCCTTAACCACCTAATTGACATTTGTTACATGAATATAAAATAACACAGTTTTGGTCGAGTGTTTCACCCGCCCCGTGTGCCGAGGCGGCGTTATGTGACTGGGCATCAACAATCGCCTTGATGAGGGCGGCTTCAACCACGGTCCCCATCACCCCGTTCACCCCTCGTGTGACTACACGTGGTGAAAGTCTGAGGATTATCCCGTTTTGTCATAACCTTCGAGGTGTCCACGTTCTTCAATGGTTTCAAAGCACCATGGGGGAAATGGAAAGCGCTTGATCACTGTTCCCGTAGTAACTACAAGCGGTTTCCACTGTTGTGTAAATGAATGACCACTGAGAAACTCAACTCATATTTCGCAAGCCTGGCTTATGGCCAGCTATTAATATTGCCACCTGGAATCATCTCGTGTGCCGCCGGCAAAGAAAGACATGAACATTTTTAACAAATATATTAATAATTCACAGAACGACTAGCAGTAGAATGTAATATATACAAGATGACAGTGTCAAACATGATTAAACACTTTAATGTAGTGCTGCTTGGTATGCAAGACAGGTGGGCTGCAACATCAGGAATCCTGTTGTTCTCACACGTGGAAGCGTCTCACTGCTTCTATAAAGGCCGGTTTCTGTCATTGCTGCAGCTGCTGTCTCTCAACCCTTCTCGTCTGACCCAGACAGGACGTCCCTGCTCTTTTACTACTAACAACAGGTGTATGTCTTAACGCAGGAGGAGGAGGGGAGGGGGGGGGGTACGCCCATGATGAACAATGCATGCACAAAAGAGAGCTCCGAGTGGAGTGCAAGCCGAAGAGCGGAGCTGCTGAATGAAGCAGGTTTAGATGAAAGAGGCTCTTTTCGGCATCGGCCGGCTGCTGAGTCTTCGCTGGCTGCCGAAGACCGGTTTGTGCCAACTGGGCAGATGCCGAGGGCCCCCCCCCCCCCGATATGGAAGGGAAAGTCTCCTAAGCAAGTGAAAGGGAGAGAGAGACAGAGAGAGAGAGGGCGAGGAGACGGAAAGCAATTGCGATCGGACCAGAAAAAACGGTAAACCGAGCGCCTTTTCTCTCCTTCACTGTGCGTCCTCCTCACACAAAGACGTGCAGAGATCACATCCGCTTAATCCTGCCCCTGAGCGGCCGAGTCATGCTTGTGCTCCCAGGCAGGCGGTGCATTTCTAATCATTTTACAGTCAGCACGTAAGCTGATGTTCTTGGCGTGGACCCGGCTGATAAGAAATCGGGCTCAAACCTCCAGCATTGCACCTCCAGCTCTCGCCCCAAGGAAATGACGGGGGTTTTCTAAAGTCAACAACTGCGGTGATAGTGCTTTTTTTATTTGTTATACTGCAAGGAATGCTAGTTCATGGTAGTCAATAAAGTTGGTAAGGCATATGTTCGCAATTGTGTTGTGAGAGACATTTAAAGCACTCGGTATGGTTATAAATATATCAGTCGGTATTATCGCTCACTTATATCGGATTTTTCCGAATGCAAATATTCAACCCATTGAAAAGCAGTGTCCCGGTTTCTGATTCACAGCAGTTTTCAGATTTTCCCTCCATTTCAACAGCAGGAACTTGGTTCCAAGACTTGCATCATTCTTTTACACAGTGTCCTTTTATTTGACTGTATTTTGAAATAGTAATTTTACGGTTAATCCCCTTTTTTTTTTCCTGATTATTTTCTTTCAGTCACACCCACACACATTACAATTCTATTCAAATGTATTCTAATGACATGACTCTGTCCGTTATCAGTTACAGAGGCAAGCTGGGGCAAGATACCCCCCACCTTTCCTGTCTTTGTGTTTCTCTGTCTCTCTCCATAAAAACAGTTTAAAGTTTCTTCATGCTGCTGACGTTCAATCAACAGCACGATGCCAACAAGCCTTTCCTGCCGACAGGAGAACGTGTACGATGCAAGAAAGCTCAAGGTGGGAGGATTGAATGCCCTCTCACATCTTCAACCGGCTCTTGTTCCTGCAGTATATAAATGTCTCATTTACACTGATTGTGGCACTAAAACACAACAGTAAGTGCAAGTTAAACAAAGCCATCAATCGCGAGTCTGTTATTGGTCCGGTTTGCCTAATCTTTGCGGTACTCCAGATGCGGTGGAAATGCAAACAGACTCACTCAAAGCACTTCCTTATTGAGTTCCTGATTTGAAATCCCAGCACTATTTGCTTTTCGGAGGCCGTGGAAATGTTACAGGATATATAGGAAGAAAACAAAGAATGACTCACTGGTGCAACGGAGAATATTTGAGCAGTGAAAGTGAAGTTGGGTTCCCTCCTAACCGTCGATGGCTTTAGGGACTTTCTCAGGTACTTAATCTTCAGGCGATGCGGAAGTGCTCCTTTGACGGTTGGTCTCAACGTTTGCCCAACAAACCCTCCCTGGCACAACGTTTGCGACAGAAAAAGAAGAGATTAACACACGTTCATCCCGCGGTTTATTACACCCGTGCTACAGATATTATAGAGCAGCTAAAGCAAATGTTCAATCACATTTAAAGAGCAGCGGAGGAAGGCCTGCGTTGACTTAGCAGCACATAGAGATCCCCTTGTTTGCCGCTCTCTAAGTGAAGTGGAACACACGCCAGTTAAACTCTCTCAGATGGCCTGAGTGTTTTATAATGTTCAGCATCGGGCTCTCATCTGTTTCGTGCCCCCACGCGGTCCCATAGGCGTAATGCATGCGCACGATAGTATTGATATGATCATCTCGAACCTACGCAGCCTCTTTGATGGTCTAACACACGTCCTGTGTGTGTGTGTGTGTGTGTGATCCTGTGAGGGAGGAACTCAGGATGAGGCTTTCTGTAAGTCACAAACACTCTGGGATTTGTTGTTGCTGCCCGGGAGCCCGGCTGATTCATCGCCGCAGGCATCCATCATCACCGCCATCATCATCATCATCACCACCGCCGCCTCACGACGAGAGGAACTCGCGCACAGGAAGTCAGCCGCGTTTGCCAGCGGATGCAGCGTGCGTGGAGACCACACAGCGCTACCGGCTACCGGCGGCGGGAGCGCACGGATCCCCCGCGGCCCCCGCACATCGTCCACCGTGACATCACAACGCCATGTGAGCTTGACTGACAGGGCCCGTCTGTTTGTTTTCCTCTTCGGGACCGAGTCCATTTCCTGTGCGCTCCCTTTGTTTTAGACCGAAGTTTAAAAAAAGAAACGCTGTGTTTACATTGTGTGAGCGCTTTGAGCGAAAGCACAAAGCCGCCACACAGTGGGTGGATTATAAACTTGGACCGGGTTTCAAACAGACTGAATTCATAAACACAGAATCCCCCCCCACCCCCCCCACCCCCCCCACACACACACACACTCGACTTGTGGGTCCCGGCCCCGCTAGCATATTACCGTGGATCAAACACAGACGGGGCCTTGCACTTTGATGAGCTCATGTGCGTGTGGCGGCGTTGGCATTGTGTTTGCACCTACTTGTGTGCGCCTTCTTTAGTCTGCTTTCACACTTGTGTGTGTGTGTGTGTGTGTGTGTTGGCATGACGGCATCCTCGGCGGCAGCACCTCGGTGGGGTGATCTCTGGTTGCCGCGCTGTACGGAGGCACGCGAGGGGGACGACCTGGATCTCCGTGTCGTATCGAAAGACGACAAGGGGCCTGAATAGCCATTACGTGCCAGCTGTTCAGAATGAGGAGTAATTGCGCTGTTGGCAAAGCTCCACGTGGGGCCCCGCGCTGTGGCTCGGACCCCCCCCGTCCACCCTGGGCCCGCTGCCAAGCCCTCCCGCATACCGCCTCCCTGACCCGGGCCTACCACCACCCAACACCCAGGCCCGCCCCCTACGCCTCAGCCCGCACCACATCATCGTCCCCCAAACGCTTGCACCCATTACCACCATCCTCTGTTCCACATTCCTGGAGGGGCACCGGTTCAATTTAATCCCATAACAAGACACTCAGCTGCCCAGGAAAGAGAGAGAGAGACAACTTTCCTCTGGTAAACTCTAAACTCCCCCCCCCCTGTGCCCTTTTTTCAAGTGGAGGCAAGATGACACCTCGCCCCGCACCCCCTCTTTGCCCAGTTCTCTTTGTCTTTTGTCGGGCTTGATTTATCTTCCTTTCTCTCGCTCCTTCGTTCGCTCAGTTTATTTCGTGCTAGCGGTATAAGATTGCCTCTGTGTCGTGTCCCCAAAACAGACACATAGGAGGGCCATTTTTTTACCAAAGGGGCCACATGGCTCTATTGTGAAAAGACCATACGCGCACACACACAACCTCCCGACACAGATGCAAGCAATTTATACGTATTTTTATCCTTCCTGCAGTTCGCTAGGAACATTTGGGACATTCAGCTCTTGAGTTGAATGGTGAAATCTAGATTTATTGGGATTTGTACCTTTCACCTAAATTCAAATATACTGTTTAAGACCCACATAGGGATATTACGAAAATGGTGCTTCTACACTGTAATTAGTCTGCAATCCCTTCAGTGCAAGTAGATTTATGCTTCCAAGTGAGGCAATCGCTTGTGTGTCTTTGGTTTTTGTTTGACTTAATTTGTCAACAACTTGTGTGACCTTGGCAATAAAAGAATTAGCTAATCGTTGGGGAATAGTGCCGGGTTGAAAAACTTCTCCTGCTATCTAATAAATCAGATAACTGGATGGGATGGAATCTGTATGGGAAGACGTGCATCAAATGTGTGATCACATTTCTTCTGGACATAAATGTACGTATTTTTACCCTCATTTTATTTTTCTGTTTTTATTCGTATGAACTCTTTAATACAACTTTTCAGATATCATGGATCCAATGGCTCCAACAAACATCTTAATGTCTTAATTAGGCCATGACTGCGTCGATTATTAGTTAATGTGATTCAAAAGATTAGACTTTCTTACAGTCGTGAGAGTGTAATCTGTAATCTGATTGTAATTCAATTATTGAGCGTTTGCTGTAAATGTCGCGGGGGAATGAGGATTAGAGGGTTAGTGTCAGAATCTGCTGAATCTAATTGACTCTCAACTGTACGAAGCATGACTTTCTGGTCATATGGAACTGAGGTGCGTGTATATACAGTATTTGTGCCTGGATGCATGTGGAGTGTGTGTCCGTGTTGAAATCACTAAACATGGGTTATCAGCTATGAGAGGGGTCCAGAATGGGGGAGAGAAGAATAAGGGACAAAGAAATATTAGCCATGAACATTATTCTATCTGGTGGATGGAGATAAAAGATGATGGATCGTACCAATTTTTCTTAAATCCCAAATATTTATACATTTATTTGACAGTTTATCACTACGTCACTGTTTCTCTTTCCCCGTGTGTTTGTATCTCCTGCTGCTATAATCAGCTTCGTCTCGCCTCGGCTGCACTATTTACCCGGCCTGTTAATTCCGGTGAAACGAAGAATGATTTAAGGGGGGTGGGGGGGGAGGGTGACGTTGCTCGTGTTCATTGGAGAGGAAAAACCAAAACAACAGATGGACCGCGTTGTGTCTTTAACCCAGATTTCTACCCCTCTAATCCCGTCTTTCATTGGAGAACGTCCACATCGCATGCCAGACCCGACCCGCCGAAAGACAACTCAGATTCGAACCTCTCGGAGCTCGGGACACAAACGGGGTTGAGTAATGACTGTAGTCACCTTGGGCCGCGTGAAGGTCGTGGGCTCAAGGTCAAGGTCGAGCTGCTGACAACTTGGACGGCCGTCCTGGAAATGTTATTTCGGTGTCGGCGAACTCGCTGTGAATAAAAGTGAGCAGCTGGACAGTCAGCTGTCGTGGGCTCGGGAGGGGTGGTGATGGGTTAGCGTCCGTCAGCTGATTTAGTGGAGGCAGGGTGGGGGTCCGTCAGCTGATGGGGGTTAGGAGGGAGGGTGATGTCAGCTGGGGGACCGTCATTAGAAAACCAGGTCATTGGTAGCATTACCAAGCCAATCCCCTCCTCTCCTGCCGTCTTCCCACACCTCCAAATAAATTACCCGGCTTTGTGTTTTCTTAATTCGTTCGCGTCTTCCAGCCTTGATGCTCGCCTCACGCGGTTTTTGCTCGCCATAGCTTCGGCCCCACGTCCTTACGTCAGCCGGATGATTCTCCTTGAATCCCCCATCGAACCTCCTCTCTAACATACTGCTCCCCCACTATGCTTCATTTCATTCTTCGAACCTTTAATTCCATCCCATCCTTCTCCCCGCCCCTTCGCCACAGTCAGCGCCGCTCAAGGCCAGGGAGAATATGCCGAGGTCAGAGGTCTTGCCTGGTGCAGGACATTGCGCTGTAAATTAGTTGATTAGAAATCCCTAATTACACGCCTCTAATCTGTCTCAGGGTGCAAGTCTTCGGCTTAGTTGTCTCGCCAGCTGCCTTAAGCGCAGGAGAGAATGAGCAGGAGAAGAAGTGCAAGGGCTTTAAGGAGCTCAGGGGTGATCTTAAGGTTGATCTGCACTTAGAAGTAGTGCATGTAAACAAAACCTTTGCACGGCATGTTTGAGCATTCGGATTCTGGAATAAAGGTAGTTCATGCACATTGCGATGTTTTTAGGGGGCGTTTTATGCGCTTTGTCGTGAGATGATTTCGTTTTTCCTTGATTGTGTTATGCAGCGTTAAACATTTAATGAATACTTTCCAGACACACATTATGCCAGTTACTTTATCATGTTATTACCACAATTATCAGTGTTGGTATTTGGTTTTTCCTCCAACTGACGGCGTCATAGCAACCCGCTGTTTATGCTCCCAGACATTCACTGATGGCTGGTCAGCGCTTCTGTTGATTCTACCCAGAATCAATACGATAGCAGGGCTGACACTGCAGAACTGGAGCCAGGCAAAGATCAATGGGTCCGTAACGGGATCAGAACCAGCAGAAGCTACGGAGCCTTCCAAGGTTACAGCTCTCACACGGGGGTGTGATTGGATCAAATCGGCCGGTATTAGAGACGCTGGTCATCAATCAGAGTTTGCAAGGGTCATAAAGTTCAAAGAGAGTCAGAGACATAGAGTATGTGTGCTTGATTTCGGGGGTGGGGGTTTGACATAAAGGACAAAGCCAACCCCTCCCCTTCTTTATGCACACCTCCAACGATTCTGGCATTCCTAGTTCTCCATAACAAAGAAGAGACAGCAGAGGGAACTGGAGCTCAACTGAGACCTGTTGACGCATCCTGAAACCTTAATACCCCCAATTAGGTAATGATGCGTTAAACACAAAGCTTTCTCGGGAGCGGCGTCGATGCAATCAATGAGAATCAAAAGTGAAAGTTCTTTTGACGAGAGGTGGGACACGGGGGGCGTGGGGTGGGGGTCCGCGCCTATTGAGTTTAGCCGCGGCAGAGGTCACGGGCAGACGATCCGGCGGCCGGGCAGACGAAGCCGTCTGAATCAGCAGGGGTTATGACCAGTAGGATATGAGGTCAAGGGTCAAGGCCTTGTCCGGTGGCCCTCTGCTCTCCAGACGGCCATAAACCGGCTCCTTCATTAGCAGAATTTCAATAGCGTCGGATCACCGTAATGACCGTTGGGGTGTCAGTCTTCTGTGTTTTGACTGTGTTTTGTCGTAAAAGTTAATAGTGCTGAAACGATGAATTGATTATTTGAAATGTTTCGGTAACAAGATATTTATCAAGCCAAAAGGCAGAACATTGAGACTATACTGCCTTTTTTGACATTTATTCACTCAGAAAATGTCAAATAATTGAAATGTTATTAACTGTTTTCATCATTACTGTGACTTTAATTTTACCGTAACGTGCACAATTGGACATCATAATCTTTCAGTTGGGAAGAAGAACAGTTGTTTGTTCCGGCTTCCAATGCAGAAAGTGTCCGTCAGTGCAGATGTTGCTACAGAATCTATGGTTGAATAATCATTTAGTTGATTGTGAAATTAAATATTTTGACTGCATATTTCTATATGAATTCATAAATAAATTAATTGAAGAAATAATTACCGGATTAATCAACATTGAAACGTATCGTAGCTGATGTGCATGTGAATCACCCAGACTTTAATGTGGCTGATATTTTGTCAACAACTTCATGTTTAATTTGGTTGAAATGGATTCAAAGCTTTACAACATCTGATAAAAGAAATAGACAAATTCAATTTAGCGCCAAATAAAGTGAGAAGGTTCACAATGAAGTCTGTGTTGGAACGATATGATCTGATGAATTAAATCAAACATCTGAAGACTCTCCACTGTCAATACAGAGCTCAACCTGTCTCTCAAGCCATCATTACTCTCCCTTTCGTCTCAGTTCTGTCCTGTTTGAACTTGTCTCATCTCAAACACAGTTAACAAAATGAGATGTATAGAAATCGACACAATGGATCAGGAGGAACAAATGGCGTCACTGAATGTATGTTTTCATTTTCTGTTGGTGTTCGAAGCCCTAATCCCGCATTGCCGGGAGAACCTGAAGCACAGAACCTCAAGTGACCAAATGCAGAGAGAGCGAGGTCAAGAGAATGAGCAGCAGAGGGACGGAGAGCGGCAGGAAGGGGAAAAAAAACCAAATGATTGAGCGAGAAGCAGAAGTGTGAGTTTTTATTGGTGTCATGAGAGGAAGAATCCATAAAAGAGGTGAAAAAAACCCCTCCTGCTTTTAAGAGCCCCATCACCGCGGCAGTTAAAGGGGCCTTCAAAGGGTCCGTCTAATCAGCGGTTAAATAAAGATAGGCGCAGGCGGCGCTTTAGATGGCCCCGCTCCTGTAATCTAACACCTACTGCCCCGGACTCGGTGGCCCCTTGAACTCGTGTGTGTGTGTGTGTGTGTGTGTCTGTGCGTACGCACACTTGTGTGTCTATACGTCTCTCTCCCCTCACACATGTTGGCGTACAGAGTGCCCTGACGCGTTTCTGACAGCTCGTATGTGGTTAACAGACTCTTAAAGGGCCCGATTAGCCCGTTTAAACTTCCTCCGTTCGTCCTTCCCTGTCAGTTCCTCGTGTCTGACCTCTGTCTAAACCCGAGTGAGACAAAGCAGATGTGTGCGCCGACCGTATACATATTGCAGTTATGGCGAGGCGGCAAACCCTCTGTACCAGTGACCCCTTCCGCTTACCTGCCGTCTTATCTGCCGCGCCGTAGACTCATTCGTCATGTGTGTTGGTTCTCACCGTGATAAGGCGGGGGCGGGTGAGTCAATACTCCAGCCTTGGGTCTGTCTTGGCGAGCCTCTCCCTGCTTAGAGAGGCACTGTGTGAACAGAGCAGATACCGGGCTGAGCAATGAGTTTGCTTCAGGCACATAGAGGGCCAAGGTAGACAGGTGAAAAAGGCCCTTTTACGCAATGTCAATACATCTCATTCCGCAGTGTTAAAGTTTACAGGGCGGCCTGCTTTAGTTTAACCTTGGTATGCAGAGTTATGTTTATTGACATTCATTAGTGCAGTGCAGATGTTGGCAGATGTGTAGGCACTCACATATAGTCAGCTGCAAACGCCGTCGTTTCAAAGACTCTTGGTGAGTCTTTTAACAATCTTTGCACTTGTTAATATACACTTAATGAACAGTTGAGGAAAAAAAAAGATAATTTTTTTATACCATGCACACTTCTTCCATGTCAAGAAATGGCGCTTACGTTACCCACAATGCAACCCAAACACTGACGGTTCAGTCAGAGATGTGGTATACTGCTGTGAGATGAGGAGCTCACGTCTTTCTAACCGCACCTCTTTTGAAATATTTAGATGCATACTGAATTTCACACATGCAATAGTGATTAGTGAGGATGTTGAGCATGTTTTTGTTGCACAGTTTATTTCATATCTAATACAGCTCATCGTATTTTAAGATTATAATTTATTTTCAAAATGTCGCCACTTATAGTAATAAACAAATAGTTTTAGCATTTTATGATAAGGATTTATAAACCTACATTAACAGCCATCATGCTTTATACACACCTGTGGTAGTGGTCTGCGGTACTTGCACTCGTTGTCATTCTGATGTTTTCTAAATCCTTCTTACCTCCTCCCCATTAACCCCTGACACCTTGCGCCCCCTCCCCAGAAAATCCCTGTGGTTAAGCCAGCATTACCAGCGGTCTCATTAGGACAGCATTAGTGTCAGAGATGGACACAGTGATATGGCTCCACAGCTGGATCAGACAAGCCAGAGAAGACCCCAAGATGTTTTTTTCCTCTTCTTTTTCTTTAATCTACTTCCTGGCCTCTTGGGCCGTTCATGCTATTGTTTAGGGATGCCTGAGTTCTGACACCCGAGGTCGGAGGTCACTCGTCCGCGGGAGCCATCCCGCTCCTTCTCCCCAATGCACTGTCGCTACGATTCACCACTCACACAGGTCCCTGTCACTCGGCCCCGACACAGCCGTCACTCACACCCGAATGCGCGTAAATATGCAAATATGCACCACGGCCGCGGGGCAGACGCACACCGCCACTGCCGCCAGGCCGCCTCGTCTACCTAGAATTTAAATGCACAAAAACCTTCAACTGCGGCAACAAATGGCCCAGTGTTCATTTGAGATGTGATTTTATTCCGACTACACGTATAAATAGTAAATAGAATAGAAAATAAATAAATAGAAAATACACTCGCACATGTTTTGCTGGGGACTGTGTTCAGGTGTGGACAGCCTGCTTTTGTCGTGTAGTAGTTTGGGTTCCGTGTTTTGTGTGCAAACCGTGACATTTTCTACTAGAATCTAACATTTTCCCCAAAATAGTTTTTGTAGCTTTTTTGAGCGGTGCGCTCCTTCAAACATCAAAGGATTCAAGGGGAAGCAAAAAAGCAGATAGTGAGAACGGCCACTAAACGATTAACATTGGTCCGTAAAATATAATCGTACTACATAAATGTCGGATGGATTTATTATAGACTTTAGGAAAATATTAGCTGCAAAGGGGAGTCAAAAAAGCAGGATGGTTATTTTAGCACCTGTGACCAACCTTTTCTAAAAGACTGCAGACTGCACACTGTGATGTGATCGGGCAAATGGGTGTTTCAGTCATTTTCATGGTAGTGTCCAAATGACGGAGACAAAACGTCCCTCTCCTCCTCTTGGGACATCGCTAATGCTTCTCTGAAAAATGATTTCACTTTTCTCCTCATTGGAAAAAATAAAGATGCTGGCGCTTGGAAAAATACGCCTTCTGGACGCGTAGTTCTGATTTTTGGGGAGAGAACCCCATTTTCTGTTTCGTTTTAGCATTTCCTTGTACGATTTTGGAGAAAGATAAGAAAAGTAAATTAAAAAACGGGATTTTTCTGAAGTAAGAACAGCTTTGTTTCCACCATTTTTTGTTTCAACTATTTTATTTGAAATAAAGGAGTTGTTTTGCCTCTGTGGGGGCGTGCTATAGTTTAGACGTAATGCTTTGCCGGACCTGAAAGTCACCGTGCCGTGTCGGCATCTTTTCCACGTGAAGCCGGGGAAGAGTGACACACTCACAGATAAAGACCAAGCAGCCTTGGCCCTGTGACCCAGATAGCACCACTTAGGAAACCACTGCCCACATTCCCACCACAAGCAAATGGCTCCTTCTCCTAATCATTAACACACAAATGGACCATGTTCTTGTGTTCCGATTAGTGTGTTTGTCGCGTATTTTGTGCTCGACACAAAGCCGTGATAGACACAAAATGACCAACTCCCAGTCCATGTGTATATTTAGAAACCCGCGGTTCTTTCAGCCACAGTGACTTTACTCCTCTTTATCTCTCTGGATGTTTGAATGGGTGTGTATGTATTAAAAAAATGAAACCGGTACACGATTGTTTGATCACTGCAGTGTGTGTGTGTGTGTGTGTGTGTGTGTGTGTGTGTGTGTGAGACAGTGTGTAGCTGCGCTGCTCAAACTGGGCTCCCTCACCTTGTGTTCACATCCCATAAAAGTATCCGAACGCAAACGTCTAACTGTGATTTTTAAAGCCTTGAGGCCGTTTGTTAAAAAGAAAAAGAAAGAAATCGGAGCAGGTGAAGAGATGGAAAGCAAGAAAAAGGCCCCGGACTCAACGGTATCAGGTGTTCAGGTGTGCACACGCACAGACCGGAGGTGGCAGGACGTGTGAGAGTGAGCGCGGGACGGTCCGTCGCCTTGTTGCAGAAGCGACTGGCTTCGTCTCTGTCAGGTGACCTTAGCAGCATCCCACCTCAAGGGTAGGTCAGAGAGGATGCTCGGGGCCTGAGGCGACAGGCTGGGGTCAAAGGTCAGAGGCGCATGGAACTCTCCTGACCAGGAACGTGCGCAGACATTTTGGAGGGGGCAGTTGCTCGAACCAAAACAAAAGGGCACCAAACGGCAAAATGGTTCCTGAAATTAAAAATAACAATAATAAATGAATAAATACAAAAACACAAGATATGTTCAACTTATATATACTCACTCAAATTGAATTAATAAAGAATAACAGGCAAAACCAGACAAAACAAGGCCATATTGTACAATGAGGTACAAGAGGCAGTACTGTATAATAATAATAATAGGTTGGGCCTGACGCGCAGCGTCGGAAACCCTCAAACTTACTTTCAGCAGAAAATAGTTGTAGCCACAATACGTTGTGTATCGCATTTCAGTAGTCTAGAGAAAATAGTTATGAAAGCTTGCATTGCGGCGTTTCCGGCGTTTCTGGCCTTTTTTCGGCGATCGCCACGAGCTAGAGGCTGAAATGACAACTAACTAACTGCTGCAGCTTCCCGTCCTCCTGCTTTTGTCTCTTTTCTTTTCTTTGCAAATTTTGTAAATGAGATAAATCGATGTTGTGCATAAAAATCAAGAGTGACTCTCTATAAAGCTGACAACACACACATGTTTTATTTTACTGTTTTCTGACAGAGTTGAAGCCTTAGGGGGGCACAAGGGGTGGGGCTTGTGAGCGCCGCGGAGCATGTCGGGGCGAAATTCTCACAATAACTGAAATAAATGCCCCGTCGGTTATCAAAACACATTTGGGGGGAATTGATGACACAGAGAGTCATTTTTATTCTTAAATATTGATGAACGAAGAAACAATTGGGCTCCAGCAGAAGAGGCACTTTTCTCATTTAGGGCAAAAGGCCGCCATTGGGGGTCATGTGCACGGTGCCTGCTCCTGGTGCAAAAACTGTGCTGCCTTTAAACCTGCAAACACCATTTTATGAAAATATGTGAAAAAATTATGGATTTTTTTCTGTGCTAAATATGCAATTTGCTGAAAACTACACATTACTATCGTTTAACTTTTCTATTTTATAATGTCATAAAGGCTAAACAGAAGTGACATGGGTATTCACAGCTTATAAACCTGACTTCTTCTCAAATGTATTGCAAAAAACAATGTAGAGAACATTAAAATAATTATAAATATAACAAAATCAAAGGAAAATTAAAAAGTAAAAAGTTTCAATGCTCAAGAGCATCTCAGCAACGAGGAAGAGCAGTTACTCTCCCATCACAGAGAGGATGCAGCGGCCCAACAGTGGTCTTTAGGAAGGGAGAGCGTGACACATCGGTTCTCCTCGCTCAGAAATTCTTGAACTCGGGCATTTGAGACATCAGCATTGAGCCTGTTCCTGTAAAAAACCTGCGTGACAGATTTACCGAGCTGCTTCCAAAACTATTCCTAGTCGGGTTACGCTCTCCATCTTTGAACGCAGTGTGTGCGCGCGCTGGTTTAAAGGGACAGTTTAACATTCTGGGAAATGGGCTAATTCACTTTCCAGCGGGGAGTTGGATGAGGAGATTGATGACACCCTCACATCTGTCCAGTAAATAAAAGGATGCCGCGAGGGAACAATTCTATTAGCTTAGCATACGGAATGAAAACAAGGGGAGCCAAGCCTCTCGGTCCACCCAAAGCCAACTAATTAACACATCACGTCTAAGCTCTTTAAACTGTACAAAAATGTAAGAGCAAATATATGGTCCCGACATCTAACCCACCTTAAAAGGTGAATTGCTGTTTTTGCACTTTTGGTGTTTGTAAAGATCAAGCAAACGAGATAAAACATGTTGGTTAGTTAGTTCTGGAGCTGCTGGTATGTGGATTTCGTGAGCTTTGGACAGAGCCAGGCTTGCTGGTTCCCCCCCACCGCTTTCTGGCCCTCTGCACTAAGCTAAGCTAACAGGTTTATGCCAGTAGACTTGTGTTCAATGGAAAGATTCGACAATGCGGCTCCTTTCTCATCCAGAACCTCCAACGGAAAGAGAGAATTAACACATTTCCCCGGATCGTCAAACCATTCCTTTTAAGAATTAAGACAAAAATCTCGATGTTGTAAAATATGTTGACTCTGGTCTCCTCTCCGGAGACCTATTGGTGTTTCCGGTGGATTCGCGGCGGGGGACTGCCGCTCTCCGCCGAGGGTGGCCTTGCACTACACCCAAGTGTGCTCAGACATCATTTGGAGACAGACACAGAGCAGGTAGGATTAACATAATCCGGCCTAAACCAACTCTCTGGATGAACACAGAGCAGCAACGGCGTGCCTTTTGCCCCCTTCCCCCGGTTCATTCAAGAACATGTGTGGCATGATAATTGCATGATGCGCCTCACAGGGAAACCGTAAATCATGCTTTTTAACCGATGAACACACCTGCGTACACCTGAGCGCTGCTCACTACCCTCGGCGGGCGCAGCATGAAGGGAGGACGCACCTTATAATTTGGTAATATTGCCCCAATTGAGGATCCCGTATATAATGAGCGCATTGGAAGCTTTACCCACGGCGTACGTTTTCATAGAGTATTAAATCACTTCCCCCTCCCCACGACGACGTCTTTGAACTGTCACGGAGCAGACATTTTCTCGCCAGATATGTGGATTTTTCACCCACCCCCCTTAATTTAAGTACAACACAAAACAGAGTGAGGAACGGGGGGGGCGGGGGGGGGGGGGGGGGGGGGGGGGCAGTGAGCAGTGGGGGTTTGTGTCGTTTGATGTGTTCTTACTCCAAGTAAAATATCCCTCCAGCTTTGATGTGTTACCTTTAAACCCCCCCCCCCCCACTTTTACCCTCTGGGTTCTTCCAGGAAAGCTACGCGTAATCACGCGCACACATCAGGTACACATACGTACAGTACATGAGACTAATGAAGTGTGTTTACATACGTGTGTGTGTGCGTCCAGTGACCAGGATGCCTTTATTCAAGCCGCGCTGCAACGGGGATTCGACGGGCTTTGGGAGATTTAATCGCTTCTGGGAGTCTGAGTGAGCGGGAGGAAATACCCTTAACAAGCAGAGTCAAAGTTTGATTAGCGTTCTTTTTTTTTCGGCAGCCTGTTTCTGGTGACTCACATCCCTCAAATAATGACACATTATCCCTCAACACACACACACAGTAAGCCCCCGCTACTTTACAGCCCTGATCAAAAGCAGTAGTGGTGCGTTTTACGTTCACGTTTCATCACTGTTATCCACTAACTAAGCCCAGTCATTGCCTTTATGACATATCTCAAACTTTAAATCCTTGTTATTGCTTTCATACGAAATCCTCCGGCTATGCCCGTCACCAGTCCTCAATTCGCAATTCTCTCTCGATTATGAAAGAAATGTCAACCTGGGGACGAGTACTTCTGTTTGTGGTGAAATCCTAACCGTAAACCAGCTGTGCGGCCTTAACGAGGTTCTACCAGTTCGGTCCGGCGGTAATATAGTTCCCCCCCCAAGTCGGACACTAACGAGACGCCGCGCGCTGACCTCTGCGGCGGCTCAAATTAGATGTAAATTGTGCCTGATTTTTACGGGGGTCCCTAACGCGATCCAGATCCCCCGCGCCATCGCGGCCAGGCGGGTCAACGGCGTGAGAACGTCTCGCTCCCTAACGACATTTGGAGTGGTCGATGAGAGGGGTCATGGGTAATGGCGACCTCACTGGCCTACACTTCACTTCCTTCTAATTAGAGCGCTGGGCCAGATCAAAGGAGCCAACCGCATCGCAGCAGGAGGCCTCCTCGAGGAGGGAGGGTATTAAAGACGAAGAAGACGAGGAGGAGGAGGAGGAGGAGGAGGAGCAGGAGGAGAGGCCTTTTCTATAAGTAATGGGGTCCGGTGAGGATGGAAGGGGGGGGTGAGGGGAGATTATTTATTTTTTTTCATTAGTCCTGGAGGTCGGAGGGGCACTCAACCTGCGTGCAGCGGGATGCCCCCCCACACACACACACCCCCACACCCCTTCCATAGGTGGCAGGAGCGCCTCAAAGAGGAGAGACTAATGGAGAGGTAGCGGACGGGAGAAATGCATTTGTGTCGGAGGCGGAGACGGAGGCCAGAGGGACGCGGGGCTCAATCACAGCAGAGAATAAAGCAGTTTTTCAGGCTTTTCCGGAGAGCCACGTAGCTCGGCGCTGTCTGCCGGCCTGCTCTGTGTCTGGCCACAGCTGTGGAGGAGACGGACCCAGACACACAGGAAGTGGAGCATTTAGCACTTCCTTCCTCGTTGATGTGTGTGTGTGTGTGGCTAGCGCCCCCAGCTTGCAACATGTAATGGACGAATGCAAAGTGGGCCGACACACACAAACACACACACAAACACACGCGCACATACTCGTTTCTCGTGGAAGCCGGGGACACACGAGACCGTCGCGAAATAACGAGCGCCAGATTACATCTGTTTCCACGGTTACTAATGAGAGCGCAAGCAGGCTGGATTAGAATATTTAATTGAAAGTACCCGCTAGGGAACATCATGTTCCAGGAGAATAAGCGCATGTGGTGGTGCAACATATCAATGCAGACATTTTTCAGGAATCCTGGCAATTTTTTGTCGGTTAAATAATGATTTTCAAGCTCTAATCAACTGTCGGATATTTGTATGCATTTTATAACCCTTTGTCTATTTGCATATGTTTATTTCTCCTAAATCGGACAAAAGTCAGCATGAAAAAGTTTGCATTTTTGAACTTTAAAAACCATTGACTGAAATGTTTGGTTCTAACTTAACCATTAGACTCACGGCACAAACGGTAGTCAGTGAAGTCTGATGGAACAGAAGGAAACTAAAGATGGATTTTGTAGTTTGTTTACGTTACTGATGACTGAAAAGCTTTGCCTTCAATAAACCAGTAATAAACGGATAAATCAATCATCGCGCCAATGATTGATTTAGCATAACGTAGTTTGAGTCAGGGAAAGAAGAATGGGGGGGAAGCACATGGTTCCCTTGAAGGATTCATGAGAACGCCGCGTTCCTTCCCATTTATGAACAATATGTTCCCTGTAGTCATGACACGGCCCCAAAAGGCACTGGGCTAAAAGTGTGGCTTCGTCCTTGGGTTTGTTGTTGTGACTTTTGCCTATATGTTGTGATTTTTGTTGCGTTATTATTGTTATTACATGGTTATTGTCATATTTTTGGAATGCACCGAGCTTGTAATTTTCCAGTGATCTGCGGTCCAAAGTCCCTCAAATCCATTGGCCTTCTGTCTGTAAGCTGGGCTGAGCAAAGCATGCCGCTCCAGTATGCGGCTCGACTCTCCTGTGTGTCTCATGAGTGTGCTGTGGATGGGGGGAGGGGGGGGGGGGGGGTTTCATATGCTGAGAGCTATATGGGGAGTGGGGGGGGGGGGGGGGGGGAGGATCAGTGAAACCTGCAGCCTGGGAAGTTCATGGTGCTTTGATGGATCCAGAATTCCAGGAGCTTCCCATAATCGTGGGATGAGGCTGTGTCATCCCTGTCACTCACCTGGATTTATCAGCAGGAAATCTGGAAATGAGACGGCATTCCTGCCCGGGTCGAACGGCCGACAAAGAGGGCCACAGTCACACACGCGTGAGACGGGATTGGACGCTGTGCAGACCGCCTTCTCGCGCTCTGTCAGAATACATCCTCTCTCAGGGGTGCGTGCCGTAGGTTTCTCAACCAAACTACCCGGAGAGGGTTTTGTTAAAATAAACCTCTCAAAGATCGCAGTGATTAAAAACCTGTTTGTAAAAGTCAAAAACCAGATCCTCCTCGGGCAGCCGCGTAACCCCCCCGGGGGCGAACCAGTGAACTATGTGCAACCCCCTACTATTGATGTTGACATGTTCGCTGACCTAGTCTATCAACATATACACACTCACTCACACACACACACACACACACACACACACAAGCATAATTGGACGGCCCTCTCCGTGCTAACCGGCGCTGATATCATCTGTGTCGTCTGATATGCTCTGATCTGACCCCAGTATGGGCCTCGCCTGCCCTCTGGTTCTGTTTGTACCCATCAGAGCACAAGACCCCCGGTGGGCTCACTGACCCCGAGATGGAGCTTCTCTCTCCGGGACCCTGCAGGGCTTTAAGGCCCGTCTTTCATTTATTGGATGTGAGAGCAGCTCAGCCACAAATCACTGACAAAAACGGTGTTGTCAGCTTGTGCCGGATAAAATGTTATTTTCATAAACAAAGACCCACATTCATGCGGATGAACCATTTTCGAATGATGCCTGGAGGCGTTTTTTGTAAAGAACCACTCATTCACAAAAGGTGCCATTTATAAATAATTCAGGCTTATTTCGGATCGTTTAAGCTGTAAAGTAATAGCCAAAAATATAAGGCCCTTTATGTCTTCGTAGACCACAAGGCGACGTCTTTAGTTGGATCAACCGTCCAAAACCCAAAGATATTACATTTACAATGAGATGACAGAGAGGCAGATACTGTGAGCAGCTAGAGCCCGAGCACATTTGGCATTTTGTGCTTGATAAATAACCTAAACAATAAGTTCAACAAAATTGTTGTACATAAATCTACTGTCGATTGACACTTATTTATGAACTATGAAGGGATGTTTAAACCAAACCCGACATACCATAGACATCCAACATATTGTATTTTGCAAGACCTGGGGTAATGTTATTTATAAACTGCTTTGGACTGTGCTCTGCTCCACTCTGCCTCATGTCAAAGCTCCTATAAGGACAATGATGAAAGCCTTCTTTGGTACTCGGCTGAAAGTATATTGATATTTTGGCACGTTAATGTCAGGTGGGGGACTTGGCTGGACCCAAACGCAGAACAGACAGACACAGCCGTCAGGAGGAGAGTGAATTTAACAGTTTATTAATCGACACGACTGTGGAGGTGCAGCAGGAGCGGGCGTGAGGAGTGCAGATGAAGGATGGGGTCCCGGGTGATGATCTCCTCGACAGTGCGCGGTGCCCAGTGCTCCTCCCACGTGCAGGAATCCAGACCGGTGTCACTGTAACCGAGGAGGTGAGACAAGGGGTAAGTAACAGGATTAACACTGAATGAAAAGAGAACAACAGCCAGCTCTCGGCTTGACTGGGTGATGGTCACTGAGACTCGCGAAGACTGAGGTCGACATACGTGACGTGAGTAACGATCTGACGTCGGCCGGTTGTCAGGCTCTCCCTCTTATACCCTGGTGATTGTGGCTCCGGTGCAGGTGCGTGATTGCAGAGCTGAGACAGGTGCGTGCGAGGCCAACCTCTCCCAGATCCACCAGAGGGAGACCAAAACCAGCCTTTACCTGGGTCTGGAGGGGGGAACTCTGACAGTACCCCTCCCCCCACGACCGCCACCGGGCGGTCCACCTGGAGCCCCCGGCTTCCGCCGATAAAACTCCCGGATCATGCTGGGGTCCAGGATCAGGCGCCGGGAAACCCAACACCTCTCCTCCGGCCCATAACCCTCCCAGTCTATCAAAAACTGGTAGCCCCTCCCTCTGCGTCGGGAGTTCAGAACCCTCTTTACAGTAAAGGCTGGGGCCCCGTCAATCATTCGGGGAGGCGGCAGAGGAGGTGGGGGGGGAAGGAGGTGACAAACAGACGCCGGTTTAATGCACGATACGTGGAACGCTGGGTGTACACGAAGGGACCGAGGGAGCTTGAGACGGACCACCGTGGGGTTGATGATGCGTTCGATGGGGAAGGGGCCGATGAACCTTTGCGATAGCTTCTTTGAGTCCGTGCGGAGGGGCAGGTCCTTGGTTGACAGCCAAACCCTGTCTCCCACTGAGTATGAAGGTGCCGGGGTGCGTCGGCGGTTAGCCTGTCGCTGGTACTGCTCAGAGGTTCTCAGCAAGGATGCCCGGGCGCGGTGCCAGGTCCGATGGCATCGGCGAAACTGCTGCTGTATCGACGGTACGGCCAGCTCCTTCTCCTGGGACGGGAACAAGGGAGGTTGATAGCCGTAAACACACTGGAATGGGGACATACCTGTCGCTGTAGTGGGAAGCGTGTTGTGGGCGTACTCCGCCCATGGGATCTGCTCAGACCAGGTGGAGGGTTCAGAGGAAGCCAGGCATCGTAGGGTCGACTCCATCTTCTGGTTGGCCCTCTCTGCCTGGCCGTTAGTCTGAGGATGGAACCCGGAAGAGAGGCTGGCAGTAGCTCCGACTGCCGTGCAAAAAGCCCTCCACACTGCTGATGCAAACTGAGGGCCACGGTCCGAAACAATGTCGGTAGGCAGGCCGTGAATACGAAATATCTCCCGCACCATAATGTCCGCTGTTTCCTTGGCTGATGGGAGCTTGGGCAAGGGTAGGAAATGAGCAAATTTACTGAACCTGTCCACGATTGTTAATACCACCGTGTTACCCCCGGACGGGGGAAGTCCAGTGACAAAGTCCACGGCTAGGTGGGACCAGGGACGATGAGGGATGGGCAATGGCCTCAATAACCCCACGCTTGGCCGGTTTGAGCCCTTGTTTTGTGCGCACACCGGACAAGCCGCCACATACATCCGAACGTCCTCCCCCATAGCAGGCCACCAGAACCGTCGCCGCAGAAAGGACATGGTACGTGCGACACCCGGGTGACAAGTCAGCTTGGAGGCATGGCCCCACTCCAACACCGCCGGTCGCATTCCCTCGGGGACAAACAGCCTACCCGGAGGTCCCTTACCCGGGCCTGGGTCCTTCCTAAGGGCTGCCTGAACCGCTCCTTCAATGCCCCATTGGAGGGCTCCCACTACCCGCCTCAATGGCAGGATGGTCTCTGGCGTCCTCCTCGTCTCCTCCTCCTTTGAGAAGACCCTGGACAGGGCATCGGGCTTCCCATTCTGGGATCCGGGTCTGTAAGACAGAACAAAATCAAAGCGTCCAAAGAATAGCGCCCACCTAGCCTGTCGGGAATTTAGTCGTTTGGCACTCCGGATGTATTCAAGGTTTTTGTGGTCCGTCCACACCACAAACGGTTGGTCCGCCCCCTCCAGCCAATGCCTCCACTCCTCGAGGGCCAGTTTCACCGCAAGCAACTCCCTATTGCCAATGTCATAGTTCCTCTCTGCCGGTGACAGCCGATGGGAGAGGAACGCGCAGGGATGGAGCTTGTTGTCCTCCTTAGCTCTCTGGGAGAGTACCGCCCCAGCTCCGACCTCCGATGCGTCGACCTCTACTACGAACTGTAGGGACGGGTCCGGTTGGATGAGAATGGGTGCCGACGAGAAACGCTCCCTGAGCTCCTGGAAGGCGGACTCTGCCCCAGGAGACCACCGAAACGCTCTGAGATTGGAGGTAAGGTCAGTTAGGGGGGCTGCAATCTGGCTGTAGTTGCGGATGAACCGCCTATAAAAGTTAGCGAACCCCAGAAACCTCTGTAACTCCTTACGGGAGCTGGGTCTGGGCCACTCCAGGACGGCCTGCACCTTCTGGGGGTCCATTCTTACCTCTCCCTCGGCGATGACATAACCCAGAAAGCTTGTGCACCTGGTGTTAAATTCACACTTCTCCGCTTTCACAAAGAGTCTGTTCTCCAGCAGCCGCTGAAGAACCTGGCGGACGTGTCTCTGGTGTTCCTCCAGATTCTGTGAAAACACAAGTATGTCGTCCAGGTAGACAAAAACAAAGCGACCCAGCATGTCACGTAGGACGTCATTAACTAGACATTGGAACACGGCTGGGGCATTAGTTAAACCGAATGGCATAACCATGTATTCGAAGTGGCCCAGGGGGTGTTGAACCCTGTGAGCCACTCATCCCCCTCTCGAATGCGGATCAGGTGGTAGGCGTTGCGGAGGTCGAGCTTTGTGAACACAGTAGCGCCCTGTAATGAATCAAAAGCAGTGTTCATTAGTGGTAACGGGTATTTGTTCTTGACAGACACGTTATTCAACCCCCGATAGTCAATGCACGGCCTGAGTGTGCCGTCCTTCTTCTTAACAAAGAAAAAACCTGCGCCCAGCGGAGAGGAAGAGGGGCGGATGATTCCAGCTGCCAGTGAGTCCCTGATGTAATTCTCCATGGCCTCTCGCTCTGGTCTGGAGATATTGTAGAGTCTACCCTTGGGTAGGGAGGCCCCGGGCAGCAGTTCAATGTGACAATCGTAAGGCCGATGAGGGGGTAGAGATAGGGCCCGCTCTTTACTAAATACTTTGCCCAGGTCGTGATAAGCAGGCGGTACCAGAGTGAGGTCGGGGCCAGGCGTCAAACTCCCCTGCTGGGGACCCTGGGGACGGGCGGACTGTAAACAATTAGCCAGACAGAAATCACTCCAACCCAGAATACAGCTGGTGGACCAGTCAACTGAAGGATTGTGCTTTGCTAACCAGGGGTAGCCCAGCACAACCGGTACCAGAGGGGACTTGAAAACAAGAAAGCTGATCTGCTCAAAATGGTTACCTGATATTTGAAGCTGGACCGGCTCCGTTCTGTCCGTGATTCTGGCCAGTAGTCTGCCATCTAGGGAGTTCGCCTCAATAACTTCCTCTAACGGAACTCTACGGAGTCCCAATCGGTCTACAAGGTTATGATCCATAAAATTGTCATCGGCCCCGGAGTCAATGAGTCCCTCCACTGCCATTGCTGCAGTGCCGTTGCTGACTGAAATCTTCAGCGGAGTCCGTGATATGTGTGGGGAGGGGCATAGACTCTCGCTCGCTAGAATCCTCCTTACTTCCAGTGAGCGGGGCCGTTTCCCCCCTTTAATGGGCAACGAGAGCGAAAGTGACCCGACATGCCACAATAGAGACAGCAGTTAGTTGTGCGTCTGCGCAGAAGCTCCGCCTCCGAAATTTGGGTACGGCCCAGTTGCATGGGTTCAGGGTCTGTAACCCTCTCAGGAGTGTCGACTCTGGAGCACGGCGATCCCCTTGGTGCAGAGCCCTGCTCACGCCTCCGCTCCCTATTACGGTTATTAATCCGTGTGGTGAGACAGATCAGCTCCTCCAGTCCCTGTACCTCGGGGTAGGAGAGTAGACTGTCCTTAACGCACTCATTTAGTCCGTTGTAGAACACCCCCTGTAGTGCCTCCTCATCCCAGCCACTCTCCGCAGCTAGGATGCGGAACTCTATGCTATAATCGGCGACACTGCGTGTCCCTTGCCGCAGTGATAACAATCGCTTTGAAGCGTCCTTTCCCCGAACGGGGTGATCGAAAATCTTCCGCATCTCCGCGGTGAATAACTCACATGATTGGGCGATTGCGCCCTGCTTCTCCCAAACGGCAGATGCCCATTCCAAAGCCTCCCCGCGCAGTAATCCAATAATGTAGGAGATCTTGGCTCGCTCGCTCCGGTAGGAGCGGGGCTGTTGCTCGAACACCAGTCCCACCTGTATCAGAAACGAGCGGCACCGGCCGCTGTGTCCGTCATATCTCTCCGGCGTGGGGACCTGGGGCTCGTGGTCTGGCATGGACATGACCACAGAAACGGGTTCAGAAGGGCTCGGAACCGGAGGCTGGGGTGGTGCGCTGATGTGCGCCTGGATCGCGGCGATACTGTTCGACAGGGAGTCCAGGCTGGCCATTATTCCCTGCAGGGAGGACTGGTGCTGTCCCAACATGGCTCCTTGGGACGAGATCGCCTGACGTACCGTGTCGAAGTTTGCTGGGTCCATAGTTGGTCAGATCGTTCTGTCAGGTGGGGGACTTGGCTGGACCCAAACGCAGAACAGACAGACACAGCCGTCAGGAGGAGAGTGAATTTAACAGTTTATTAATCGACACGACTGTGGAGGTGCAGCAGGAGCGGGCGTGAGGAGTGCAGATGAAGGATGGGGTCCCGGGTGATGATCTCCTCGACAGTGCGCGGTGCCCAGTGCTCCTCCCACGTGCAGGAATCCAGACCGGTGTCACTGTAACCGAGGAGGTGAGACAAGGGGTAAGTAACAGGATTAACACTGAATGAAAAGAGAACAACAGCCAGCTCTCGGCTTGACTGGGTGATGGTCACTGAGACTCGCGAAGACTGAGGTCGACATACGTGACGTGAGTAACGATCTGACGTCGGCCGGTTGTCAGGCTCTCCCTCTTATACCCTGGTGATTGTGGCTCCGGTGCAGGTGCGTGATTGCAGAGCTGAGACAGGTGCGTGCGAGGCCAACCTCTCCCAGATCCACCAGAGGGAGACCAAAACCAGCCTTTACCTGGGTCTGGAGGGGGGAACTCTGACAGTTAATGCATCTTTTCTCGCTGTTATTGTTGTTGTGCCTCCTTGTGCTGCTGTCTGGGCCAGGAAACGCCTTGAAAAAAGAGACGGGGTAAGTTGTGTTCTATGTGGCTAGTGATGCCTTCTTGAACATGCACTGTTCTGCTGCTGACATAAACACTTCTGAGGATTCACATGGAGTCATTTAGGCCTGAAAGTTAGGTCGCAAACATGCTTGGCAACAGCCAGCTATCCACACCAGCTCATTATGGTAACAATTATTGAGGTAATCAATCGGCCAAATTATAGACCAATAACTGAGGCCTCATTGTCTGAGGCGGAAGACAGCGTCCTTCTTCTTCGCCCGTCCGACCCGAATGCATCATTTCGGGCTTGACCCCTTTGCACCCTCCACTCCGCTCCCCACCCATAATACCTTCCTGTCTCCATTATCGGGCTGTGGAGGTCACGCTGTGTAAAGGTCAGGGTTTAGGGGTCATGCTGTCACTCAGGCGGGCGCCAAAAATAGGCGCTGTGTGATTTTAACCACGGAAGAGCCGCCAGCTACGCTCCGACAGCCGGTGAGTTATGTGTCCACGTCGCTGAGCTTCTTCACGCCGAGCTTAGCGCCCACTCCCACGCACCCGCACATGCGTACACAAGAGAGTGCGCTAATGTACATGGACTACATCAACTGTACGGATGTTGTTTGACCCCCCCCACCCAAATACAGACTTCGTTGTTTGCAACACAAAAGGAAACAAACTGGAAGAGAGCAGCCCGCAGGAAATCCAGCGATATTAGCTGTGAGGAGAGGCGGGCCGGGCCGTTAAAAGCGCCGTTAAAAACCCCTCGGGGTCGGCTGCAACGGAACTCTGGCTCTGAATGCACCGCTTCGATGCGAGCTGGCACAGGCGCAGGCAACGGACGCGGCCCGCCCGTGACACCGCTATGCAAATCAAAGGCGCGCTGCGTTAGGGGGCCGCAGGATCGATCAATCACGTCCCTGCCACCACAGTCTGCAGGCGCTGAATGGGCCTGCATGGCGGGCTGCATTCCCAAACGGTGTCTCACCTGCTCAGCGTTGGCGACCTGACTTTCTATGGAGAAAAAAAGACAGGGAGGTCTTCTTCCCTGTTAACACACAGACTTACACCCACGCTGTGACATATGTCCCTCTGCAAGTAGCTGTCACATGAGAAGACTTCTGAAGGCCCTCGTGAATAGGATGAGGTGATGCAGCTCATAAACTGACACGCACTGCACTGTGCGGTAAGTGTGCGCGTCTTCGGTTACCTGTGAGCTAAGAGGGAATAGTTCAGCTTCCAAGTCAGGCTATGCATGCAAGAGATTCCCGCATCCGCTGTGGGAGGGTGTTTTACAAGTCCTTGTAACATTGAAATAACGGCGCACTAAAGAGATAGACATGTCTTTCTGTGTCTTTAACAACGTGCACAAATGTTGCATGTTGCAGCCGAATCTCAGAGAGACAGATAGACGTTTCGTTCATTCCCGTTTTCTATTGTTAGGCGTTTGCACGGGGCGCCAACGGGATTTCAGTTCCGTCCTCAGTTACTTTCCTCGTGACAAAAACCAGTTTTGAGACACAGACAAAAATGTCAACATTTCCCTAGAAAGCAAAGAAATATATAAATCACACCTGTGTGAAGCTTCCTTCCTCTTTCTCAAGGATGCGGCTTCCCGTTCCTGGTGCTATAAAGATTCCTGCCTGTCAACCTGGAAAAGGAAGGCCTGTAATAAGGACCATCAAATCATGTGATTGATTGGCGAACACCGCTGAGAGGAGACGAGGCAGCAGGCAGGATGGGCCGCTGCTTGCCAACGTCGAGGATGGTATGTGGGCGTGTGTGGAAAACCCCAAAAAAATAATGTGAAGATGAGACAAAGCGAGAGCAATGGAGGGCGAGAGTCTTGTTTCATATTGGAGGAACGAGGGGATATTGTTTTTCCAGCGAACGCATACGGAAGGCAACAGAAAAGTGACTCGAGAGGAAAGAGCAGGCCGGACGAGTTACAAAATGAGAGACGCCACCGACCTGCAGCCGGCGGTGATTCTCACCGCAGAGTCTCCCCGTACTTAAAGCCTGAGTGAGGAGACACTGACTTGACGGGTACCTGCGAGCGTGATGAGCCAAGAGGAGGAGGTGGAGGAAGGAGTGGAAGAGTTGAGCAATTGTTCGTCCTCCTTTTTGCATACCGGTTGTCACATTTAAGTCTTTACAGCTCAGGGGTTTTTTTTTCAAAGCGGTTGTAGACAAGTGGCTGCACATGTAACTGAGTGGGCGTTCGGATCTGGTTGAGGCTACTTGTAAAGTTTGCACTTATGGTGTGTTGTCTTTCCCCTTGCGGCACGCGCAAATGCCGACGCTCTTTCAACCAATCAACGTCCTGCAGTGAGTCTAGCTCCACCCTTTAGTACCAAACGACTGTGCCAGGTACCCCAAGGGAAGGGTACCCAAAAAGTGGTACAGTACGGTTTGGATTTTTGGTACCATTCTCAACTAAAAGGGTGCCGACCCGACCCGTACCGTACCGTACCGCTCGGTGGAAGCGCGCCATAAGTTGTGTTTGAAGAATCACCTTTTTTAAAAAAAACAGCAGAGAAACTGTGATATGCGGGTGTCATAATCCCCTCTAATCCGATTACAGTTTCATGTATAAACTCTGTTCCGCGGGCTATGAGGGATGAGGAGCCACACACACACACACACACACACACACACACTGTGTCTCTCCAAGACCTCATCACACCTGGTGCTCCCAACTTACAGTTGTCACACTTGACTGAACGGAAGTCCCTGATTAGGATCGTGGGACTCCGGGTTCAGCAGACACAAGAAGCTCGGGGGGGGGAGACAGAGAGAGAAAGCTGTGGGTACGCCGCAGTGTCTAAATGTGTGCATGGTATGTATGTACCCCCGGGTGGGTGCGGTGTGGAGGCGTAGAGGGTTTCGCGCTTGGGTGGGGTGACAGAATGATGATGGGGGCACATCGGAGTCCAAAGCTGCTTTTTTAAGGTAGGAAGGGTTGATTTATTAATGGTCTCAAACCCCCCCCCACCCCCCCTGGGTTGAACTGTACTGTTCACACGTGTTGCCTCGAAACTGTAAAAAAGGATTCCCTTCCTTAGAAAATAAATCAAACAATTCACTCAAACGTCAAGTGCTATTTCCGATGTACTTTTATGATGTCAGGGTAGCCATCGGAGTGGATTAGTGAATTTAAATATTCTAGCAAATGTTCTTTTAGAACCTTCTCCTGTGGAGAAACAATAGGAATAGTTGTCAGTCTTTTCTATTTAGCTGAAACTACATTTCCACTCACACCCAGTGGACCTCCTGCTCAGCTTAAGCCCCGAGGATGCTCGGGCAGCCACAAGGTGCATTGTAAAAGTACAAGTCCAAAGGAACAATGGAGGTTTTGTGAGCGGCGTTCTGCGGAGGCAGGGAAAGGAAAAGAAGAAAAAAAAAGTGTGGTTTGAGCAGAAGTTGTTGTGCAAGTTAAGAAGGAATGCAAAGTGTTTCAAAAGATTTTAGACAAAACTGGCAGAACATTCTCGACGTTTGGCTGCGAAGCGCTGCTGCGAACGCCAAGCCTCGTTCCTCCGGCAAGGCCCAGTACTGCAAGTGAACAGACTGCGGCGTAACAGACACCGGCTGGATGCACACACACGCACACACTGATTGCCCAAGGGGCTGTTAACAGGTTGGGTAGTGAGATAGGAACTGAGAAATGTATTCACTGTGTGAAATCGGTTTTAATTAGTTTGGGAATGGAAGATTGCATAACAACAGTTGCAAGAAGCTGCCGTCGACTGAGTTTTTCCTGTTTCATTGTGTCAGCATCCGGATCGCCCCCCCCCCCCTCCCTGTCCGTCGGATGCGATGGTGTGATAACGGAAACAATCAGAAAATCTCCGCAACATCAGCTCTTCTAGGATTTTCCCGAAAGAAACAAAAACCCAAACGAAATCTCTGTGTTTGTATTTGACATGACGGGTAACCATAGCAACAGTACCGCCTGACACTCACTGGTGAAACGCTTTATGTGGATATGGATGCTAAGTGAGTGTATAAGAGACGACACTCTTAAGCGTCTTAATATGGAAAATTACAAATGATGTCCTGCTTTGGCTTTGACTCTTTGTACTGTTTCCTTTTCCAACAGCAGAACACTTTGCTGTTGTGCAATGTTGTTAACACGTACTCCCACTCAGCTTTTAGTTTGACTGCTTGTATCACTGCTGTTGCTGCTTTAATAGCACTCACACGTCTACTGCTACAGCCTCATTCGCCTGCTATTATTGTTGCTCCCGCTATACGTCATCGATTTAAAAGATATTTAAAATGTGGACAGAAAAACCTTTTAATGACCTCTGAGCGGAGGCGCGGAGTTGGAGTGAACAGCCGGTGATGCATGTTAAACCGGGTCGCTCGCCGAACGGCACGCAGGGAGCCTCTGGACCACAGAATGTCCCGACGCAGCGCTTTTCATTTTCCACGCATCGCAGCGAGGGGGCACAGAGGCTGACGAGGTCAAATGCAAACACCAACACGCTGTGGCACTTGGGCCCTGGAAAATCTGCTGACACGTCTGCCCCCCCGAGCAGGCGGCGCTCAGTCTGTGGCGCTGCAGGAAGGGGGTTCGGCTGTGTTACCGGCCGCTGGTGATGTCGCTCCTCGGCCACCGGTGGCCAGAGGACGGAACGCGGCTCACAAGCAGCGGTTTATAGACGCAAGGAGGGGAGGAAAATAAAATGATTCGGTAAGCCGCCCGCTGAAAGATGGCTTCTGTCTGCACGAGAGACCAGAAACACACACACGAAAAGCCCACCTTTAAATGGCACATGGCCTATTTTTTATATTTGCCATATTTATATTTAATTATTCATATCCCATCTGCATATTTAACAGATTTGAAATACATAAAATATCCTCTTTCAGGGTGTGGCAGCAGTTTTACTGCTGACTCACCTTTTGAGCTCCTAGACAGGAAAATCAGACATCAGCCTTTTGCCCTTGATGTGTTTGGGCTGAGATGGGGAAAGTGGGTCACGCTGAAACACCCCTGGGGAAGAGCGGGATGGACGGAGGGGTGTGTGTGTGTGGGGGGAGCGGGGAGGTAGCATTGAAGGGGAGAGATGAGGAATCGAGGAGACTCAGGAGGTAATCACATCTACTCATGCAAGAAGAGGAAACTCTTGAACCCCCACAATCTTGCTCTTAAATCATCAAAATTGTCTTTACGAATCAATCTGTCCGGAAAGATACCCGAGATTTAACTTTTTTTAACAACTCTCATTTTCTAATTATCATGTTCTAAAGTATTAAATGCTCACATTTGAGATGACATGAGGTGTCGCGCTTGCGATTAATTGCTAACCACAAATGTTGCTTAATTTTGGGGATTGCAACTTTTTGCAAGTAGTTGCATGTTTGATGGTTTGACCGTGTGTGACGTGCCCCCCCCCCCCCCCGTGGTATACGGCAAAGAAAACAGAAAAGAAAGTGAGCATGAGAGGGGCAGACAGAGAGAGCAATGAAATAGTAATGAGAGGAGATGGGCCGGCCACTGCCGAGCATCGCCCTGCGTGCCCTCTTCCTCACCCCCTGCTGTGATAATGCCCCCCCCCCTCCCTCCCTTGTCTCGTCTCATCCTCCCGTCTCCCAAATCTCCCATCCCAACCTCCAGCACCTTGAGCATCCTCGACAGCAGGGGAGAGGCAGCCAGGAGGGCTGCGAGACGGTGTCCCCGTTGAGCTCTGCCGTTCCCTCCTCCGTCTGTCCTCCTCACCCTCCGTCTCTGTCTACTTCTCAGCGTGTTTATTCAGCCCGCCATTGTTTTCCTCTCTCCTTCGTTTTCCAGGAGAGAAGCTGGGAGAGCGGAGTGTGATTCAGTGCATTCACCGGGGGACAGTGGGAGCAACCGAAAGAAATGAAAAGACATCTTGGGGGTGGAGTGTTGGGTGGGAGGGTGGGGGGTCACCCTCTGCTTCAAAACACACCAGCCAATTGGGGGGGGGGGGGGGGGGGGGGGGTAAGGCTCCCATGCCAGTGAGAGGTGGTGGTGAGGTGGCGCCGGGAATGGAAAGAGGGGCCCCTCCGGGCCGCGCCCCTGCTGATTGAGATGTACCCCGCGCAGGCAGAACCCCACTCCGGAGCGCCTCCGCGGGCGCAAACACCCCCTTTAGCCTCCTTGGGCGCGCCAGTCCCGAGTCAAGAGCCCGCTGGGAAGCAGCGTGTGTGTGGGGGGGGGGGGGGGGGGGGGGATGGGGGTGTAGGGGGGGGGGGGGGAGACTTTGACATGCCGCTGGACGCGGTCTAAAGGATCTTGCAGGGGGGGGGAGGCGGGCGCAGGGCCGGGATGGGGGCACCGCTCTGTGCCACGGTTGCCCTGGTTACGGGCAGAAGGAAGAAGCACGATATTCTCTCAGTGTCTTGGAGGAAGGTTTGTGTGTGTATGTGTGTGTGTGTGTGTTGTTGTCGGGTTGTGTGTCGCTCTGCCGCTGTGGGGACGCTCCGATCCCTGCTGCTCGGGTGTCTTCACCGCTACCCTTTGATGAGCAACACACACACACACACACACACACACACACAGTTCCATGGACAAACACACAGGCGCGGTATGAAGAGGGCAAAAGTCTCCTACGCGCCGCTCTTCTTTGATGCCGCAGGAAAAGACACACGCTCAGATTACGCTGTAAATTAAAGCTCCTCGGTGATGTCTGGCAATTGGTCCCATTCAGCTGCTTCTGTGATGGGCTGCTCACATTAGTTTGAGGAAGGCAGAGGCGAGCCGACAGATTGATTGTATGTGCAGTGAAGTGCAGTGTGTGAATGATTACACGGGTCTGGTTTTTATTAGGACATAAGGCGGTTACTGTCCCGTGAGCCACTGAGGTGTTCTGGTATCCATTTGGAGGAATCAGGACTGATGATTGAACTGTTTCGGAGGGATGGGGCTCACCCTGATAACTGCTGCGCTTCCCTGATCAAACAAACCACCAGCAGAGACCTCTTGTCATGCTCGCTTTCATTTTATAATCTTTCTTTCTCGTTTTTCTTCTAGTTTTGTCCTTTTTCTCCTGCTTGTTTCCCCTGCATTAACTTCATTCCATCTTCAAGCGCTCCAATGAAATTGGCAACATTTGCAATCAGCGTTTTTAAGATACCTGCAAGTTTTCCAGTATTATAAGCACCGAGTCGGAGAGATAAAGAGAAAGTGAGATGAAGAGAGGAGAAATGATCCGTGATTCATCAAGACTTAAATGTACAGAGGAAGTGCTTTTTTCCCCCCTCTTGTCTTTAAAGGCAGCAAAAATGATTCAAGTGGAACTTTAAAAGAGTCATTCAGGCTCCCGGGTGGAAATGTTATACCTGCACACATATCTAGAGTGACACGGGGAGGGATGAGGGGGATCAAAGGCCTTCTTGGGCTGGAGGAAGCCAGACGATCACCCTAAAACAGATAATTGGCCAGTGGGATTTATAATGGGGCTGTCAAAGGGCTCCCTTGTCACAGCACAATGGTATTTGTGTGTGTGTGTGTGTGTGTGTGTGTGTGTGTGTGTGCACCACCTGTATGTGGACGGACTGGCTTTTAACACTGGGGCTAAATCTCGGTTTTAGGGTCCCTATACGCGTCTGGAGAATGTCCGCAGAGACGGGAAGCAGGGACGGCAGAGAAGGACAGATGGGACGGGAGAGTTTGGCTCATCGCGGAGCGGTGGGCAATATTACGATGTGCGGTTGTTTCACTTTGAAGGCCCGGATTGTGCTGCTCTGTCCTCTAGTGCAAAACGCGTTTAAAAGGAGCAACATCTGCAGCTAAAGATTGTTCATCTGTTCTTTGATTAAAAAGAAAACTAAACTAAATACGAGGTTTACTTACTGGACTATCACCGGAATATCAGAAACATCTCATGGACTGGTGTTGGACATATATACACATACCTACTATGAGTAATGTTTTATGCCCACACACACAGCAACATTTTCCGATGTTTTAGCAATTAATAGCCAGTGTATTTGAATCAATTGGGCAGTGCACAGGTTTAATGACCGTAGAGCGGCTACGGGGGAACCCAGAAGAGAGGAGGGGAGATTGACGTCCCTAATCCCTCCTTGGTGGCCTGGCTTCCCTTCAACACAACAGGTCCCATAATTACCCCCCCCCCCCTCCTCTGGCAGCTCACACTCACAGCTCTAGCAGCGGGGAACTGGCTAATACTCTTCATCCTCACACACACACACACACACACACAAAGCTCGTGTTGTTGGATCTGTCTCGAGCTGGTGACACGCAGCAAGAAGGACAGACAGAAGGGGACAGTGTGGTCGCCGTGACACTCGTCCAGAAATCTTCAAGAAAGTCACTCGGCTGGCAGAAGGTGCAGTCGAGTGGCCGCCGCGTATCGTTCCCTCGTCTCCTCCTGTGCGTCTGTCTCTCGCTGGCTGCACCTAATTAACACGGCAGCACGGCCAAGGGAGCGTTTGGCGGGAAAACGGAACAACGGTTACAGTGCGGCACAGTGTGGTTACAGGATGTGTGTGTGTGTGTGTGTCAGCTGGCGATGGGACTCGCAGGTGTATTCAGATTGAAATTTGCAACATGGGGACATGCTCAGCAACAGGAGAGGTTTGACACGTGTTGTTGCAACTTATGCGCTTATTTAATACTTCTGTTGCAGTAAGAACCTTGTTGCTTGTTGCTCGTTTATGTGTGGAAAGTGTTAATTTGCAAGTTTGCCTGTCAAGTTCACATGAAAGATGTTTTTAAATGCAGACTGTTAGTAGTAGTAGCACCCTAGTCGTGGCCTCAGAATGGTCTATTTTCTTGACAATGGTCCAAAGTTCGTTTTTTTGTCACTTTTTTCCCCTTTCTTCTTCTTCTTCACCGTCGGTATCAGATTTTTGACATTGAGGATCATGTTCAAAAAGTAGTTTCTGGACACATTTTGCGTGTGACATTTCAAAAGATTCGTTTTCATAAAGGAAATTTGAGAGGCCAAGAGGAACGCTGTCATGTAAATACTCCTTTTACCTTGCTGATTGTCTTTCTGACCGGAATAAATCAATTGTCTGGAAGCCGCAGATGAGCCGCCGAGCCGCAGTCGGTCAGTTGGAGGCTTGAAAGCGTCTCTTCAGACTGCGGCCTCCTCCACACATGCGCTCGGTTTGCTGTTGGGCTTCTATTTATATGATGAATAACTGAGTGAAATACTAAGATGGAGCTGTGAGGTCTACCTTGATGCCGGTGTCGTCATGGCGACAAAACCCTACATTTTACACAACACCTTTTGGGATTGGCGTATTCTCTTTGAACTAATCGGGGCAGAGGTCATAGAAACACAGTGCATTAAATGTGTCTAAATCTATCTTTTAATGTAACTCTAATTCTCTAATTACCTTTAAATGAGTTATTCATTAAATTAAGTCTAGACGCATGCGTGTCACACATCTATGTGAAATTGCAATTGTGTGTGCTTTTGTTCAATTATCTCACAGTCTACACTCTTCACTGCCACTTCCAGACTGACACCATTGTGTTGTCATGTAACAATCATGACCCTTTCTATGCGAGTGTGTTATAAGTGTGTTTTTTTAATTAAATCTTCAGCATTTGCTATCAAGCACACCATGTTTTTTTTTTCATTTTCTGAATAAAGACTGACTCTTGTAGAGCGATAAAGAGCCCTTTGCTCCGTCTCCATACTGTAGTTTTCATGTTTAATGCACCCGCCATAAAGGACTGCTCGGGACATTAATAATAGATTAGGTCTGTCTGGGTCTTGATACCTGCTAAATAGCTTCTGAACATGATGTTATGACATCCTCCGGAATCAATGAGTAACTCTGTGCACTTCAGCCCTGGTGGATATTTCAGCCTTAGGTCTGTAGATCTCTCAGCGCTCAGAATTGATTTCCTGCATCTTGTTCTATTCATTATACGTTCCCCGCTGTGGTAAACCTGCCCACTGGATGCTCACTTTCCACCGTGCAGGCGCATCCTACAGTACTCCACACAGACGTATTGACGTTGGCGCTGTGTATCCTGCTCCCCACAGCTTCAACCCCTCCCACGCGCTCACTGGCGTCCGCTTCATACCGTGTTGATGTGTTTGCTGCTCGTGAGATTAGAAGGTTTCATATGTTTTTAGTTATTATTGTTTAGCAACATGAGTTAATCATATGCGAACAGTATCTTGGCCTCACCCTCTAATTACTAAATCAAGTTTCTTACTTATTGCGCAATTCACGGCCACATTCTCAATTATTTATACGCTACTGCATATTATACAATATGTATACTTGACGTTGATCATTTTTGTCAAGCTTGATATTGCATAGATTATATGTACAAGTATGTGAGTCATCATGATGCAAGAATGAACAACGAGTTTTCCACAATGAGTTTTCCAAAACATTACAGATGTGGACATCAAAAGAAGCCAGAGAGTCCATTTTAACTATACTTTTGGTTTTATGGTTTTAAATACATATTTTCTATAGTGAATGTATCATTGGCACGGCGTGGTCGTAGAATAACATTTTTTATTACAAGCTGTTAGAGGAAATAGTCGTTTGGTTTATTCTGATATTCATTTCAATTTCAAATTTAGATTTTCAGTTTAAATTTACATCCACATGTACATAAAGCCTTACATTTACACCAGATTTAAGGCTTTATATTCATGCTGTCTACAATATGTTTAGTTTTTTTTTGCTGCTGATGAGAGTGTTATGTAACATCTCATTTGCACATCATGGCAAACGGCTGACCTTCTTTTGCAGGGAGCAAAGCCAACCAAATAAATGTGTCTCTCAGGCAAACGCTGAGGTTAAGGGTGAAGGTGAGTGATTGACTTTGTGTGCGTGTGTCTGTTTGTTTATGTGTGTTTGTTTTGTGTGTGTGTGTGTGTGTGTGCTGGGGAGGGGGTCAGGAATCCCTATTTAGAATAGATGAACAACACGCAAAAGTTATATTTGGATTTGATAATTAACCAAATTGACAAAAGCAGAAACCTGTATGAAAAAGGACGCTGCTCATCTTTTCAAATGCATCCACAACGGATGGAGGCCTCTCACCCTCTCACCCTCTCACCCATCATTCTGTAACTCAGTTACTGCTGTAAAAGATAACCATCCTTAGTTACGCAGCCAGTCCCCCCCCACCTCCCCTCGTCCCACCCACATCAACCAGCCATGACCCCCCCATGGGGGTCATACAATGACTGTCATGCATATCATTATTGGTGGGGGCCTTCCTTCCCCTCTGGGGGTCCGCTCATTGACCTCCTGACAAAGGATGAAAGTGTCCCGTCCAGGGGAGGGGGCTGGCCGGGCCGACGATGGGGTGAAGAGCCCTGCGTCCTCCTCCGGGTCGGGATAAGACCCAGCAGGGCTTTCTTCACGCTAATAGGCACGACCCCTGAACCCCACACAAAGAGCATCACTTCAGGAGCCATGGGCACTCAGTGTGGGAGAGCAGGGAGGAACCAATGGGAGCAGGCTGGGGGCTCTGGGTTCCTTTGAGAGCGTCGGACCACTGACTTTACAGAGGGAAGGAACAAGAGAGAAGGAGGGAGAAAAGAACAGGAGAGAGAGAAAGGAGATAAGGGGAAGATTTTTGTTTTTATTTAGGCAAAAGGGCTTTTTGCAAGAGTTCAAAGGGCTCCTCTTTTAGTGCAAGGGTCTCCTTTTCCTGCTTTTCTTCTCCTATTCTTTCTGTCTGTTAATGGGTGAAGGTGGAAGGATTATTGTGCCTTTCAGATTCCTTCTTAATTACTTGGTGTGTGTTGTAAGTGTCCATAGATTACTACAGTGTTTAAAGTGGTGTGCTGTTTCTATGTATTAGCATGCGAATGCTTTCTTTTCATACATCCAGTCTGTTGCTTTTCAGGTTGATTGAAAAGAGACTAAAATACTGTTTCTGCATTGGTTGAGAACTTGGATCATCATAAATTATACATGTGATGTCACATATTTGCATTACTCATCACCCGGTTGATGAATGTGCAGAATTATACCCTGCTGATGCATAGATAAATATTATCTTTGTACTTTTGTCTCTTTATTCTAACCGTTGAGTCTGTGAAATGTTGTTCTGTTCCCAGAGCTGATTACTTTGATGGACCGAAACTAAACATATTCAATTCTATTCATGCAGAAATTTACTAACAAATCTGTACATTTGAGAAGCCGGAACCAGCAAGTTTCTGTCAATTGAAACATTTATTGATTGATTAAACGTTTCTTTAAATTTCATTAAAAGCAACTCATATCCACTTTACAGCACTACTCAATGTAGCTGTATCAGCATACATTAACTTTTAGGGTCGTTACAGTGTTGTTGATGAAGCGTTGCACCCACCTTCCGGTTCCCCCTCAGGTAAACACTGTTAGCTCAGTCAGCACTTCTGCAGACCAACTGAGCGTTTTATGCACAGTTATCACCCTTAGTTATCGGCCACTAACTCGACTGCTAACATGGTGGAAGCCATTGAGATGGAAATGCTACCAATGTCGGATCATCCTGCTTTGACTATTCACATTCACGGGTCCGATATGCTTCTGGTCAGAAATGCCAGACCAAGCATCCATTTTTTCATTTATTTTAAGTTATGGCCTTTTGGGGGGGAGGGGGTGGGATGGTGAAGGCCGGGGGGTATTGCAGGGTGGTGGTGGGGAGAAGAGAATAGCTACAGTGGGGTTCGATGTGGGAACCGGAGGCCCCTCCTGGCCTCCTTGTTTCAGCTCCATTGATCAGAGGGGAGGTTTGAGAGGAGGCGGGGTACTGTACCTGCAGGGAGCTGGGGTGTGGGGGGGGGAGAGAGCGAGAGAGAGTCCACTTTTGGTTCTGGTATAATCCATCCACAATGCCTCTCTTCTCTTCTCCCCTCCCACTCCACCTTCAGTGTGACAGGTCCCAAACCAAGCTCTCAGTCGTCAGACACACTTACACATCATGCAGTAAATATGGAAGGAGAGAGATGAGGGAGGGGTGGAAGCAGAAGGGGGAGAGAAATGAAACATTTGCCAACGAAATGTCTTTCCCTTCAGGCTCGATTGCTTTTGTCGACAGAGGCTTTGTCGACTTTTCGGACAAAAAGAAAATAACGTTTCCTGACTGGTTGTTTGCTAAAATGATGATGTCTCTTTGTTTGTTTGGAGCCAATTACAGATAGAACGAGTGCGTTGCACACCTGATTTAACACCATCATCAAATAAAGACACCACCACTTTCGCAAACACACAGGGACTCACATCTCTGCACACACGACACCTTTGCACGGTTCACCAAATGTGCACTCAGACTGCGATGGTGATGACGTGCTAATGTTTTCATCATCGCCGTGAAAGAGTTGAACCAATTTCCGACTCGGTAATGATTGTTCCTCGGGGAACCGTGTCCCCGGTGGCCTATCACATGTTGAGATAATCTCAATCATTCCTGTAATTAATGAGGCCTTAATGAGGGCTCTGAAATTCTGCCTCAGGTCATTAGCCACAGGAACACACTGCTGCTACCGCTAAATGCTACTTCACTCTCAGCTGTTGCAGACCTTTTAGCTTGTCTTACAATATATAATTAGAAAGACAAGCTGTGGGAGAACAGGGAGAAATTAAGACATCATTTACAAAACACTTCATTGATTTGTGCTTTGGCTATTTGCTTCCAGTGTAGGCAAATGGCAAATGTAAGAAAAAATCTGTTCCGCTCGGAATACTGGAGAAATCTATGTCATGTCGTTCCTTTAGATACTGGACACCACACCCACGGACACACACACAAACACACACATACACGCAGACCAACATGGCCTGGAAGAGTGTTATGTCAAGTACCTCCCATCCTGCTTTGTTGCTGTGTAGTGGAGTGAGTGAAGCGAATGGCAATTCTTCATTCTCACCCTTCCTCTCCCGCCCCAACTTTCATCCTCTTCTGCCTCCTTTCCTTCTCACTCCATCCTCCCTCCGTCCCTCCCCACTGTGGAGCTGCACTAATCCATATGGAGGAAGCACACCCCCCACCCCCCCAACTCCCCAAAGTTTCCGCCCCGTTCTTTCCTCTCCAGCCTCCTCGTTTCTCTTTTTTACTTCTGTCAATTTTCAGTCTCGTTCACTCCCACCATTCAGCTCCTGTGCACTAATTTCCTCCATGTTTCAAATATTCCAACTGCCGACCGGCGATCCCTTTCTCTCGCACACCAGAATCGGGGAGCAACTTTGCGGCTTAGCGCCGAGATGCCCCCCCCCCCTTCCTCTCTCCTTCCTTGCCCGCATCGCTTTCCACTGTACCAATCAATCAATCTCCATTTCTCACATTCCATCTCCCCTCTCCAGCATCCAATCGTGGACCAGAAACAAAGCAGGCAGCCATTATCCCCCCCCCCCCCCCCCTCCCACCTCCCCCCTCCCTTCGGACCCTCCCACCCACCTACCCTTCAGCCCCCGACCAGGATTGGCTGGTTAATCTTCCCGAGGCGTTCAGTGTCTAACCGACCCCCCTGATGCCGGCAGACAAAGACAGGGCTCCCTAATTCTCCCTTTCTCTCCTTTAGCCTCACCCACCCTCACCCTTTTACCGCCCCCCCCCCCACTTACATTCTCCATCCATAGGGCCCCATAGCCAGCGGAAGGACTTTGATGAGGGGGGGGCCACACCCCCTCCCAGCCTCTGCCTTCCATCCTTCTGGTACACCCACCCGTCAAAAAAGAAAACTGCACGGCCGAGGCTGTCAGGGTGGCCCTTCCTTCTCTCCCCCCCTTTGTTGGGTCCTGTGTACCCCGCTTTACATACCCCAGAACCGTACCATCTACCCCCCTCCCAGACCCCCCCCCCCCCCCCCCCCAACCTCCCACCCAATCCAGTTCATGAAAGACCGACCTGCTCAAGAATGTTGTTTTTAGCTCCTTCCTTTTCTCATTGAGCGGGTGATTGGTGATGTGCCCGGTTTTGTTGCCCGTATCAATGGTGCCACTTGATGACAATTTGGCGGGCGAGACGGCCATTTTTAATCAGACGTTAATTTATTGCGCTGCACCCTTGCTGGCGTGACTTTGGTTAAAGGAATGAGTAGGGTGTTGTGTAGCTTTTTGTCCCTTGTTTTGTTGGGGAGTGTGGCTAACATTAATAGCGTGTAGCTATAGTCCTTCTTTACAGAGGCCTCCAGCAGCAGCCGCGCTTTGGGCGAACAGTCCCGGCATTTTCTCAAAGCCCTAAATACATCGGAGCACAAATGCATGAAGGAAACAACACCTTGATTCTTCAGTTATAAGAGATTCTACTTGCGGTGCGCTGCACTGTGTTGGCTACATTTGAAAAACACCGTTTATGTGTGGGAACATTTTTAGGTTCTTTAACGGTAAACAGAAGGAAATGGCTCAAAATATTGACTGTTCTTTTCTTCGGTGTCGAAAGAGTGGGACAGACACCTGCCAGTTGAGGGAGTCTCTGTTGGTCAAATAGCAATTAAAATCTCGTGAGCCCACAATCCAACCAGTCAATCGAGGTCAATCGGGAACATTTTCCTTTCACTGGTCAAATCAAACTTTACATAGATCAGATGTTTTGCACCTGGGATGTACGAGGAACTCATCCATTGTCTGTGTGCTACCTAGAGTCAATTGCATTGGGGAAACCCCAGTTTGGAGAAGCAGGCGGGAGTACCGGTGCTGGAACAAGCAAGTACCGCAGTAAAACCTATTTCAGACGACCAATAACAAAGGCCATCAGCTCAAGTGTCAGTCAATGTGTGACAAGTACTTCACAGACCCCTTCAGTCATTTGTTTACCATGAATAACACCAGCGGGGTCACAGCGTTTTCACAAAGGAAACACGGTCAACAGGTTACTGCGTTGGATGGATGAGTGGGTCAATGCTGGGTTACCTGGTCTCACCGCATTAAATCGCCGCTGGATTAAAGTAAACGAGCGGCCAGAAATCTGAGCTCGATCTGTGACCAAAGATTCAGCGCCGGTCCTGTCTGTCACTCTTTCACTCCGCATGCGGCCTTGTCTAACAATAATCTTTTGGTATTGCACCTTTTATTGACGCTGGTGGCAATCTTCGCATATCCGGCCTTTAACCACATTCCCGAACCCATTACCAGTCAAAGGTGGGTGTCTGTGGGCGGACACCTGAGTGAATGACATACGCACAGCTGGAAAAATGATCCTACTTCAAACGGCAGCAAGAATCGGAGACGTACCACTACCACCACCCACTCAAAAGCAATAAAACAAGAGCAGGGAGGGGAGCGGTGTGTAACTTCCAAGAAGGGAAGAAAAACTCGTGAGGAAGACGATAACCAAACAGGAAAGTTGTTGAACATTAACAGAACACATCTTAATAATCTTATTAATCTTTTTCCTGGTTTTATGAATCAATGTGGCCATTGTTCTGAAACAACCCCGCAACGCAATTGTGCCAGTTATGTAATCAATGTGCTTCCACAGGTCAGGTATGTATGCGGGATTTACATAGATCGGGATGCACGCTTCAAGGGGGCCCCAAGTCAAATAAGACAAAAAAAAACGAGGGCAGGATATGAAATCAGGACTTGAAAATACCTCAATCGTAAGAACGCGAGCCTTAGGGCATCACTTGTTCACACACTGGAGTGTGTGAACCCTTTTCAGAAGATTGCCTGAAACATGTGTCATTATGTCAAGGCTATATAACTAAAACCTGATATTAATAAAGAATCAGTCAGCTACCTCTAAATCCAAATTCCATTTATAGGAAATGCCTGCAACTTACAGAAAGCAATAATACTCAAAATACTTCAAACAGTCTTCACTGTACTCGCCTCTTTTTGTCCTCGCTGAATCTTATCACAATAGGGTTTTATAGAGCAGCACAGGAAGATCAAGATTTAATGGAACTTTTCCAGCTTATTATCTGCACCACACAGAGAAAGAGAAAGAGAAACAGTGGTGGGATTGTGAGAATGAGATAAAGACAGCAATAGAGTGATAAAATAAAGGAAGGGGAAAAGACCCACTCAATTTAAGAACACTGTGATGTGTGTATGTGTGTGTGTGTGTGTGTGTGTGTGTGTGTGTGTGTGTGTGTGTGTGTGTGTGTGTGTGTTTGGATTCTAATTGAAAGGCGAACACACATTTTGCCCAGAAAGCTTTTTCAGTCTAACCAGGAATGGAAAGTTTTATTTTACAAGGAAAATGCTTTTCTTTCAAACTAGTATTGAATCAAGAGAAAACAAAACAAAACAAAAGTGTTTGTTCGCAATAGTGTAAGTGTGCACAGATATATACACAAGCCGTACACATGCACTGATGCAAGCAAAGAGTCAATTGCTCCCTTTTATTTTTTAAATGTGTGATGTAACAACATGTAATGCACATTGAACGCAAGCCCTCCAGACGCATACAAACAAACACCCACCCGAACTGCTTGAAGTGTAGCAAGTAAAATAGTCACATTTCATACACAAATCATGTGATTCTCCATAGCGTGAACACTTAATAGTATAAGGCTTTCAAAACATCCTTTCAAGCCTTGCAATGCTGTAATTACACACCTCTAAGCTGTTTTTTATTGCCTTTTATATCATAGAAATGAGCTACAGGCTCACGCATACGTCTGGTACTTAATTAATTGTGTGCTTAAAAGCACACGACAAATTATCAAATTATCAATCGTGTCCGAGCACTTTTTCCTTTAGCTTGGTTCGTCCTTTCAGTAAAACGTATTTATTCTGAACGGCCCAAGTAGCCTGTGAAGTTTGACTGATCCTCAAAGCACCATCCGTTACTTTACCATTAATCGGGGTTGACAGATGACATTTTTGATATCCCTGAACCATGCAAATTAAGGTTTTTCCTTCCTACATTAGCCTAGAGGGGGGCTATCTCTGTTAATAAAACGCTTATTATAATTGGTCCGTACCTTCATGCTCTGATTTCACCATCGACCTTTCATATTTCTCCTCCATTCGTTACAGCCTACATCCCTGTGAGGCCTATTGGATGCATATAAAACATGATTTTAGGCCCAATATAAACCTGTTATGTACATACAAACGGCTTTTAATGGCTGCCCACTTCTATTCTGTAGCGTTGGCTTTGAAAGGGGGAATAATTTCAGGCTTTGAGGATGATAAAGAGTGATGGAGGCCGCTGTATGGAAAAGCGAGCATGCGTTTCCCATATCAATCAAGGCCTATGGATGGGGAGGCTAGTTAGCAGCCCCTGATTGTTTTGAGGCCCTTGGCTGGGGTTCCAGTGTATCCCCAAGGCCTGTCCCTTTTGGTCGGCCCAGTGGGGGGGCGAGGTGGCGCCTCCGCAGCCCCAAATCCGGCCCACGTTCATGCGTCCGTTCGGATCTATCACTGCAGGGCGGAGTGGTGGGGCAAGGGCAGGCCTTTGTCCAGCGCCGCATTCTTTGGCCCATTGTGCACGGGCCGCAACCATTTAGGGATTTTAAAGGCTCGTTTGCACAATTCCTTTTGTCAGCGGCCCTCAGCACAGAAAAGCAGGAGAGCAGCGTAGAGGGGGGGGTGGGCCGGTTTTTCAATGTTAAAAGGAAAAAAGGATGGAAAACAAAATGAGGAATAAAAAAAAGAGGGTGAAAGATGAGGTTTGTCGTTGATGTTCTTTTTTAATTACTTGGAGGGGGGATTTAGTAAATCTGGGCCCTTGGCACGTTACATGCGCTCGCCTACGCCTCCATTTCGCTCTGTTGTCCCATCACTTCTTCGCAAAATTCTTATATCCCCCCCCCCCCAGGCAACAGGCAGGCATACTTTTCTCATGGCACCAAAGCACATGTCGTAATGGGAATACAGATACCAGCTCAGACAAATCACATGTTCTCATAGAGTAAAACAAACGCTAAGCATAACAAGATATCATGGACCCCCCCTCTCAGCTGCCCGTAAGAAAACAGCATGTTATCAGAATATTTTCCCTTTTCTCTGCATTCCTGTGTGTACGACTTAGCAAGTGAGGGCCGTTGGTTGGAGAGCTTGTTTTGACTGTGATGAATGCCATGCATATTGACGTGTGTGCGCCCACGTGTTCTGTTGCATAACCCAGACCGTCTGGCATCGCCAACTACATCATAACGTACAGGCGGGATGCTGGGATGTCTGACTGACGATTCGGGATTGACTTCCGTGGATCGAGCATCTCTCTACTCCATTTCTACCTGTCCTCATTCGGGTTTGGACTTTTAGTATATGACGCATTAATCTCGATGGAAAGGAACATGATTTTATTTCCGTTGTGACATGTCCCTTTTTAGAAATGTGTAAAACCTGAACGGGGGGCTGAGTCAAGTATGAACCCGTAGATCTGGTTTGAAGTATCAATATGAGGATGTGAGTAACAGCGTTACATGTTACTTTATTTACGTTCACACAGAATTTACTCCATCGTGGAGGCATGCGAGACAAAAGTCGTGATGAACCGTTTTTCATGAAGAATTCAAGCTGGTGTTCATGTACAAATGGTCGTTTTAGGGGGAGAGACTTGTCTTGAGATTTGATCCCCAACCACGTGCAAAGCCAACCACTCCTTGTGTCCGAAGGTTAAGATAATGTGTGTTTAGGAAACAATATCAATGCTTTAGCATAAGCTGCAATGACTTGACAAACCGACCTGATTCATTCATTGATTTGTAATCAGCTAATTGAATAACCAGAGGGATATATATTGCAGAATATAAAATATATGAATGTGAAAGAGGTTTTTGTGTTTCCTGGTGTGAGTGTGTGTGTTTGTGTGTGTGTGTTGTTGTTTATTGTTGGCCTGACGATGCACATGAATAGCTGTCCACAGGGGGTGGGGGGATTGTAACATGCTAATCTGATGCTCTGGAGGATAGTTAAAGTCTCTCCTAGTCCTTTAAAGCGCATTGTTATCATCCTGATTTGGTTTAGCACTCGAGCATAAACCAACGCATTCCATGCCATTGTGTTCCACTCGCCGGAAAAGCTGCAGAGAAACAAAAGGTCTCGTGCATCACAATCTGGCCCTATTGTTGCTCATACAGTGACCTGCAGAGTCTGTTAGGACGTTTTATTGACTGACCCAACACTTGCCTGTGTGGAATTCCAGGATTCAATCACTATTTACTTTTATTGAAGAGGCTTTTTTTTTCAGATTGGATTTCTGGATTCTGATCCTCTTGAGGGAGACCTGGGGGGACAATGAGTGAGGGTTGTGACTTCTTGCTGCAGGGGGTCAGGGTTGAAATGACATGCGAGGGGGTGATGAAGCAAGCGGGAAAAACAAAGTGTTGCTATGGGACAAACTAATGGCATTTGAGTCGAGACCAAGCCCCTGAGAAAAGCTTTCAAAGTAGTCTCAACCGAAACTTCCACAGTGCAAATCTGACAGGAGATTATTCAAGATGTTTGGAATTACATGCCCAGACAGATGTGAGTGGATTCTTTACCTAATCTATAAGGACATGCGTTTCGTTCTTTGATCTATTCTGTTTCCTCCACCACTTGTGGACCCTGTTAACTCATCTTGCCAAGTTTTGTAAATATGTTCAGAGCAACTAACTTGCACCGACGTGTTCTTCTCTGAGTCAAAGGATGGTATGCAAAGAGCAGAGGAGCTCAAAGCTGATTCCAGCGCTGCGTTGACTGATTTAGTCTCCCGAGTGCGAGTGAATTCAGACGCACACAAAACCAGGGGTCAAGTGTGTTAGCATGCAGAGTCCCGTCAGGAGATGCACACCCGCACACATGCACATGCACGCATGGGAGAGTGGGTGCACAGTGGCACCGCCTAAAAAGAGCAGACAACCTCCAGTTTCTTTCGGGCAAACCACCTGACCCTGCCGGCAACTCAATATGCATCCTCCTTCTCAGCTGCTCCTCGTTGTCCTCCCTTTCTCCCTGTTTTTTATTATTGCATGCCCTTTCCAGCAGCAACCCACAGGAAGCCATTCACTTCCTAATTATCTGCACATCAAACAGGGGTCGCCACGGAGACGCAGACCATAAATCCAGCCCCCTTCCCCTCTGCTGTGGTGCGATAGCGCAGCAACAGCTGCCTCTAATTGGGGCTGTAGGTTCAAACTGCTAACATATGACTTCCCTCCCATTCGCTAAACGCGCTGTCTGCCGCCGCCGAGGCCGCAACACACGCGGACCGGGGTCACCAGCGCCGGGAGGGATGAGGTTTCGGATAAAGAGAGACAGAGCGAGAGGAGAGGAGAGAAATACACCGCGTTGATTGCGCGGGGAGCTCCGTGCGGTTTTGGGATGGGCTCTGAAGTGGTCCGGCGTGCCCCCCCCCCCCGCTTCCACCGCAGAGGGGCCCCCCCGGGTCAACAGGAGCTCACCCAGATCGACAAAGAGAAAGAGAGGGATGGAGAGGGGGAAAAAAGTGACAGGCCGCGATAACAAAGGCGACTACAGTGCGGTTTTCACGATGGCTCTCTGGGTGAAAAACGATGAGTTATCAATTCCGGCTGGGCCAGATGTTGTATCGCCGCGTTTGAAAAACTCTTTCACACTTAACGGTTCAGCCAATCCGTTACTGAAATGTGAAGCACCTTTATCTGTCTCTCCGTATTTAAGTGAGGGTCAGTTACGGGTTTCTTTTTTGGCTAAAGGACACTTTTCCTTAAAATGCGGACAGTTGGATAGATGTTGAAACGATAAACCACGGCTCGATTAATGAGCCGTTTCCAACGCATGACCAAGGGAGAGGTGTCAGGAGAGGAGTCGATACTCCAAAGGGCTGAAGAGGCTTTAGTACCTTCCACTGGCATGCAAATTGGACCCTCAGAAAGTGAATGAGCCGGCCCACTGTCTCTAATGGCCTCTTGTTTGAAAAGCCGCCTACGGTGTGAATTTTAGTCCGCAGGCTCCAGGGTACGTGCATGGGCACTTCCTATCGTCCCTTAAGTTTACTGCATCCAGCAGGAAACACAATTAGCCCAATCACAGTGAAAGGAGGGGGTCGGGAGAGAGGGGGGGGGACTGAGTTTTATGAACATGGGTGGTGAAACGGCAGCGTTGTGACGGCAGAGAATATTAAGAGCAGCTTTTTGATGTAGAGGACTCCTTGGCAGGCGTCTGACTCTTGTTAAAATGGGCCGACGTACAATTAAAGATATATGGCCTGGGACAGCCGTGTGATTTGGATACATTAGCGGATTAGATTTTAAAAGGGTTGTTTAAAGGATGGCCAGTAAATTCAGCTGTAGTGTGCGCTGTGATGTTTGCAGTGGATTGTTTAAGAGCAGCATTTTTAAAAGCATTTTAATGGAAATCTGTTCAAAAAAGGGATGTTGGGGGGATTAATTATTGTTCCACAAACTGCTGTGTGCATGGATCCTCATTGCGAAAATGTAATCAGGTAATAACCAGACGCTATCACACTCACATTATTAATCACATTATTATTTTTTATTTATCTTTATCTTTGTCTTTCATAAACAAACCTTTCCTCCTCTGTGTTAAGACGTTGTGTCAGGCCTTCACTGGCCTCACTTTGCATTTGTCAAGGATGCATTTCAGGCTAGACTGGTCGCTTACCCACAATGCTGCAATGGATTTCCTTTATTATGAATGAGCATTTTGTTTTATTAAAATGTTGGTTCCTTTGTCGCGACAATGCTTTTACGGAAACAGTTTGAGCCAATCGCTACTAAAGGGCTTACATGTACAGTCTGTATTATTAAACAGATGTGAATAGATTTCTACTCTGCATTTTGGGCTTCAACGCCGACTAAAACCAACATTTGCAGCGCCTCAATTTAAGGAACGCCGTCCAGGGTGGATAAATTAGGAATTGGTACCTGTGTTGATGATGTTAGTGGCCTAGTCGGCTAGGTGTGAGGATTAGAGTTGCTGCTACCGGAGGTATATAAAAGAAAGGGTGGACAGCTATTTAAAAAGTTATTGAATCAGGACATTCCTCAAACACTCTGGGAGAGTACGGATAGGGGGGGAAGGGGGGGGGGGGGGGGGTGGCGTCATTGCACGGCTTAGCCGACCCTCTGTATCCACCCCTCTCATACCCCTGGATGGACTCTAAAGTGGGCTCACTAGATGTCCCTTAGTCAGCACATGCAGGGGGTGCGGACAAAAGATCCATTCTGCCAACAATAGGGGGCATTTAAACCATCACATAGCCTGGCGACTCCAAGGGTGGGGACGTTGGGGGGTGGTAGGTGAACGAGAGCGGAGATAGGAGAGCCTGGAATTTCAATAGGGAAAAAAAAAAGAGTCAGTGCTGTTCAAAAGCTAAGCTTACCTATGGGCCGGGTCAAAGGTCAGGGACTAGACACACAGAGGAATCCCTGTAGTAAAGCAAAGGTAGTGGGGGGGGGGGCTGGGCTTAATCACGGTGAGAATTGTAATCGTGGGCCATTTGTTCCTATGAGATCACTGCGTCTGGACTATTGGTGCAAAAACAATACTGGGCCAAAAGTTGGTCCTTGTTCTGCGTTACAGGTATTACAGTCCCCGATACGGCGAAACACCAGGTAGCATGTTTGGAGTAGCATGCATACAAGCATTGGCTGAGATGAGCTAATTGCTACATTGATGATGCTGTAATATCACTTGCCGTACTTTATCCGGCTCTTTTAATACATTCGCTGTCCTGGCACTGTCGGGCCTTCGCTCAGGTCGGATCGGATCGATACAGTGTGTCCCCTTCTCGCCTCGCCGGAGAAACACCGCAGCAACGGTGCTGGTTTACGTTCGGACATGATGTCGGATGGACATTTGTTGATGAAACGCTTGCACGAGCATAATGCACAGAGGGTGGGGGACAAGCTCAAGGGGACAAGACACTTTCATCCAGCAGAGGACTCCCCCCCCCCCCCACCGTCCTCACACAGCTCCCAGGTGCCCCGCGTGCCCTCCCTTCCCCTTTCTCTGCTCCGAAATCAAAGGCTGATACTCTAAACGCGGTGAAGGACATTGATCTTAATCTGCGAGGAGTAAGGGTAATTTTGATGGGTGTGTGTGTGTGTGAGCAGAACAGAGGGGAGGTCACGGGGGTCTGTGCAGAGGGGGAAGATGATCTCCGTGCTCCGGCGGGGCACAAAGCGAGGGCGCGAGCTGCAGGAGCGCTCTCCCTTACAAAGCACCCCGAGGATCGTTAAGTGATTGTGTTACAGAGAACAGGTGAACTGCGTCTCTCCGCCTCGTTTTTTATATTTTCCTCTCCATTATGATTTACAGGGCTATTCTTCTCCCCCGGCCACCACGCCGTAACCTGTGCTGTTCTTTTGAAGGCGGCCTGCTCATTGCTATTGTACCTGGCCGGCTTTGAAGTGCCTAAGTCCTAAATGACGATGAGACAAGGAGAGTGGTTTTCTTTAACACCCACGGTAAAGGAGGCTCTTGTTTCTGACAGGTGTCTTTTATAGAAGGGAGTGTGCTGGACTGGTGGTTTGTTGGGGATCAGGTTCCGCCCTTCCCCGTCACCCGCTAATCGAATAACACCGGCTTGCCATCTGTGCAGATTTACTGGAACTGACCTCACCGTATTCTTTAGATTGCAGATTATCCATAAACATAGTCATGTAAATGAAGGCCATTGTTTGGACAAAAAGAACTTTCTAACGGCTTAATTGGGATTCATTTTAATCACCATCACTTAGCAGGAGCTTTACAGAAAACGAGTATGGTTTGTTCCCCCAAATTATTAATTATTATCTGTTTTGAAAGTAGATCACACTTTCTTTCTTTCTTCACTCTTTTCTTTTCTCTAAATTTGACAGCTGCATACAAATATGAGGGCTACTGACAAATCACAGTTAAAAAAATGGAAATTCACAGTGGTACCCTCAAAATAATCTTGCAGCGCTGTGAAAAGAACGACATCATGAGCTGTTGTGAAAGAGAAATCTGACTATTAGAGTGTGCTGCTTCCCCTGCTGCGACCTTGTTCACTGAGGTAGTTCAAGGACAAGGTGTCAAAGAAAGACCACTTTCACTTATGTAGCACACCCAACGCGGTGAGTGACATCAGGATCAAGTATCTCCTGTGGAAACTAACAACATCCGCTGTTGTCATTAACTCCTAAACGGTCGTCCCTGTTTTGGTGTGTGTTTGTGTGTGTCGGGACGCACGCGTGTGTGTATTTACTGTATGTATGTGCGTCAAAGAGACCCTGCAAACAGGGAGAGTACGCACCCAGATCGATGCATAACTCAGCGTGAAGGCGTTCGTCTTTGTGTGTCAATGTGTGTGAGAGTGTGTACCTCAGCTTCGCATCACTGATTCGTATCCCAACCACAGACAGGACCACCTGGGGCCGGTATCCTCTCCAGTTGAGGGTGCCGGGTCTGTTGGGGGGGGTGGTGACGGGGGTGGGGGATAGAGGTGACAGGACTGTATTACAAGAATTGTGTGTGTGTGTGTGTGTGTGTGTGTTCGGAGGCAAGGCAGAACAAATACAGCCCTCCTCTCCTCCATCCGCCCGCCTCAAACCAGCGGTATGATAGAGAGAGAAGGGGGGGGCTGAACACACAGCTGTCCTCAGCTATTATCAGTGATGGATGAAGCCAGAGTGGAGCATCAATGGCATGCCCGGCGCTCGCTCACTCGAACGTGTCCGTGTATGGGTGTGTGTCTTATTTAACGGTGTGTGTGTGTGTGTGTGAGATGTACAGAGAGAGAGAATGTGATGGCGGGCCAGGAATAGCTTGATAATTGCCAATTAATCACTCTGAATGTTTTAAACAAAAGAATGAGGGCAACAAAAGAGGAAATATGTGAATAATACGTTTCCTGTGGTAAATCTTCCTGTCGTCATATCGGCGTCTGAGCGGCTATGATTTTTATCAGTGCAGCTGTTCCAACTGCCGGGCCGTTCTAGCTTCCTCCGCCGGCTGTGCGCCCGTACCATGTTGGTACAGCATGTGTCCTTCTGTGAAGGGTAGTTTTAGCTCTCAGGCTCAGGGATTAAAACAAGGAGCTTTTCCTGGAAAAAATAATTAATATCAATAGAATTTCCATGACGAGTGGATCCGCTCAAATCTTTCCCATGGAGGTCGGGGAACTGACAAATATAAAGATTCTGGAGACTTGCGCTACCATGTTTCCAGCTTGCTGGTGAAGTAGCCGTTCGTTCACCGAGGAACTCTGTGTGGTAACTACGGCACCTTTAGCACTGTTTTTCAAAAAGGTCCGCGGATCAATTTCGCTGTGCCATTTTCTGCTGTGCCGGGTCTTTAAACGCGTCAATAAGCAGGTCATTTTCCGTGCAGTGCAACTTAAAAAATCCTGAAAAATCAATGTTCTTTAAGGTCATACTAGAGGACACTGGGAAGTGCTTACGAGGCCTCGGCCCTTGTGGGCCGTTCTTTCGGCCTTCGTTCACATCAGCCTGTGAATAACATTACCGTACCCTCACAAACGGTAACGCCATTGTCCCCTCAGAATCTAATTCTTCCAAATTTAACCTTGTGCGTAATCCTGAGAGCGTGCTGACGGATGTCCCAAAATGCTAACTCAATCCGCAGCCACGGTCTCCCTGATCAGATTAGTGCGCACTGACTCATATTTGCACAATGCTGTCGTCTGACTCAACAGCTGTCAAGCACAAGAGAGATGGACATAAGCCACCAATTAAATATGCTAATATATTTCATCCTCTCAGATGGGCAAATTGTTTGTGTGATGAGGATGGATTCGGCGTCTTTCGTCCTAATTTACGTCAGTAATTAAAAGCTTAATTTCGTCAGGGTCGACTTGTCGGCACACATCCTTCAGGAACAGTAACCACTGCAGGGAGATGGGAGAGTAGACGTGGTGTCTAATACGAGGCGGTGATTTGCATCTGTGTCGGGGGGCTGCAGAAAGGCTGGTGCTATTAAAATGGAGACTGGTGGTTCTGTGTGAAGCTCGCCGATCCATCAGACAGAAGTGACAGCCAGGCAGGACACGCCTGTAATGGACTGGTCAGAGACCGAAAAGCCATCAGAAGGATACACAAAGATTTGCCGTTGTATATTGGACCCACCTAACGGTCACATTGACGGTACATCACATACATGAGCACTCACGTCAAAAACAGACAGAACCATCTTTTATTTCCACGAGAAATTCGCTGTGACACGTCAATGGCGGTTTCTTTGTCTTGCAGACATGATCTATTGTCTGACATCCTTTTCATAGGTCTTCACGGATGTACCACCTACTGACCTCCCTGTCTCCGCCTCCCCCCCGGCGGGCGTGCACATGAGCGCCGGTCCGACTGATAATGACGGGGGGGAAAACTGAAAGACGAGTCGCCCTGCCGCCACCCCCCCCCCCCCCCTCCACACGATTCATTAACCCGATTTCCACTGAGCGCTGTCCCACATGTGTCAGCGAGGCTCCTGCTGAGGATTCTGCCGCCCCGCCCGGACACGTCCTCTGCCCCGTCGCCCTCCGGCTCGCCATCAAACCGACAGATAACTGTCGAGGAGCGAGGTCGCCCCGGAGAGTTGGTAACCTTTTTATGTGCCCTCTCAAGGCCCTGCGCCTCAAAGAGTGGCTTTTTTTTGTGGTTGTTTTGTTTACATGCTTGGCGCCGTTGCCTCGATTTAAAACAGGCGGTTTAAAAGCTATTTCAAATTTGCTAAATAAGTCATATAGTTGATAACAGCTATGAATTGTTACGAAATCGGAAATCACGTTTTGCATCTTCATCAAGCAAACGAGAAGGAAAAAACGCAAAGAAAGAAATCAACAGGCTCTCAGGGACGTGAGTGTAGGAGCGGTGAAGGCATTAATTGCGGCGTACAGGTCCAATCCTGAACATTCATATGCTGTCACAGGTGTGTATCTCACAGAACTGATCCCTGCTCTGAAACTGTAAGTCCTCTGCAAAGCCTCAGAAGAGAACAGCAGCACATGTCGTGTGGGTTTTTCCCTCAGTTGGGGTGTGGAGGAGGGCTCCTGCTGAACAGGCAAAAATGCGCCTCGACCTTGCCTCCACAACTGCATTATACATCCTGCTCTCGCCCCGATCCAGGCCCCGTGCAAACCCCCCCGTGGGAATGCAACCAGGGATTTGCAGTGCACACTGTCATCGGAGACTGGATGAATGGACTGACCGGGCTGCTATTGTTGAACAACATATTGTTTATGTATTAAAACACATCCTCTGGTCGTAAAACTTTGACATAAGGAGATACGTAAACAAAATCCATTACATGTTAAATAAAACCACTGCAAAAAAACTATGAATTTGATATTTCCTTCCCTTGGAAAGGATGTTTCATGTCATTTTTACTCACTCAAACTATAATTACTTATCGAATTATTTTATCTACATCATTTTTGTGTATACTATACAAATCAGAGCTTAAAAATCTCCACCAGCCACCCACCAGTCACCCCCCCCCCCCCCCCCCTCAACAGACATAAAGGGTCAAGGGTCAGACACATCCAAGCTCTCCCATGATCAAACGCTGCACTGATTCAGCCCCCAGTCGACCCGAAATAAACAAATCAAATCAAATCAACCATTGCGTCACCACGGAGCATAGAAATTGTTCAGATCTCAGACATACGTGAGCGCATATTTTCTCCTTCTCTTTTGCCCTTTTTTCTAAACTTGTAAGGCGAACTTCTGGCAACATTTGGTTTTTCAAAAAAACGCAGCAGCAGCCAAACATGGCCCCATTCAACCAGAAAGTCATTGATAGGAAGCATGAACCGCCGAGGAGTCTGGGAGGCCCGCGCAGGCCCGAGGTCACACCGGCACTCCACAATTAGCCCACAATCAATCTGTCTCTCACTGAGTTTTCCCGTAGCACAGGCCAGCCATTCGGCCTTGTGCCGAAGGTCCGGGGCGCAGGATGGTTTAGTTTAGTCTAATTTGGTTTACGTGCAGGCGGTGTTTATTGGACCAGAAAACCATTTGTTATCTGTTTCCTCTGGAGGAGCAGCCATGAATCAATCTCGCTACAGATGTACAAACACAGAAGCGCCCCGGTGATTACTCCAAATAAATACAAGTACACACATACACAAGCACTTATGCATGAACACACATAAACAAACGGAGGCGGCGGTGGATGTGCACTTGCACACACACGCACACACACACACACAAAACTATCACGAAAAAAAAACGCAATTGTGCACAAACAGAGAGACGCGCTCTTGCTTTGAGAGAAGTGGTCATTTGAACATCGAGGCTACGTATGTGTTTTCTGTGATGTGTGGCTCTTACAATAATAAGTCGTGCTGTAATTGTGGATCCCAATATTTAGAGCCCACCCATATGCAACGATAAATCAATATGACAACGTAGGGCAGTGATGAAAGGCGGACAGCGGTACCCACTGAGTTAGTCGCAAAAGGCGAAAATCAACATGTGGTTAGAAGGTTACAGGTTCAGTCTGGGTGAGTATGTTTTCCTTCCTTGTCAAAATAAAACAGGTAAAGTGTGCCGATGGATTTGGTTTTATTTGCTCATGTTTTTAGATATCCCCATCTGGGCCTTCAGCTGCAACCTTGATAACGAAAGTGATTTTTTTCTTTGCAGAGAATTGAAAAATGAGATTGTAAAAACTCGACGGCGGGGTTTTATTTCTGGAACGGTGTCTGGGCTACCCCGAAGAATGTGAATAGCTTTTCTTTTCTCCATAGAAAGTGGTTCCATTGAATATGTATATGTATATATATATATATATATATATATATATATATATATATTTATATATATATATATATATATATATATATATATATATACATATATGGCTGGTGCCGTGGGGGACTTAATGTCCTGACCATGAAAATTTCCATCCCCGGTGTGAATCCGGCGAGGACGACCTTTCTGTACGTTGGAACATTCATCCTGTTCTCCGATCTCTTTTCATCTCTCTCCGGCTCAACCTCACTCGTCTCCTTTGCCCTTTTCATTTAGATGTTTGTGAAGAATACCCTTCGTTGCGCTTCGTGCCCACGTTGAATCACCTTGTCTCTCTCTCTCTCCGTCCTCTATAAAGCCCTTTGTAACGGTTTTGAAAAGTGCTCCGCGAGTGACTCACTAACAGCTGTGCTTCTTTAAAACGCGAGGTGTGTAACACGGTGAGTGAGGTGGCTGTTGATATGCAAACATTAAACCCTGATATACTGTCACACGGGGGCTCGGCGGCGAGTCGGGGCTGGTTTGGGACCTGCAGCGTGGCCTCAACGGCTCGATGTCGTGTTGCGCAGGAGTTCGGGCTCCGACAGGCACGTGGCCGACGACGCTTGGCACAGCGGTCACGTGGCCAAAAAGCTCGCCTCAGAACAACAGCTTCACAGTGACATATGACTTACATAAGAAGACCGCACTTCTGTTCAACAAGGGCACTCAAAATCAACATGGACCGAGGAAAGGCCGAGCTAAAGGTCGACCGAAGGGAGTGAATGGATGTCAGCACACATACGTGGAGTGTTTCTATAATGCCAACAGGAAGGTGAACTTTATTAGCTGGATCTGTTTTTAATAAATAACGCTTCTTCCCACTGTTACCGCAGTATTTTATATCACTGCCTTTCTAAAATATGTTATCTCTGCTTTTTTCTCTTCTTCTGTCTCCTTGTTTTTTCTTTCTTTTTCGAAGGTGCTGTGTTGTGCAGCCAAGGCCGTTTCTTCCTCAGAACATTCTCTTAAATAGGCTATTCATGGATTCTTCAATGAAACCCTATTACATTTGTGTGTGTGTGTCAGAGAGAGAGAGAGAGAGAGAGAGAGAGAGAGAGAGAGAGTTGAAGAAAGAGAAATAAAGAGAGGGAAAGGTATTCCGGGGGCCGGGCTACAGTACCATCTGTATGCAAATCTCCCTCAGACTTTGGTAAACTTTGATCAAACACTCTGGCCTCCTTTTCTCTCCCTTTCACCCTCCCTCCCTCCCTCCCTCCCTCTCCTGCCTCCCTGTGCACTATGTGCTCTGCAATTACTGTAGCTCCACAGCTCTTTGTCAGGGATGCATATTACTCAGCTTGGGCAATGGGTTCCCCTGAGGAACTGCCCCTCGTCCTTCACCACACACACACACACACACACACACACACACACACACACACACACACACACACACACACACACACATATGTTTCCGGCCCCAATACCTCCTGATACCCTCCTTATACAGGCTCTTTTACCTACGAAAACCCCAACACTCACCATTTCTAAGCACCTGCGAACACGCCGGACCCCCAAACAGATGGTGACACACACACACACACACACACACACAAACAGAAAAAACTCCCCTCACAGATAGCAGGGCTCTTGGCAAATGGAGCCCCGTGTGGCGCAGGGTGACGGGCATGCCTTTGTGCAGAGGTTGGGCACATTGAAGGCAAACACACACACACACACAGCAGGCATTGTTTCCTCCATATGGTAAGGTTAACATGTTGAATACAGATTGGGTGTCCGACAGGACAATAGACGTGTTTGGACAAGTGCTGTCAATTGATGCGAGCGGCAATCAAGATCTCAAAACAGAGGACGAGACGCACGCGTGCAAAACACAAACACAAACACGCCACATCATCTCCTGTGTCGCTTTAACGTACATCCGCCAGCGGGGGGTAAGCCCATTAGAGTTGTGCTTGTGTGTGTGTGTGTGTGTGTGTGTGTCTGGGAGGGCAGCTCCGGCCGGGCAGTCAGTGGGCAGAGGGATAATGGGTATTAATCGGGGAAAAGCCACGGCCATATGTCTGTTTATGGGAGACGTTCCCTCAACGCCAGCTCCCTATATGCTCAACCAGCCTAATTTCTAAGAGTAGTTAGATTAAACAGGGTTGAAGTGTGGGGGGGGGGGGGGGGGGGGGGGGGGGCTGCGCGTTCCGATATCTTACACTGAGATGCCACTGATGCCATCCGAAGCAAACTGTCGTTTTTTTCATTTCCATTTTCTCTTCTCCTGCATGTTATTGTCCGTGAACTTGTTTTCATCCTATAAGCGAGCAGGATAAGCCATCAGGCAGATGGCAAGGGGAAGTCCCAGAAGAGGACACACGCACACAAAGACACGAGATCCTGCGCCTGCACGCACGCTCACGTGCACGGTAAAGTAAGCGCACAAAGGCACCCAAACCCACCAGACTGCTGTTACGTAATCCAGCAGTTCTACTCCCCCGGCAAGAGTCTCAACTGCAGAACAAAGTCATCAGTCTTCATATGGCGCTGCCTCTCACTGGGCGAACATACCTGTGGGCCGTTCCTCCCGCGTGGATGAACGTGGAGTGAAAGGGGTTCAATGTGAAGAGGGTGGCAGTAAAAGAGCCAATTTGGAGGGATTTGTTCCGTCCTGTGAACTGTCTCTAAGTAACTTAACGTTTCAACTGATGAAGTGAGAGTCGCATGATGCTGAGCAGTCATTGTTTTTATGTGTAAATTCAGTCATTTCCAGTATGTGTTTTTGATGTCCTGGTAATTCCCTTCTCCGCCAGCCTCTTTCTCTGTGAAACACGCCGTCGTGCTGAATGGCTACTCGGACCGTGGCAACAGATTTCCCTTTCAGCCATCTCCAGAGAACGCCCGGCCAGACTCCTGAGTGGCACATATTTGGGCTTAGGCCCGGCACTGGAGGCACAGGGGGAAAAGGAGGAAGGAGAAGGAGGAGTAGGTGAGGAGGAGGAGGAGGAGGAGGAGGAGGAGGAGGGCCAAAGCCATGTGGCTGATGTTGGTAAACAGTATCCAGCCTTGTCCTGGCATGGTGGCAGGCAGGGGGCACAACGTCGGAGATATCATGAGCCCCCCCCCGGGCCACACACAGACCGGGACAAAAGGTGGACGCACACATACAGACATTTGCATTCATACGCACACGCACACGCATGCAGGCAGAAAGACACGGACTACTAACAGACAAATAAAAGACTCGCTCTCTGTGTCTGCCACTCAGCAGCTGCTGCAGTTTCCATGGCAACGGCCTGAACAATGTAGTAGGAAGGGCTCTGCCGGGGAGAGAGGGAAAGAGAGAGGAGAGCGTGTGTGTGTGTGTGCGTAGGTGTGTGCGTGGGTGGGTGTGAGAGGCTACGGAGGGGGAGGAAGCCGCAGGGTGCTGAGACAGAAGACACTCTCTATTTCTTTGTCAGGGTGGATCTTTGGAGAACAGCAAAACAAATACGGAAATGTTGAGGCAAATGAAAGAAGTAAACAGAGAAGGAGACAGATATGAACGGGGGGGGGGGGGGCTGACGCTGATGTCCAGCAGAGTAAAAGATCCACACACAAGGGCCAAGGTGAAGATTTTATGATGTCTATTTATTTTTCAAAATGAGGTATTTCAAAAGTGCTATGAGTTGCAGCACTAAATGTACATTTTAAAAGTCATAAAAACAAACATCTTATATCCGTTTACCCAGTTCTATGCACCCGATAGTTACAAATATAAACAAAAGAGGGATAAAGAAAAAGGCCAGGTACATGATAGAACACATTTGCTGTACAAAAGAATTATTTGAGATAAAAGAGAAAAAAAAAGACAAGAGATAAAGTGATGTCTAACTCATTTTCATACGAAAATATAAGTATCAAATTTAGTATGTATCAGTTTCACACTAAAAGCATACAGGTGTGTAGAATTAGTAATATGATACAATACAAAGGAAAAGAAGCTAAAAAAAAACAATATATTGTTATATTACAAGTTTCATGACTTTCAAAAATTGAGGCCTTACAGTACTTTTAAAGGTATATAAACTTCCAGTCTGGTTATTGGCAGCTTCCTGACACGTATAAAAAAACGAGGACAAAATGTATTAAAAAACAAGGCAGATCTGAGTTTATTTTGTCTGTACACTATTGTTATATACAAAAGTGTCGACTAGCAAAGGTGCACAGTTTTACATCCACTGACTTGGTTGGAGCACCAGTGTGAGAGAGGAGTGAGAGAAGAAAGAGAACCTGTAGTGGCATCGCTTGTGTGACCCAAAAGTCGGTACATAGTCTCTTCAGTTTTTTTGCAGTGGTGAAGGCAAAAGTAAGTGTGCACTGCGTCTGGTACGTGAACTCTCCAAGCAAAGTGCCCTCTTATACCCATCCTCGTGGGAATCCCCCGATTCCAGGCTGGTGTCACAGTGAGTACAAAAAAAACAAACTAGATACAAATGATATATAAAATTAAAAAAAACGGAGGGAGCGAAGAGGAAAACAAGGTCCCCTCTCCTTCCTCAGTCTTTTTTTTTATCTCTCCTCAATGTGACTGGATTGAAAAAGTAAACCCTAAACATTCTTAACGTCAACAAATGTGCAAAAAAAGTGGCGGCAGTGAAAGTCCGAGCATCCCCTCCCTGGCCGCCCGCTCCTCCTCCTCTCCCCCAGGTGTGTGTGTGTGTGTGTGTGTGTGTGTTGGCATCTGAAGATAAACGTCCTCCCGGAGACCTTTGTGTGTGCACGTGTACACCAGATAAGCGGGCCTATGTGTGTATGCATGGAGTTGAGGCGGGGTGTGAGGGGGTCGCAGAGGGCAGGGCCTTAGAGGTGGAGGTGGGGGGTGGGGGGGGGTCGTCCACGGTATCTGTGAGTGTTCCTGTGTTGTAGTGGTTGTGTGTTAGCGAGTCCTGGCCTGCTCCAGCCTGCGCATCAGCTGCTGCCTGCGGGCCTTGAGCCTGTCCTTCTCCTGCTGCAGCCTCGTGGCCTCCGTCTCCAGCGAGCTCACGTACTCGGTGGCCTTCTTCAGGATCAGCACCTTGGCCGCCTTCTCGTTGTGCGCCAGCTCCGGCACGTGGTCGCGCAGCGTCAGGAAGCTGGAGCGCAGGTCGTTGCGGCGCTGGCGCTCCAGGATGTTGTGGTTGCGCCGGCGCTCGCTGTCCTCCGAGTCGTCGGAGCTGCCGCGCGGGCTGCTGTCCCCGCTGGCGCTGCGCTTGCTGCGCGGCCCCGACGCGCCGCCGAACGAGCTGCAGGACGTGGAGGAGGACGAGGAGCACGACGAGATGGTCCTGGCCGGGGGTCGAGGGGCGTCCAACGTCCTTTGCTTCTTCGGCGGCGGGGCGGGGTCGTCGTCCGAAGTGTACGGCGAGGGCGCCGCGTAGTTGTGTTGCTGCTGGTGGACGGTGCTCCTCTTCAGGATCAGCTCCTGGGGGGCTCTGCCGACGAACCGGCTCACCACGCCGGACCCCCTCGCGTCTTGGCTCTTGGGGTGCACGGAGATGGTGACCGTCCCCGCCGCCATGGGGGACGCCTTGTTCATCGTGGAGCGCCTTTTCTCCACCGTTACCACGTCAATCTCCTCCTCCTCCTCCTCCTCATCATCATCGTCCTCATCCTCCTCCTCTCCTTCTTCGTCGTCCTCCTCGTCGTCGTCGTCGTCGTCTTCGTCGTCGTCTTCCTCTTCTGGGAAAGGGAAAACAGAACGTGAGTGACTTAACCCCTGTGACACACCAAGCATCCCCCACTCTGTCATCCTTGTATCAGCAGGCGACAGGTATGTACGAGAGTGAGATCTCCACGGCGGGAGCGACAGCGTTGCTCAACAGAACCCTCTTAATGCTTAGTGTCAGTAACTCCCCAACTAATCTACTCGGCAGGCGTTGACACGTTGAGTCTCAGCGCTGAGCAGACAGGCTGGATCTCTGCCCCCCCCCCCCCCCCCCCTCGCCTTTGAAAAGTCCCTTAATCTTCTCCAGGGAGACGAGACAGCTTCAGTCTGATGCCTTCGGTCTATCGTGGAGCCCACCGTCACTGCGGCGGGTTGGCGAGGCGGTGAGAACTTCCGTTTAACGTTGACCTCTGATGAAGTCAATTGCAAAATGAAACATCTTTTTTTTTTTTTCTCCCAGCTGAGCACTTTGTCTTAACCCTCCGCTGAGTCTTATCGTGGACCGGCGCCTTTGAAGATGGGAGGAGGTGGCCGATGGCGAGGCGGAGTGTGAGGCCCAGTTAAAATGCCTTCGTGATAATGGCTCTCATTATCAGCTCAGGAGCATCTGAAGAGTGTGGCATTTTACAGCTTACAGTAACCCACTTCAGACACCACTGCACCAGGGCACTGTCTCAAAACACTCACTGAACACACACACACATACACGCAAACTCAATCCTGCCCTGTCATCAAAACAAAACTGGGCACAGCTGGGTGGATGAGGGGGCGTGGCCGCCACATGTGAAGCAGATTGATGTTCCATTCTCGGATGGGAACGGCTCATCTACTGGAGCTGGAAAGCCCACAACTGGGAGGAGGAGGAGGCCGTACAACACGTCTATCTGGGAAGTGGAAATAGTCGTAGGGTGTAGTAGGAGTAGGGTGTCCATTGTTCCATTGCAGGGCCCAATAAACAGGAATACTGGCCTAACTGTGGGGAGAAGCTCGCATTGTCCGCCCTCTAAAGTCCCGTCTCTTTGATGAGAGAAGAAACAAGGCCCCCGCCGCACAAAGAAGGACGCGTCTTAACGCCGCGAGTGGCGGAAGCGCATTGGAGCGGCGCTTCGCGCGCAGGGTGGCGGGGGCGGCAGGCGATCGGATCACCAGCCTTTAAGCCCGAGAGCTGGAGCGGCGCCAGGGAGACAGCTGTCGCGATGGAGGGCCACCCCCCCCACCTAAAAGAAGAAGCCAGGGCCCTCCTCCGTCCGCTTTTCTTCGCAGTGGAGGAGGTGTTTGGCAAGGCTGGCAGAGTGAACCCTCTGTGCCAAGCTCGAGGTCTTTGTAGTGCTGTTTCACAGCGAAAAACACGCTGATAAGGACTCGTGAGTGTTTGTTTAGGGAACGTGTAGGCGGTAATAGACGAGAGATGAAGTCTTGGGGCAATTAAGGTACACACAGCACTCATTTCCCAATGAAAACACACTGCACCGTCAACGTTAGACCTACACAAATGGGATCTGTGTATTGTATATCTGGGTGTACAGCTTGATCATTTTAGCTTATCAGCTGAACCCAAGGCAGCAGTTTGTACCAACGATCCGAAAGAAGGGCCAATTTCTCACCCGCTGTTGGCAAATTGTCCCTTAATGAAAGCCTCGGTGGCACTTTTGTCAGTTCATCACATTGCTGAACACCTTTTTCATCCCACAGCCGGGTGGCACCGCAGTCACTAACTGTGGCTGCTTTTTGTTTTGGCTCCGAGGGCAACCGAGTTCAGCAAGGCGCACAATTCCCCCATTTTACCGCCATCTGCCGGATGAAGAGCCCGCGGATTGGCGGATTACATAAACCTGGCTCACTGTGTTACTGGTCCACCGCGAGTGTGTGCGTGCGTGTGTGTGCATGTGTGTGTGTGTGTGTGTGTGTGTGTGTGTGTGTGCGTGTGTGTTTGCGCGTGTGTGTTCGTGGAATGCAACGAGATAATCCGATCCGTGCAAATCATTATTAACAACAAGATGATTATAATAAAACAACAATAACAATGCCGGTACTTATTGTGTAGTAATCGGAATGCAATGCTATTGCAGTGTTGGAGGTGTTTTCTTCATAGAATTATTATTATTTTTATTTTTTTTATAAAATAAAATCCAGTCTTTAATTTCTTACCGGAGTCACTGGGAGCGCATCCCGGGTTTGTGGGCGTGTTAACGGTCCCGGTTGAGTCTCGGCTGCCGTTCTTCTTGTTGACCGGGAAAGGGAAGACCACGGTGGGGTCCACGCACTCCGTCACCGGACTGCGGCTCGCCACCTCCGGTGCTTTGACGCACGCGCTCCTGCCGCCCGCGGTGGCGGTGGAAATAGCCTTGCCCAGTTTCTCGGTGACCACCCGCTCCAGCTTCTCCCTGGCGGAGAAGCCGCTCCACATACAGTCCTGGATTATGATGTTGCTGGGGTTAGTATCCAAAGGGGAGCCAAACAGGTCCCCGTCGTCGGACGCCCCCCATATATCGTCCTCGGGCAGCAGCAGGAGCTCCGATGCCCAGTCCAGCGGGTCCCCGAGACCGAAGCCCAGAGGGTCTGCTTCCGCGGAGGCAGTCGCCGCATCCCCCGGTAGCGCGGCCCGGCTCGGGGAGAGGGGCGGAGTGGGTAACAACTCGAATTTCTTCCAGATGTCCTCCCCCGGTGGCGCGGAGTCGGGACCACAGAGGTAGAAGTCGTCCTCGTCCGGGTAGAAACACGGTTGTAAGGAGTCAAACTCCAAATGGGAGTTTTTACTTACGATCGCCGGCATTCTATCCCACAATCGAAAAACCTGGAAAGGAACAAAAGATACTTTAGTCTCCAAAAGGGACGAGCGTCTCTCCCCGTGCACTCTTTCACACCTGAATACTGCGCTCCAGGAAAGAGCATGGATCAAAGCCCACACACAGACACACGGTCTGCTCCTCGCTCACCCCTCCGTGGGGTTTAAATCCCACATAAAATGTCTCAGGAGAATGTGCGTAAATGTGACCCGTGACGCACGGAGGGTGCAGATCGACGCATTGGCTCACTGCTGACTAAACATGGCAGAAAATGTCACTGAGACACAAAAAAGAAAGTGTGTTTACAAAAAAAACAAACACATGAGATGACATTACATCTAATAGACATTCCGCTTTGTGTGTGTGGAAAAAATAACAATAATAAATAACAGCCCGCCTCTGTATTTAACCGCTGGAATTAAACGATGCTCACCTTGTCCTGACTTGGGATAATAATGTGCGAGCCAAATATTTCTCGTAACTCGCAATCAGTAAAGCAGACACCAGATTTGGAGCAGTCATCTACTCGGGGAGCACAGACAGTCCTCTGACACACATTGCGCCCGGCTTTACCGTGTTATACACTCGATCTGCGGGAGGGGAGCAGACTCCGCCCCCCTCCCCGGGCGGGAGGGGGGCGGAGCAGTCGGGCTTTTGGGGGGGTTTGATGCGGCGCGGCGGACGCGGTTGTGCTGGGAGCTTTTTCCTTCAAGGTGAATCGAGAAAACAGCCAAAACACTGCACGCGGGAACGAAAGCGACGAGGAAGGAGATCGAGGAGACGTAAAAGAAACACAATGTATTTTATTGACAGCCTCAGTACAACTGCCCCCCCCCCCCCCTACTACCCACACCTTTCCACTGGGATGTCCGACCCAGGATCAACCACGAAACAGCGCAGGTAGTGGTTTGAAGTCTTGCTCAGCTTGCTCAAGGGCACTACAGCAGGCCGGGTGCTACACTCACCCGAGGGGCATCAACCAAGTGAAGGACATTGCTTTTTTTAAACCAACCCCCTACAAATAAAGGTTCCCTCTCACACACACGACCCTTACATGATGCATCTATTACACATTGGAGTCTCAAATTAATTGTTTGGTTTAAGAGATTGAAACAAAATAACCTGACCTTGATTTGGTTAAAACGTTGTAAATGCAAACGGAGGAATGCTTATTTCTATTTGTGAAACACGCAAACGCGAGCTGTTTATGAACACGCACTGGTAGCAGCGATGCGGTACACTGCCCACCGGCCTGTGGGCCTCAGCAGCCCGTTCTCTCTTTTGTCTGAGGGTCATCCAGCATCCCCTGGATGAAAAGGCCCCACTGCGCCCTCACACGGACGCGCGGGGAACCACAGCGGATCCTCGCACCTTCTTCACCCCAAACACGGCGAGACAAAGACACGAGGGCACAGGGTCCTCGCAAAATGAGAAAAACAACAACAACAACAACAACAACAACAACAAGGAGATGGCAAGGAATGTCAGACAAATCACACGTCGGGGAAACAGCTTGTGGGTTCGGGGAGGATTCATCTGCGTCCGGGACAGGAGGTCCCGAGAAGATACATGTTACGTAAGCCTGAGCGGTGGTTGTAGCCTGGAGTCATTCCCATTCCCTTTTCTAATGACAGATAAGTTGGAATGGTGCATCTGTAATTATGCAAACAGGCGTACACGCAGGTCCTTTATACTGACTCATTCAGGAAAAACGTTTTCCGAGCGGATTCCACGTCAGCTGTGAGCTGCGAGAGTGACAGTTTATTTGGCAAGCAGAAATAGATGATAACAAAAAATAATTTGGAGGATAAAAATAGATTTTAATTTTAACTTTACGATATTTTGGTTTTACAAGATTTACTGTATACATTAATACATATCAAGACGCTATTTCTAGATGAATAAAGATGTATTTCCATTTATTTGATACCATAAACCTTTTATTCGTTGCTGACTTCAAACAACCACATGCGTCAGCCAGCGAAAAAAGTGAAAATCTGCAGCTGCTTGGTCTACAAAGTGGGAATCTCGGGGAGTTTCCTGGGACTGGCGATTGCTCCCAGGAACTTGGGAAACAGTTTGGGATTCAAAGAAACTCCCCACGGGCCCCCGGGTCCACCCTGCTCTTTGGCTCCTGCTCAAACTGACCCTCTAACAGCGGCAGAAGCAGCTTCCTCCTCTGTCCGAATGGCAAAGAGGGGGAGTGAGAACAGTATAGGGAAAGTTTTCCTCGTGTCCAGTCAGTGCAGATGCGCCAGGACAGGAAGCTGCGTGCATGCTGCTGCTTTTCAGTGGACCAGAAGATTAAAGAAGAAGGTAAAGAAGCCGATGGATGGATGGATTGGGGAAATTGGCATCAGAGTTCGCTCACAGCGAGACCACCTTAGATAAACAAGAGCCCTCCCCCCCATTAAGTGGACACAGGCGTCAGCCAGAAGTGCACTAGCGTCTTTGCCTGTTGTTTTTATGACAGTTGTGGCGTGCCCACACCCCCTTCCCGCCACTCACAACTGGACCGGGACATGGGTGGTTAAGCAATCAGGCCAGTTTTGATAAAAGATTCCTAAGTCACCCTTGTGGATAGTGCAGACAAGCGTATTGTGGGTAAAAACAGCTGCAGTGACATCAGGACGGGCTGGTTGGGTTAGAAAAGAAAGCACGCACAACATATCAATATTTAACGCTGTTTATAGTGGGTCATTTTTGGTGTCATGGCTTTGTTTTCATCAGAAACATTGAGGGATACAACGACGGATACAGCTCAACCTCGTGGTTGTATTGCTCTTTAACGGATGCCGACCGACGTGTTAAACGTTGGAGAAAGGACAGTCTCATGCTTTATTTACAAACATATGTACAACATATATATTATGGCCATGTTTATTATTACGAACCCAGATTCAAAGTGTTATGCAGGCCAGTTTATTCTAACAGCCGGCCTCCATCGAGCTGTTGTTCAACCAGGTGTTAATGTTTTCCCCAAAGCAACTTAGCAGCAAACCTCAGTCCAGCTTTTGCATCCTGGATGGGTTTTGCCTTTTGTTTGTTTTAATAAATACGGAGGTGAGAGACACTTTATTTGACTTCATTGACTGTAACATGTGGGTTTTGTTTGTCACCACGAAAAGCAGTTGTTTAGATAACTGCACCTCGTCGTTGTCCATGACCCCCGGGTGATGATTCAGGTAAGAGGCGCTGCCAGTGATGACTTCACCAGGCTCTTGCGGTTGACTTGGCCTTGGAGAGAAAAGCACGAGCGAGTCGCAACAAATCCCTGAGGAATTTGAATCAGATCTTACAGTAATAGAAATTCCCTTGTGAAAAACCTTATGAAAACCTTTTTTTTTTCAAATATAAATCAATATGACACACACACAGGGAGAAAACTTTTTTTTTTCTCCCATTTTGGGGGATTCTTTCCCATCAGGTCTATTTTGGGAAAATAAGCTGGTAGAGGAAGTATTTTGGCTTTTTTGATAAAAGTGTTCTTGTATATGAGCTGTTAGATTTGCCTCCGAACTGTTTTACCTCCAATCCGTACCTGTACAATCATACCAGTACTTCATATGATTCACGGAGTATACGAACAGGACTTTTTCCTCTTGAATAATGGATCTGTATGTTTTTGCCAGGATTTCTCGAGCAGTTAATCCTCCTGGTGTCAGATAGCAAATGTTGAATATCGATAAAGAGGCGCGCGCCTCATGGGAAACTAACAGAACATATTGCAGGGATGTCCAATTCATCACCAGAGCTTTTACATAGATATGTTTCACGAGTGAGAATGTCAAGTACTTTTTAGATATGTATCATATCTCTGCTGCTGCGCTTTCATTGTGGCGTTAAGGAAACCTAGGACACGTTAACTGGGAGAAATGCAATAACCTACCAGTAGACTATATGAGAAATGCGTTGAAGATTTCACGCAGATGGTCTCCAGGCATTCTCACCGCGTGATAAGATAGGAAGCGAAATGCACGTTTCCACATCGGAAAAGTCAAAGTATAGATTAGAAATAACCGTTATAATAAGAGAGGACAAACGTTCTGACAATAAGCGTTGTATTTCCTTCCTTTCATATTTCCACGTGGCGTCACGGTCATTTCTGCCTATTCATTTATTGCATTGATCGGCAGCACCGGTTCCCCATTGGAGCGTAAAAACGGGAGGTAATTTTGCCTCCCTGTTGTTGCACGGATCACATTACTAGTTATAGATCCGGTCGCAGCCATGAATCGATGAGTTTGGCCCTGAAGGTGAACATCATTAGGAGGCCTGACGATCAAACGGAAATCAATATCAGTGATGGATTAACAGATTGGGCATCAGCAACACGATCCGGTCGGTTTGACGGGGACGTCTCAGAATGAGAGAGAGAGTCCTTCTGCCAGCTCGCTCGCAGTCACTCAGACGCTGTATCCCCCACAGACAGGGTGCCCGCAGACACCCACTCTACCCCCCCCCCCCCCCCCCAAGACTCTGCCCACTTTCAGAAACCTCTCCCAACTGCCCCGAGAGCAACGCTGTGGCTCGACTGTTTAAAGAGTCGCGCGTAAATTTAGTTTTGCCGTGACAGTTTTACGGGCCCATTGTTGCCCTTTGTGAAGAAAAAAGAAAAGAGGAGGCTTCGGTGAGTTTGTAGGGTCGTGAATCAGGGGAAGGAAGCCTTATTTAACTGATGTTGATGTGGGGGTCAGTCACACGGACAGGAGATCCACAGCTTGTTAAATTAACCCATATAAGTGTTGCCATTCGGGGGCCCAGCTCTCACGTTGAATAGTTTGTTTCCAACAAAAAGCTCTCAACAAATAATTTGCTGCGTGTACAAGAATTAGACTTTTACTCAGCCTGGTGCGTCTGTTCATTTCAACACAGACGTGCTGTGAATATGTTAACGGTCGTCGTGTTGCACCTCACCTGACTGGTTGTGCAGCTGTTGCTTAGCTTTGATAGAACGACAGATAGCAATACAATAGCAGCGCGAGATGGAGAGCCGATGTGGGTTTGAGGGGAAGAAAAGTAGCCAGATACCGTCTTGTTTATTGTGATTAACACCGATGGAGGCAGAGATGTTGTGTTCACTCCAAACAGACTCACTAGAGCGCACTCCAGTACACAATCACCATTGAATTTGCTCTCTAACTTTAATCGGCGCATGCTCACGTACACGTAACCCACAGCCCGCAGGAAAGAACAGAAAGAAGTCCTTGGCCCTTGTGAACCCTGCAAAGCCCTCCGGGAGGTCAATGAGCTCTTTTTTCTTTTTTTTTACCATTCTCCTCCTCCTTTCTCTACCCGTCTTTATCTCACTGCATTTGTTTTGATCATTTGGGGTCATTAGCCAGATTAAATGTTTGTCTGCTCACAAAGACAGATGGTTAATATGTTTCAACGCATCCATTTGTCAGCTCTCTTGTCCCTGGGTGCACCGCGTGTGAAAGGGGAGCTCGGCGTCTCAACTGGCATTTCAAGACTTACAAGCATTTCAACACCTCTGGCAAGAGAGGCCTTCGGTTTGTGTGTGTGTGTGTGTGTGTGTGTGTGTTGATGTGTGCGCATGCATGTGTGTGTCTAAATACATTCCTCCTCTAGGGTTGGGTTCCCGGCCTCCTGGTCGATATATCACCCAAGACATCATCAATGTGCAGTTTGCAGGAGAAAGAAACTGGAAGGTGCTCACTTCCTGCAAACATGCTCCGTCCTGTCGCTCCTCTCCAGTCAGATTAGAGTGAGTTACGAGAATCAGGACCCGGTCAACGAAAGAAGAAAAAGCGTGAAGGGGAGAAGTGAACTCAATCCAACAGCGGGAATAATTTGCCTTGGAGGTGAGAAGAAGGAAACCAAGGCCATAAATTTGGGTTGAATGTTTGTGTTGACAGGAAGTGGTGTTGTTGGCACCATTTGAATGGTATCATGCGCAACACTGGGCTAAACAGGAAGTCAGCGGTCAAGGAAAATGCCCGTCCTAACAGCTTTTAGCTATCAGTGTCCAAAGGATCCATTTGTCCCTGTGATGAGTGATTTTTTCCTCCTGGGCTGGACCCTCCTGGTCTTCAGAGCTCCAGGTTTTGCTCGTCATTTTGGTCCTCAAGATGTGTCACGTCTGCTGAGAGGTACAGCTTAGTCGTTGTTGTAGGAGTACTAGTATTATTAGGAAGGATGAGAGGATGGGATGTATGTGCAGAATCTATACAAAACATCTGCGGTACAAGTGAGTGCATGTATGCAAGCAAATGTATGTTGCTGGTAAGCATATGTTCAGTAAATTCACAAAATTAATTATATATGTATTGTATATGTATAGTTGAAAATGGCTTTTTAAATTCAGAAAACAGCGATTAGACTTTCAGACAGACCTAAAATGTTTAAAAAATTGAATCTAATTTTATCAAAACTAACTCTAAGCGAACACTCAGCCGCAGATAATAGAGATTTGAAGGATAATGAAATATCCAGCATTAAAGAGACAAAAAAAGAAAGCTGACGGAGCACAAGATAAAAACATTCTGATCCAAAGAAGCTGAAGTGTTTTCATGTGTAGAACAAAGTGAGACATCTCAGACACAACAAACGATCCTCTTCAAGTGTGTGCTCTGAGTGTGGGTGTTTGTGTGTTTGTGTGTGTGTGTGTTTGTGTCCTGGTCTGCGCTGACTCACCTTGAAATAAATCTGTGATGACCTACTGGGGAATATAAGTGTGTGTGCGCTTCACCTGTTTACTTACTGGACAAGTCACACAGCTAAATGTTATACTATTTGTTGTTGCGTCACTTGCTTTTAATGCAGCCTGAGGAAAGTAAACGGTACAGAAACAATAAAGAAACGCAGCGCTGCATGTAGATATCTAATGAATTATTCAACAAACACATTAGAGATTATTTGCATGACGTACGCCGTAGAACTGGACGTGCACATCAAGTTGTTTGGATCGTATACTTGGACGTGACGCAGGACGGTTTTAAAAGCCTTGTTGTTAGAAGGCAGTTAAGTCCTAATGAGATGTAAATGACAGCAGGAGGTGGTCTCCCGCTCACTCAATGGGACGCCCCTCCAACTTTGAAGTCCTGATTTTGGGGCTCCGCGGGTTGTCATGGCGATGCTCCCTCGTCCCCCCCCCTGACCGTCTCTGGTGAATTGGCTTTGATCGGAGTATTGACAGGCATGTGGCAGCCGCCCTCTCTCCCCCCCTCCTCCGCCCACCCCTCCCACATCCGAAGAAAGCGCTAAGAACCCAGACAGCCTGCGACGTACTGCAGTGGAAAAGCATTCTTCGTTTCCCAGTGGCATCAAACACCCACAATTCAGAGACAATTCACGCGAGGCATTTATATTTAGAAGCTTTTGTTTTTTCGGATTTGTTGTTTGTTAATGTATTCAGAGGTCAAACTGAAACAGGGGGGGTGGAGGGGGGCTATAAATAACTCATGGAAGGTGGTCGACGACGCTTTGCATGTAGCTCACGGTTTGTTTGGTGCCAGTGTGTCAGGGACTTTAAATCTGGCCACAGAAAGACGGTCGTCGGGGGAGAGGAGCCGCGGGCATCGGGTTCAGCCTGACCACCGGCAAGGTAACCTGCCAGACAGACCATGCCGCTCCATCTGCTCAGGCCGAGAGTCTATGTGTGTGTGTGTGTGTGTGTGTGTGTGTGTGTGTGTGTGTGTGTGTGTGTGGCAGTCACAAGACATGTCGCCCATCTTGCTGCGAGACAACGTGCACAGCAAAGCGCACAGCGTGGAAGAAGAGGGGCAGAGAGCCGGCAGAGAGGTTGGGGTCTTAGTCTTAGAGACGCCGAGGAGATGACACAGACCGTGAGCACAGGGACGCAGTGTTGTCCTGTCTTGTCATCATTGATCATGCTCAGCTGTCAATTGATGTCAATCTATGAGAAGGGATGGTCTTTCTGGATGAATTACTTACAGGCAAGTAGCCTACAGGCCTGCGACCTTTGTTCCCCGCACAAGGTCAACACCCTCCATCCTCCCAAAATGAGAAAAAAAAAGAAAAGAAAAACTCCTTCTCTCAAGACCTCCATCATGTGGCCCTTTAATCAATTAAGCCGCATGTTACATTCCTCTGGTGTGAAGTCACGCCAACATTTCCTCCGGGGGATTCTCTCTGGAATGACTTTTGCCCCCGTCTTTCTTCGCCCTGCGACTAAGTGCCTTCTGCCCCACTCGTTCAGTACGAGCGCGTGGCATTTGATTAGCAAGGAGGAAGTGGGTAGTGGCACATTGCATCTGTATGTGTGGCCGTACCTGGACTCAGAGAGATCAGTTGAACATGGGTGCCGTTATCTCCAGGACAATGGTGGGACGGATTAAAAAAGTATCATATGTTTCTGCAAAGTTTTAAGGTAATTTGGAATAAGAAAAAACACTGATTTGTTTAGAAAAAGAAGTCTTGTGTGCAGAAACAGCTTCCAGCTCATGTGACCCGCACTGTCCAAAACAAGTGGTTTTCTGTATTGTCAGGATTTCTCTGTCGGAAGGAATCTTTTTGGATGTGAACCAAACATTATTGTGTGGGGAGCAAAACCTGTGACCAACATGCAAACAGGGCGTTTAGATGCAGAGTCCAGATTTCACCACATAGTGATGTTAGCACTGGAGTGGATGAGCATGTAGAGTGTCAGACCTTCATGCAGGAGACTGGAGTGTAGTTAATTTAGTTAATTTTTGCCTTCTATTAACCTTCAGCTAATTTCCAATGGAAGCCCGTGACATCAGGCCAGCAAGTGACGGCAGACACTTTACTGCGTGGCGGTCGACACCCGTTAAAGTTAAACGTTTTTCAGGTTTTTATCCCCGTTCCAATGATGCAGTGAAGATGCATCATTAGATGCATCATTGGAACATAAATCATATGTTTTTGTCCCACCTCTCTCTCCTTCCGGCTAAAAAAAAACACCCAGTTCTCAGGGTTTTATAAGGTCTTAACTACCTAACCAAGCGATTGGACCACACTTAACCATTAACCCAAAACTCAGCCATTGTCGAGACAATGTATATGGCGACACATGGCCGCTTGGTTGCTTTCCTCGCTGGCGGTGTAAACATCGCATCTTTCCCAGCATCAGTAGCATTAACTATTTTTGTTGCTACTTGATAGCAGTGGAAAAGAAAAGGTTTGGGGTTGCAATACCAAAATAATGAAGTGAAAAAAGTTTAATTTCTAAAAGCTTGGGGAAACAGTTTGTTTGATCAACACCAGAAATCCACGGCCATAATACATTGAAAACTTATTTTAAATTTGTTATAATCTGCTCAAGGAATAAAATAATTCAAGTTATGAACCACCATAGATATTAGGCCAGATTCTAGGTCACAATGCATCACAGACATGTGGGATCAGAAAAGTGGTTTCATCACTAAGAGTGACACCTTTTGCACTACACATATCTATTCGATGCATTGTTAATGTAAAGAAGTAAGGACACCAATACACAGGTATAATCATTACAGTTGAAATGCCAACAGTGGTTCACAGGCATAGAGACATATGTTCCAATGTTTTCAAAGACATGAGGAATACTTTGCACCACTTTTGAATTGGCTCAGCAATGGAATGAAAGGTGAGAACATGACTGGTCACAAACGCATGGCTTGCACTGAAATGCCACTTGAGTGCTTCTCACTTTTGCCTTATTTTAACTGCGCAAGAAGTGGGCTGCATAGAGGGCAGTACAGTACAGTCTGGTGAGCGTTGAGCTCTGTACAAGTTACAAGGTTATTCTAATATGTCATTCAATGTGCACTATGCAAGTTCCGGCCCACTTAAGACCTCAGGTGTGCAGGAATTTCTGGAAAACATGCATGAGTTCAAGCGTCTCCTATAACGCATTCTGCTCCCTTTGCTGATTTGTCTTTCAGAAAGCACCATAACATGTGCATCGCTGGGGTGTTGGGATTGCGTTGTAATCTCAGTACCGTTAACAATGAGGCCTGATAGGGCCGTGCCTCAGTAACACTGCCATGTTCAGCTGCAAAAATGTGAGGCCAAATTGACAATAGCCCCACAGAGACGTTAAGCTTTATAATCTAATAAAATGATGACAAATGGAGTCTCTGAAACAACTTACTCGTAAAACTGATAAGAAGAGTCCCAGACAAAGGTTTTCAGCATAAATTAACCTGAGTGCAAGGTCAGGTCAGGTAATGTATAAACTCTTATTTCCTCGAACATTACTTTGCCCTCTCCATGCAAGCTCACGTCCTCTAAGACCTCGGTGTGTGTGGCTTTACCGTCGGCCGCAGAGGCCCATAATCACTCTCAGTAATCACTGTGCTAAATTTAACATGGGGGGGGGGGGGGGCAAGGGGAAATCGGGCCCAAATGAAAGGCTTTGTTATCTACTCAGTGCTCATAATGTAGATTATGAAACGGCACAGCGGTCTGATAAACATGGCGAGCAGCACGGAAAAAAAACATCTGCACGCCTGCTGGCCACACGGTAGCAGGGAAGACTTTATCCCACTGCCAAACTGACTGTGTGTGTGTGTGTGTGTGTGTGCGCGCATGTGCAAGTTTCTAGTAAACCCCTTGGTCATTAATTGTTTGGCAACGGGATGAGGAAACACTCGGTCCTTGAGTTACCTCGGGGACCGATTGTGTTTGAGTGGAGGAAAGGAGGGGAAGAGGGGTCGTTTTTTTGGGATCAAGAGGCAGTTGGTGGAGGACTAAAACGGGGGGAGAACAGGAAGACAGATCGCCTATGGCAAACGGGGACTTTCTGTCAGATCCAGGTCAGCAAGTTGCGGCGTGACACTAGAGGCGGGCTGGGGGGGGGGGGGGGGGAATGGTCTCTAATCGCAATAATCAACATGATTAGCTGGAGCAAGTTGCAGCCCCAAACCTCAGTCTGCCACCCAGGCTGCTGCTGGCCTGAGAGCACCTTCAGCGCCGCTGCATGGGAACGATGGAGGACTTCAACTGTTAGTGAGGCAATAAGACAGTAGACTGTAGGAAAGATTAGCTGTATGTCATATATAAGTTAAGGATTCTGGACTTATTTAGACGACTTGACAGAGAATTCTGGGAAAAAGAGAGCAACTTCCTCCTCTGCTGTGTCACAAACAAATAGCTCCCCCCTGGGAAACAACTTAGAGACATTTATTATATCACGGCCCTGCTGTGTCGTTAATGTCTTCAGCCAGATTAATTATATTGATCCACGCACATCGTGTCTTCCACAGACTTTTTGACCCGGGAGGCGAATATGAAATGCAATTTGTGATCTCCCTCCCAAAAATGGGCGGGGCTTATCTCACATCTGACTCCTGTGGTTGAAAAATCTCCCCATTCATCAAATGGAAAGCGACTGCAGGCAAAATGTGAAAGAGGCGGAAGATAAATGTATGAAAGTAAACCAGAAGAAACGAAGAATACACAAAACTAAAAAAAAATGGAGAATTATTATAATAGGTGCAGAAAAAGGAAGCACCTCCGTGCCCTGCAGCATCTATTCGAAATCCGGTCAGTGAGCGGTGATTTATCACTGAGTCAGCGTTCTCCCAGTATCCATCTCTTTGTGTCCAAACAGACTGTCAATCACTCCACTGGGACTTCCTGTTTACCTGTCCCATTGACCTCCTCTTTGGAGAGCCACCGGTGCTGAGTGCTCTGGGCAGCCCCGAGGACAAGCACTCACACGGCCAGCTTCAAAGTTAAGGCAAAGTTTACTCAGAGTTGAGCTTCCACAGGCTGCCACGCCGTCCACTGGGGTTGTGTGCTCAGATAAGAAGGCCGCTTCCTGGTCCAAACATACACATACAAAGAGAAAAGAAAGGCAGAAGGACGGGGTGAAAGAAAAAGGGGAGTTGGAGGCAAACAGCGGGGTGTTGTCACAGGTATCGTTTGTTTGAAAAGTGACTCGGTGGTTTGGAAAGACGTGGTGGTGTATGAGTTTGCTGTGGGCTTTGCCTAATGCACTTTGTGCATTGTGCTGTCAATGCTACTGAATTGGAAAAAAAATAGAACAGAGTAGAACAGGCTTCACTAGGTTTAGATGATTAACGTTTTATATACGTCAGTCCTTCGTAACATTTTAAAGTCGCTCACGGTGATAACCCTGTTTTTCCTGCCAAGAACATCCAGTGCCTTTATTTGTCGCATCTCTCTCTCTCTCTCTCTCTCTCTCTCTCTCTCTCTCTCTCTCTCTCTCTCTTTCTCTGTGTGTTCCCTGTCTCTTTATACTGTAACATTATCACCCAGGACGGAACATGAAAAGAATCAGACAAGCTACAAAGTCTCAAAAGAGGATATTTTTAAACGTGTGGGGATTCTGAAATTGCCTTTCCAACATGCACTTTTGATGAAGTATAATGGACAGGAGATGGGGGGAGGGGGGGTGTACAAAATCCTCAAGCTTTGCACGACACCAAGCTCCGATTTTGATCCTATATATTCCGTTTTTTTTGTTGCAAAAGCCAATTTGCTCCTGATACATTCAGAGCAGCATCAGTAAAAAGAGTGCTTTAAAAGACGTACAAATAAATGCCCCAAAATTGCTCAACTTTTCTTTACAAATTGTTTTCATGCACAAGCCGCAGTGTCTGATTGCCCCCCCCGCTGTTCTTCTGTAACTTTGAATAAACTTGTGGCTTGTGGCAGAGGCCTCATGTCGCGTCTCTCTCTGGGCAGTAGACCCTTTTGCATTTAGGGGAGACTAAAGTTATTGCTGTTAATACAGACGCCTCGTAGATGGCCGGCCATCATCAGCTCCTATGGAGTCCAGCGGTGACCGCACTGTGAACTGGGAACATAATGGCCGTTCTGTTCCTGCCATCTCTCAATGTAATGGTACTGTAAACCAACGGCCCTGCAGCCCCTAGAGCCACATTGCCTTGCTGCATTGGTATTTCTACAACAAATTAGCGAGACAAACTTAAATATTGGGTCGTCTGTCAACGTGAAGGGTGAAAGGGAAAAAAAGAGGCCATTTAGGCCTAATGTATTTCAATTAGTGGCCAATTTCTAACGGCCGAGCGGACTTCCGCATAGAGAAACATGTCCGAACGTGGGTCTGCAGTTCGGGTGGGGGGACGGGGGGGGGGGGTCTGTAAGCATAAATAAGGCCCCGAGGCTATTAGTAAATGAGCAGTAATGTCCCCTGAATGATGTGGATAATGATGCAGTGGACAGGACATTGGATTTTGATTGGGCCGTCTCTGTGAACAGGCCATAGGACACACAGGAAGTGCCTGTTTGTTCCAAGCAGCACTGTTTCCTGTCGGACCGGCTGTGTGGGCGTGTGTATGTTTTCCACTGCGATAATCAGGACGGGCGTGCGTGCGCGTGTGTGTGTGTGTGTGTGTGTGTGTACTTCTTCGTTTTCCTCTCATGGCCGCCGGTTCAAAGCGCCGCTGCTCGCCAGGACGGAAGTTCCTTTGCGACCAAGCATGAGATCACTGCGCGCCCAACAAGGGACTTCCTCCCCACACAGGAAGTGGAGGCGCAGCTGAGAGGGAAAGGGCCTTTCCTCTGCCACCGCTCTTCCTGCGTCCTCCTCCGCGATCCGTGTTTTGTCTCCGAAAATTGAGATAAAGCGTCGCTTTCTCGCCCTCTCTACCTTCTCCCTCTGGGCGAGCAGGAAGCGCAGCCTGCTGTGTTTACGTAACGGAGCTCCCCTCTCCCGCCAAAGTCACCCAAAGGGTCTCTGGGAAAGAAAAAAAAAAAACGGGAATCCCCCAGACTTCATATCCTCACATTTGTGAAGTGGACATCCATCATGGATTGACAGAGCAGTGCATCTGCATGTGTACACGAGAGAGAGAGACGTAGAGGAAGAGTGACGAGAGGGAGAACAGAGGAGCATCTGTGCTGATGTTGATGACCTTTTCCTGAGAATATTTTTTTTCCTCTACTTAAGTTGACCCCTGCTGGAACTGAAGCGAGACTGGACAAGGAGCCCCATCGTCGGCCTTTCTGCCGTTCGGCCTGGGCTCTTATCTTCCTGCACGTGATTCCAATATTCACCATTTGCACTCGTTTCAGACTGGAAGACTTGAGATGTGAATGCCACCGGTGACGGATGTTACACTGTGTCTGTGTGTGCCTTGTTCTTTGGGGGAGACGTGCACACTCATGAGGCTCATGTGACCGGGTGAGGGTCCACAGAGAGTTGTTCTATCTATTCGAAAAGCCCCCGGAAGACTGTCTGGTAACCATTATAGAACGAATGAAGACTTGTGAGTGTGCGGAGGGGAAATGGTTATTTTGTCAATTGGAGGCAGAGCTGGATGAGTGTTTGTCTGTGGACGAGCGTAACAAGCGAATGGTTGTAACGGTACGAAAAGATTGAAAGTTTGACTTAAAGGCAAGTATGTGACTAATGGCATTATTAAATTACAAATTAACAGGGAAAAACGACATGCTTTCGTCGGGGAATTATTTAAACGGAAACCCCTAAAGGTCAATTTAAAACAATGTGACATTTCTTAATGGAATTTAGGAAAGAAGAAAAATCTCAATTTTTTCTTTTTGTCGTTTTTCTTTTGCTTTCTGTTATATACAATAATCTGTTGTTATTTCTAATGCTTTTCTAAAAATAATGTATATTTCTAATAAAGAGATGTGTGTAACTACTAATTTGTACATTCCTCTTGGGTACAGTTCCAATCAATTGAATGAGAAAGTGTGTCCGTACTTTTGGCTGGCACTGTATCTGCTGACAGTATTTCTATTGCCAATAAAATAACAAAATTGTACTTTCTTTCCAGGTAATGTCTTCTAAGAAAAATCTCCACAGCAAAACCTCTTTGTATTCTTTGTTTTGTCTGATCAACTGACCAAAGACCAGTCTTAGTCATTTGAAAATCATGAAATAAATGGAATGTTTTGCACATTTTACTTGATAAATAACACAAACTCCTAACAAAACAACAACTATTCCCCGGTCTCTTAATTTCTCTAACAATTTTATCGTTCACTTTAACTCCAAAAAACATACCGTACCCAATCCTGTCCACTTGTATGTACGCACAAGTCAAAGTCTTTGTCTTGCTTTCATGTGGGGTCAGCGCGGTGAAGCGTTTGCATGCAGCACGAGTGTCCAGTTTACTAAAGAGCCCGTCTTGGTGCTCACACAGTGGAGGGTTTGAGCGGCTGCCATAAGGACCGATGGCCTCAGGACTTGCTGATGGAGGTCAGTGAGTACAAGAGGCGACAGCTGTAGAAACGCTGGGAGCCCGGTGCAGCATGAATACGGCCGATTATAGCCACCATCACGCGCGCCCACACCCACACAAACTCAACACACCCACACGCGCACAGCCTCAAAACACACAGGGACCAGATCCTTATCTAAAGGATATATTGTTTAGAGGTTGCTGGCGGGCCGCCTCACAGGATACAGGCAACTGTTGGAAAGTGCGTCCGTGTGCGTACTATATGTGAATGTGTAACAGGATACAGGGTTTTTTGTTGTTTTTTGTCGCCACCGTAAGGTGACGGTGTGGTCGTATAATTCGCAGGAAGCTGAGCCGGTCAATATAAGTCGGTGTCAGTATGCGCGAGCAGCACTGCAACTGAGATCTCTCAGATAAACGGTGGATAACTGCGCCGACTGACCCGGGGTCAGATGTGAGCGCGAATGTCTTCTCATGCAATCAGTCCTCGTTCAAAGAAAGAAGAAAAATACATTAAACAAGTGAGAATGTTTATGCTTCATGATAAGTAATGGTTTCATACGACTTTTATAAGTAAGGCTCGAGTTGAGCATCTGGGCCGTTGCCATCTTGTTCTTTGCAGCCCAGCGGGAAATGAGGCGGTGGAGCGAAGTACAGGAGAGCTCCAAATGGGTCGTTTTCAGGCGAGCAAAATGTTGCATTTTACTTTCACGACTGAAAGTAAAAAGTTTAAGAGAGAATCACAAACTCCAAGAGCAGACAGCGCCACTTAAGAGAGCTGTCATCACAAGGCCCAAAGCACACCCTGCTTCGTGGTCTATTCTACTCTGAAGGACCATCATGGGTCCATCATTTGCTTACTGGACGTCAAGCTGTACTGAGGAAAAGTCACACTGGTTATTTCACCAAGGAACCTCATTCAAGTGTGATGTGAGAACACTGTCCAGTGCATTTTGATACAATGAATGAAACTCCACATATTTGTGCTGTCATAAATTCACTCAGCAGCGAGTTTTTCTGGATCCAATAAATCACAGGCAGAACTGTGTAGATATTCATGACATGTGGCTGTGTGCCTCCATGAGGTGCTGCAGGTTTCATTGCTTGCAGCAGCGGATTAGTTGGTCTTAAATTATTTCCGGCAATCCAAACAGTAGTTTTCAAGAATAGCAAACGAGAGCAAACACACTGAAGTTGCGTTATTACTCAACTTTTCCATTGATGTTACATTTCTAAAAGGTTAGCGTTAGCATAAACAGTTGAATCATTGAATTTTGTCTATTTATTCACCTTTCAACCCTTCAATCGGGCGTCTGAAATGTTCTAAATCATGTGACATGAGTCTGCGGGGGCGGGTCCATCCACCAACACTAAATCAATATCAGATCATTATTTTCAATCAGAGATAAGAAATTGTAGTTCATTGTCTTATTTCTCAAACTAAGGTGACTATTAGATCCACAGACATGAACCAGTACCTTGCAAATAAGGCACAGAAACCTCGTTCCCCCATTGCACGACTCTCTGAAACAAAAGCATCTAGCAATACATCATAAGCGGTTTCCCTTTATTGAAAGGGTATTTTTGGGCCCTTGGGGAGGGACTGGGGCCACTGACCTGGATGACCAGGGAGAGGTGTTGCAGCTGGGATGGTGCTCGGCAGAGATGTTGCTGGCGGGAGCAGCTGTTGTGTGTTAGATTGTCAACACAGTAATGGAGGAGGAGTCAAATCTGGCACAAGGAGTTTTTGTTTGAATCACGGGTCTCAGGTTACATTAATATCTACTCGGCTTTACTTGCGATGGTCTGGAGATGGATGTCGTTAATGGTTTCGCAGTAATAAGGGGGGGGGGGGGGGGGTACCACCCAGGCCTGAGGTATTAACATTTCTGACTTCTAGATTCGGAACATCTTCAGGGCGACCGGTATGTCAAAACATTGAGGCCGGCTTCAAACCCTTTCGACACCGGCATCATCATCATCGTCGGGGTCTTCAATGTCTGAGCCCCTCCCCCCTCCCCCCACTCCCCACCTCCCCGCTCTCGTTCTCATGGGAACTTCAGCGCCTTTCAATGAGCCGCCTGGTTCACCTCTCAGCACTGGCCGCTCAGGGGTTAACTCCAGAGGGGAAAGGTCACAGGATCACAGGCTCCACAATGCCTCAGATTGTTGATTGTTGATGCCGAGGCGGGCACCGAGAGGAGGGGAGGGGCCCGCGTGTGTCTGCGTGTATGTTTGCATTTGTTTGACCGCGCACGTATTTATCTGTTTGTGCGTGCGGGCATTGTGCCGTTGTGAGCGTTGGTTGTTTTTTTACATTTTTTTTTTTCTGCGTGCATCCTGACACGTTTGAGAGGGCGCTCATGCATGCCGGCGCGGCGCGTGCACAAACGCAGGGACCCGATTGGCCGGACCACCGTGGCAGATGAAACTTGATGGACTGCAGGCACTCTAAGCTCCTGTTGATGGGGATTTGGAGGCCTGTCTTTGAGGGAGGAGGGGGGGGGGGGGGAATTCAATTTCCTCCCCTTGCTCGCCGGCGCTGTTTGGATAGCTTCGTGCCGGATTGGAGAGGGTGTGTGACGCTCCAGATTACCGAGTCACAGAGAGTCTGCTGAGAAAGTGGTGTGTGATCTGCCTGCAGCGTGCCGTGACTCGACACGGGAGGAATGTGGCACGGCGGAGAGCTGTCAGTCTGTCTGTCAGCCGGCTTCCGCGTCTCTCAGTCCTTTCATTTCTCTTTCTTTTGCAAGTTTCAGTGAGCTACAACACGTTTTTCAACAGATTTCCACTCTGAACTAATGCTTTATTCAGTTATTGATTTTTATTAGAGCAGCGTATATGCAAGCGAAACCTTTATTGACATTTGTCATCACATCGATTGGGCGCGATCAATAGTTATGGTAAACAGTTCACGCCTATTTATTACGCACTGTGGCGATTCAGTCAGATGTTTTTCATTAAACTAAAAGTAACTTTTAACGGAGCTGAAAAGCTGACAGACAAAGAAGTTTCAGTCCTTCATGCGACTGAAGTCAATTGTTAACTTGAAACATTACATTACAGGTCATTTAGCTGATGCTTTTATCCAAAGCAACATACTTACTTACATTTTTAACCCATAGGTTTTTTACACTTTTGCCCAGGGAGCACTTAGGGATTAGGTGTCTTGCTCAGGGACACTTCGACATGGTGCAGCCGGGGCTCAAACCACCAACCTTGTGGTTCCCAGAGCACCCTTGCTACCCCTGCGGCGAGCACGGCATTCAAAAACTTGGATGTTTTTCTTTGGTGGCTTTTAAATATAAAACCAACGAGGGGGCAGGTGACCATGATGCAACCAGATGTCTTGTTGATTGTCAGCCAAAGCTCACTTCTCTGCTACCCGGTGAGTCTCCCCGCTGTGCACCGGCGTCCGACCACTCCTACCGCTGATCGTTTGCAGATAAATAACTACCATCTAATCTCTCTCCTCTTATGCTCATCACGAAGGAGGATGCGTCATTTTGAAATTATCTTCCACCCCACACACTTGCTTAAGCAAGAACAGCGTCCTCCATTTGAATTTAAAACACTGAGCACGCCGTGAGCCTTGCGACGCATTGAGTGTGCACAAACAAACCCAAGCCACAGTCCTGCAGGGGCTCGTGTTCCACCTCACCAGGAATGCCAATTACCTCTGCATTGTTTGCTGTGTTGTTTGTTTGTTTGACCTGGTGGAAAGCTGGGATAGGGATCAGGGGAGGTGGTGTCGGTGACACTCGAGCTGTTTGCCTCCTCATTACCTTCGGCCATCCCTCTCTCACCTTGCCTTAAAACGGAGGAATGTCTTTAAAGCCTCATCCAGTTTTACTGGAGCGCTGACCACTTCATTACACGCAGATGTTGCCAGTGCGGGTTGTCTGTGGGTGTGCCAGAGGGGTTGTGTGTGTGCGCGCTTCCTGGGTCACGGCATGTTATTGTTCTTGACAAACCTTCTTGATGGAGAAATGTGTTGCCTGAAGTCTGGTATTTACTGCCGGAATGAAAGGAACAGGTTGAAGCAGAAGTATACGGCAGAAAGAATGAAAGCTAAATGGGTTCATTTACGAAACCTGCTTTGTCATGCGTGGGCCTGAAAAAAAATGCACAACATCAAAGAATATATGGAGCCAATTAATGATTTAGGAGTGAGGCTAAAATAAATGGAATTGGTACTATATATGCATTATTACTAGGTTAATTATTAAGGATAACAGACGTGGCAAAATGGCGTTACATACTAGATTTGAAGCTAAAGACCTTTTATAAAACATTTTATTCACTGCATAATTCATTGGGAACAATCTGGAGATTCACAGATTAGGGAAACATGTGAGTGTTGTCTCTGTTGGGGTCTAGTTACTTGTTCTTCAATTCAACAACAGACTCTCCATCCATCTACTCGTCTGTTTTCTGAACCCCCTGCTCTGAAGGGTGTGTGTGGGGCGCCGGGCGGGGGAGAGGGGGGGAGGGGGGGAGGGGGTATTGATGACAAGCGGTTTGGTCAGTTTTTCGATACCCAGAACAATGTGCTGAAAATTATATCATACTTATCTTGCAACTGTCAGAAAAGTGAGACTCGGCTCATCAAAAGTCAAATGGGATAAAGATCAGGTCCATTAAGCGGCAACACCTTTGTCTTTTTTTAGCGTTTTAGCTTCAAAAAGACAAGGAGGCGCGGCTCCTTTGGATGGAGTAATCCCAAAGTACTCAGACGATTGGGGATCAGCTCCCGATAGATAAGACGTGACCGAGGCTGCGAGGCGTTTGCTTTGCGTGGGGATTGGCAGCTTCCTCTGCTCTCACCATTGGTTTTACGTTTCAGCTCACCTCTGCTCATCTGCTCACCTCCTGTAACTAATCAGGTGTAAAGCACAAGTCCAGGCACCGACCGGATGCCACTGGTGTTTCAGACATCCCTCACACCTCGCCACTTCTGTTTCTGCTGCGACGCGAGAGAGAAACTTCACGCCGATATTAAAGCTTCCGCCGCTTCTTCCAGGCTTATCTGCGCCTTTTGATCTACCTCGGGTTCATTTCGGTGTGTGTGTATATATATATTACTCAGCCCCTCCTTCTCTTTCCGGCCGTGACTTCCTCTCTCCAGATTAGTCCGGCATCCTGCCCACCTCGGTGGCTCACGATGCAAGCAGCACTTCAAGATCACAGGTCAGAGGGCAGGTGGGGTCGAGCCAGGAGCGTCGTAACGATGTCCAGACTGGACAGACTGGAGAGAGTGTGTGTGTGTGTGTGTGTGTGTGTGTAGGTAGTTAAATGGTTGAAAGGAAACTGTCCATCAACGGGAAATCTGAAAACAATTTGACTGCATTAAGGCATTTAAAGCGTCTCCACTGATTTCCCCACTGGCCTCTCGTCAGCACCACACACACGTTGCTGTGTGCAGCGGGGACGAGCGCACAGAAGGCCTTTCACAATTATGCATTCACTCGTCTGTTTGCTTCTTCATTTACACATTTGTTTATTCATTTATTCATTTGCTATTGACTTTGTTGTGCTCCAGCTGTCATCTGCTTTATAACAGATGAACTGCGACTTCTTGTTGTTGGACTTGTAAACATGCGTGCACGCGTGTGCACGTGCCACATGCATGCTGTGTGGTGGAGTGGCTGGAATGCAAGAAGGACATATGAGTGTTAACAGGTCTCCTTGTGCTTATAAGCTGTTCCCACTCTAATTTACTCAGGCGTCAATTGTTCAATGACACATTACAGCGTGATTGATAACCGGGTGCTTTCCCCTGAAATGCAGAAGCTGCATCGAACATGCTGCAGACCTGCCAGACCCCCCCCGTCTTTATTTGATTTTAACATTTGTAAAGCAGCACAGTTCTGGTGGAATCCAGTGCACTATTTTCTCTGGATAAAATGTTTATGAACACTATTTTTCCCCCCCTGATGTACATGAACATATTCCTCTGTGCACAGTTTACACATTAGTACACATGTTTATGCATCTCCGCCCATGTTTAGCATACATTACGCTCATGACTCAACCGTTCCACCGCTGCCACCGGGGCAGTTTGTCGGCCTCCTCACTCCACAAACAAGGCTTTTCTCCAAAAACTCTCCCTACCCTTTCCCTTGGCTGGCCGTTGCCTTTCCCATAAAGGAGCCTGACGATGCCTCCTTTAATTGTAGCGTGTAATCTGCCTTAAACACAAGGCTGATAATAGCGCCGTCCATGTGGAGGTTAGGTTTTAGAAAGGCCCCTGATTCCTACCAGCTCTCTTATTATCCCCTCAGCCCCAGCCGCAAGGAACCGAGGGGCCGAGGAGCTCGTTTCAAGCAGCGCCAGTCACTCCGTGACTCATGTAGGTTTTCGAGAAACGTTGGAGGAGAATGGAGCCCCTGTTTTGGTGTGTCAGCGTGCCGCTTGTGGCTCTCTGACAGATTGGCCGTGAGACGTGAAGGCGAATCTCCTTCCTCGCCGCGTGAGTATGGAAAATACAGACAGCCTCACCTCAAGTTATGCAGCCGGGCCGCACTCGCAGAGAGCCGCTGGGACTGTCAGATTTAGGCTGCATATTTGAGGTGAAGGCTACAAAGGAGGTTACAGTGTGAGCCATTCTTTGAAAGGTGGAAATGATGTTTTTACTGGCATTGCGTCGCTCGGCTCTTCCCAAACACATTAATTGTGAGCTCTCTTTTTCAAACTTATAAAAATACAAGACGTGAGTAATCACGTCTCGTATCCGCTCCTCCTATCATTTGATATAATACCGGGGGAAAAACAAGACGGTTTTCTATTACATATTACTTTGGCACTGCTCTCCTCATTGAGAGGGTGTTCTAGGGTTGAATACGCTTTTGGAAATGCCTTATTTGTAAGTATTTTTTTATCTAAATTCCTTCACGATAAGGAGAAAGTTCAATAGTATGAAACTCTAACAGAAAATCACATGTATTAGTGTAAAGAAATCGAGGTGAAAATATACTGGCATAATACATAATACTTTAAGGTCCCCAAACATAACTTACATGTCTAGAGAAAATGAAAGGCCACGCGTTTTTCCTTTAACTGATGCCAAATTGCTTTTTAAAGAAGCAGCTGCTAAATGGCGACGTTCTAAGCGTCCGTGCTCTCATTGGTTAAGCGGTGTTAAGCGTGGGCCGATGGATTAGTGTTGTGCTTAAACGACCGGCAGTGTGCATCAGGGAATATTCCACTCAAACACTCCTGATCGATGGACATGTTTAATGCTAATCAACCGCTACCCCCCCCCCCCCCCCTCCCCCTCCTCCTCCCCGTTATATTGATTCTCACTCGCCGCCATAAGAATGACTCCAGCTGTAGTTGGGATTAGACACACACACACATGTTCACCCACACACAAGCGGGTCCAGCTTGTTTGATGAAGCCGGGGCGAGCCCTTGTATTTATTGATCCTCCGGCCTCTGAAGGACAAGGTCGTCGGGTCATCTGTCACAGACGGCGACGACACACAACGCGCACATCAAACAGAGGGGGCGGTCGGCGCGGCGGCCAGAGGTAGGCGGTTAATGAGGGTCACGAGGGAGTGCAGGTTGCGGCTGGGGCAGAGCTAACATTGTTAAGGCCGCATTTGATCATGTCGGACGAGGTATCTCGGAGGTTACAGGAGATAACCGAGGACTACAAAGGCGGCCTGTGCTGTCAACAAGTTTCGGGGGATTTCCTCACTTTTTACCCACTTATCATCAGGCTTGATCACCTGGTGTAAACTCTCCAACTGATTAGACTGGATAGCAGTTTACTTGATGTAAGTGGGGACCACTAATGCAGATATATGTGTGTGTGTTTTTCTGAGTGCAGGAACAGAAACTTGAAGCGAGTATTTTCATCTATCTGCTCTATGTTCTCATTGTATCAGCTGAAATAAGAGAGCGGCTCACTTGAGTCCACTGCCCAATGCAAAGAATGCCGCTGACGCAGCCTGAGAAGTATTCCCGCTATGCTTTATTCTGTTTCCGCGCCGTTGCATCCTCGCTCTGACATTCGGCCGTGATAAGAGGAAAAAGCCTTGAATCCCACACATGTCCACAGTGAATTCCGACAGCTACAGAGCGCTGGATCCTAACTTCCCTCCCACTCTGCCGTACAGTAAGACTACCGCGCAGTCCCTTTTAGACAATGCCCGGATTCAGGCTGCATGCATGAGGCCCATTCACACTTCCTATCGCTAGCATCTGCAATGCTAATGACCGGGCGACCGAGTGTGTTGCTCTCTCGCTCTCTCTCTCTCTCTCTGGAAGGGCGGTCGTGATTTCTCTATGCGTCTCTTTCTCCATCGCTCCTTTTCGTGGCTCTGCAGTTGCGTGGGCGGCGCATCACAAGTCGCATCAAAGCGCCAGACGTCAAAAGGGAAAAGCCGTGCGGCTCGGCCCGTGCGCACACTGTGGCACAGTCTTGGTAGAAAATGTCATTTGGAAGATTGTTTACAACATTTCTCTGCGGTTGCGCCATCGGATGAATATTTTACAGTACAGTTGTCGGACTTTCTTCTTAGCTCATCTCTCCTCCGAGCCCAAATATCCGTTCAGCACCAAACATCTCCTTGTAAAGTCATGAGTCTATTCCTACCGCACAGGATTTATTCATCCTGAGAGATGTTCTTTATTAATCTTAGACAATCCTCCCCTTTCCCAGTCTCTCTTTAAATCTCCGTCTGCAACTGCTCTCCATCCAGCAATCTCTGGAATTGACGCGCGCGGAAACCGAGCACACTGGGATCTTTATTAAGACTTTGTTGTATCAGTCTCAGTTTTGACTTTCCTCCCTTAACCGGTCGCCGGCCAGGCCGAGGCAGCGATCGGGACTTCTGGCTGCGCAGGGCGCCGTGCCGGAGGTGACTTCCTGTTCAACAGCTGGGCCCTTGTTCGCCCCCCCCCGGGCCCCGGCTCTGCAGCGATAATCTCCCGTGAGTCTTTCCACATGGGCAGAGAAGCCGCCGTGTCGCACCACTGTTTTTCCTGCCGTCCAACAAAGAAGAAAAGGTGATTGTGTTAAGACCTCTCAGCCCCTGCTTGGGGTCCAAATGTGTTTGTGTAGCACGTGTGAGTGTGTGTGTGTGTGTGTGCGTGTACGCTGTGAATCAATTTGCCACCGGGATGAATGCATGAATCAGCCTTTTCAGTCGGCCTGTGGAGCAGTAGCTGTAGCAGAGGTGTAGGCCCGCAAGATTGGGAGCGTTCAGCTGTCACCAGCTGACCTCACCACAGACATACTTTGTGCTCAGAAGGAAACAGGGCTTCTCTCTGTCCCCCCCATCCCCTCCCCCCTTACAGAGAACACTTACACCTCAGTTGGTTATCCTTAGATAATCAGGACTGAGTTGTGTGCGCTGCATGTTGGAGGGGCCAGCTTCCATCTTTTTAAAGATCCCTTTTCACATCGTACCCTCTTCCCCCCCCCACCCTAGTTGCCATGACCTTTGGCTCACTGCGAGCCCCGAGGCACCCCTGGGCGCAGGAACTGACCTGCACAGAGGTCGCCCGGGGTCACCTGAGCCGGCCTGGGTCCTTGTGTGCACTGATAGGACTTTGATGGCTTATTAGTGAACGTAATGGTGGGTAAAATAGTGGGAGTCCCAGACTGCACCGCCTGCTGCGAAGAGAACTAGACCGACCTGTTATTAGAAGGGTTATAGAGGAAGGGAGCAAAGGTAAACACAGAGCTACCATGAGAATCATATATTAGGCCACTGGGTTGTTGTTGTTTTTAGCCAAAAGCAGATCTAGACTGTCTAAAGCTGATTTCAGATACCAGTATAAAAATCTGTTTCTGACGCTTAGTACTTTAATTAGTCCCAGAATGCATCGCCCACATGTCTCTTAAAAATCTATTTTGAATCTGAATGAGACTCATAATAAATGAAATCCTTTCTGTTGCCGTTGGGTTCACACAGCGCTATTCTGAACTTCATTTCCAACTGAAAGGCAGATGACACACGTGCAGCTACGATTGGACTCGACAGCTGCTCCCAGGATGTACAGAGGGCTTTGATTGGCCTTGGCAGCTGCCCATGCCGAGCTTTAGTTTTAGTGCTCGCTAAGTGTGTGTGTGTGTGTGTGTGCATTATCAGTGAGGTCACCACTTTACCATACCGTACTAATGCCTTTGAGCTGATGTTTATCCCGCTAATTAAGTTATGGTTTGGACCGTTGTGGCCGTCATTGAAAGGAGGGTTGTTCAAAAAGCTGCAATGTGTGTGTTGTGTCCGGCGTCTGTTTCAAACATTATTGAGTTCTTTTGAGCTGGAGGGGGGGTCAACCTGCATAAGTGCTTTGAGATTACTTAAATGTTGAGGTAATTCTCCAGGTCGCGGTCTTGCGGGAATGATCGGACATCTTTAATGGTGGCTTTTAGGACAACCCTTGTGTACTGTAAAACAGTAGCTGTTTTTATGCATTTTCATTTAAAACAACAACATCTTGCCGGCAAATAATTTCATTCCAATGCAATCATCTGCTCAAGGACGCCGAAAATGTAACTTTTCCAAATATCTGCCAATGACAAATATCAAGCTGACTAAACATTGAATAAACATCATTAAAAACTGAAAACAGCGTACGAGTTTGCTGATTGGCATCTTAATTTTACATCTTCATCCAATGTTGTGCAATAGTGAGCGAAAGGAGGTGAAAGGAGCGACAGGACTAGTCTCCACGGCACACGCCTACTTCAGCCGGACGAGCTGATTCGCTCAACGGGAAGACGAACGGCCACTGACCAGTTGCTTTGAACCTCATAGCTGACCCCTGAAACACAAATGGAATGTGAGAACTGTGAACACCCGCGAGCACACACACACACGCACACACACACACACACACGCACACACACACACACACACACACACACACACACGCACACACACACACACGCACGCACACACACACACACACACACACACACACACACACACACACACACACACACACACACACAGTTATTCGTCGAGTCCTGTTGGAAGACAAATTCTGAACAGCCAGGAGGCCGCGGCAGCCATCTTGCCTCCCTCTGTGGTTTGATTTGAGCTCGACTGACAGCTGAAGCGATTACATAATCGGGCGCTCGCGGAGGGCCGTGCCACCGCTGCGACGGGAGGGATGCCACCGCTGGCCGCGCCGCAGATGGCGGTCCAGGCTCGCCCGCACCTGTGAATCATTTGGACCCAAATTGTTTGTTTGGCTTTTTCCTAAGTGCTACCAGTGTTTCCTCTGGTGCATTTGTGTCCCCTTAGAGAAAAAAGCATCCACCCCAAACAGCCCGACGTCCCTCTGGGCGATACACCATCAACAAAATAGGGCCAAATGAACCCAAAGGACACCCTCCACTTCCCAGCCCTTCTTTCCTCAGGCTGTCCACCAGCAGAAATGCACCTCAACCAAATAATGTGGCAATCCAAACAAGTTCTTAATGAAGGACTCGCGGAGCTGTTGTTTTTTGGTGTTTGTTGTTTTTTTAATGAAGCCAAAACCTGTCACGGTGTGGTTCACTTCCTGTTGTATTTTGTAGTTTTCTGCCACTCGTGTCCCCGGGTAACTTCACTTCCTGCCTTGTCCCGTCATCCCCTGTGATTGTCTAATAGTTTCCACCTGTGTCCAATCACCTGCACCTCCCTTGTGTATTTAAGCCGTGTGTCTCTTGTGTCACTTGTCGCGTCATTGTCTATCGTCGTGGATGTCCGTAGTTTCATGCCTGCTGTTTTTCCCCTGGTTCCTGTGTTTTTTGGCCTTTTGACTATTAAAGTCTTTTTGTTTTCAAGAAGTCTGCGTTTGAGTCCTGCCTCCCACCCGCATCCCTGACAAAACCTCTCCTGCTGCTGTTCTAAATGTATTTGGGTTTGCTGGTACCGACGGCTGCCGTCTCTTTCGTTGAACATTCCTCTACGACCGTCTAAACGGCAGCGTGCAGCGGCCGACAGAAGCACGCGGTCAAAATTGAAGGGCTGCGAGTCGCGGCTTTGAGGTTGTCGGATGATGCGCACACGTACGCGCCGACCGCGGCTGATGTTCTCCGCGGTGGTGAAACAACTCTCCAGCACAGCGAGACAAAAGGGAGAAAAAAACCCTGCATCCAACCCCCCCCCCCCCCCCCCCAAAAAAAATGTTTAAAAAAGTGGAGCTCTCATGCACATTGTAAATCAGGCTCATTATCAAACAGCGCTGTGTTAACCAGCACCGCCCTGGAGAAGCGTACAGGTGCCAACGAGGTCCAATCCATCCTCCTAATGAGATAACCAGCAGGCTAATGAGGCCCTGAAAGAAGGTCATGATGTAATGGAAACACGCAGCTCACACCAATACAGTAGTGTGAAAGATGTACTCTTATGGGGAATAAAGTATTTAAAAATGAATATGTAATAAAGTAGGCTATTATAACTAATCCCTGGTGGGGATGTCTTTTAATAGGAGCTCTGATGATTGTAGTCGAGAATGGCACATAGTGATAAAAGAAGGATTAAACCAATTACAATGAAGGGGAGATGTTTCTGTTTACAATTTGTCCAAGATAATGAGAAGAGGAGAGATGATAATTAGGAGAGCATCCAAGGACATGAGGAAGACACATCTTCGATGTGCTTTAAATAGCACAGTTGAAGTAAATCTTCAAATACAGTCTGATGATATCACTTTTTCGTCATTAAGGTTTCTGCTGTGTCAACGTTTGAGGATTCTTCTAGAGCGGCCGGGGTCCAGCGTGTGAGAGCCTTTGTTGATTGGCTGTCCCGTGCCGTCCCGTCTAATGGCAAAATTGTCCTCCGCTGTCTCCATAAATTCTCCTTCTGGGTTGAAACAAATCGGTTGGCCGATCTTAGAAAGCGAACCTATTTCCATATTCAGATTGTTGATGTGTATCTTGTTGTTCCGGTATTATTTGTGACATACTTTTACTTACATAAGAAGGTGCACACATCTACCGTGCACATTTTTCTGTGATGGCGTGTGCAGCCTCGGATCTGCAACACCTCTGTTTCTATGAATCAGTGGAAAATTCCAAGATTGCCTTTGTGCTGGTTTAGAAAACATGGAGGCTTGTAACCAAAGCTCCGGCTGTTTCAGTCGTAATCCCTCGTGCCTCTCCCTGCACTGCTCCCCCATCAAAGGAGCGCTGATTACTGGGAACTCCGCTGGGAACGGGGCCGGGAGACTGGAAGTGGGCACGGAGAAGGACGTGCAGACATGCTCCTCACCGGGGGACGTGGTGCTGAATAAAAAGATCTATGCGCACCTCTAGTGTGAATCGTTTCCAATGTTGCTCAGCTGATATGAAGTTTATGTTCATTTTGCAGGACACCGGCTTTTGTTACAAGTAGTAGTTAGAAGAAAGTGAGGACGTTTTAATCATTGAATTAACCGACACTCTAAATTCACGCATTTTGAAACAGGACACATGTGTCCAGCAGTGTGTTATATTGTTTTATGCTAAAACCATTGAAGTGTTAAACGGTGACATGAACAGTGAAAGAGAAGAAGAGCGACTCGGTGAACAGACTATTATTGATGCCACTTACGCGGTACTAAGGCATTGTTTGTATATATCAGTCAATGCATTACCTCCAAAAATGTCAGCTCACACTTTAACCTAACTAAAGGATTCTGCATAATTGTATATCTGCTGGAAAAAGCCCTTACTGAATTAAAATATCCTTAATTAAATGATTAGAGACTTTTCATTTGCTGAAGAAAGATTGTGTGGCATCTATTCCAAGATCAAGAGAATCGAATCGAACATCTGAGTTTGCACGGAAACACTTAATGTGCTTTGTTCAAATGGAAGCGCTTTCACTGTTTGCTTCTAAAAGGAAGAGAAAGGTATTCAAAACAAATCACAGCAAAGGGTAAAATTGTCTGACTCACTGGTGGCAAAAGGCAGGAAGCAAAGGATGCTTAGTGTGTGTGTCGGTGAGTGCACTTGTGTATGTGCGTGTGTGTATTTTCAAAGACCGAAAATAGATTCGGGAGTGCATCCGCACATTCTCTAGTCGTGTTTTTAATCTTCCTGTCCATTTGTCCATCATGCAGAGGTGCAGCACTTCCTGTCTGTGTCGCGGCGGTGATGACTGCGTTGCAGCCAATAAAAAGTCAAACAGGAAACTGAGCGGAGACCCTCTGATTGTTACCGAGGTGTCTGTAGCAGGAGGGCCCATTGTGCACCCGCCGTGCTTTTTCCCTTTTCATAGCATACACACACACACACACATGAACACGGAAGTATATGCACATAGGCAAACAAACACTCGAGATAAGCAGGGGCAAAAAGGAGCATGAAACTGTGATTTGGCACAAAAAGGAAATGAAGTACATCTCAAACATAAACACAGCGGATGGCTCATTTTGTGCAGAAAGATGCAAACACACACGTAGGCTCTGCGGGCCTGTAAGGAGGGTGGAAGTAGGTTGATGTGAGCAACAGAACAGAGACAGGAACACAGAGCTGCTGGATTTGCGATGGAAACGGGCCAAGAATAGTTAAAAATTATTTGTGTTTTGTTATTTCCTGCACAGTGCAGAAAGGGTGGGTGCGAGAAAAACATTTCAGCAGCAGTCCCTCGGCCTAAAAGCACGCGATATTTACTTCCCGGTATTCCCCTCGTCGCATCTTTTCACATTTGCTATGCATCGGGATGATCAAACAAAACTAGCCGAAATCATCCGTGAGCAGATAACCAGATTCAGCAATGAGGGTCTCTCACAAAGAACGGGACGTGCAGACAGTTAAATGAGGTGGTCCCGTGTCCCAGACAGGGTGGGATGTGCGGGGCTGCTGTCCGAACAGGAGCCACCTGGTGAAAGGCCAAGGTCTGGGCTGTAACCCTGGAAGGAAGCGGAGGTCCTGAGGAGCATATGAGAGGCTACAGGGGGCAGGATGTGTGGGAGGGGGGCTGGAAAGAATCTCCTGCTTTTCATTATTGTTCCACACTTTGCACCTTTTCTGTTATATTCTATTCTGTTCTACTTTTGATCGATTGCATCCTTCTTCTGTTCAGTTCTAATAGTACTTTTTATCCCTTCCATTGTGGCTCTGTCAGGGGTCCGACTGATTTTATTCTTTTTCAGGCTCGTCGAGTGAAATATTGTGCGACAGTGATGCTTGTTACCCGGAAAGGCCTTTTAAATATAAAGTTGTAGACCGGGCAGAATGGAGCTTGCGCCTCGAATAATCAAATTGTTGCTAAATGTACCGCCGTAGCTGCCAATGAAAGTGTTCTAAAATGCCGAATCTGTGAAAGCGTCTTTTGTTTTGTCCCCACTCCCAGATTCTGCTGTGCTTTAACTCATTTTACGCAAAACACAGCGTCGCACAATGACCGCGCGCGCCAGTTTCATTCAGTGTTTTTCAGCCTCAGCCCAACCCGTGCGCAGTGCGTACGCACAGACACGTTGTTGCCCATGGCACGAGCATGCACTCGCTTGTGTGTTTGCCCAGAACACACACTGGTATAATAAAGCGATGAGAAAAGGAATTATTTATTTCCACATCATCTTGTTCACACACACACACACCTCAGTGCACTTTAGTGAACAGCAAGCCTCTATAATATGATTTCATAACAAGTAGGTTTATAGTACTCGGTGTCACCAGCTCATTGTGTCTTGATTGAAAGTCTCACAAGCTTGCAACCTATTTTCTCTGGGAATCAGCTAGGGAGAGGCTGTGGGGTGTTGCTGGGCGCTGCGTGCAGAAGCTTGTGCAAAAAGCAAACCAATTACAGACAAAGGCTTGAGCTTTCATTTGGTCTGGACTCAAACGTTTCACTTTATTCTCCCACGACATCGTGGCCTCGATGTGTATTCCTGGCGGGAAAAAAAAAGGTTGACGCGTGTCAAGTGGAGGCTCACGTCACGATCGGGCCAGCTTTATTACATCTCTGGTACGACCATCACACAGAGGCAGTAAATGTTACGTGATGTGATACCAAGGAAACAGGGACGTTCTCCTGGTATCTGCTGACGATGAATGAGTGGAGTTATCTAATTTAGCCGGGATTCTGTCAGGGGTCAGAGAGCAATCTCCTCCTGCGCCTTTGGAGTTCCCGTCCTGCAGGGTCAGCGGAGGTGAGGGCACAGCCGCCGGCGACCGCGGAGAAACGCACGGCAGCCGCGCTCTATCTGAGGATTTCTAGGTCAACGCAAGGTTTCTCCGGGTCTTTCAGGGGGTTTGAATCGTTTGCCTTCTGGTTCCTGCAGAGATCACAACCAGGGTCGGTCATATCTCTCCTCCCTGTCCTCACTGTACTGGGACCCCGGGACACAAGAGGCCCGGTCGCATGTTACGTCTTCGGACGAGGACGAGCCGAGCAGATCAAAGCTCTGGCTTCTCTCCTTTAACCGAGTCGGACCCGCAACGGAGACAACCCCCTTCGGCCCTCTGACCCTGTGAACTGTGCGTGTACAGAGCCGAGGCGTAACTAAACGGGTGGCTCCGGCGGCGTCATGAGAAGAACTCGCCGTCATCCATGCAGAATGCGTGTCAGGGGATTGGGTAACTCCACCAAGGGAAAGAAAGGCCGGCTGCACACACTGCACACATTGTTGAAACAGAAGACATCTTACTTACTCAAGACAAGTGCGTAGTGTGTGCGGAGACCCTGCGCGTGTGTGTGTGTGTGTGTGTGTGTGTGTGTTTGTATGTGTACGTGAAGACTGCAGATGTGTGTGCTCGTGTCCATGTGTTTGCATGTTCCCCTCTGTTACTATTTATGTGTATAAAGTAAAGCAAATACGTAAATACGTCTATTTCTATGCACTGTGCATCAGTGTATGTATGTGGCTCTTTGTGCGTCTGAGTGTGTCTGCATGTGTTATGCCCCTGGTCATATACCCCCTATAACCTAAACATATTTAGCCCAAGCAAATTACCCCTCATTACTCAATGTGCCTCAATCAAAGGTGAAAGGTCACTTCTGTGTGTGTGTGTGTGTGTGTGTGTGTGTGTGTGTGTGTGTGTGTGTGTGTGTGTGTGTGTGTGTGTGTGTGTGTATTTGTTAGTGTGTGCAAGAGCATCCTTGCATTAGAGCAGGTTTTTGTGTCTCTGCCTTTAGACTGTGTGTGTGTGTGTGTGTGTGTGTGTGTGTGCGCGTCATCTATCACAGAAGCTTTGTTTTCCCTCCTCTCACAGTGTTTTTGTTTACCTGTAGCTGTGATCCGGCCCCGCTGGAGGTCAAAGTGACAGCACGCCCACGGAAGGTTTCTGTTTGGTCGATCTGAAGGACGGATCACGGGGGGGTCGCCTCCCGTCTGGCATCACTTGCTCGCCGCCACAAACAAAGATCCGTCCCACTCTTCGGACGTGGCTGAAAATAGTCCCGTTTCGAGGGATCGTTCAGGAAAAGATCTGTTGTTTGGAAAACTACGGTTGGTGTTGACGGATGTGGTTCCAACCGTCTCTCAACCGTCTCTTTGGTTTGTTCATTCAACAATTCCAGTTTCACCCTGGAATACTATTGTGTGTCCCTGCCGAGCAGACGCAGCCTGTCCTCCATCAATGGCACTTTGGCCGCCGTTGGCAAGCTGCTGTATCTTCACGCCTCAGAGGCCGCACAGCCTGTAAAGGCCCTTTCCCTTAAATCTTCCCACCCTTCATCTACTATTTTGTACCATTGACACCTTTTGACACATGGTTTACATGCCAAGTTTTAGCATAGGTACCAAAGGCAAAGGTCTGGTAGAGCTTTAATCAAACTAATCAGGTCTTCTGCCTCAAATCCCTATTTCCTTTTCTGTATCAAACCAAGACCCCGATCTATATGGGTTAACGCCACGGATCGAACCCATCAACGTATGTTTATGTTTCAGTGCACGTGTGAAAAAAAGGCACCTGAGTCAGCGCTGTACAGGCCTGAACACTATCGTGCTGGAAATGAAAACAAGCCGTGGGTGTTGAGTTGGAAAAGATTGCGCTCGCCAGACCTCTGCGGCTCCTCATTTTTCCGACAGGTTGAAGTTGGGTTGCATTGTGGGTAATGTAGACGTCATATTTTAACAAGTAAGACGAATGAAAATCAAAAAGGACAATTTTCGTCAATTTGTGTTCGTTTAGTGTCAACACTTTGTTTCTTGGCAAAAGATAATTAATAACATTTCCTCATGTTGATAGAACAGTAGTAGTGCAGTTACATTTGTCGCTGCAGAACGATACGATATTTTGGTATTTTCTAGCAGATAGAGTTGTTTAGAAAACTTGCTGCTTCCTTCTTGATTAGTTAAAAAGTGATTGTTTTTCTTATCATCATCATCATCATCATCATCATCATCATCATCATCATCACCACCACCCTTGGCCGTATCCGTTTCCCCTGAACCCCACAGTGCTAAAAGACAGCAGTCATGCAGGCCGCGCATACAGTGAGCCCCATTATGGGTTTCCTGAGTCACATTCCAACCAAACGAGCCGGTCGACTGATGCCCAGCACAGGGACGGCATTCCCATCCTCACACTGATCCCAGCACATGCTCCTAACTACACCCATGCTTTGAAAACATCCGGGGCCCTATCGGATGCCCGGCGGAACGCCGCCTGGCGACTCCTGGCGTCTCCTGGCGTCTCTCAACCAGCTGGCTCACATAATCAGGAGCTTAAAGGAGACACTCGGGAACGCTGGCATTCCCTTGGATATCATTCCCGTTCTCGCCAGCGTTGCTGTCAGCATTGAGTAAAAGGGGCTCAGGTTCGGCACCAGCTATGGTAATGGGATGGACAGATGTTTAGATGTGAGGAGCCGGGAGCACCCCCCCCCCCCCCCCCCCCTACTCCCCTCACCCCCCCTGGGGCCCCTACAACAGGACTCTCTGACAGAAAGCAATCAGCTTGATGTGGAGGAACAGAATACTGTACGGCACATTCACAGAAAGAGCTGCAATGGGAGCCTGGGGGGAGGGTTTTAGATACAGGGATGGATACGTGGAATAAAAGAATGAAGGTTCACAGAGATGAATGAAGGTGCTACATAAATAGGTCAAGTAAATAGTCATTTTAAGATTTTAACAATGCAAAAAAACTATTTGAAAAGTGCAAGAGATGCAGTTTTAAATCATGCGATTGAATTCTTGGATAGGCTACTGAGCGAGACTGGGAGTATGACAAAAGGGGGAGAGGAAAGGAAGGGAGAGGGGGGTTGGGGGGGGTGCGGATAAAAATGAGTCATGTTGGCAGCAGCGAAGGGGGAAACAGCTGAGAGGTTTTTTGAGGTGCGTCTTTGGCTCTGATCACACTTTTATTTTGGCTGAAGTAAGGTGATACTTACGAGCAAAAAGGATCTCTTTCTCTCTCTCTCTCTCTCTCTCCACACACACACACACACACACACACACTCATTCTCGATGTCTTTTGCTCTTCTCCCCCACCTCCCATCTGTCCCTGCCAAGCTTTTTTTTGGTCCTGAGGGTGCTTCCACGTGTGTTCGGCCAGTGCTACTAGTTTGGCTTCCAACACTGACTCGACACAAAGACGTCTTATGGAAACATAAGAGCGAACAGGGACGAGGCCGTGATTTCCTCATGGGGGTTTGCTTTGAACTTTAAAGACCCAGGAGAACCCAGCAGTTCCACGGCTATTATTATTGAGCCAGTGCAATGTTTCCAGCCATATTTTGACTTATTTTTAAGCATTTGTTGATTGTTCTTTTGTTTCAAGAGTTTCAGATACTTTTTCAAGGCTGCTGGGGCCGGACACTGCGACGGTAATTGGGATGGATCGACACACGCGGCTCACGGGGCCGAGGATCCTTAATTTAGGTGAAATAAACATTGGTGTGCCGTCGGCACAGCTGGCATCCCCACACTCAGAGAGACAAGAGAGAGAAGAGGATTCTGCTTCACTCGGGGCAAGTAGCAGGGGCGGCATCCAATAATGAGCCTAAACGTAAGGACCCTTTACTTGAGTATTACATCTCATACTATTACACTTCAGAGGGAAATATATGGCGGAAGCCAACGTGGGAAATGTTTCACTCGACTACATTCACAGCGGAGGAGCACTTTTTATGTAGAAGTTGTGCTCGTATCACCAAAGTAAAGATTCTGAACACTAACAAACGTTGCGAAATCACCTCGGCTTTTAGTAACAGCAAAATAATGTTAATCTTCAGTCTTTTGAAGTTGACAATTTGTTGCCATTTCTGTGGAGGTGTGCGACCGCCGCGGCGAGCAGAGTTGCTCTCTGTGCCGGTAGTCGTGTAGTAAAGCACGGTGGAGGAGGGGGTGGAGGAGGAGGAGGGGGAGGAGGAGGAGGAGGGGGAGGAGGAGGGGGATGGGGATGAAAAGGAGTCCGAGGATAAGACACACACGCACACACACACACACACACACACTTTTCTCTGTCGTCCGTTAGTGCCTGCCACCGTCACAGTGGGGGGGCTGTGGCCTCTGCATAGCCTGAGAATGCTAAAGGCTAATCCTACAGGAATTCCCCAGGAATGTGAAAGTTGAGTCAGGGATTGAACAAGAGAGGGGTGGAGAACAAGTGGAGGGGGGGAGAGGGGGGGGGGGGGGGCACGCAAAGAAAAGGGTGGCATTCAGGAATAAATGAAATGAAAGACAGAGACAGAGAAAACGGAGGGTGGGAGGTGGATTTTGGGTGCACGCAGAGTAAAAAGAGAGGTGGAAACGAGGAGGAGAAGTTGAAAGAAAAGAAGTTTGGAGAAAAAAAGCAGAGAATAGGAACAAAGACAGAAAACGAGTGGAAGAGGGGGATTGGCAGGAGGGCTGATTGCTGAGTGTCTGGTTCTAAGACAAACGCCGGGATGCTTTCTCTCCTTTTATTTTTCCCCCACCGGTGTTTAACAGCATTTGTTATGGAAACAAAGCGAAACCTGCTGGATTGTTTTTAAGACATCCTGACGTGCTGCAGGTACACGGAGATCGTCCCGATAGTTTCGCCGAGCCTGTCTTGTCATGAAATGAAACGAACTTTGTGCAGCCTTTCGTAACAATGGCAGTTAGGCGTCCGCCGTTGCAGCTTAGCTGTCAGGATGAGTCTCTGCTTGTCCTCGCTTCCTGGTCCCTGTTATGGCTTTTCCGGTGACGTAGCCGAACTGGCAATACGGATCCCGTCGGGAGCTGGTTTGTGCACTCGTCCATCTACGAGTACGTGGGGAACTGATGGTACTGTTTTACTTGAAAAGAAATTAGGAGAAGGAAGTGTTCTCTTGAAAAAGAAAAGTGGGTAAAAAAAAAATGTACCAGATAAAATTATATGACGTCTTCAATTACAGGTGTGTGTGTGTGTGTGTGTGTGTGTGTGTGTGTGTGTGTGTGTGTGTGTGTGTGTGTGTGTGTGTGTGTGTGTGTGTGAAGTTATGTGTTTCTGCCCGAATGACTGCTTGCATCTGTAAAAAGAGAAGCTGCCTACACTGCACGTGTGTGTGTGTGTGTGTGTGTGTGTGTGTGTGTGTGTGTGTGTGTGTGTGTGTGTGTGTGTGCTTTCCTTGTCTGGCTGCTCTTGTGAAACAGTAATTACAGTTGCAGTTACGGTTACAGTTAAACTTGCTGACAAAACAGTGCAGGCAGCGCTCGCACACATGCAGCTGCTTCAATATTGGATGTGGGTGGATGTGTTTGTGTGCGTTGATGCAAATTTGTGTGAGCGCGTGTGGGTTCTGAGAGAAGAAATGAGGGGTGATTAATATGATGAATTAATTAGCGTAAAAAAAAACTTCTGTTGTTGATTTTCTTATTTCATCGCGACCAGGACGTGAGTGAACAACAAAATCCAGAGTCGTGACTTCATTACTTGATTATTAGTTACACTTCTTTTTCCTGCTTTGTCCAGTAAATATTTTCTACTGTGAAGATTTTTGGCAAAGAAAATAATCAGTATCCATCCATATCGAAATAGATGAAACTTTGTTGCATGATTGAATTGTATCGCTGTGGGTCATATAAGTACATATTATCATTTTGTCTTCTTTACCACACATGTATCCTGAGGTGTGTCTATCAGTCATCGACAGTCAGGGTTGATCAGCTACTGTACGCTTTGAGTCTACCTGATCACAACGACGCGTATTCTTGTGTATTCAAATGAGAGCTTGAGTGAGACGTTCCAGTACTACTTACTTCCTCACTCCTCAACTGCCCAATCCCTGCGCGGCGCTGTTGTGAATGACGACTTGTGGAATACAAGTATTACAGCCCCGTTGAAAATGTGCTTTTTTTTTACCTCATATCCCCTCTTATAGGCTCACGGGCCTGCTGAAAGAACGCCACAACCACCCTGGATGCCGCGGCTGCTGTGGATGCCCCCGAACACCCCGACTCTTTGTATTCTTTATGTTTGTCACTCTCTGGGGCAGTCAGGGGGGGGGGTGAGATACCGAACCCCCAAGTGTGTGTGTGTGTGTGTGTGTGTGTGTGTGTGTGTGTGTGTGTGTGTGTGTGTGTGATACGCATACAATTAGATCCTATGCCATCGGTGCGCACATGCGTGTTGATGTTGATGGACTTGAGTGGTCCGATGTTTACATGCAATGCTAACAAAAAACTGTTTGATATTTAATCATATCAGGTGTGTCATTAGTTGAACAAATCTAATATATAAGACAATGAGACGAAGAAGAAGAAGAAGAAGAAGAAGCTGACTAGTTTCAATTGATCGTCCGTCTTGTAGTTCCTTTGGTCATGTGAGTATAATGTGTGTATTGTGAGTGTGTGTGTGTGTGTGTTTGCTGGCTCTCAGGAAGCTGTCACCATTAGGCCGGCTGGCTTGCTGTGCCACTGTGGTCCCCAGGACCCCCCCCCCCCCCGAGACAAACTCCCTCACCTACTCAAGGAAAGACGTCAGACATAAAAAACAATACCAGAGGGAGAGAGAGAGGGAGGGAGAGAGAGAGAGAGGGAGGGAGGACGAGTGATAAATAGTTTGAAGCTGAGTGTTCGAAGCGCACTGAGGGCGAGTGGGAGAGGAAGAGAGCAGATGGGAACCGAGCGGTGATGAGAGATTTTAAGAGGGAGGGATATGGGGAGAGACAATAGGACAGACAGGGACACAGAGAGTCATGCAGTTGGAGGAAGTCCCCCAATAAAAGGTTTCCTGTCTCGCTAAGCGTCCCGAGTCTCTGATGGCTTTTCACTGCTTGACACCAATTAAACTTCTCTGGGGCTGACTGCACCCCCCCATCCCCTCAAGGACACAGCAGACAGACGTGCGCATGATGGCTGAGGGCCGGCTGAGAGGACTTCCTATGGAGGGATACAATAAACACAGTAACACTCACACACACACACAGTACGGGAAGCTTTTCAGCCGAAATTAAGCTGTAAATCCATACGATTCTACAAAGTCTGGAAATGTTATTTCTATTTTTTTCAGTATTCTGCCGACTGTGATCTGGGTGCCGCAATCCAATGCGAAACTTCAGGGGCGTTCAGATTGTGAAACACATCAGTGGCAGCGAACACATTTTGGGGATTTTGCATCCTCACTGGGTTGCTCCCGTATAGCACAGAAAATCAGGTTTCATTCTAGCAAAAATCACTAAATTACCCATTAAAAGAGGAGAGCTCAACATGTGGTTATTGGCAAATTCAATTCCAAATGAGCTTTCCAGCTTTGATTAGACTTTCAAGTATTTCCCAGTTCTGTGATGTCTGCATGGGAATGTAATCTAACGTGTGTTGGTCGTAGAACCTGTAAAAACATACGTGACAGATTGACCTCCAGGATAAGTTCTCCGTTTGTGTGGCCGTAGAGATCCTGGTGGATCTGGGGTGACGCGGTCCGGGATAAAGGATTGGGACGTAGATTACAGCAAGGGGGTTGATTGGGCGATGTGGGAGGGAGGGGGGGGGGGACGGTGGTTGTAGGCGAATTGGAAATCGGGCCCAAAGCCCGGCACAGCATGCCACGCTCCAGGCTTTATCCAGCTCCGCTTCAAAGAGCCCTGCAATCTCTCCAGAGCCACTCAGACAAATTATAGTAATAAACAACAAGTACCACCCCCCCCCACCCCTCCCCGATCTCACCCGCCTCACCTCCCAGGGGGAAAACAAACGGCCCGGGACCCCGTTGCCCCAGCGACTGAACCTTGACCAGCCCGCCCAGCCTCCGACCGTCTGTTTCCGACTTTTGTTTGTTTGTTTGTTTTACTCAAAAACACCAGAGACCGCGACAGCGAGGGAGGGCTATCTCCGCTGAGCGCAGACTGGAAGGGGATTGGAAAAAATAAAGAACCGCCAATTACATGCGATTTAGTCCATCCTGGGGTATTACGGGGCTGCTGTATTTGATTGGGGCCGATAAGCCGCACTGTGAGTGGCTCTAATGACCGACGGGCCTACGGGTGCGCTTCATTCAACTGTGTGCTTACTGGAAATCACAAGTGTTTGCGGATCATAATCGCATCCTCGTTTTACAAAGCCTGCACGGAGACTAAACTAAACTTTTGTCGTCTGTCGTTTCCGTTTTTCAAAACGGAAAAAACAGGGTTTTTTCGGGGGGTGGGGAGAGGTTGAGGGGCGTCAGGTACTGCGTCTATAGACTCTCTGTTTTGAGAGACTCTCATGCACGCTCGCTGTTTGCTCCCCGGAGCCCTTTACCATGTGTTCAGATGGTCTTGAGACTAAAGTCTAAGCCATAATCCCGATGTTGTGTCTGGTGCTCGTTTTGTCTGCCGTCTCGTTCCCATCAATTCGCACGGTGCGACCAAAGAGGCCCGAACAAACTTCCATCCAAGACAAAAGAAACGTACAACGCGTGCACTCGGGCGGCGGGTAAAAGTTTTCGCCGCCCGTCTGAAGCCAACGGCGGCGGGAAGGTGTGGAATTTGACGGGGGGGGGGCGGGGGGGGGGGAGTAACTCGCAGGCCTCTACTGTAGCTCACACGGAGCTGCTAACAGAGAACCCACGAAGGCCGGGGGCGAAGGCCGGGGGCGAAGGCCGGGGGCGACCGTTCACGACTCTCCTCTTTTATCTGGTGCCGCTGACAGGAAAGACAGATAAACACGCTCCGGTACGTTTTTTTTTTTTTTCTTCCAAGGTCAATTTCCGTGTGACACGAAAGCCTCTCGGCCCCCCGCGGAGCCCCGCCAGACGTTTAGGTGAGAGGCGGAGATAGAGATGCGCAGACACGAGAAGGAAAAAAAAAAAAAGAAGAAGAATAGACGCGAAAGACGCTGGACCAAATGTAAATGTTTAAGTTCAGGAGCTTAGCGGGGAGTGTACCTCCCAGAGCCTCGCTCGGGCAGATCAATCACGCTAATATCAGAGAGTCGTGGGAGGAATGTCAACAGCACTCACCTCTAACCTCATGTGTGAAGGCATTACAGTGGAGCTGTGACCCCCTGATTCTCCTCACGGCGACCTCTAGCCAGCCCCGCTCTAATGGAGATTTTATGGACGGAGGTTCACTTTATAGAAACCGTGGGTCCGACTCGTTGCCTCTGCGAGCCAGATGTGTCAGATGTGAGCCAATTATTTGCGACGGAAAGAACTTTTGATGTGTTTTTTTTTTCAGGTACAGCCACTGAAACGTTGCTTCGGCGGGACTCGGAGGCCGAGAGATTACTAATGGATATAAATCAGAGTTCGCCTTGTTCAGAGTACATTTAAAAAACAATTAACGTTGTCATAGTGTTATAAGACACTAGTGATGGAAAATATAAATTTGTTGTATTCAAAGTTTAAAAGAAAATGTCCATGGTGTATTTTATATAAATTAAGAAGAAAAAACTACTAAGCAGACACAGTTTCTTTTGTCCAACCTTTTTTATTATCATTAAGGCACTAATTAACTGTGAATACCCCTGCAAAGATCAATTTAATAGATTTTATTCATTGTAATGTGTGTGCAGACAAAGGTCTGTATATTATTTAAATGTCATCATTATTTCTTTGACCAAAGATCAGAATCAGCTTTATTGCAAAATATTACAACTGGGATTTCTACATATCTGTGCGAGGTTGATGAGGAAATGTACCAACAGCATCTTTGTCTTAGTCCTTTTATTAAGAGTTACTTCTGATATTCAAAAGAAGTGATCAGTGAGCTGGAGGTGGCAATGTTGTTGTGTCCATTCAGACACACGAGGCTGATCTTTTCATAAAGCTTTAGTCAACTTTTCACTTTATTCTTGGAGATCGAGAAAGTAAAAGAAAGACAGACAATGAAAGGAATGATTGAGCAAGACAGACACAGAGTTAGTGGAGAGAGAGAGAGACAGATAAAAGGACTAGAAAGGAAGGCAGTGAAGGAGTAGAGAGATCAAGTGTCAGGTCCACTGTGGTCCATTTTGCCCGGAGACAGCTGCAGCCACAACTGTCAAATCCAGAGGGGCCCCTTCCTCTATAGGCATCGGGAAAGCACCGGGAATTATCCAACGTCTCAGCTCTCTGCTCCTTGGGGATCCTCTCTCTGTCTCCCTCTCTCTCACACACACTCCCACTCCCTCTCTCTTTAGTTAGCAGGGAAGAGGAGGAGGAGGAGGAGGAGGAGGAGGAGGAGGAGGAGGAGAGGGTCACGGCCAGTTCCACTTTCAGTGCCTCCACTGATACCCTCCGCACGACTCTCCGCTCCGCAGTCCTGCAACGGGGTAAATCCTGGACATCCAGGGGCCACGATCCTCTCCCGCCCTCCCTTGCTCCCACTTCTTCCTCCATACGTCCTCTAATGATGATTTGTATACGTGTGTGTGTGTTTTTAAATGGATCAGGAAGGAGAGCAAGTGTGAACAACTGTGATGTATAGTCGTCCGGCGCATGATAACTTACCAATGTCATTAGAGCTGGACATTGCAAGCATGTGTTTGTGAGTGTGTGTGTGTGTGTGTGTGTGTGTGTTTTTTGAAACAAGCTAACCACAGTTCAAAGGATACCTGCTGCGCCCGTAAAGGCAGGAGAATGACGTGAGTCCAGTGAAATCAATGCAACCGACCGCCGCACAGGGCAAGAAAAAACTCAGGACAGGATGCAAATATTAGTGAGAGAAAGGGGCTTTCAGGTCTGTGTGTGTGTTAGAACGAAAGAGGGGGGGCGGTAGCTGAGAGGGTGAGAAAGGTAGAAGGTTTTGATGTTTGGAGCGAGAGTGCAGCGGGGGAGTGCGTCGTAATGTATCCATTGAAGTGCAGGCCTCAGTGTTTGATACAGTACATCTGCACCCCATTTCCCTCTGTTCCCCCAGCTGTGCACTCTCACGTGTGCAGGAACAATAAGACCCGGGACCATAAATTCCCTCACTCCCTCTCTACTTCCGCATCCATCTCCCTTAGCCTCTGTGTTCCTCTTTAATCTCTTCTTTTCCTCGTTGTTTTCCATCAGTCCTCCACGACCAACGACTTGCCTTCAGACGCATCGCATCGTAAAACAAGCAAAAGAGGAATAACTTGATTTCCCCTCGGTCCCTCGCTCTCTCCCTGCACGCTCCCCACCTCCTCACCCTCTCACTCTCAGTGCACGGCTCTCTCCGCAGTCCCGCGGTCAGTGGAAGTGTCAGTTGGCCCCCCCCCGTCGGGTCCACCGGAGTCTGGGTGCGTGTAAGCGCGGTAAGTGAAATATGGTAGCTGTCGCATTAGAGAAGCTATTGAAGTTAATTAGGGCCGGTGTTCTCTGCGGAGCCACATCTGCTGCCGCTTAGGCGCCAAACAACCGGCCCCCTAACATCCCCCCCCCGTCCCCCTCCAGACACCAGTAGGGGGACTGGTGGTGGGGAGCTAGAGGGGAGAGGGGGGGGTTGATACCGATGGGGAAACAGGACCTGGGGTATTGAGTGGTACTGGCCAGCGGTTGGCTGGGGAGAGTGGCAGGGAAGCTGAGTGGCTCCGAGGTCGCGACCTCCAGGTAATTCGTAATGGTGGCTGGGTGGAGAATCGAGTAATGGATACGGCGTTGTTATCAGGGTCTATCAGCCGGCTAAGCTGTTGTAAACCAGCTACACTCCACACACACATGCCACGATAACACAGGATATCGACCAGCCGACCGGGATTATTTCGGCCCGTATGGTGTTTCAGTCCCCTCGGTTGTCCACTGGTCGGTTTAATTACGGTCAAGCAACGGCAATAAAGTAAATTAAACCGTCCCATATTATTATTTGTCTCTTAAAGAGCTGTGAAACAGATCTCAGCCTTCTGGGAGTGAGGCCTATCGCAGGGGTGTCATTTTGTGATGGCAGTCCGGCACGTCGGAGGGTGCGTGACGCTCTGCAGGACACTCGCCGCGCGCAACAGCCGACTCACGTCGCGAGGCGTGCGGGCCAGAGAGTGATAACGGAGCGCAAACAACGGAGACAAGACAAGTAAACTTGCAGAGCGGACCGCGAACACCGACGGTAGTCACAGAACTCAAAGGGGCGGGCGTTTTGTCAAAGGCCGACGGGCCCTGCCCGACGGGATGGGGGGGGTCGAAAGTTCGGCGATTGTGTGTGTGTGAAGCACGGCGACCGCGTGGTGCGTCGGCATGTGGACCAGAGCCGCCTTGAATGGACGGTCACAGCGCTGGAGCGACAGGTTGTAAATCATCCGTCGGATTCAAAGAGGGCCGAGGCTTCTTCTTTTTGTTCATTTCAGACCATTTTGCTAATTAGTTGGACGTGTTTTGGGGCTTGAGGTTGCAGAAAGGAAATATTTAACTTTTTACTAAATGGTTCAAAGAGCGTTTGGTTTGAGTGTCAGCGTCACTGAGTCGAAAGTTGACATTTTTTTGTATGTATTGTGTCGCCTGACAAAGAAAACCCCACCAATCTGGTTTCTTAGACAGTTTACTAGAAACCACTCTATGTTTTAGAACAGGGGTCTCAAACTCAAATCAGCTGCGAGCCAGATGCAGCCCACTTCAACCGAACGCGGGCCAGACTAGCGTCCGAACAGCATCGTCGACAATAACACAACTTAACACTCACTTTCAAAAGCAGTCATTGAACCCCACCCTGGGGGATCGGTCCGAATGAGACTACAACACTAGTCCTCCTTTAACTCAGCGTGGGAGACCTAAGGTCATGTGACCGTGGAATTCCTTTATAGCCAAACGTGAAGTTACGTGAATCGAAGCTGCGTAGTAATGGACGGAGACGCTCGTCGGTGACGTCAGATGCTTCATGTGTTGTTAGTGCGAGTCGTAAAGGAAAACTTTATTAAACGAGCGATGCTAACGGTTAGTCACATGATCACCTGCGCGAAAGAGGGCAGGAAACTGAATTTCACCCTCCTGCTCTCTGCACCTCGGCCGACACACACGACCCGCCCCCCATGTCAGTCACATGCATGCCACGTTCACTGGACAAGCACACAGTAGGAAACCAGAACATCATAACATGTCCCACACAGCAGCTGACAGTGGGGTTACAGTATAAAACTTGCGGGCCGCACTAACATTACACTTTCATATTAAGGATGGGGCCACAAAATATCGTCCCGAGGGCCGCAATTGGCCCGCGGGCCGCGAGTTTGAGACCCCTGTTTTAGAATGAGCAGAGATGTTAAGGAAGCCCACATATATATAAGCCCATCTTTTACCTTCCACTCTTTAACTCTGACATTAATCTTTAGAATATATATATATATATAAGGGTCTCTTTAAAGATGTTGTTCCAAATGTTTGTTACTTGTCTGACTATATTCATTATTATATTATTCATTAACTCTACATTACTTGAGAGGGGAATTGCACTTTTTTTCTCAAAGACATTGTAAAGTTCTTTGAAGACAATTCGTTAATTTATTCAGGCTAAATAACTAAAAATAAACCTAATGTGACTTTCAGTTATTTCTCTCCCGAAAAAAGTGAAGAACATGTAAAAAGGAGTGATTTGATAAACTCTGGATCTTCCAATCAGCTGGAGAAAGAAGGTGAAGAAATGGTCACTTAACCTTTGTCTAATCACAAAATAACCCACCCTCAGTCAGCCATAGCGGGGGGTCGGTCATTTGTCCCCTACAGTTCAGTTCAGAGAGCGTCTTCACTCTGTCGTCCGTCTTCACTTTGCATTCAAAGTGTGTGTGTTTCACGCCATTTGTCAATAGTTCAGGGTGCATCTCCACTCATTTGTCTTCGGCGAGCGTCTTTAAGTGTGCATTCTTTGTGTCCATCTCAGGTCATTAGTGGTCAGCGTGTATAATGGATGAATGGGGCGGGGGAGCGAGGAGGACGATGTGAAGGGTTTCTCTCTTCTTGCGTGAAACTTATTGGACAACGTAACACGATTAAAGAAATATCACAGAAAGGAGGACAGGAGGAAAACAACAAGTGTGTTTGATGGTACAGTCACATGTCTCACAGTCCAGTTCTCCCTTTTAAACATCCTGGGATGAATCATTTAAATTCGGTAAATGCAAAGAATATTTATAGTCCTCTTCGTCCTCAAAAATATGTTTTTCTAAATGTTAAATCATGTGGATGTTTGACTGTTTGGAATAAAGTGTGCAGACTTTGACACCAGAATAATATTTTCACATGAATCTGCAGAAGGTGTCGCTGAGCTCACCTTAAATCATGAATGGAAGATGTGTTTACGGACCAGCATGACTCACGACATCACAGCCACTTTAGAGCCAATCGTGCTCAAATACGCAATCAATGTATTGGCTTTTCGTACATCAGTTTACAAGATAGCATATTTTCATACATCTTCAAAACCTTTCAGGGGAGGGGCGTTAAAGTTGAACGTTAAAGTGTCCATGTTACCTCACAAGCTCTTATACGACTTGTTTGTTGACCCTTTTGACCCCGGACCCGGCAGTGTTGGGTTTGCTTGAGTGCAATGGTTCCCTCCCACAGTCACACACACAACTCAATAAAAATATACACTCCAGACAATCTAAAGCGATTGTGATCCTAAACGCCGCTCTATCAAATCCCTCCAGGTAGATCAGCAGCAATTTGGGCAGAATTGCCTCTGAGCGGCTGTTTGATATGAGAGAGGAAAAAAAAATGAGGGGAGGCAGAAAAATGAAGCTGGCAGTACCAAGTCCTGTGAATGCGTTGTTCTGCCTGCATACTTGGCACCAGATCAAGCGAGGCAGAAAGCTAAGGAAAGTGTGTGTGTGTGTGTGTGTGTGTGTGCATTTGCAGCCCTCATTAGAAAACTCCAGCCCCACGTTCACAGTATGAACACACCACTCCCCCCCCCCCCCCCCCCCCCCCCCCCCTTCACTCTCAGCCTCTCTACTAAATGAGGTTAATAAACTCAAGCGTTTACCACCATCACCAACACCATCCCTTCTGCCCCGCTTTCTCCTTCACCCCCCCCCCCCCCCCCCCCCACTCTCTCTACCTCCACCGCGCTCAGCACTCCTCCACATCCCTTCTCCTTTCCTAAGCCTCCCTCCTCCTTTCATCTCAGCTGAAATGCCTTTTTCCCTCTTTTCCTCACCTCCTTTTTTATTGTCATTGTTGCGGGGCGAAAGCTCTGGGATTTCCTCCCTCTGCTTCCCAGGACAGAGCTGCAATTACAGCTCAGGAGAGAAGAAGACCAGCTGTAGGTGGTGGAGGAGGGAGGGGGGGGGGGGGGGGGGGGGGGGGGGGGGGGGGGGGATCACAAAGATGAGGGCGCCGCTCAGAGGAAAGCACATGAAACTGCTGGTATTTCTTTTCGGGGTTTTTTTTTTAGACCCCATTAAGATTTCCCTTTGTTTATGCGCCCGGGCAGGGTCATCGTGACAAAACAGGAATAACTACCTTCCATAAACGGACGGCGTTCTTTGTTGTGAGCGAGCTCCGGAGCGTTGCAACACAACGGGACGCACACGCCCACGTCGGGCGTAGAGGGGGGCCGTGGCTGGAACACGCTGTTACACCGGGGCCAATGTGAAGAATGCCTTAAACAGCCTTGGGTGCTCTTATCTCGGGCCGCATGTGGACGGGGACATACACACAGTGTGATTAAAGAGAACACGTAAATATAAAACACCGGCTCCAACAGCTGACTGTGTGAAGGTACGCTGTTGCTGTTGCAGAATCGCCATTTGGCAGCATGTTTGAATGACGTTTTCAAGGTACCCCCCCCTTCATCTCCATGCTTATGGCCTCCGTAGAATCAATTAAGTATACTGTTTCAGGCAATATAGTATTACCTATTCCCCATGTAGGGCAAGCGCTATAGCCTCTGAGACGATCCATCATGTGACTGGACTACAGCTCAAACAAAAGAATTATTTCCACCTCATGTCTGGTCACCGTGTCCTTGTGATCGGCCGGCCGATGGGCCTGCTATCCGTCAAGGTCGCGGGCTGTTGAAGTGGAAAGATTTCCTCCACTAAGGCGGTGAGACCTCCTCCAGTTTTCACTGTATTGTCTCGTACACAGCAGCGACGGGGAGATTAAACGGGTTTGGATCCCTTCATCTCGTCACTCATCCTGCTATATATATATATATATATATATTTGTTTTATCGTCAACACATCCTGATAAACAACTCTATGCCTTCTTTGATTTAGCTAAACATTACTCAAACGGAGGGGGGGGGGGGGGGGTAGACATTTGGGGACTCTTTTACTTCAATGGACATTTGGTATTTCCGTGAGCAGGCGGGTGTTTGAGGGACGGCCTCCCCCTGTAAAAAAAAAAAAAACGTGCTTTTCACGTCGGTCGTAAACGCAGTGAAGGAAGATGTCAGCCGGCTCGCTGACGTGCGGTTGGACGCACGCTGGAGCTCCAAACTACAACGCGCTGCGGCTGCACGGGGCAACGCTCCAGCAGGGTCAAGCCCTTCTTGGTTTTGCTCGTTTCCTTGACAATGAGAAAATACAAGAAAGAAAAAAAGAAGTCAAATACAAAAAGGGCTCACCTTATTTTTAAGAAAAGAAGAGTATCTTGACTGACAACATGTCGTGAATTAAAGGAGAACTCCAATTTGACTATCAAAGTATGCGTGCCAGGAAGTATGAGGTGTGAGGATCCAGTATTTTCTCCTTCTGTTTGTGTCTCTCTTAAATCCCTCAACGTCGTGGTTGCAGTAAAATCCTGACCTGCGGAAGTAGTCCTTGGACTGATCCCTTTCCTGCCTTGCTCACTCGTCCATGTCCCACTTTGACGGACACTTTTATCCGCACATTTTTCAGATGCTCGCGTGATCCCGTGACAACCCCCCCCCCCCCGCCCACGGTGCCAGGAGCCACCGAATGGCGTTATTAAAACGACTGCGACGTGTTTCCCCCTTCCCGACTTCCAGGCATCAGCTGCCGGCGTCGTAATGTTCCCCAGCAGCTGTCCCACCGTCGGCTCGTCTGCGTGAGCGCGGAAACAAAGAGAGAGTGATGGCAGCAGGAGCTCCCGCCGGGGCCCACGGGACAGTCGGGGGGGGGGGGGGGGAGGAGGAGGGCAGACGGTCGTGTCGTTTCACTGGAAACATATGGTGAAACTCAAGTGTGTAATTTGCCTAAGACTTACGGGTGGCCCCCGAGTAACACGTACACACAACACACACACACACACACACACACACACACTCTCACACAGTGACAGGGTGTAATTTACCTGGAGCCGATGGGTGGCCCAGTGTCCCGTTGCACTTGTCATACACACAGACAACTCAAACTCAGTTCACGCTCCCTGGCTGAGACCAGAGAGGAACTAATTTCCTCAGGCCTGCAGGGAGGATCGTGAGAAATCAAACAGCGACGGAGACGTCAGAGATCAACGCGCCCGAGAGGGCCGAGAGCATTCGGCCCAGTGGAAGACTTTGCCCCCGCCCGCCCCCTCTTCCTCCCCTCCCGGAATCTCCACCTGTGGGAGTCGCGCCGCGCGCTGTATCGCATCCCATTCAATTCATCAACCGGGGCTCCTTTTCAAAGACGCCGCTCTTTGCCTCCCTCGGAGAGAGAGAGAGAGAGGGAGGGAGAGAGAGAGCCGAAGGTCACGGGAGCACCGGCGAAGGGAAGGGAAGACAGATTGGAGGAGTGTGTCCCTCCCTAACATTCCTGCACTGACCTTCACAATGGCGTGGCACTGTGGCTATCATCGGCCCGCCATGCTTTAACGGTCTGTTTGAGGGGTGGGATTATGCCCCCCACCCATCCCATCCCCGAACCTGCATAGCCCCACCTCGTTTCCACGGCAACCGCAAATGGAGCACAAAACTCGTTTGACGGACGCGCAGTCCCAGACATTTACACTCGGCACTGTTTGAGGTGTCTGTCTGTGAAGGCTGATATGATAGCCCGTCTGCGAGTGGCTGTGTGTGTGTGTCAGTGTGTGTGTGTGCGTGTGCAAGAGAGTGAGAGCTGGTGTTTGATCTTCTTTCCCAGCCGAGGGGCTTTTACTTTACTCCAGGTGCAGCGAAGTCAACCTGAGGGCATGGGAGGCACATATAGTTGCGATCACCTACCCTGAAGTACACACACACACACACACACACACACACACTGTGAGGCAGGAAGTTTCCTTGAAGCAGTAACTCAAGACTGAGTAACTTTGTGGTTTAAACTGGTTTACCAGTCCAGTGGTGTCGCCGTGGAGCGGCTTCTGGAGACCCGGCGCCTCCAGGATGAAAACGGCCGTTGCCGCCTCCACGCGTGAGCATCAATCAGCTCCAAACACAAACACTGAGAGCGAAAGAAAAACGAAGAAGGTGAAAGGGCCGGCTGGTTGAGTGGGCAGCGTAATGACAACGCACAGACTCGGCGCTGCGGGTCAGGTCCGATCGGGCAGAGAGCAAACTGGGTGAAGAGTCAACGACGAACAGGCGCACAATATTGGCTACAATAATCAGCAAACTATTAACTGTATCCAATAAAAGGGGGTGGCGGTGTAGCGGCGTTAGAAGCTCTAAGCAGCATTCCTTCCATTCCATTATCGTAAGCGTAGCAGGACTCATTCCTGTGTATCTCCACATGGGAAATGTGTGTGGTCCATAATGAGCTGGGTAAACATCTGCTACTCCTGTATTAAAGAGCATTTTCTCTGCGTCTCATCCTGTAATATGGAGAAATTAGAGTGCAGGGACTCATTCGGCGTGTTTATATACACACACACACACACACACACATTTACAGAGAGCAGACATAACATACGCTTTATGACGCTCTAACATACCACCTTGACACCACAATTTTCCATCCACAAGAGTAAAACTCTACCGGGTGTCCTCGCTGTACGGCCCCCCGAATACCAGGGTTGTGTTTGCAAAGTAAAGTACGGATGCCTGATCGGAGAAGCAGGTTTACTATTTAATTGAATTCTTCTGGCAATCTGTAAACCCAGAAGCTCCTCGCATCTACAACATGCAGGTGTAAAAATACTTCTAAACAAATAACAATCTGGAAGCATTTGTTCAACTGAAATAATACATTTACATACATTTGTTTTTTTAGCTTGGCAACGTTTCCCTCAAAACAGGACAGAGACGTGGTTATGCAACTGCTGATGAATGCAACATTCACAGAGGAGCAGCGCCACCTAGTGTCAAGACTCCACAGCGAACAGATGGCAAACTGATCAGACAGTCGTCAACAGAAACAATCTCCTACGGCGCTCAGGGAAACAAAATGTAATTGAAAACCTTGGAGGGTTTAATGGTTTTATTATGGAAACCGCTTAATGGAGGTCACGTGTTGGGACTATGACGATGAAAAAGCATTTACAGCAGACTGACGAAACAAAAAGGCGGCGGCATGACTTCTCAGACCATTTTCCACGTAGGCTTCGTCTCCGCTGATACGCTGGCGTGGCTGAAGTAACTCAACCTGGCGTTTTTTTTTTTTTTTTTTTTTACATCCATGCCAACTCCGTGTTCCTCTTTCTCCCCCACTCCTAGAAAGTCTGTTGATCCCCTTGCGGAGGATCTTTCTCACTTGCTCATCTCCTGCTGGACCTCGCGGAGGATCCGCTCCTCCAGGTTGGACGTGTCGTACTCCCTCAGCATGTCGTACTCCAGCCACGGGTGCGCCCACTTCTGGGCGTGCTCCGTCTGCTCCGGGGTCAGCGCCAGGTCGAAGCGAATGCCCTGGATATTGAACTTGGGCCGCTCCCAGCGTTTGGACCAAGGTTTCGGACGCATCCTGACCCTGATCTGGTGAATAAACACAAAACGTTAACATGCTGCAGTTCTTTGAAATCAAACCCACTGAGGGAACATTTTTACCTAAATGACTAAAAACATTAGAAAAGTGATACATGCAGGTGCATAAAGATACAACGAATGAGCTCGGAGACGCCCCCCTTTAATCCAGGCCTCTGTTATAAATTAGGGTGCATCTTGAAGACCTCCCACCTTGTTGACGGTCACCTCCCCGGTGGGGGAAAAGGGCACAGGCTTCATCTCCGGGTCCACGGTGCTGTACTCGCTCAGAGCGTCTCTCAGGTACACAAGGTTGTCGTCCAGCCTCTTCTCAAGCTTCAGCACGTCGATCTTCTGGATACGGGGGCTGTACATCTCGTAGCAGATCTCCACCCCTGAGCGACACAGACACGATGGAAAGCTGGTTCACTCCTTGTAAATATCGAGTCCTGTATTCTTCCTCAACCAAGTTACAAATGGCCAACACTTCCACAGGGATGTGTACATGAGCACAGAGGGGGAAAACTCAGGCAGATTTTATACTAAAACGTAATATAACATTTACATTAGTAGAGACAGTGATGACACAGCGTGTGTGACAATTTCCAAACACAGAAAACACTCACACAGAAAATAAATAAAAGCTCACCTTGATTATCGATGATGTTCCTCAGGACAAATGTGGCCCCCAGGCCCTTCCCCCCCCTCTGGATGCAAATGCCCACGAAGCGATTGATTTTCCCGCTGGCGTTGGGGTCGGCCATGGTCACTGCCAGGATGCTCCCTTAGAACAACCAAAAGCAAGTTACACTTATTAAAAATGTGCAAACAAACTTTTGAAGCCGGTGCAGAATTTGACAAAGTTTAGGAAGATCACATAAAAAAAAGAGGATCCGAGGGGCAACTTAATGAGAGGAAACCGGAAGTTTCGTCATCTTGGAAGAGTCACGTGTGCCCGTTTTCTCACCTACGTAGAATTCGGGGATGTGAAGGACTTTCCTCCTGCGGATCATGTCCTTCCTCTCGATGGCGAATTTAAAAGGATCCGTCCTCTGTCTCGGAGGGACAAACTCCGGGCTCAGAAACCTGAGAAGCAAACGACAAAGACAGTGTAAGAACACCACGTTTTACACACACACACACACACACACACACACACACACACACAGACTGACGCGGTTTCATACTTCCGCAGAGACGCCACGGTCTGTGTCTTGTCTATGATGACAGGTTTCGCTGGAGGAGAGAACTTTGGCGGCTCCTCGCCGTTGTGACCCGGAGCCGGACGACACAGCGACGTCGATACGAACCCTGGAAGACACAAGAAAACGCGACGAAGGGTGAGTCAGTCGGTCATGAAGCGGCGGTCGCTCGTCACGTTGAGCGGTGGCTATTAGCTAAAAGTGTCGCGTCGGCTAACGGGACGTTAGCTCGCAGGTGCGTTTTACGTTAAACTACGAGAACAACACGCCTTCAGAGCCCGACGTGGAACCGTGAAGTTTACCGGAGAGAAAGGAGCTTTGTCTTGTATTTGCTTACGTTCATTTTGGAGCCGCGGGTCTCGTAATAACCTTAGGGAGAACGTGCATCTGTGGAGCCCTTTCGCACAGGCTGCCATGTCTGACCTTCCGTTTTTACACGGGAAGTTGTACGGAAGCCGCGTGGGGAAATGCGCGTCTACGAAACGCGATTTCTTATGAGCTGCAGTGACTTCCATCGGCCGCAAGATGTCGCAGCCGCGTCATTTACATCATTCACCGGCTTCCATTTCAAATGCAAGTGCGATGTAGGAAGTAGGTCGTAAATAGTATGCATGTATAACTAAATCCGAGCGTTATTTATGGATGATTCCAAACCAAATTTGTTAAAGTACATTTTACTTCCACTCCAAAATGTATTAGAGGTGTGGGCGATATAACACTTTAAAAACCCTCCAATACAAGAACAGGTCCTGTATCCAAAATTGTATTTCAAAGCAAAAAATATCTAACAACATAGTGCACATAAACAATTAAAAGAAAAATATGATGAGTAAAGGAGGGGGGGGGGGCAAAAGGGCCCCCGTCAGGGTGTTATATAATTGGATAATGGCCTGTGTCTTGGTAGTGAAATCCGGGTCTTTGAGACCATGCAGGGGGAGCGGCGGTGCTCCAGGTGGGCTGCCTTCAGGAACACGCAGTCAGAAGCGCACTCCGGGAGCGGGCCACTGCTCGACGCGCACAGGGGGGAGGATGAGGGAGGACTAGAGAGAGACCCGGGAGCGCACATCTCCCGCACGCGACGCGCCACCTGGAGAAAGAACAACAACAACAAACAACAAAAATAAAAAATAAAAAACCAAATGTGGCTGCGGGACTTTCTGGCGCTACGGAGAAACTCGCGCGCACGTTGAGGCTTCAAGGATGTTCCTCTCAGATGGGACTCTCTCGGCCGTCACTTCTGCGCTCCTGCTGGGAATAACGTGCCTGGGCGTCCTCGGCGATCTCACCAAGGGCTCTGCAGACTTTTCAGGTTGGGGAAATTCTTTTTCTTTTGTTCACCTTCTTGTTTTGGAGACAAAAAAGCGGTCTTCTTTGCACACTTTAAAAAGCGGGTCGATGTACGAGTAAACAATTGGCACCGGAGATGAAACGCATGCACATTAAGCCATTACGCACGCTTTTTGGAAAGCTGGCCACTCTGGAATAAGTGTGCGCAGTGATTTCGGCGCAGCGAGTCTCCCAGGACGACCCGCGGCGTGCTGCAGCATGCTCACTACTATGTTTGTTCCAGAATGAACAACTTTAACACGGGAGACGGGGGGGGGGGGGGGGGGGGCTGTGCTTATCTTATGGCCAATTCTGACTCACGTTATGGGCACTGCGAACAACAGGGGGTCCCCTTTCCCGAAGCCACCTGGCCGCATACGGGATTAAAGGCTTGGTCTGTGCACACACACACACACACACACACACATCTCATTGATGCAATGCAGATAGGTGGGGTTAATGTGTTACTATACATGATGGGAACCATCGTCGAGACCAAGTGCACGGATTTATGGCTCAGAGAATAAAAAGCAAACTTCAGAGCAGTGCCCCCCCACACACGCCCCTGCTCTCATACAATCAGTTTGCAAGGTGAAGTCAGTGTTAGTCATATCAGTGCCTGGATCCCGCCAATTACTTCAGGTTTATGTGCAATCCGGTGTGACGGAATCCACGGGCTTTAAAAGGCAGCATATTGCAGAACTAATTGGGTTTTTTCTTTTTCTTTCTGTGTTGCATTAAAGGCCTCCGAGCTCCGTTGAACCCTGAGCCGGCCTGCGGGGGGGGGGGGTTCTGTTTACTGTGCCATAAAGCGGGAAGGCAGCGTTGTGTCGGTGTTAATTGGCCTCTAATGGGTCTAATGGTTGGCAACAAGCGGACTAACACTCTGGGGAAAAGGTGCTAAAGAGCACATGTGTGTATCATGCCGTGTGTGTGTGTGTGTGTGCGTGTGTCCAGTGTCTGCTCCTAATGAGCGGCAAAATATATCGCGGTCCTGCAAGTCCACTTGTCCTGGAGGTGGGCAGGAGACGCTGCTGTCATTTGCGTCACCTGCACCTGAGATCGGTTTTGTCTGCCGTCCCCAGGTTCGGTTCGTCCGTCAAGAACCGTGCGCCTAGAGAAACGCTGACCAAGCGCGCCCCCGGGTGAATGACGCCAGAAAGACGACTAAGAATACCTCAGGGACAAAGAAATCCTTCAGTCCTCACATTCTTGGCCGGCAGAGTCTCCCTGGAGACCGAGGGGAGGGTGTTTTGATTGGCAGGTGCTGCCAGGCCGATGGAAGTGGTAAATTCCCCCGTGGCTCAGGCCTCTTCTTGGGGACGCCGGGTCGGACCGCTGGTGGTGGACAATCCGGTCAGGCGGGTGAACCTGAGGGTGAAGTCATCCAGCCGTTGATTTTTATTTTTTCCCCCTGTTCCCGCCTCTTTCTGCGTGTCTTTGTATTTGCACCGTTTGTTGACATCTGGAGCAATCGCACCAACCGTGCCGTCATGTCGCCGGGTGTTTGGATTCTGTGTCTCTCCCCCCCCCTGTTATCATGTTCTATTACACAGCTGCCCCAACGGGTAATTACACGTGTGCAGCGAGCCGAGCCACACTTCGCAGCCCCCGGGCCAGCGCGGCGGGGCGAGCTAGTTGTGCACAATGTTTAACACGTCATAGATTATTCGCCGTCGGTGTCGTTCGTGCGAAGATTTCCTGCTTTTGTTTCTTTTAAGCGAGAGCGAGTAGCATCGTCTTTTTGTGTCCGTTGGACAACAACTTAGTATTGTTGTCCGGGGGGAATTGGTGGGATGTGTTTCTTTTTTTTTAATGACATTAATGAATAATTGATAATAATCGCTGGTTGCAGACAGCAAATGTGTTCCTGTTCATCACTTACTGGGGATAGAATTGGTTCTCGGTGCATTGTTTGTCTCCTTAAAGCGCAGAACCTTTTTGGACGCATGTTGTTCGTTATATACGACGCTGCCGACGGGGTTACAGTGCAGCAACTTCTCTTCGGTTGAACCCCTTTAGGCAAAAAAACCCTATTTAAACCCAGTGAATGGGATGCGAGGCTGTTTAGGGGCCAAGGGGGTCAGCTGAGGTCATCCCATGGTAACTCTTGAGTGTGTGCTTAGGGGGAAGTTATCATCCGTCTTGCTCTTTGTTCCCCCTCCTGTCGAGCCTCATCACACATGTCGACCACTGTCGGGAAGGAGAGGTCATGAATTTTAGATTGAGTTCAGAAGGAGGGCTGGGAAATGTTTCCGGGATCACTTCTACCGAAAAAATGAATCACTATTTTAAGTCATTTATCGAGCGGAAATGGTTTGACTCTGATTGTCAAATGTGATGATTGGCTGTATCCTCCTGTAAGTCTGAAATCATTGCAGACTGAGTATTTAAGGTTTTTACCTGGGATGGATAGTCTTTTAACAACCGCTTGCACTTTTGTAGATGAAGTATCTTATCTGAGAGCGGGGAGAAATGGAAAAGTGGAAAAGTACCATGTCAAACAATGTGAATGGCGCGTGTCGTGTATTCTGCAAGACACAGCGCGCTGCCAGTCAGTCGGGAATGAATTCACACAAAAGCCCCCCCCCCCCCCCCCCCCTACCCCCACCCATGTGAAGCGGTGACGTGTGAGCCGCATCTCGCTGGTAGTTTGTTCAACGTCCCCCGACCCAAATAATCAACTCGACCTCCGGCAAAGAAGCTCGGGGAGCTCCATCCTCCGGACGGAGGCCGATCAGCTGATGGCTTCACTGTGGGCAAGTGACGCCTGACACTGCAACACACACACACACACACACACACACACACCTATGCTTTTACCCCGTGTGCTATCGTCCATATCACTGAGCGCTACCAGAGGCCCCTCACATCTTAATCCGCTCTGCTCTCAGCCCACGCTCTCCTGCCCCCCCCTGCTCACACACTCCCTCCTCTCCCCCGCCGCCCCCACTCCTCCCCCCGGGGCTCGGCTGATCACTGTTTCTGTGTCTGTGCGCGCCAGGTGAGCGCTGTCTAAACAAATCCCGCCTCCCACTTGTTTTGTCTACAGTGGGGGGGGCTGGCATAAGGCCGCCTTTCTCCGCGGCTCAATGAGAGAAGGGGGTGGTGGGGGGGGCTGCCGGCGTTCAAAGAGCGTTGATGTGAGTGAGTCCCGAAGGAGAGAGAAAAAGTCAAGATGTTGTGATTCGTTGCGCGATCGCTTCAAAACACTGAGTTGTTGGGCGTCAACGGATGATGGGGGCAGGAGGGGGGCTTTAATTTGACGTATTGTTTGGAGACGCGCTGTGCATATAAGGCACCCATTCTTGGTCTAGACTCCTTATTCATCAGTCAAATCCACTAAGTTCGCTTTGTAGACGGGGCAAATGTTGCAGAGGGATTTTGTCAGGAGTTTCAAAATGTTTTATCAAATCTGAACCTGGTTTTAAATCCGCTTATGAAATCTAAATCCTTTCAAATCCCTCCCGAAACCCATTTAGGTGATGCTTTTTTTTTTTTTTTACAATATTTCAGTAACACATAAGAGTTGAGAACCAAAACCCTGAAGGGCCGCGAGGAGCTTTCAGGTGCACGTCATGCGGATAACGTTGGCGGCACAGAGGTCGCCCTGCAGTGGCAGCGTGCGGTTGTGTAATTTGAAGCGGATGTCTGGCACGATGGCGATGAAAGGCTGTGTTAGTTCTTCCCCCTGGATACAATAAGCACATAAACAAACGCGCACACACAACAACGTGGGGTTGGTGAGGAGAGGTGGAACCGAACTTCAGCGCGAGGAAGTGACGTCACTTTACCGCGTGAGGTACGCGAGCTGCCGCTTTTTGGACTTCAACAACACCTCGCTGGAGGGGATTCAGGACAAAAGCTTTTAATACAAACGTGTTAACAGGATTCGTGTGGAAATGTGGAAACTTAGACGTGGCTTTAAAAGCGAGCTTTTGTATCGACTGAGTCAAGTCTCGGCACACATATGACACGTTAACGTGCACCAATAGAACGTCTTTGTGTCTCTGCCAAGATGTGTGTGTTGCTGACGTAATGCTTGATTCATGATTTAGTAAAGTCCCTGTGTTGGCACTACTGAAGTCTGTTTGTCATTATGAAAACAAATACCATTTTACAAGCTTCATTGCAGAATTTGATTTGAATTTGTGGACCTCTTTTCGGGCGCTTTTGCGGGCTAAACGCCTGCACCGAGACCTGCAAACGTCGGGTGAGAAGGGCCGTGAGTGCAGAGAGGGGTAAGCTTAGTCTGTACTTGCGCTGGTGGAGCGCGATGGCAGCCGCGGCGCGTGTTTGCGCGTTCGGGAGGAGGCCCCGCACGTGGGTCGTGGCGCCTGGTTGTGCAACCTGGAGATTTGCCTAAATGGTCTCGCTCGATCACGGCTGTCAAAAATAATTCCCTGCTAAAAGCTCAAATTAAGCCTCTTCGAGATGCTTCAGAAGCTTCCTCAGATTATACATTTGGCCAAACCAATCAAATTGTTTACAGGACATCCAACCTCTGCTTCTTTCAAATGGCCGTGATGCTGAGATGGAGTCTTTCAGAGGGCGCGCACACAAGCAATGCAGTCGGCCGTGAATGTGGGACGAGCTTCCCTTGTTTGTGGCCGTGCTATTGCCTTTTTCGCTGTACTATTTGTCCGTACGCCGGTTTACAAACGGAGTACAAAGCAGCCCATCTGCAGAAACGCTCGCGCCGTGTTACTGTAAGCGAAGCTTAAGTGTTTGTGTATCGGCTTTGCCCGACTGTGGTTGAGACAAGGAAGAAGAAAAGGGCTTCGTAAATCCCAGTTATGGTACCAGTCCTTTCTTTTCCTCCGGTTTCCTTTTGGTTACAGTCCCTAACGTGTCCGAGTGGTCATTTCATTTGATTTTACGACGCGTGCAATTTGTAAAGAAGAACAATCAAATAGAAAGTCAACAATTCAGCATTTTCTTTTTTTCTCTAAATTAAATAAACCCAAACTACATGTGTGAAGCCGCCAATGTGCTGTATTTACGGCGGCGTTATCACTATGTTGACCTGGGGATTTACACAGCCTATGAAATATCACTGCAATCTGGGGGAGAGCAGGCGTCACCTTTTCCAAGTGCGTCTGTCTCCAACTGGAATTTTAGGGGGAAACTCCCAAAATTAACTAAAAGTGACCTACGTGGGCAGTGGATAGACTTCCAACCACCAGCCGAACAAGGCATTATGCCTTAATGGAGGCTTAAAATCAGCCCATAATTTGATAATCATCATTTTAGCAAAGATCACTGTCAATCCCTAAAACCCCCCCACATTTCTGGTAATGACTGTAATTGGGGAGAAAAGAAGGGTCTCATTCCTAAAGCAGTTAACTGCAAAGATGTATGTGTTTGTGTGTATGTGTGTGTGTGTGTGTGTGTGTGTGTGTGTGTGTGTGTGTGTGTGTGTGTGTGTGTGTGTGTGTGTGTTTGCACTTGCCCGCTCTCGCTCTCTGGCGAGGTGTGAGAAGCCCCAAAGAAAACACCCATGAAACATGTGAGGGCAATTCTTGAGTGACACCCCGAGCTCAGTGAGCTATTCCCACCTCTCGGCTCATGCAACAATTGAGAACGCAGCCCCATTTGTCATATTCGGAGCACCGGCGGTGTTTTCTGGGGGGGGAGAGTTTGTTTTCGCGTCGGGCGGGGGGGATCTGATAAGTGGCGATACCTGCCGCAGCAAGCACGAGAGGGCTGCACCAACCATTTAAAGGATGAAGCTAAGCCGTAAACAGAAACAAGTGTTGAGAAAGAGGCCGGTGGGCGTGTGCACATGTCCTCCCCACTTATGTGCAGGCTGCTAAATTGTGCTCTCAGCGGGCCACATGACACACACACACACTGAGAACCAGCGCACGCACACACACACACACACACACATTTTTTGTTCCTGCATCTCGGAGAATGTCAACCATGCTTTGATGCCCCTCCTCTCTTTTTCTCCCCGTTTCCTGGGATCTGATTTATGTTCCGTTTCGGAGTCAACTTGTCCGCCTTGATCTGGCTTCCTTTTTTGTATCCTTTGTTCCTCCCTCCCACTGTCCCCCTCTTCCGTCTTCACCTCATGCTTTGTTAGGGAAGGAGCGTTTTGAACGCCATTAGTTTTTTTTTATTTTTTATGGTTAGATTAAACCCTCCGAGAGGAGGGAGGGAGAGAGAGAGACAGCGGGGAGCGATGGAGAGGTAGAGAGGTGGGGCATGGAAGGGCCAGTCTGAACAAGGAGGCATTGTGTAGCCCCCCAACTGTGTCGGACTGACAGTCTGCATTACAGCACGCTACAGCGGCCCGCTCCCCAAAGCACCGCTAATCGGCTGCTTACGGGCCTCTGTGGCCAGCTCAGGTAAGGGGGGAGGGAACCAGACATTTTCTCTCTTTGTCCATAGTAACCTATTAACCCCCCCCCCCCCCCCCCCAAAAAAAATGGACAGTTTTCTTTCCAGATTTATCTTGAAAAGTCACCGTCCTGTTAAACTGCACTGTTACGTGGCCCCGGAGCTGTTGGCCGATTGGTTGGTGGAACTCCGGACCAGATGTCATTGGTGGTTTTTACCATGACAATAAACATCCTCGTGCATGTTGTAGCTATCGCCCGTTTGAATTGCATCACGAGGACATTTTGGTTGGTGGGCATCGAGCTAAAGGCTAACCTCAGCATGCTAACATGGTCACCGGGACATAAATAGGCTCATTGGCAAGTCTAATGTCTTCTGATCACAATGTGGTTTAGCATGTTGGCATTTGCTTGTTTGATTAAAACGACACTACATAAACTGAAAAGGTTGGATGGCTCAAAAAGTCGCACAATTCATCGTCAATGTGTGCACCAAATGTAACGGTAATTCATGTAATTACAAGTGTGGCAGTGGATGTTATACAAAATCCAGACTGTAGAGTCCGCGGCCCCTTGGTAGCTACAAAAACAAACGGGCACAGTAAGCTCTCACATCCAGTCTGTTCACTCCTGAAGATGTGTCTCTCCCTGCTAAGTCCCATTGGACACACATCAGGCAGCTTTTCCCTCCCTCGGCTCCTAAGGAGCCGTTCTATTGCTTGTTTTCACGGAACAGTCCTCCGATAAGCTTGTTAATTCCCGAAAAAAGCCCGGCCTCCCGATGCCCACCCACTCCTACCTTTTCTTTTTTTTTTTTTACTCAGAGGAAATACCTTTATTTTCTCACAGCACATGCACGAACCTCCATAGAGGTATGCCGCCTTCTGTTATTGGATTAAAACCCATTAAATTAAGGGAAAGAGGAGAGAGCAATAGAATTGCTGCCAGGGTGTAATGGAAAAATAGAGCTTGCATAGTGTGAGAGTGTCGGGTTGTGGGAGGTAAAACAATGATTTTTCTGCATCAATAACGTTTGCTGACTAATTATAAGAAATATGCTACTTTAATTTATAACTTAATTATGAATCATACGGTCAAAATTCTTAATCACCATCATTATCCTGACATTTCAGGATTCTTCACTCTGAAAACAACAAGTAGAATTAAAAGTCTACAGAATGTTGGACTTTGTGTGAAACACATTGTAGATTGTCAGATGATTCTCCAGTGACGACGGATTCACGTTCTGATCCTGGTTTGCTCCCTCAAAGAGATCAGCCTTCTCCGACTTCAAATGCATAATTTACAGTGCGAATGAGTATTCGCTGCTCGTCTGAATTAATTGCTCAGCAGCAGAGAATGAGAAGTGAAACGGGATCCTTCCGTCTTGACCCCTCTCTGTCCCCTCTAAGCCTCAGACTACCACCGCCCCACCCAACGATCACTTAAGCCCAATCTGCTGATGAGAGGACGCCTAAAGAAAGGTGCATCTGCCCGTCACGTTGGGACACTAATTCTCACACACTCGTGCGTCTGTCTGCGGTCTGCCAGACTGCGGCCAGTGATGAGGCCGTCTGGGTGCCACCCAACTCTCCCAGGCCATAAAAGTGACCATTAAAATGACAGATTCCCCTCCCTCCGGCTCTCTGTGGCCCCATCTCACTCCCTCTCTCTCTGGGCCTTTCTTTTTGACTCTTGTGAGCGTCTGGACTGGCATCCAAACATCAGGGAGGCTGAGCCCCCCCCCCCCCACCCCAGACCCCACCTGAGCCATGGCAAGGAACGCACACCTTCAGAGGCTGTGAGTAAAAGCGTCCTCTCACCCAGTGCCCTTTGACCCCCCCGGGGGTCGTAAGGAGAGGCACGTGCTCACGGAGGTCACGAGAGGGCTTTGGGTGGGACCAGTTTTAAGGGGAGCCGGTCGGTTAGACTCCTCCGTCCAACCGTGAGGCCGGCAGATGTTTAGTACCCAATCACCCCCCCCCCCCCCCCCCCAGGATGGTCTTAGACAACAGACCCACAGGGGGACGTCCTCCCATTGTCTGCAGCAGTAAGCCGACGCCGATATCCACACATATGTCGACCGCTGCCTTTTTGCCACCGTGGCCTCAGATTCTCTTTCATCCAGGCCAAAAGGATTTATTTATGTCCACTTTGGACTATTTGTACCTGTCATTTTGAGTCCAATGCAAAGGCTCATTACATATATATACTTATATATTATATAAGTTGTGATTTATTGTCTTGTCTGTGATTTATTGTCTCAAATGAAAATATAGATTTATCCTTTCAAGTTCTATTTGTGCTAATACACCCGCTCCATCAGAAGCCCGGGAGACTCAAAGAAAGCTGAGGCCTGAGCTCAGGGTGGAAGTTTGTGGATCGTGTCCAGCAGATTGACATCTGTGGGCCTCTGCATGCCTCCGTGGGCTTAAGTGCATATACACATGTGTTTGTGTGCATAGGTGTTCGAAAGATAAGCCATCGGGCAAGGACAGTGTTTGTGTCTCCGGTTTAATGACTTCAGCTGCTCGGGCTGCGGCCCCCCTGTCTGTTGGGAGAGGAAGGGGCACGTCTGTGCAGACTAAGGAGACCCATCACCTGTGGATCTTTATGCACAGCACACGACAGGCCCTGTTTAACAGAAAAAAAGCGTTGTAATGCACTCACGTTCGACGTCTAGATGCGTATGAGCTGCTCCTTTTTTCGTTCGCCACGCTATTCGCAATTATATGAGCTGTTTGTGATGTGACGTTTTAGAGCCATGCTGGTCTACATCCCGGAGAGGAGGGGAGGAAACTCTTCAGTGTGAAGTCAAAGAGGAAAAGCAATGCTGGGGTTAAATCCAGGGGACCGACCTCACGTCATTAAGCCCCCTCAGCTGAGTGTGTGTGTGTCTGTGTGTATAGTAAGTAGTCTAGGAACCCTGCACCTCGCTCACTTCTTCAGCCGTCACGTGCCACCCAACGATGCTGCCAATGCCACACGAGCCCACTACTCACACACGCTTCCCCACTGCGCCTCGACGTGCTACCAACGACTGAGAGCGCATGAATTCTGAGTTATCGCAGCTCCCAAAACTGTGTAGGCGCTCCCTGCTCTGATCCACCGGCAAAACAGCCTGGTATTCTCATCCAAATCCAGCTTTTTCCATCTAAATCCTGCTTTGTGAGTAAGGCAGAGACCAAAAACAGAGAAAATAATTAAACTAAACAACAGCAGGAAGGCCGCGTTCATAATCCTGCACCATAACAAACTGAACGATGCTGCTTTTCTGATGTGAGCAGCATGTTCGTTCGTTCACCCAATCTCCAGATCACAACATTTCATTAAATATCATCTCTTAGCCAAAAGGGCAGAGGGTGCATGTTTGTTCAATTTCATGCACAAAATTGTCTTTTTAGTCGCTCAGCACTTATTGCAACACTTTAAAAAACGGTTCTGCTCAGCTCAAATTTAAGGTTTGAGCAAAATATCTCCGTGCTCTTTCTCTGCCTTTTAGCCGAATTAAGTAGGTAGAAAGTAGGTTAATCCAAAACATGACTATAGCTGCACGACTAATGCATTGTAAGCAGAGGAATGCAGTGCATTTTAGGAATGCATTTTTTTTTTTAAACCCAAATCTAAAAGGCTTAGCAGTTTTACAGCAGCCGTTGGCCGTGGCTTTCTCTTGACGTTGTGTCCGTCGTGCAGCGGTGTGTCCTCCGCGGCGTCCACGTCTCTTCACGGCGGCGGTCTCATTTCGCGTCGAGGCACCTCGTCAACGCGGCGAGTCTTCAGCTCAAGTTCAGGTACGAAGAGGTTGAATGCGTTGAGTTTTGACGACGTGCCGTTTAGAGTCGGTGGTTGTCTTGTCCAAGCGCCATGTCCCCCTGTGCCGCCTCTGCGGTTGGAGGAGGAATGTAATTACTACGAGGCCTAAAGCCACCAACTCGGGCCTTTTTAGACCTCTGCTGCCACATCCTGTGAGCATTGGCTTCCTTTTTATACTTTCCCTCAGCTTTTTTTCATTCAGAACAATACGCTGGTTTCTCTCGTCCAATCGAAACCAATGCCCTCTTGACCTCTGGATTATTCAGCATGTCTTTATCTTCCGCCTTCTTTCTCCGTCACTCGTCGTCTTCTTTTCATAGTCCCCTTTGTCTCCTCTAGAGTGTTGCCAGAAAGCGTCTTTGAGGGAAAACCTTCGCTCTTCCCAGTAATCACCAGTTGGCGGAAAAGGCTCCTCCTCCAGCGGCAATCCTGCATCTTTGAACATTTGATGGCTGTAATTTGCCTGAAATAACACCAATAAAATCATGAAGCTGTAAATGCCTAAATAGCTAATGTAGCGAGATGAAACGTGATCCAGCCTTTTGATTTGGTGATTCTTAAGAAGGTCTTGGTTTTCGTTCTTTCTATGGAATGTTCTTTTGATGCATGATCTATTTAAAAGTAGCAGTTACAACTCTTATTCCGTCCTGCTGATCATCACTGCAAAACAATGTGAACTGGAACCTTTGAACCACTAGGCTAAGATTGAATTTTCTACACTTCCTGCAAGACCTCATCATTCTTTCCACATTTCAACAGGCTTTACGAACCTCACAAGCGACATAAATGGTTGTTTATTTTAAGTAGTGGAATAATAAGCAGAATCAAGCATGTGCTGTTATAACCCCTCAGTAATGCATTGTTCCTGCTCCAGCCAATAGGAGGAGGTGGCATCTTTCAAATGCAGGGGAAAGCCCTGACTCCACCAGAGCTCCACCTGAGCACCTCCGCTCAGCGGACCATGAAGACCTGGAATAAAAGAGCTTCCCTTTGGTCTGATCTGAAAGGAGACACCGGTTCTATTGCATTGGGAGGTCCGGTTGGGGAAATGCACGTTATGTAGAAGTAATAACGAAGCATACGTACCCACAATCTGCAATGGGACGTGACCTGCACCGGGGGGGGGGGTGTCTTTGCCAAACAGGCCTCTTTGTTTGTCATGTTGACACAACACAGCAACCCATCACTAATCCCCATCATACCTGACCTCTCAACCGGCGGGTCAGACTTCAGGGTCACCACATGACCACAAATGAGGAGCCGGCGATCACAAGGGGTCTCCCATTCCAGCGTTGCTTTACAGAAAACCGTTGCCTCTCGCATCGTATGACAAGCTCCCACCGGAATCACGAAGCAGCTTTCCGTCGCCTTGCGTTTTCAACCAACCGCCAAGCTGCTTGTGCGGAGAATTAATCGGGCCGCTTCCGAGCCGCTTCGCGACAAAAGCCTTTTACCGCTCGTTCCCGGACATCATCATCGCGACCGCAGCCTCCTGTCTTTTTAATGAGGGAATAAAGAAACCAGCAGACATAATACAGCGGTGCCTTTTGTCAAGGCAAAGGGCACGGAGCTAGTTAAGGGAAGGAGTCTGGCCCCACATGAAAAGGAGCGGGGAGGACAAGAGAGACGCCTGGGTGTTCCTCCCCCTGCATTGTTCGGCCTTCTGCCTCTGAGGGACACCTGTCATTGGCTGGCCGAGACACACAGGTGCCTCAACCTCGCCTGATTTGTTCGGCCTTGAAAGGAGTCTTCAGTCAACAGGTACAGCGGGAAGGGAACAATAGTGATGATCCTGAAGAAGACAGAGAGAGAGAGAGAGTGGGAGGAGGATTTCTTTAGAAAGCACCTGAGGGGTTTGTGTGAGGTAATCTGTTTGGCTTCACCCACCGTCTCACTTTGTGCGGCAGGAGGGAGGCGGATCCGTGTTTTTTTGTCGGCGCTCAGCGATCCCTTTCCCCGACGACGCCTCCCAAGAAGCGGCATCTGCAGAATCCACCCAACCTTCATAACCCGGGGGCCATTTCCACGGTCACGCCCCTGCAGCCGCGTGGTTTCTCATGGCACGGGCGCGCTGCCAAGGATCAGGTCTTAATAATGTGATAAAGCGCGTTACCCCCGGACGCACCGCACACCCTGGCCTCAGGAACCGAGCGCCATGGCTTGTTTGTTTTCACGTTTTCTATGCATGTGTGTGTGTGTGTGGTCTAACTGCCGGGGGGGATGCCTAGTTCCCTCTCGCCCCGGGTGGAATGTGGCAGACCTGCGTGTGTGAGCCGGCGATCGCTGTGGGAGGGAGAGAGACTAGTTAAGTCCACAAGACTGTAAGAGAGAATCTAAATTTCAGTAAGTGACGGCATAAGTGCAGCGGGAAAAGAAAAAAAGAAAAGGGTTGAATTGGGTCACTCGCACATGAAGTCGTGTAAAGAGTGTTTCATTGTTCAAATACAGACAGCCGACATGTTCTCTCACCAGATCTTATCTCAGGGTTCCAACTTCTTTGATATTAAACCAGTATGACGGATCGGACCTAGTTTGGATCAAATAAAATAAACAATTTTGCTGGTGCACCTGTCGTCCATTTTCACAACCCATAATTCCATAACAGGTGGAAACCTGCTGCTGTGAGCTTTAATACGCATCTCCGTTCAGAGGCCGACCTTTCAAAGCCTGAGAATGTTTCCCTCCTTCTGTCTTTTATCCGTTGTCATGGTGATAATGTGTGTGCTTTGCGTCCACGCGTGTGTTTCCTCTCACTCTACCCAAACGCTAACCAAATACAGATAATTGAATCACAGTGTTTCCGCTTTCTGTGTGTGTTTGCGTTCACTTCTCTTTAAATGTGTTTGCAGAGCACTTAGAAGGAAGCTCGAGCTCAACCAGGAAGTGGTTTTCAGTTGAGAAAATGGTACAAATCGTTGCACTTCTTTGACTTGTCTCTGTAGGAGTTCAATTCATTTACAGTAACCTTGATGAATTTGGAAAATTAGACAAGAAAAGTATTTCCTTCTGCTCTTTTAAAAGAATGAGCGCTTTTGTGTGATTTGCACAACAAGCAGCTGCCAATGCTCTTTCCATTAAATGGTTTATATAATGTTTTTTTTTATTGACTACGTATATTACCAGCTGGTTGTGTGGGCAAGACAAATATACTGTAGTTGCTGGCAACATACTAAAAGAAATAGAAAATGTGAGCATGAAGAAAGGCCGCTCCATGATGTGGCAGGTGTATCCGAGGCACCCGGTGGCTTCGTAGTGGCAGCGCTCTGCAGAGCTACGCCTCAGAACTGTGCAAAGCGCCCAACGAGGAGGCATGTGTGTCTCCCGGTAACGAGAAAGTGTAATAAAGTCGGGCTTTAAAAATCCTCCCTGTCAGGTATTCAGGTAATATCAAGGCAGATACGCGTGGGTTCCACAGGCATCACCGCCGGGCCAACGACCAACGGCAAAATAAGCTCCGGCTTTTACCCTCTCTGTGTTATTGGGGCATTCTGGGCCTGGAGGGGTCTTCTAGATGTAAGCAGTGATCTGTCGGGGCTCGCTGAAATGCAGCTGCTGCAAATGTCCGCGGAAACACGTGATTTTGCAACAGAAAGATCACCAGAGACCCTTTAAAAGATCACACATATGATGCAAATGAGGGAGAGGGTGTCGCGGGGGAGGGGGGGGGGATTAAAAGGTTATTTAGCTTAGGCAATGCAAAGCAGTGGTGAGCTTTAACTTGCTAAGTAAGGATTTTCTCCTTTATTGGTTCCACTTTAGTGAAATAAACGCGCAGCTTAAAGATGTCTGTTGATGTCGATGGGCTCCAGAGATCCGACGTAACGGCTGATTTGGCGTTTCTTGCTGTCTCCCAGGTTACCTGTCCAAAGTGTTGAGGAACTACAGCGAGCAGGCGTGTGACGGCGACTTCCTGTCTGTTCGCTGCCCGCCCCGCACCACCATCACCGTCCAATCGGCTTTCTACGGGAGGAGAGGCGCCTCCGACCTCCCGCAGTGCCCGCCGACCTACCAGGCCCTCCTGAGTTCTTACACCGCCTGGGAGGATAAGCGATACTGTTCTGTGTCCACCGCACTGCAGGTCGGTGACCTGAAAGAGTTTGTGTCAGAGAATAATCTTTCTGTCATCACTTTGGTTACTTTTTCTTATATTCCTCATCATTGGTGGACTACGCCTCTGTTAATTAGTCCCTTGTGTCCCAGACCCTTTCTCTCTCTGTTATTGGCTTTTATTCTTCAGTTCGTCCACTCTTACACACAAACACACACCTTCAAAATAAAAGCTCCTCTTGAGAGAAAGTGTCCTGTAAAATTGAGCATGGGTAATATTTTCGAGGACCACGCTGATTGCGTAATGCTTTGTGAGGACGTTTTCCGGCAAATTACACCCGCTAAAGAGGAAGCATGCTTGTTCCCGTGAGACAAAGAGATTTCACGGGGTCTTTGCCTCAGCATCCTCTCCCAAATTGGGATGCGGCCGGAGTAGAACCCTCCCTTTTCAGCGTCAACACAAAACGCACATACAAGCACACAAGCATCCTGTTCAGCATTCACTGGGTCCTTTGGTTTATTCCTGGTGCCCCTGCCTTCCAGCATCGAACACCCTCCGTTTCCACAAGGGGCAGGGCGGCCATGGACGCACAGGCACAGAGAGAGCTTTGTGCTGAAGTGAGAGAATGACTGACTGCTGCGCCACACACACACACACACACATTAGTACGACCCTGAAGAATCCCACCATACGACCTGTTTGTGACCCCGGGTCGGTTGGTATTTTATGTATCTCTCCATAGGAATATATATATAATATTCTAGGGTATCCCAATTTATATCCCAAAATGCACATCTAAATATTGTTTAAATAGGCATTAAAAAAAACACATACTGTTCTGTAAGTTGCATTATACAAAATACAAATAGAAAAGTGGTTGCCGATTGATGTTTGGGAAATCTAGTTATTCATTAATTGACGAATTGTTTCTCTATTACAGGTAATTCTTAATGAAAAGTCAACTAGAAGCGGTCAGCATTGTGGTACTTTTATATGATTTTATATGAACGATGTCTTTTACCTTAAAATATTAAACCTGCTTGAATCGATTTTTTTTCTTCATTTTCTAAATCATTCTTCATTCTAAATTCCCCCGTTTCTGTAAAATGGTTTTATAGTATATTTCATTGAGTCATTCCCATTGAGAGTGGGATTCCGGCAGCGGGGAAGCTATTGTGTTGGAATGTGCTCACCTGTGTTTCCAGCCGGCTGAAGATGATGAAACCAGAGAAGCCAAAGGATGCCAGGAAATGAGTGGCGGTGCTTTCTCTTCAGACGCTCCTCTCCTCCTGATTCCCATGTCTGTACGCAAAGCCTGTTTGATGTGGTTTTAGAGTTTTTTCTGATCTTGGTCTCTTTGTTCTCCCCCCCCCCCACCCCCCCTCCCACACACACACACACCTACCTGCTGTCATCTATTGTCCTGCTTTAGAAAATGCTGGACGAGTGCCAGGACAGAAGGAGCTGTCAAGTCCTTGTCAACAGCCGCGTGTTCGGGACGGACCAGTGTCCCGGCAGCAGTAAATACCTCATTGTGTGGTACAAATGTCGACCTAGTAAGTCCCTCGCCGCCTCGTATCTTGACAGCGATACATGTTTGGGTCTGTTCTCCCTACTGGGACAACACGCTTCTATGCTTCTCTTTCCTCACACACCTCCACATGCAATCAGAAACGCACCGGGGGAAGGTTCATTTAGGATTATTATATATATATATATATATATATATATATATATATATATATATAATAATCAACGACAATTGTTATTGGAGCTAGAAGTTCAGTTCTTCATTCTTTGCTTTCAGTATTTGAAAAGAAAAATGTAGGAATTTGTCAATGAGAAGAAAAATATTGTGTTTTGACAGCTATACCTTTTAAAATTGGGATTGTTATATAATTTTCTACACCGGATTAAGCATTGCAGTATCTACCTGACTCATTTCGGTTGCTTCACTAAAAAAAAGTCCAACTCCTCACTCCTCTCCCTTCATCCCTCCCCTCCCCTTCTCCCTGTGAGCCAGGAAGCTAAGAGTATCACTCCAGAGGGGAGCCACAACAGTGCAGTAATCCCACCCAGCTTCTGCTCCCCATTCACGGCTCAGTGCCGCTACAGCGACCAGAAGTGGGCATTAACCCCCCGCCCCCCCTGTACCCCCACCCTCCCCACTTTTGCTTCTCCTACCGGACCCCGGGGGCCAATCAACAGATCTTTGTTCCCCGTCACTTAACCAGTGACTTGTCAGTGAAAGAGAGAGAAAGGCCTGCGTGGGGTGTTAGCGAGGTGCAGCGGACAGGTGTCGCTGCCTCTGAAAGGAAAGGGCAGGTGGGTGGAGGACAGAGGAAGGAGAAGGAGAAAGGCGGTGGGGGGGGAGAAGGGTAAACCCGCCACCAAGAGATGCAACAAACTACGCCGTGGCCCCTTTTCTTTCTTTTTTTCTGTCTCCTGCATTCCTGTTCCCCTGCTCCCCACGTGGACGCGGAAGTGTTTCCGTCCGCCGGCCGGTGGAGCAGCTCCTGCCGGTCACAGGTCGCTGTGGCTGGATGTGTGTGAGGAATGCACCCTGCGTGGCTCTACACGTCCCACTGAGCAACTCCACCTGCCTATCAATGGAGCCTCGTCTGCCGGTTCCTCCGCTTCCAGAAACGCGTGCTGCTTCGTTTTGTTCTTTTCTGTTTTTTGGGGTTTTTGTTTGTTGTTGCTCTCAATCAACGCGTGTGTCCTCTGCTCTTTCTACCACCAGACGAGTATAAGAGCAAGGTGGTGTGTGAGGAGGAGCGCATGAGGCTGAGCTGCAAACCGGGTATGCAGATCGCCGTTTACTCCGCCATGTTCGGCCGAACTCAACAGGGCACCCTGGAGTGTCCCCCGCACCACAGGAGGGCCCCGTCAGTAGGTGAGGCACCTCGTCACTGGCCCGCCGGTGTTTGGCGAGAGGGGAGGCTGCTGTCACATGATCGGTGATAAGTGGGAGGGGTAAAAGATTTAATGTGAACTGAGGTCAACGTGACTGTTGTACCAGCTGTCAACCATGCACACGTGCACACACCCGTAACCAGTAACCAAGGTGACCAAGTTGACACCATGTTTGTGATGCTACAGTGACTGCGTGTTCACATGCAGGTCGCCGCGTGCGACACTTTCTTTGACAGCTTTTCAATTTTAATGCAGTCTTTTTAAAAATGATCTTTGATTGAGCTCAAAAGACCCGTTTTCTCTTTGTCATGACAACTAACTGTTCGCGTACTGACAGGTTCTGTCAGAAAGAGCTGAAAGCCTCACAGCAGAAGCCGGCGAGACATTCCCGCAGTGCCTGAGGCTCAGAGGCCTCGGGTGTTTTGTAGTGAGAGGGAATCATAATATCATCCATACTATTGACATTAGGAGCATTTGCTCCATTCACAGCTCCGGTCTCGGGGTCAGCGTGAGGTCAGGAGAGGAAACCGGTTTCTGAAGACACCAGCTGAGGATGCAAATCGAGCCAATTTGCTTTTGCATGATGTTAAAATGAGTCTCATTGTCAGGCTAACGTTCTCATCTCAGGCTTCAGGTCCTCTCGGCTTTGACTTTTTTCTTGTTGCTAAGATTAGTCGTAGCGAATACAATAATCAAGCATCCATCCGATCTTTATTTATTCACAAAAAGCCCGAACTCCAAAGGCTGCCCGACTCATAACTAGTTACATGTCCTGTGTCATGTCATGTGACTCTTTAACACGTATTCCTCTTGTCATCAAGAACGCCGAGGGACACGTGTGGAACCACCACTGAAGCTCAGGTCGGTTGGGGTGGGATGTAGATCAGGTGTCTCTGTCGCCCAAAGCACAGAGATCGGCCCGTAGAAAAGCGACAGTATTGAGTTCCCTCCAAGTATGTGAGTGTGTCTGTGTGTGTGCGTGTTATTTTGGGGAATGTTACAGGTTTTAGTAAAACCACAGCTCCTCTATTTGGCCTTAACTTGTTCTGCCTTTGTTTCATTAACGTGCAGAAGGAAACGTGAACTGATGTTAGTGCTTGTGAATATACACAGGCGTCAGCCACCTAATAATCAGACCCATATAAAGAATGGCATTGTGTGCGTGTGTGCGTGTGTGTGTGTGTGTGTTATCGTATACTCTATAAGCATCCAGGTCTGCTCTGCAGGAATCTCTGCCCTCCTCCTCATGCAGGTGGACCAGGAATGTCTACGTAGGGGAGACAATCGTGTCCTGATATCTGGTTTCACACTCGGGATTAAATACAGTATAGTAATCCATCGAGGGAAAACTCTACTGTTACAGATAATGATTGTGTTTGCCATCAGATCTCGTGTGACTTTGTGACTTAAACTGTTTTCGCAGACTTTACGTACACAAACGCCTCGTTGTTCCTGTTGAGCACGTTGTTATTTTTTATTCACACACTCCAAACGCCTCCTCAGGCGCTTCCAGACTGTCGGGACGTCCCTTTGTGGGATTTCCCCCGTCCACCGTGTCTCTGATGTGGCTCCCGTGTCACCAGGAGTAGGAGGTGAAGCAGCACGCAGATGGTTTCATATGAAATGACTCGCAGGCCGAGGTGGTTCGGCGGTTCGGTTCCTCACTCGCTTGTTTCCATTTGCCGTTCGCGTGTCTTGTCGATGAGGTGAGAGGTCCTCGGCTCAACGCGCACCGCGTGGCTGCACCTGCCCAGGTGAACTGTGCGTGTATGCAGTCAGATGGACGTTACCGTGTGCAGCAGCAAAGCGGGGTTCATCCCGAGGTTGCAATTCAACACCAGCCGCCTGTCGCGTACAGATAGATTCTGTTTTTGTGGCCTGCTGGCGACCGTCTGTAAAGGAAGCCTCCTTTTTTTTTTTGCACAACAAAACATATTTAGCTTGTGAATTCTGCAGCATGTTTAAAAACACGGAGAGCCATAGAGAGCGGTTAATCTTGCTTTACCGTATCCAAAGGCCCTACGGAAAATATGACCAGTGGCCACGCTGGCATGTGTCCCCAAAAGTAAGACCTCTTTGATCTCCTTTGCCCGGTTCTAGGGTGGAGGGGGGGGGGGGGGGGGGTTAGGGCAGGTCTTGGCGGCGATGGAGAATCCTCAAAGCAAAAGCTCCTCTCTCATCTGTCCCATTACCATCACACACACCTCTTGACATCTAAATAGAGGTGCTCGGCATGCAGGGTCTCAGGTGGCTTCTTCTTCCTTTTTTTTTCTTTGAAGGCCATCGCGCTTTCACTTTTGGGTTTGTGCTCCGGACAACAAGGCTCAAGATGTTTTGAAACCGTGAGCACGGACGGCCCGCCGTCTCATGTGATCACAGCAGCTTTTAAAAGCCCAGCATGCACAGCTGCAGGTCAAATTTAACGCCTTTAGGATTCTGCTCCAGTTGTCGGCGTGAGCGCTGCTTCTCGGTTACTCTATCTGCATTTCTTTCTGGCTGCGTACGGAGCAGATAGGACTCGATTAGATCAAATACAGTTGGTTGGGTTGAAACCTGTCGCGCTAAAGCAATAGTTATAGCTGGATTCTTAGGTGGTCGTTTTTTTTCTTCTAAAACAACAACCCTGACGTTTATATTCCAGGTACCAATGACTTCGGTCTGTTTTCGAGGATGACGCGTTGGTTTAAGGTGTAGGGCAGCGGCTCCCCACTGGTTGGAATAGAGATGTGGTGTTTGAATGTAAGAAGACTGTTTTTGTTCCAAGTGCCTCTTACTCTAGAACAGCGGTTCCCAAACTCAAGAATGCCGCGGCCCACTTTGAAATCTGAAAATCTTTTGCGGCCCACCCAAACCTTTTATCACAACTCTGATGGTAAATGGTAATGGTAAATGGACTGTACTTGTATAGCGCTTTTCTAGTCTTCCGACCACTCAAAGCGCTTTAACACTACATGACATCATTCACCCATTCACACCCATTCATACACTGATGGCAGGAGAACCATACACAGTGACACCTGCCATCATTAACTAACATTCACACACTGTAGTCGCAGCTACAGGAGCAATGTTGGGTTAAGTGTCTTGCCCAAGGACACATCGACATGCGGGTTAGCCGGGCCTGGGATCGAACCGACAACCCTCTGATTGGAGGACGACCGTGCTCCCCACTCACCCACAGTCGCCCCATGTTATTATGTTATGTTATGTTATTCAAAACATAAACTAGGGATGATTAAATGACCTTAAGAATTGAACCAATTAAAAATGTATTAACCGACAATGAACGTTTTGCATACCATTTTCTCCGGAGCTCATATACTTTTATTACTTTAATACTACAAGAGGGCGCCCTGTTTGACATTATTTTGTTTGGCGGCGCCTTTGGTTGAATAACGACAGCGAGAGCCTTATTGTTTTATTAATCTGTTTGTGCTTCATCAATTAACGTTTCACATAACTAATGTGCCGCTAGAATTGTTCAAATAATCTAAATATTTTATATTAATTTCAAACTTTTCAAAATTGAAAATTAAAACCATTTTATTTATTTATAGTAACTGACCTCTCGTGGCCCACCTGCAGTACCTTCGCGGCCCACATTTTGGGAATCGCTGCTCTAGAATAAACCTGATCAACTTACAAACAGCTGAAGAGGATCTCTGCATGTGCTCCACGTTTAGACTGCGTACGGTAATACTTAAATTAATGCAATGCACCCCTTCATATCACAGCATCGAAGGTCTCTTTTATGTCTCTCGACTTAAGCCGCCCCAGCAAATGATACGCATCTCAGGTGAGTGGCGGTAGAGGACGAAACCAGTGCTTTTTTTTTCAGCCCGTTGTCTTGTAAATTCCAGGTAAGTTGTGAGGAATGTTGTTGAGCGTCGCCATGAGGATTTTCTGGGAAAGGTTGCTTCCTGCTCCTGTTTTTATATACAAAATCAGGGCTCGGTGTCAAGGTAGAAAGACCGGAGGATTCATTGAGCTCTGTTGTTCGATAGGGTTTAAATGATCATATGTGTTTTTTTTAAATAGACTGTTAAATCTCAATTAAAGCTGTTTTAGTTTTTAGCATTTTTTTGCCATTTTTCATACCAAATATTTGCCGGTTCCAGCTCGTCAAATGCGAGTATTGTAATGTAATTTTTTGTCGTGTGCCATCAACACATGACAGTATGGACAGTGAACTGAGTATCTTTGTTTTTTCTGGGACTAATAAATAAAAGGTTATTCAGTTAATGAGAGAAAATGCTCGAAGCAAAAGCGGCCTGCAGTTACAGTCAGTTACAACCTTGATATCGGCCTACGCCTTTTTAGAATATTAGACTTATAAACACCCAGACGTCCCCAGTCTGCAGGGTTAGGATGCTAAGCAGAGTGATATTACAGTGATATAACGTTTTGCGCTCTTGCAAAAACTGATGCAGTGACGTTTTAAGACATGTTTCTACTGCACTAAGCAAGCAAGCAGAAAGGTGTGTCTGCATGGGGAGGGGTGCACCGCAGTAACCACAGTAACTGGAGACAGACAGAGACAGAGTGGGTTTTTTCCCTGCACCAGAGAGTTAAGTTGTCCCTGTGGTTGTGTAAAGTGACAGCGGGAGCGGTGAAATCGCTAATCGCTGTCTGACCAGTCATCCAGTTGCACCCACTGGTTCCCACATCACCACGTCCCGGTGGTGAATTCCAGCGCGTCCGGTGGCCCCTTTCGGACCACATCCCAGCGGACAGACGTTGATTCACGTTCTCAAGAAGCTTTCTACGCGCGTTCTTTGATCTGGTTTCGCTACTAACAAAGAAAATAAAAGGGTCGCCCTCGATTCAGGTGGTTGTAATCCAATATGACGGGACTGCACAGTCGGACCGCTCAAGGAGTTCCCGCTGTTGACACTGTGCATGACCACTGGATTGCTCTCTTTTCTCTTCCCTGACTGAGATATTTGACCCTTCTGACCTGTGCCATAAGTCACTGTGGCCTGTTGACGTGCGAGCCGAGCTTTGACTGGCCTTTCCTCTCTACCTGTCTGGTCTCTGCGTCTGTTTCGGGGGGGCCCCACCGGGGCAGACGATGCCCAGTGTCCACTTTCAAAGGCTCATCTCCTTGTGTTGTTTTTAGAGGGGAACCTGCGGGAGTCGTCCACGTGGAACCGCGGCACATCCACATTCCCGCAGGATTCAGCGGGAGGTTCTTTAGGGCCTAATCAGCGCCAACCAGCGCGCCTCAGTTTAAAATGCTGATTCGAGGGCGCCAGGCTCATTGTTCAAGATGTCAAACAGAATCTGCGGTAGTAAAACATCCACTTTGCAGCCACAGATTGGAGGTCTTTATGAACAACACATTACACTACACTGAACCACAGCTTTTATACGTGGACTACGGGATGTTTCATGTCCCGCCCCCTTTGCCCGTGTAGTTAAAGTTAAATTGTATTTGGGCCAGCGACACAACGCTGGATTCAAAACAAAAGAGTTTTTTAAAAGACAAAAAAAACACCTAATTTCAAAATCATTTAAATATATTATCTCTGTAGATTTAATCATGACCTCAGGCTCCCCCAGAGGATCAGACCTGCTGGTGCTTAGCGATGACGTATTAAAGTTACAACCGTAACTAGTTGTCCGGTCTGCACACACACACACACACACACACACACACACTGGATCAGGTAACCTTTAGACAATGCCAGGCCCCGTTGAGGTTTCACCTAGGAAGCTGAGGAGGCTTTCGTGGGAAGGAGTGTGTGAGATGTTCCTGCGTGTGTGCGTGTGAGTCTGTTTGTTTCTAAAGTGCTTTTTGTCCATCAAACCATCTACAGTAGCAGCAGCCAGACCCAAAACAAAAACATTTCAATGGGACAAAATGTTCCTATTTAATAAATCTTTCATTAGTGGGTCATCCCTCTGTCTTGTGAATAAATACACTTTTAACTTGTTTTGTGTTTTTATGTTGATGCATGTATTTTTGAGCACTATTCTTTTCAAATTGGAAAATGAAATACATTTCATAATACATTTTAAAATCCCAATTATACAGATACGGTGGCAGTTAGTAGCAGCTGGAAACTTTATTTTTCATATTTCTTGCCGGAAATTTACAACTTTTATTTTACAACTTTTAACTTCAAATTTATATCCATTTAAACATTAGTGATTCCTTCCAGATCATTTAATTTACTGATAAATCTAAAGAAATCCCACGGTACAATATACAATTTCCCAGAGCCTATGATGAACTAGACATGAGGTTAGTTTTGTCTGACCAAAAGTGTACTATGATACCTAAAAAAACACATTTTTAAATTTAAGAAGCTCATACCAGTGAATATTTGTGTTGATTCATGCATTAATTAGCCCATAATTATAGCTTTTCAAGAAACCTTTTGCTATTCCTGACTAATACTTCCTCCTCTCCATCTTTCTGTCAGACTGCCAGTCGTCGGTGGCTCTGCAGGTTCTGACCGCCCGCTGTCAGGGAAAGAAAAGCTGTCTGGTCCGAGCCTCCACCAGAGACTTTGGAGATCCGTGTTACCCCGGCACCAGGAAGTACCTCAATGTCATCTACACCTGTGGTGAGTCCCCCCCCCCGCCCCCCTCAGTCCCCTTCCTGCCACTAGGGGGTAATGTCCTCTCACTAATATGATCTCCTTTAACGGTGCACAATAAAGGGGGCAAGTTTTGTGGTGCCAGCAGTGGGAATATTGCTCCATTAGTCATTTGAAGGACTTTTCTATTTACTTAAAAATAATATTCAAGGATTTCATTGAGGGTCGTGATCCCTTTAAGGGCCGTTGATGGTTTCTGATCAAATGCAGGGTTAGTTTCTTGGCAAGTGAAGTAGTTTATTTAGGAGGATTCTGGTGCTATATCTTCCATGTTGACCTAATGTCTGAAGAAAGATAGTCTTCCTTTTTATCTGTTCCCCACCCATGAGCTTATCCTGACTTGTCAAAGCTGTAATACATTAACCTCTTCCTGACACACACACACACACACACACACACATGCCATCCAGACTCCTCCAACACCAGGCGTTGATCAATCAGCACCACGGCCTGGAGAGTGTGATACTGGCACATAGACCTCGCTCTATGGATCACTGTTACGCTTGACGTTTTATTCTGATTTTTGAGTTCTGAATTTAAATCGTGGATTTTTACAAGATATATTCTCCACTCGGCTTGAAAAATCAGTATTATGTTTCTCGTACGACTGTAAATGGACCAAATCGTGTGTGTGTGTGTGAGTTGCTATTTGCGCTCCCCCTCCGCAGCCCTTTTGATGCCTGAATTTGCGCACAAGCTAAACTATAACTCTGAACCGGCGATCGCACTTTATGGCCGCAGCGTCTGGTTTTAAAGATCCACCGCCGTAAATCCTCCGACTCCAAACCCCCGTGCGCTGCTCCCGAGAAACCATCCGTCCTCCATCTCAGCAACAACCGCTCTGCACCCACGAGAACTCACGAGACTCCCCAGCTGTCGTTTACTGAGTCGTTTTTTGCGCCGACTGACCTCCGCTTATCGCTTACTGATAACACCGCCCGCTCTCCTCGCAGCTCCGGTGCTGAGTTGGGTCAGTAAATGTGCCTGTAGGGCGATGCGGGATGGTGTGTGTGTGTGTGTGTGTGTGTGTGTGTGTGTGTGTGTGTGTGTGTGTGTGTGTGTGTGTGTGTGTGTTTGTGGGGAGGGGGCGGGGGGTTCGAGATGGAGGTTGCTGGCGTTGGTGGAAAAAGGCCGAACGTGAGTAAATCACGTCCGGCTGCCGCAGACACAAAGTCACCGGTCGCTCCGGGCTCCGGCAAAGTGGTCGTTTTCAGGAGGGGGGGGGGGATCCTCTTTCATTGAGTGTGTGCAGAGTTGACCCTGTTTGTGTCGGAGTCGGGGGACGCAGGATGTCTGTCTGCACATGATTGGTTGCATTACTGCATGTGTGTGTGAGGTGGTTGTTGGAATGTTTCGTTCCGACTGATAAAAGTGGAACTTACACAAGGAAATTGATGGTCCAAGATTCATGGACTTTTTTTTTGAAAAACATGATTGAGTTTTGCTCTAAAATGCGCAAAGTAAACTTTGAGTGGATGGGTTGGCGTGATTTGCTGCAGCACTAAATTAACCCTGCTGCCCGAAGGATGTGTTAACCCTCCCAAACTGTCCCTGTCTAAGTGCTGTTTTAGGGGCTTTTGCAGGCTGCCAAGTAGACAATAATTTAGTCTGATTTTGTGTTTGCACAGCACGCACACTTCATACTACTACTACTACTACTACTAGTACTACTTGTTTGCTCCACATTTTGAACTATACTTATAAAGCCGTCAGCCCTCTGAGCTCCGTCTTTTTCTTTACACGGCCTCGGGGGTAGACTCGCTCTTGAGCAATAAGACTGCAACAAATGGCCCGGAACACGTGCGCCCCCCCCCCCCCCCCCTTCCCAGGAGGAAGTCTTTATGGTTCGTTTGTTTGTAGAAATAAAGCACTTCAGCCAAGAATCCGATCATAGCTGGAGATATTTGACATCTCTGTATTTTAGCATGATGACGTTGAAAACAAGCTCGCAGCAATGAGTTATGTTCTCTGTAGTTTGAACCTTTGAACCTAGTTAGACCTTCAGGGGGGGTAAAAAGGTCATGGAAAGCCTAATGAGCAGGTCTCATTTCTACGTAGGAAATGGATTGATTGTGGGCTGTTAGCTGGTTAACGCGAGGCCTGGTTTTGGAGAAGGGGATTCTCGACCGGCATTTCATAGTCTGGGGTCGTAACCTCAAAATGGAAGTGGAATCTCCAAGAAAATCCTCATGAAAGTATAATGAGCCCAATTGATATCCTATGTCTGTCTTCAAATACGAGACTTCTACCACTACTATGGCTTTTGGATAGGATGCAGGAAAAAGATATGCAGTCTAGCTGCTGAACCTCAACGTGTCACGGTTTCACTAGCCTTTCTGAGGCCTGTGGTGTTATCACGAAATATAATCAGCCAAGAGATATTTATTTCCTCTGGTAATAAAACTAGGATATTAACATTTAAACATGATTATTTTTATTAATTCAGTTCAAAAGTTCAAATATTATGCTATTGCATTGACGAGGCTTGTCAGTGCTGCTCCTATGATGAGTTGACTTGATTATGTATGCCTTATTATCAACTTGTGATTGGAGAAGTTTCCAGGAAACAATGGTAAAAAAAATGAGGGCTGTCAAATTAACACATTAATCTATGCGAAATTATAGTGATAAAATATTTTTTTTGCGCCGTTAACGGATCTTAGCTGGAAATCTGAACAATAAAGATGTGAACAGTGACCACCGTCTTTCTAGTGGACTGAATTCACCAGGAGGAAAATACAAAAAATTCAATAAAAAATATGAATTTAACTTCTATTGTTTATATTTTGAAATATTGAAAGTGTTTGTATTTTTTACTCATATATCCTGATATATATATGACTTTTGAAGCTTAAAAAAACTGATTTCTCTTTCATGACCCCCCTACCTATGACATAGGTAGTTGCCAAGGCAACCAGCCAGTGACATCATCATGTCTAACATCAAAGGAAATAGAATGTGATGTCACCGTAATCTGATCTGAACAAGGTTCCACTTGTCACTCATAACTTCACTGGACTTCGTGAGAGCTGCATGCTTTCTCGTCTCAGTCCTCTATCAGTTCATAACCTTTGATCACTGACAATACAACGTTTTTAAGTTGCATCGTGTACGCAGAAGTATTTTAACCAGCATTTAAATCAAACAGGAGAAATGGCTGAAGGACATTCAACGAATCTGCCGTTTTCAAACCAAGGACCAGAAGAGTCATCTGAACAGGTCAACGCTGAATATATGAGCCTGAGGGAAATCAGCGAAGTTCTTAAGTCTATGCGAATGAAAATTCACATGAGCGGAATAAAGGTTGCAGGATGGGAATCGTTGAAGGTTAAAAATGATAAGTTTGCCGATCACAGGAAGGAGGAAGGCATTGCTAGGAGAAAATGTGAAATCCTTCAAAAGGAGGTGACAAGTCTCCTTAATAAGGTCAAAAATCATCAACATTTTGACTCAATCTACAGAGACCAACAAGCATTAAACAAAGAAACGTTGTTGAAACATCAAACGCTACAAGTGGAGCTGAACATGCAGCAGAGAAAGCTGGACCACTTAAAACGTGTGGAGTCTGACGCTACATCCATTACAAAGGAGAACGAAGAGTATGACCAAAAAATTAAGCTCCTGGAGACCGCACTGCAAAAGGTAACCTATGAATGTGACATTTTATCTGAGGCCAGTAAACGAGGTGCCCAACAGCTTGATGAGATGAAGTCTTTGGTGAAGAACTTGGAATCCAAAACCGCTTTGACTAACTTGGATTACACACTTCTGCAATTCGAGAATAAGGAATTGGTTGCAGAGACACAGGAGTTAGAAAAACAGGTTTTGGCTCAGCGGGAAGAAAAACGCCAAATAAACCTGAAACTTGTAAACCAACGCCATCAAAATGAGGACGCAATGCACCGTAAGGACGCTTTGGAGAGAACAACCAATGATTTAAAACAGCAAATCCAGGACCTCAACGAAGAGCTCACGTCCAGAGAATCTTTGGCAGCGCAACTGAACGTCCAGGAGACTGTTCTGGAGACGCAGCAGCGACAGCTAATTAAGGCCCACACGGAGGCCACCAACAAGCTACTCAGTGAAAAAGAATGGAAGTCTGGCTATGACGCACAGAGGGAACTAAAAGACACCTTGGAGCTGAAGAACAACGACTGGAAAGAGAATATCCTCAGTCTAATGAACAGTCTCCAACATCTGGACGCCTGTAAGGCAAACTACAACTCAATGAAGACGGATATAAAAGTTGCAACCAGACTGAATAAAACTCTCAAAAAGCAACACAAGGCCCTGGAAAACAAGTTCTCAAAAGAGCAGAAGTATGAGGAGAAAAACAACGCAATACAGTCAGAGAACGAAACCCTGATGGGTGAAAACTCCACTCTTCAGCGTCAGGTTGAGGAACTGCAGAGCAGCCTTCAGGGAACGCATGGTAATTAGCGTCCCATAGCGTCCGCGTCCCCCCCGTACCCCTCCCCCTTGACCGGAGCGCCCCCCCCCCCCAGTTGACCATAGCGTCGGCGTCCTCCCCGTACCCCTCCCCCTTGACTGGAGCGTCCCCCCCAGTCGACCAGAGCGCCGTACCCCTCCCCCTTGACCGGAGCGCCCCCCCCCCCCAGTTGACCATAGCGTCGGCGTCCTCCCCGTACCCCTCCCCCTTGACTGGAGCGTCCCCCCCAGTCGACCAGAGCGCCGTACCCCTCCCCCTTGACCGGAGCGTCCCCCCCCCCAGTTGACCATAGCGTCGGCGTCCCCCCCGTGCCCCCCCCCTTGACCGGAGCGTCCCCCCAGTCAACCGGAGCGCCCCCCCCCCAGTTGACCATAGCGTCCGCGTCCCCCCGTACCCCTCCCCCTTGACCGGAGCGCCCCCCCCCCCCAGTTGACCATAGCGTCGGCGTCCTCCCCGTACCCCTCCCCCTTGACTGGAGCGTCCCCCCCAGTCGACCAGAGCGCCGTACCCCTCCCCCTTGACCGGAGCGTCCCCCCCCCCAGTTGACCATAGCGTCGGCGTCCCCCCCGTGCCCCCCCCCTTGACCGGAGCGTCCCCCCAGTCAACCGGAGCGCCCCCCCCCCAGTTGACCATAGCGTCCGCGTCCCCCCGTACCCCTCCCCCTTGACCGGAGCGTCCCCCCAGTCGACCGGAGCGCTCTCCCCCCAGTTGACCATATCGTCGGCGTCCCCCCCGTACCCCTCCCCCTTGACCGGAGCGCCCCCCCCCCCCAGTTGACCATAGCATCGGCGTCCCCCCCGCCCCAGTCGACCGTAGCGTCCGCGTCCCCCCCTTACCCCTCCCCCTTGACCGGCTCGCCCCCCCCAGTCGACCGGAGCGTCCGCCCAGCATCCGCGTCCCCCCCGTACCCCCTCCCCTTGACAGCCCTGATATGAAAATTGAAAGAATATTGAACTCGGTGGACCAAAAGGAAGCACCAGGACCAACCACAGAAGGACCAGCAGCCCAGAGCCGGACCAGAAGCAAGACCAGCGTCGTTCTAGGAGGACCAAAAGCAAGACAACGACCAATCTAGAAAGTGTCCCAGCAAATCTCCCGGTCTCCCTTTTGAAGGACAGCGCAGTTCCCGGACCACCTCACACTAATAGAACGACAGCCCAGCAGAGGCATCAGACCCATGGGTCACATCAGAGCCATCGATTTCCAGTGCAGACCCTTCCGAGCCCCTAAGAGATCAGGTCAGGTTGAGGAACTGCAGAGCACCCTTCAGGGCACACAAGGTAATTAGGCATCCCATTGCAGTAACAGCTATGGTTTTCTCCCGGTGCATCGGGTTTTCCTTAAAAACGACCGTACATGGGTGTCTACTGTGCTAATGTAGCGGCATTTGACATCACATTCTCCTAATCGATTCACACATTTGTGACATTCGTAATGCACATTTGGGCAGTTGAGTTGTCCCCTGCAGCAAGTGTTCACACCAAAATCACACTTGACAGAGGAATACCTAAAAACTCAAAATCGCTCCATTAGGAGGAAAACTAAAAATGCTATGAAAAGGCTCAAGCTTCATTCTTAAGAAAACTGATAAACAAAAATTCCCTCGTAAGGTGGCGGGGCGAGGCAAGGAGAGTGTTGTGTTCAAAATGAAGAAACGCCGGACGGACAAAGGACATCGAAGATCGAAAGGTTAAAATCAAATGTATTTAATGAAAGAAGTTCTTAAGTCTATGCGAATGAAAATTCAATTGAGCAGAATAAAGGTTGCAGGATGGGAATCTTTGAAGGTTAAAAATGATAAGTTTGACCATCACAGGAAGGAGGAAGGCTTTGCTAGGAGAAAATGTGAAAGGCTTCAAAAAGAGGTGAAGAATCTCGATAAGAGAGGTGAAGAATCTAGATAAGGTCAAAAATCATTTTGACTCAATCTACAAAAAAGCATTGAAAGAAGAAAAAGCGACGATGGAGATAACTGGAGAGGCGTGATTGGGAGGAATGGCCTCTCTGAACCCGAGCGGGTGTTTGTTACTGGACTTCTGTGGCAGTCACGGATTGTCCATAACAAACCCCATGTTCGAACACAAGGATGTTAGTGTACGTGGTACCACAGTACCACAGTACCCTAGGCCAAAGATCAATGATCGATTTTGTAATCGTATCGTCTGATCTGAGGCCGCATGTTCTGGACACTCGGGTAAAGAGAGGGGCAGAGCTGTCAAATGATCACCATCTGGTTGTGAGCTGGGTCAGAGGACGGGGGAAGACTCGGAACCGACCCGGTAAACGACTTTCAACTCACACCTCAGTGATCAGCGATAACCCTGAGGTTACAGCTGCAAGTTGGCTGGTTAGTGTACCTGACTCGATGAGCACATGTGAGCACAGTTATTGGGAGGGATTGACTCATGCAGCGCCTATTGCCATAGTGACTTTGAACTGCAAAAATGTTGTGGCATTATAATTGTTGGAATGCATTAAGCATTCCAAGTATTGTTCTTCTATTCTTTATTCCGCCTTCTTCTTCTTCTTCTTCTTCTTCTATTTCTTCCGTGGCACCTTTCAACTCCTTCACACTTTCAGCTATTAGCTAGTGATGAGACCTACCAATTAATAACTTAGTTTGAATAACAAACATTCTGTCTCCCAACCCCCCCTCACCCAATTCCATCATTTCAAAATAAAAGCCTCAACGATTATCTGTACCATGAAGCTCAGAATGAAGCGGTTTTTGTTGAAATACATATTTCTCAGCAAATCTATTGAAATTCCTTTCAACTTCTCCCATTTCTATATTTTCAGCAATTTCAAAGTAATTTCAGCTTTTCTAATATCTGTCAGCAAATTTATTAAAATCCTGTTCAACTTTATGTATTTTCAGCAATTTTCTGAAGTTCATTTTAGCTTTCAGCTTTTAGCATTCCAACGCATTTTCAGCAGGAAATGCATTTTCTAGTTTAATAATAACTAGCAGACGGCCGCAGTACAGATATTTCTTATCTATGTGTGGTAAACAAGTGTAAAATAAAGTCCACAGAAATAAAGTCCACATCTCCTCAACAAATTCCTTAATGTGAACTGAACCTGTTCTTGTCTCTTCTTGTCTCTTTTCCTGCTGATTGTTTGGGATCCATCACTGTTCACTTTTTTTTTGCTGTGTCATGGTGCCAAAACTTAAAAATGTCCCCTATCTAATGAAAAAAGGAAACTAGGCTGCGTGCCTTTTAATTCCACCCTCTGCTTGGTAAACACGGGGAAGCGACAACAGAGAGCTTTGCTGATGCAGACGGATAAAACAGGTGACTGCTGGTAGACGACCAGACAAGTATGATTAACTCCATTATAACCTTTGAGGCAGTCAAAAGGCGCTACCACATCATTTGGTCCATGCTACTATTACTAGATTATACTACTACTGTACTAGTATTAAACTAATCTACTAGACTAGAAGTTTTCTTTACTGTTCATATCGTTTGCTAATAATACTTTTCGACCTTGTCACGGAGTCTTATTTTTTCATATAGCTAAATTTATTCGAAGGAAGAATGTGAATTTTAGGTCATGTTAAGCCCGTCTGGCTCCGTGAGCATGAACCATTTCGTTTTGGCCTTACTTAGGAGACAGAAGTAGATTGTTGAATCTCTTACCGGTGGATATAAATATTGTGGTCCTTGCTAAGTGTGTGCTCTCGGCCTCATTATGTCAAAATCTATAGTAATCCCTGATGATCTGGTTCCAATTCCAATTAGCAGAAATGCTCCCCGGTTAGATTTCCTTTTCCTACTGGCCTCCCTTTATCTTCATTCTGCAGAAGGCCTCCATGACATTGCACGGAATCAAAGTCTATATTTTCCCTCGGCTTTGCCCTGCCGGCTCAGTACTGACCGCTCACCCTCTCTGCCCCTCCTTTAGTTCTCATTAGCTCTGGTCTGTGTGGGAATTGGAAAAAGAGGGGCCCCCTGATGGTCATTTCTGGGGCCCGTCGCTCCGCTGCTGCTAGTTAAAGCCACTTATGTCCCTGTAACCGTTCCAGGCCCCAACATAGCGAGCGCTTGCCTTCCAGAGCCGAGGAATGTTCTGCGCTTGGCTGTTTGTCTGCTTTTCGAAATGCAACTGCCTCATTGTTGGGTTGGAAACTGCAAAACAAGCAGAATCTCCCGGACGGGAAGTTGCTGCCTACTTTGTCGGACTCGCAGAGTCGTAAACCGTGCACGCAACCCGTGTCCCCGAGTCGCTCTGCACTCGCATTGAAAACTCAAACAAACTTATCCATAGTTCTTATGATGGGGGGGGGGGGGGCGTAGAGTAAAGCTTTCCAGTCTGTGGCTGGTTTCAGTTTTCCTCCTGCGGTGGACGGGGGGGAGGAGGGGGGAGAATTAGTGCAGGGGCGGCCCAGCAGGGGGTGGGAACCGCCGGCAGAATTTCCCAGGACATCATAAGCTAGAATTATAGTTCTGCGGGGTACATTTAAATGTTCCTGTGGGTCCGAGCGGAGAACGGCGTTCTGGGTATATGACTTTAGGTTCTGAGACGAGTCAACGCGGGAACCTCGCAATTATACTTGATTCCTGGAGAGGGGGGTTTTAGTGCGCGCGCACGCACGCGCGCCTGGCAACGCAATACACATTCCTGATGGTGATGGTTTCCCGCTGTTCCTGTTCACAGCCAAATAATGCAAAGAAAAGGGAAGAAAAAGACTGCGAGCTACCCAGGTGGATGCAAACAGATTTGAATAAATACAAATGTCTTTAGTCAAGCACAACCTGAGCGTGCACGCTGCCTCATCTGCAGCATCTGGAGCAGCACGTTCTGAATGAAATCCTCAGGTCATTTCCTGTAGCTTTCTCTCTCTCTCTTCCCCCCACTCTTGCATGCACTCATAGCCCCCTCCTCCTCGTTGGCCTGCTCCCTCTCTCCCCTTTCTCCCCTCACACACACACACACACAGTACTGGGCTGTGTAGGTGGACACAACATGTCCCGGCTTCTGTCTCCCTTCTCGCCCCCTGCCCACCCCACTCTCTCTCCCTTACCTCCTCGTTCTCTCTCCCCCTCGCTCTCTCCCGCTGTCACATTCCAGTTGTCTAAAGCCGGGTTTAACTTTCTCGCTGCCTGGGAGCAGGAAGGAAGGAGGACCTAAAAGAGGAGAAGCATTAGAAAAGCGTTGCTCTCTGTGGATGAAAAGAAGAAAAGGGGAGAGGAAACACTCTTCATACCTCATTAGGCTTTAAAAGGGGGGGAGTCATCCTACAGGAGCATGCCTTTTAAAAGGGGCTATCCTCGTTCTTTTACTCCCTCCCTTCCGCTCTCTTTTCCTTTTTTGGGGTCGTAGTCGCTCGCTCGGGTCGCACACGCGCTGGACTATTCACGTGAGCGCCCTGTTTCCACGGCGGAGCTACTCCCACCTCTCCTGGCGGGACGGAGAGGAGGAGGAGGAGGAGGAGGAGGGGGGCGTCGGCAGCAGCATTTGACAAGACAGACACACGCTCAGAGAGAGAGAGCGAGAAAGAGAGAGAGAGCGAGAGTCCTCGCCTGGACCCCTCGGAGGATTTCCCGTTCAGCGATGTGTGTGTAAGTGTCCCCTCGCCTTCCGTCTCAACACGCTTTGAAATCTCCCTGCTTTGATCCAGCTGCTTTGGCCCCGTTGGTATCGGCGCTGGTGTTTTCTAAGGGCTTTTGTGTTACTCGGGGAGTTGGAACATCCATTCCTGTCGTCGCAGCTTTTAATGCTGAGGCATTTAAACTTGAGTTTAAATGCCTCAGCATGCGTTGCCCCTCAGGAATGTCCTTGCTTCAGCTCTCGCTGTGGAGCCTGATTACTTATGAGTGGATAACGTGGTGCCAGTGTTTGTTAATTATTTGGTAGAGTGTGTGTGTGTGTGTGTGTGTGTGTGTGTGTGTGTGTCTGTGTGTGTGTGTGTGTGTGTGTGTGTGTGTGTGTGTGTGTGTGTGTGTGTGTGTGTGTGTGAAACGTGAGAGGGGAACTGAGCGGGATTCCAGCAGGTTGAGTGACTGGAACTGACTGCGACACCGATCTGTATTTTTCATTCGTGGACAGACTCGGATACACACAACACTCGGATACACACACTTGCATACACCTGAATAGAGCGATACCTGACCACACCTCACTCACTGTGTGTGTGTGTTTCCCCAGAGACGGTCGGTGTGTGTGCTCCTAACAAGCTGCTGGTAGAGGGGCGGCTGTGCTGACGGGAGTTTGACTCCACTGTAATTGACCACCGAGTGCAGAATACAGTAAAACCAACAGCGGCAGCACGCATGCAGGCGGGAGCACTCCGAGTCTGCTGATAGTTTCTGGATTAATTGAATGTTTGGTACATTCAGTTTTTTTTTTAACCAATGCAAGGTCGGCCATTCGTGGGGCCAGAGGTGAGCCCAGTGTCACGTTCATCTCCAAACCCTAAAAATTAATAATGTGTGTCTGACAGTGATGTTTCCTTTCTGGTGCCGTCGTACCTCTTGTATATTTTAGTTTGGAAGTAAATATTGTAAGGACAGTTAAATATTCTGCACTTCTGGGCCAGAAATTCGGCCCGCATGCACCATTGTAGCGCCGTGTTTTTCCCACCTTGAGCTCAACACAACTGCAGCCGCACAGCAGCTCCCAACAGCGCGTGACCACCACCCTCATGCGCACACGCCGCTCCCCGTAAACAAGATGGAGGGCAACCAGCGGTTCCTGCGCTCCCAAATGACAAAATTGCTCAGATGGCTTCCAAATGGTGTGTGTTGTAAACATGTGTATGCGTGTGTGTGTGTGTGTGTGTGTCTGTTGCAAGTGTGTGAGCCCGCTTGTGTTTCTGCGTCCACACCTTCGTCTCCCCGTCGGCCCGGTTCCTCTCTAATGGACACGTAGCCGTTCCGCTGCAGCGCTCCCTCCCAAACCACAAGGGACTCTTTGTTTATAACTCGTGAATTAGTGTGCGGTTTGGGTTTCGAGGGGGGGGGGGGGTGCGGGGACGGGAACGTTCGGATTAGCCCGGCGTTGACATTTAGTCGTACCGGGGGAAAACCGCTCCAGTGCCATCGCATCCACACAGAGACTTGACTTGATGTTTGACAATGACGTAATGGTCCATGTCAATGTGTGTCGGGGGGGGGTCAGGGTTGTAGTCTCTAGGTCCTCTTTCTAGGTTGGTTTGACTTCAGTCCCCCTGCTCGGGGAACTCTTTCTGAGACCCATTGGCTTATGTTTTAGTCTGTTTCATCGTGTGGGTTCATCACTTGGTCTGGTCTGAATGGGACTTGGCGCTGCGCTAAGCTTTGGCCTGGTTCTCTCACAGAAAAGCAAAGCCCCCATTTCCTTTCCAAGCGCCATTTTTTGTTGTTTACTGGCCTTGATTTGGTTTTGTATCCTTTTCTTCTTCTCTGTTTTCTGTCTTTGACGCATGCATTCCCAATGGTTCAACTGACCTGCGGGGGACTTTCTTTTTTCCTTTTTCCCCAACATAATACCTATACATCATCCCAATATCTGCATGGCTTTGGCCCCAGTTTCCTTCTCGTCCCCTGAATGTCCCCAGTTACTCTACTCCCAAATCCTCGCTGACGGGAAGTGGCAGTCTCATTATTATAGACCACCAATTCTGTGTAAGCTGACATTACAGACTATAGTTCCGCTTTCCTTGTTGGCTAATTGTTTTAAAAATGCATCACTCCAATGACATCTGTGTTACTGCCCGGAATGCTCCTGGATGGAGGGATTTGAGGAACTTCTGTGGCGAGTAAGTCATGTCCAAGTGAGATGGTGGGGTTAAGTCCCATGGATCAGTGCTGCAATCCTGCTGGATTTAAAAGGTCAGCGAGGTGTGAAAGTTGAAAATCTTGTGTGTGCGCATGGACGAGATGTGAACACCTGAAGACCCAAAAACACACGCTTGTATCCAAGCTCGCACGCTGCTGTGAAGCCACGTGACTGACTCTTCATTTTACACCAGCAGTCGAAACAGCTCGAAAGTCAGTGACGGGTTAAATATCTCTACCATACATTTAAAGTAGTTAATCATCGGCGTATAAGTTTGGATGTACGAAATGTTGTCGACAGGCTTTGGCCATGAACTTGAAGGGCCTTTTAAGACGTCATAGATTTAAAAGAGAAAGAGACAAAGACAGATGGTGAGAGGAGAAAAGACAGAGGACTCCTGTCGTATCAACACAGTGTTTTATGTTTGGCTTGGTTGACTTGTTATTAGAAGTCTGGAGACTAAACAATCCTCGGCAATCTACAAAGACTTCCAATTAAGGTTGAGATGTTATGCAGCAGGATTACTGGGTGCAAAGTTAATGACAACTCAACATCTCAAACAAGACTCTGGGAGGAGGTTTCTTTATAAACATGTGTTTTAAGTGCATATACTTAGACGGTTTTAATATACAATAAACATGTGCGTGGTGTAAGAATTAGCAGCCGTGCTTAATGATGTCTGTGGATTATACAGCCGAGGGTTTTTGAATGAAGCGGCAAAGGACCAGATGCAGCTGTGGCCAAGTTTTAAGATGTCAGCCAGTTGAAGAGAGAACATCTGCTGTGAAGTGTAAGTGATATCTCATAAAGCCGCTACTGTTTGTGGCTGAATTCTGTCTGAACTTCACGACGTGTAGGCAAAAATGATACGTAACAAATAGCTAGTGATGGTGACAAAAGTTTGGAAGGGACTATTGTTACAGGGTATTGGCTTGATTTAGATATTCATACTACATTAGTACCTTATCTGTATCTTTAAAAACATTTCTGTGCTTTTTTGAGCCTTTTATTAAATCCTCCAGTTGTAGTTTGCAGTACGTACTCAAATAGCCCGACATCAGCCACATTAATTGACTGAAGTCCTTTAGGGTTCCTTACTGAAGACTTTTTCTGACGTTGTAGATGATCATACATGCTCTCGGCATGAAAAGCTGCACAATGATTCAGAGTCAGACCACCAGGCAGGTTTTGAACCTTACTTTCAGGTCGGAAAGAATGTTCTGCTAAATGCAGTATCCATCGGTGTGCATGTGGAGGGACTGGCATGATGTCTACGGACTGTAAATTTGTGATTTTCGGCTGTACAAAAATGGAAAGGGCGGGGATCTTCTCTCTAGCTTTCTGCAAGAAAGCTGTTTGGGCATTTCTCAAAATGTCAACGTTAAAAGCACCACTCAAATGGAAATACTATTACTTGGAGGCTTAAAAATATATTCTCACTGATTGGCATGTGTCCTAAATAGCCGGCGGGCTCTGCGTCCCAGCCTACAGCGGAGCCATGCTGGGTTGTTATTTAAAAGTCTCTGGGAGAACTTCATCACTCTGATCTCCAGCCAGAGGCCTCGGATCTGGCCTCACTCTTCCCTTCCAACCGAGGATGAAGGGAGGATAGGAAGAGGGAGAGAAGCATTCTCTCTGGCCTTCTTGGGCATAGTCTTCTTTTCTCTTCTTTTTTTTTTACCCAGCACGCCATCTGTTTCCTGTCTGCAACATGACACCAGCGTCCAATTGGGTTCTGCTACTCTTGAGGTGTGTGTGTGTGTGTGTGTGTGTGTGTTAGTTTGTGTGCGTGTGTGCTAGGCTTTATGATTACTACTATCCCAATACAGCTGGTTTATTTATGTTGGTACAAAGTGGCCCATGCAAACCCATGTGATTTGAAGTCTGACCCCCGTATCATTGATTTGGATAGTATTTTAGTTCGGCCAGGTCTTGTGTAGACCTGAATGGGGAAGTCTCTGTTGGGATCTTATAGAGGTGGAAGAATGAATCTGCATAAACTCCACTCTCTTATTTCACTTCTTATAAAGTGTGAAAGTCATTCAGCTTAACTGTCATTTCATCTGCACTTCAATTGGTGAATTGGCATCTTGGTATTCAGACAGCAAAAAAGGGACATCTCTGTCCATCAGCTAAAAGCAGCCTTAGGCCTCAGTCTGCCTGTTTTTTGTTCCCTTTCTGACCCATTCAGATGGGGATTTTCCACCTCTGGGCCGACACCGAATGGTGGGATATCTCTCCGCGCCAGCGTGTTTGTTTTTAATTGACGTGCATAATGACGTCTGTCAGCTAAAGCGAAGCCAGACCTCCAGGTTGTGTTTGTTTAGCCAGGCCACTGTGGATCCAGGCCTCCAAGGCCAAACCAGACACATTTTGGGATGCTACTCATATGCCATCCTAAATGTTGGTAGTTTGCCCGGCTGGGGAGGTCTGCAAGCACACATCAGGGCTCTGTTGTTGTCCATGCCCAGTTCCCTGTAGTTTAGAGTATAGGCAACAGCTTTATTTCCATTGCTTTTCCATAGCGTGTTACAAATTCAGCCAGCGAGAGAAGCAGTTGTGATATCAGAACAAAGGTTGCGTGATCAAATAGTTAGGAGACCCACAGATTCAAACCCCGTGCTCCATGTTGTGATCACAAGATTTCTACTCCTTCGTTTGCCTGATCTGTTGGTGTTAATGGGACAGAGGCGGTGAGGGCTTGTTCGTTTGTGGGTGGTCCTGCAGCTCTGGAGAATCCTTTCAGTGTGAACTGTGGCTCGTCAGACGTTGGCGTATCCTAGACGCTGCACGCGCGATACGCCACACTAGAATAGCTGTCCCATAATAAAGCATTATGGAGCTGTGTGAATGGAAGAAAATCCACTCGCCACATAATCCACAGCTCAGTAAATCACCTGTGCTATCTCACTCTTTTAATCCGTGATTGCCAGTCAAAATAAACTCAGCAAGAAAAGCATGTGCATTTATTTTGCCAGGCTACTGCTTTAGATCGCTGCCTGCATGATTTCCCAGCGTGTATTCATCAGGTCAAACTATTGGTCCTTAGTGGTGCTAAGGACCAATAGTCCTTAGCACCACTAAGGAGAAGACCAGGACCAAAACTCCTGGTCTTCTCCTCCGTTACATCCCACACGTCCCCCTCAGCTCCACCGACGAGCCCCCTGTTTGCCCGTTTTCCCACCAGCCACATGTTTAGCTGCGTTGTCAGTGCCGAGGTGCCGACGGCTGGAGTCTCCTACTTTGAGCTTCACAAGTCGGTGCCTAATAAAGGGTGTGATTCTCACCAGAGCTGACGTAGCATTGGTTCTATAACGCCCTTAATCCCTCTATTGTTTGTGTTGGCAGGACGCGAAAGGTGTCGTATCGGTCACAGACCACACGGTCCTAGAATTTGCCAAAGAAACTGAGAGGCAACACCGTTTAAAGCCACTGACCGGTGTAACGATTGCGTACATCTTGGGTGGGGGATTGCATTTTAGAGGAGGACAAACCGCTTTATTATGCTTTCAGTAGAGCTGACATGTGCATTTGTTGAGGATATCCAACCAGGACTTTAGAGAGTTTGTAACGTTGTAACTGTGTTGGCTCAGTTCCATCATCTAATTACGGCCGTGCCGGCACAGACTCTCTGAGGGTCTCTGAGGTCCCTCTTCAGCGCCGGCAGCAGGTGTGTTTTGTTTCAAAGACTGCCGTAAAAGTGTCTCTGGCAGCGTCCGTGTCTGTCGCTCGTCTCTCAGGGACAAGCCGGCGCATCCGTTGTGGCTCGAGCTCTTTCAGGACCATCGCTAAGTTGACAGGGGAAGAAGAAGGAGACAGGACACAGGAGGGGGATCTAGAGACGGCGGGACAAACGGATAACCAGCTGTATTCAAACGCCGAAGCTTTGGGCCTCACAGCTCAAACCCTGAGGTATATCGTCATCCGTGGTCCCAATGAGTGTGATTGCAAAGGAACAGTGTGTTTTTGTAAGGAAGGGAAATGTTTAGGGAGCTTCTCGTACTCTCTCCTCTCCTCTCTCGATCACAAGCTGCTCCGTCTAGCATGTGATGGCACTAAACTCTATTTTCGGAGCCGGTTTTCTAATAATAGCCCCGAGCAGAGAAATGTCAAAAGACTGCACAGAGGGAACAAGTTTGGTTGAAGTTTGGCTCGCTACCTTTTTTTTTTATTATTCATGGGACGTTCTGGAATGGCTGCTTATCTTTAGACGGCATTGATTTCTTCTGCAAATTAAATACTGATTTGTTTTGGCTTCTTCAGCAAGTCTCAGTCCTGAGTCCAGCTCTGACGTAGCGTGTGTGCCGCGCCCAGGATGACCTTGACCTCACCGTCTATTCTCCGTCCAGGCCTGGCTGCTTATATGGGCCAGAACGCTGTCAACACGCGGAGAAGATACATATGAGACCACCCCAACGCACGCACACACACACACTGTACAGGCTTTGTCTCACTTGTCTAATTACCTGACAATGACGGGACTCACGCTTATGATGGACACGCGCTGGATGAGGCAGGTGGGAGTGTTTTACTGAAATGATAAAGAGGGGATGTTGCCGCGTGCATCAAATCACAGAGCGCGTAATGACACACACAAGCTGAAACCAACTCTGTTGTCATTTTTTTTTTTTGCGGGTTTATTCTTCGGCATTTTGCACAATGGCTTCCAATGTAATGTAAAAGTAAAGTCAACGTGTCGCGGAGCTGTCGTGGCTATCCTTCCAGTCATAGACTGGACCAGACTGTGTGGTCTGTGACCGATATCATTCCAAATTGTGAAGGGATTGTGAAGCTGTTTGCCGTCTGCTAAAGATAGCACCATTGTTTAGACCGGCCGGCACACATGTTGGAACATGCTGGCTGAATGTGACAGACTCTCTAGAACAATTCGGCCACGAGCTGTTCCTCTTTCCGTCGGCAACAACAGATCGCGATCTTTTCACCACCTCAGCAGCTCTCCGAGCCAATCAAAAACCCAGCATCCCGTTACCGCACGACGCCGACATGAAGGAGTGCGTTCAGGCGGTTTGATGATTCAGCGTCGGTCACATCCTTGTTGACCCAACGCGACGTCAGATAACGATGAGGCAGCGCTGACTTCCACAATGTACGCGCCTCTCCCCCGTCCGGCCCATTTACCGGCGTGGAAATACAAACAGCGGAGAGATCTGAGGGCGGCATTTCGGGGTCAGAGGTCAAGCCCGGCTAAACAGCTTCATTTTTTAATGAAGAAAACGGTCGACGAAATGATTTTACTTCTTGACTTTGTCCAATGTTCAATGCGTCAAGGCTTTGTGCCCGTTGGGCACTAGGTTGTGTGTCAGTGGCATCCTTGTCTGTGTGGGGTCGGAGGGAGCCCCCCCCCCCGCCCTGCAACCAAGGGATTTTCTCACTGATTGTTATGATCCCCCGTTCTGTCAACACAGCGTCTATTCGCGTCCCTGCGTCCATGTTAAACACGCCAACTGTGTGTGCACGTGTGCATGTTTTAAATAGTCCAAACAGCTGGGATTCTGGAGTCGTCTAACTGACGGTTGTGTTGAAGCGAGAGTGGTTACGTTCGCTGCCCGTGTTGTGGCATCTGTGTGTGTCTGTGTGTGCGCGTCTCTTTTCTGGCAAACGCAACCTCCTCCCCGGCTGGATTTCTTGAGACCGCTGATTTGATTACGCATTCAAGAGACTAAAGAACAATGCTGAATTGTTCCCGGGCCTCCAGAATTGGAGACTTAGTTCTCATTACTTCCTGTTAAGAAAAGGAAACCACTAGTGAACTTTCTAGTCGGTTTTCCATCGTAAAGGACACGTTAATGGCTGTTTGTTTTCTGCTAATGTTCCCAACTCATTTATTTTCTCTAAAGACTTTAAAAGGCAACCACAGGGATTTTAAACTGGACCTCTTGAAAGTCCAATAAGTTGAAACATCTTCCATATCTGTTTTTTCTGTCGGTGCTATTCAATGAAAAAGGAAAATCATCCAGACGTCTCGCGCGTAGTTTAGTAGAATGACTGTAAATCAAACCGTATGTGTTGGGAAATTGTTGTAACTCTGTGGCAGACACACACACGCACGCACAAGTAAAGCTAATACAGAAAGAGGTTAGACTGCCCACACTAACATTAAAATGCAGCAGAGCCAGAAAAAGCCCACAGCGCAGACCACCGGTCCCTAGAGTTCACATTACAAAGTCTGGTCCCTGCACACGAGTGTGTTAATCCGGTCCTACGGCACGCATGCATTTAGATATGGTGCGCTGATCAACGTGACTGTAACGGCTCGGCTCGGGTCGGCTCGGGTCGGGTCGACTCGGGTCAGTGGGGTTTGCGGCTCTCTGTGCCACTCGCACGTTTGCGTCCTCACATATGTGTCATCCGCATCCGAGCGATACACATTTGTATCTGTCCGTGGACGACACAACCCGTCTGTAAGGCGATGAAATGAGCTCATGGTTGCGGTCAGCCGGATACTGTGAGAGGGGGAGAAAGGAGAGGAGAGGAACCTCATCACCTTCAGCCGGGGTCGATAGGCCTGTGAATGTGAGCTCGCCTGAGTGGGAAGCAGGAGAAAGAGCGAGAACAGAATACATTTTGCGAGTCTTAAGTGCGTCTATAAACAGTGATTTTGAATTCTTGAGGCGCTGCCTGTATGTGTGTGTGTGTGTGTGTGTGTGTGTGTAAGTGGTGAATGTTAGATCTCCGACTGCGCTCTAATGCCGTAGATTAAGTGAGCTCTGGATGTGTGCTGATTGAAAGCAGACGCTTTTGCTCAGACGCGTGCCCACATACGCCAGCACATTGTTTCACTGCACCTTTTTTTTTTTTCCAAAATGCTCTTATTCCATTGGGAGAAAATAATTACCCAGAGGCGATTTAATTTGTTTTTTTTATTCAGATTTTGAACAATACCTCTATGTATGTTTGCCATCTCCGGTCATGAGTGTGTGTTGGAACGCACTATTTCACACTCCTTCTCTCTTACAGTAAATCTCAATGACTAGTCAAGTTGCAATTCTTGATTCACCCAAGATAAAGAATCATTTAGACGCCCCCCCCCCCCCCCCCCCGTTGAGACTTAAGCTCACAGAGAATTGGCTGTCTGTTTTTTTGGGCTAAAGCAGATCAAGCATCAGAGTCTTGCCCTGAAACACTGACCCAGGTCTAATCTCACCTCGGGTTTAGCTCTGTTTAATATTTCATTATACCCATGGCTGGTCCATGGCTTTGTCTCAACCCTTTTCTGCATGGGTCAGCACATGTCCCACACACACACACACATGCTGTGGTCTGCAGAGCCCAGTGAAAACAGAGCCGGGCTCTGCCAGTGTAAACACGGCCCATTGTTACGGCCGCTCTTTTCCCGCCTCGTATCTCCGCTCCCCGTGGCGGCCCGGGGCCCTGCGAGGCACGGCGCCGGCACCGGTCCCGTTTTGGCCCGTACGTTTATGTGACCGTGTCATTGTAATGCAGTGCTGCAGAGTGTGATTTATGTGCTTTGGTTTCTCTCCCCTTGCACTCCTCCGTCTCCCCTCCCACTGCTTCACATTTTTACAGCTTGGCGCCGTAAGTGGGGTTGGCGGCCTTGTTGGCTTCGAGAGGTTTTTTCAGCATTTTTTGACAACTATTTTTAGACGAGCAGAAAGCAAGTCTTCTGTAATGTACCAGCTTCTCCCAACAACGTAGGAATAGAGAACAGGAACCACACAGAACACTTGGGAAATGGCTGTTTAGAAGGATGGATATTCTAATGCGTGTGTGGGTGTGTGTGTGTGTGTGTGTATGACGCATGCGTTCGCATGTGCGCGTATCAGGTGGACTTGAGTGTCTTAATTCTAGGTACCTTATTTGTGTTAAAATGCGAGAGAGCGTCCCGTCAGCTGTGACCCCCGGGGCCACATGTGCAGCCAATTAGGGCCAATCAGAAGGCTGTATTCGGGGTGGGGGGGGTGGTGGGTGTGGGGGGGTTTAAGACCCGTGATTACTGTGTCAGACTGATGAGGAAGGACAGGGGAAGCTGCCGGGCCCAATCCCATTGCAGCATTTCTCTGCGTTCTTCACGTCCACATATGGAGCAGCTTTGTTTGTTTAGTTTGTACCAACTGGATCCGTATAAAAGGGGGGGGTCCAAATGTGTGTGTTTTTAACCTATTTAGGCAACAGATTGGTGTGGTTTGCCACATGAGCTGATGGAACTCCAGAAAGGAATTTAAATGGCGACGTATAATTTTTTACAGCTGGCAACACACCTAACGCCATATGATTTCTCCTGAAGTGGAAAGTCAATGTAAGCAGATTAAAGCAGCCCGGCATCATTCTGCTCCCTGTGGTGCTGAAGAGGCAGGAAAGCAAAGGACGCAACCACATTCACCAGCTATTCTCTTATCTGTCTCTTATCTGTGTGTGAGTGTGAAGGACTCCCATTTACTCGATAATATGGCAATCAAACGGGGGGGGGGGGGGGGGGGTCAGGGCTATTATGATACCGACGGGCACCTGCCGTCCACTCGTATACACTCAAGTTCTCTCATCTCTGTCATTCATTTTGTTGTTTTGTTTCGGCAAGATGCAACATCTACCTAGTCCCCATTTTTAAACCGCTCCGTGATGAACGTGGTCTCATCCTCCGGTCTCTACGCTCACCAATCCACCCAAGCGTCGGCTTCCTGCACGGCGTTTCCATCATCGCTTGCATTTGATAATAACATTACATTACATTACAGGTCATTTAGCAGACGCTTTTATCCAAAGTGACTTACATTACACTTTAAACCCATGGCTATTTCACATGTTTGCCCAGGGAGCAATTAGGGGTTAGGTGTCTTGCTCAGGGACACTTCGACATGGAACATGGGGCAGCCTAGAATCAAACCAACAACCTTGTGCTTCCCGGCACACCTTCTCTAACCCCTGCGATGCGGCCACGATGACCCCAATGGGTAATAAATGGGTAATGTGTCCGGGGGTGCAAGTAGTTTCCAGTGTGGGAGGAGGGGGGGGGATCACAAAAACGTGGCCGACGGGGCCCGGCGAGCTGTAAGTCGCCACGGTGACCGGAGCGTTGCCCCCGGGCCGCCTAAAAAACCCCACATGCGAGCGGGAATGCGCGGCCCACTGCATTGTGGGGTTTGCGTGTGTGGAGAGCAACGCACTACCTGACTCACGGGACGCTGGGAAGTTGGGGGGGATGGGGAAATGGGGGGAAAAGGAGCATGACATAACTTTCGGGAATTGGACTGCAAGGTCGGAAAGGAGTGTGAATCACGGCCATCCAGAGTCTCATTTATTGCTCCTCGCTCCTCCGTCTGCAACGCGCCGTCAGTGAAGTACAGACCGTGCAGCTGAGTGCACACCAGGGAGGGAAAGGTCTCCTCACCTCCCGTTAATGCCAGTGTATTTAACACGTACGGACTGCTCATTCTGATATTGTGTAACACATGTGTAGGCGAAAACATATTGGTGAAATGAAGATTAGACATCGCCTAACTACGTTTTCTTTGAATCCCTTTTCTCCCACAGTCCCAAAGAAGTTGCTCCAGGAGCCGGGGCCCCGGCCGCCGGTGTACCCGCGTCCGCCCAGCGCCCGTGACCCCAACGTAGTGGGAGACAGCCCCCCGGAGGGCAGCTCAGTCAGAGGCCCCGACGCCGTGCCAGGTGAGCAAAGTGAGGAACGCCACCGCTCTTCCCTCCCCCCTCAACCCCCCGTGGAGAGCAGTTAACACTAAACAGCCTCGGTAATGCAGCTCTCACATCGGGGCATTTCTGTCAGTCTGTTTGAAAAGCCACGCGGCTTCAAATGTCTTCCACATGTACATCCAACCGCATCCGTCCGGTTTGCCGCATTTGTGATTCTTTGTGATTTAAAAACAGCGACACGACCGGCATGTAAATCCGTCCGCTCTGCCGTCTCAACACGGACAGAAAGAGGGACGAGGGAATGAAGTGGAAGAGAAAAGGAAAGAGATAAACAGGGCTTCATTCGGGAGGGGGGGGCGGCACAATAATTACTCTGCTCAGCTACCGGCACCGTGCTGATTAGGAGGGCAGACGGATGGATGAGGAGCCGAGAGAGGGAGGGGGACGGGACGTGCACGGCTTCCCCTCCTCGTAACCCATTCAGACGCTGCACTTAAAGCTCATCTAGACAAACCTGCTTAAGGTTCGACGGTGGAACACGGGATATTAAACTGTAGCCAGATCGTCTGATAATCCTTTGTCTGTGGAAAGATCGGATCTTTCTGTTAGTTTATAAAACAGCTGCATCACCAGTTGCTCTTGTTGTGTCGGTTCTTGACACGCCATGAAATACTCGATATCAATCTCATAAATCATGTTTAGTTCAAGGTTTAAATGTCTTTGAATTGTTTTTTGCTAAAATACATAAATGTATTATTAACATATATTTCCCCTGGGGGTATAATGATAAAATATTCCATAAAAAAACATTTCAATCATTGTGATTCTGTTTTTTCTAGAAATCTTTGTCTTACATTGACAATTTCCCAATTTGTACATTTGTTACTTAATGTCTGTGGGTTGAATGTTCGCCGATGTGCAGCCGAGGGTCCAGGTGAAAACATTTACCTCCTCAGTGAGCAATTCCCGTCTAAGCTGCATTTATCAGATAAAGAGAGCCTGACAAACCTGAGAGACTCTGCAATTAGAGGTTGTGTGTGTGTGTGTTTGTGTGTGTGTGTGTGACACTTTGGCAAAGCAAACCTACAGTGTCAAAAAAAAACCTTTTAATATGACGACGCACACGCGCACAAAGGGTCACGGCTCCGCTTGTTGGAGGGAATACTTCTGTTTCTGTAAAAGGGCCGTTTTTTGATTCGTATTGCTTATTCGTAGAGCCAAATCTACATTAGTGACATCTCCAACCTAAACACCTCCTCGGGTTAAGTGGATGCGACTCCGCCGAGAAAGATTTGTTTAAGTCTAACCGACCAAAGCAAACCAAACCCTGCTGAGCTCGACTCCACGGCGCGTAAACACAGAAGGAACGCAGGCCGCCGTGAACAGTTGAATCTATGAATAGATTGTTTTCTGAGATTTGGGGGAAAGTTTTAAAATGTTGCCAAAGTGCACCCCCCCCCCCCCCCCCCCTACCCCCATGTGGGTCTGTTGAGAATGAGTTTGACAGCAGCGGATGCGGTGTTATCTTCTGAATCACGTGCCTGTTTTTTTTTTTGTTTTTTTTACACAAGCGCACGTTTCCTTAGAATCGAAAAACCGCCGGGAGACCGAAGATGACTCAGTGGGTCTGAATGCTGGAGTCACAATAAGCTCAGAGACAATACACCCTGGCTTTACTGAAACTGAGCTCACCAGCGGCGAAGTCACATGACCTCAGAGTGGAGGCATGTGCAAAGGAAACTTAAATAAAAACAAAAAAAACATCTGTGCCTATATAAAGAATGGAATGTAAAATGAACGCAGTCTACGTCGCGTTGTTGAACTGAACTGTTTCTGCTTCTCCAGATAGAAAGAAGATCAGGGAGACTAACCCCGACGAGGAGAGGTTTGCAGAAGCTGGACGTGGAGGAGGAGGAGGAGGAGGAGGAGGAGGAAGTGGAGGAAAAAGTCCACCGCCGCCCCCGGGCATGAATCCCGTCATCAACTCCACCTCCAGCGCCAACATGGCCCTCATCAGCAACGCGCTGGCAGCCTACAACTACATATCAGGTAGGGCCGGATTCCTAGTGTGACATCACGCGAGTAGACCTCAAGCGGACCTCCTTTCCCACCACGGGGAAATACGCAATTCCACCACAGGGAGCGTAATTAGTATTCGAGTGTGCCGTTTCACGCCAACTTTGGGGTGAAGAAAAAAAATATATATATGGTGAATGTTCATGTTTAATGACCTGAAATAAACAGGGTCACGTTACTCGGCGTGTGGCTGAGTCATCGTGTGATGCTGCCAGTGGAATGAATGTACACAAACACACAATAGGAGTAGTAACAATCCACAATCTGGACGAGCTGTAAAGGAGCTGAGAGCCACTGATCGAGCCTGAAAATAACATTAGATTTCACTAAACGCACTGTTGATTTTTTTGTTTTGACGCTTTTTCTCAAACGAACCAACTAATGGTAGCTGCTCGTCCTCTGTCCTCCCCCCCGTTCCGACAGGCCACCCGGAGCGGGCCGCGCTCTTCTTCGTCTGCGGTGTGTGCCTGGGCCTCTTCCTCACCCTCTTCGCCCTGGTGGTCCAGATCTCCTGCCGCACCGACTGCCAGCCCCGCCAGCGGCCCCCCGCCAAGAAGCGGGCGCGCCCGGCCGAATCGTCCTCCGACTCCAGCGACTCGGACTCGGACTGGGAGACCACCTCGGACCTGTCGGCGCGCCGCCACCGGCGGTTCGAGCGCACGCTCAACATGAACGTGTTCACGTCGGCGGAGGAGCTGGAGAGGGCGCAGCGGCTGGAGGAGCGGGAGCGGATCATCCGAGAGATCTGGATGAACGGGCAACCCGACATCCCCGGGACGAGGAGCCTCAACAGGTACTACTGAGGACCGCCGATTGGGGATTTCAGAGAAAGCCTACTTGACCCGAGCAACTTTTAGGACGGGGGAAAGGCGACGCGGCCCTCACGCAGCTTCACGAGCAAGCGCGCAGGCCACAGACTCGACCTGATGAGAAAGGTCGGAGGTGTCGCCGACTCGGGGGCGGTGGGGGGTGGAGCTGCGTCCCCCATTCAGTAAGAGAAAGGAGCTCCCCGGTCCAGCACGATGCGTGCAACCCGTCCGCCCCAGGAAGACCGGAGGTGATGGGCCTGCGGCGCCTCGGCCCTGACCTCAGCGGCCCCTTTTGAAGTGTGGATTTTATGGGTTGGCTGCCTTACGCACGCACGCACACACACACACATGCGCGCACGCACACACACACACACACACACACAGGCCTGTAGAAACGACACAACGGCGAAGGGCCGAGGTCCCGGAGCGGTCTGTTTCTTCAGAAGACCGTGACACTCGGAGCTTCCTCCAGTATTTAAGTGTGGACTTTACAGAGGGCGGGAGGGGGGGAAGAGGGGGTGGGGGGGGGAAGAAAGAAGGGTACTATGGGATAACGTAAGACAATCTTTCCACAGTGAATAACCGCGCTGCCTTTTGAACTTTTAAAAACCAAAATATATTTTGGGAGAAATCATCTCAAACCCTATGAAATCTATTTTATAATATTTAATAGTTTATTGATGTTGTGCATTTTTGTTTTCAAGTATGGTTTATCGTGAGATTTCTTTTTTTTTTTATACTCGGCAACGGTTGTCTGGCACCTCAGGGATGCAATCCTAGTGTTTCTGTGTTTGGTTGATGTATTTGCTTCTTGGAAGGCGTTCAGCCCGTTTAAACAGCTAATGTCAGCATTTAAAGAAAATAATTAGAAATATCATATATATATATATATATATTCAGCCTCAAAGAGGTTTAGTGATTTAACTTTATTTTTGATACAGTATGTTTAATTCTACAGCGCAGTGCCTTTTCTAGCTATTAAGTCACTGTCATGATTGCCGAGTGTGTAATCAAACAACTTGTCTAATAATTTATTATTGGACATCCCAAACGTATCTTACTGTTGCTTTGCTGAAGCGGAGCCTCCATGACACGCTATGCACTTGCTGCTGTCCCCAGATGTAAATGTATGTAACCAGAATATGCCTATTTTGTACCAGTGAATTTACTAGAAATATTTTTCCAGTCCTCGCGACATTTCCGATGTTGTGTGAACCGTGCCCTTATTTCTAAGACAGCAGTGCTGAACCGGATGCTCGGGGTGATCGCTGCTCGTGGCCGCCTGGAGAAGGAACCAGCACTGAAAAAAGGTTCACAGAGGACATGCAACCTAAACCATCTTGCCAGTTTGTTCAAATAAGCTATTGTAAATCCAGCTCTGTTCATGCTGCCTTGTATTCAAGCGTGGAAATAATGATAGTTTTCATGAAAGCTTGGTATTTTCCAGACTGAGAGTTTAATTGAGAGTACAGAGGACAAATTAGGGTCATCCACATAAAGACTGACACTCTATATAGTTTTTATTCAAAAAAAGGCTATTGTACTTAAATTTGAATGGGGTCACAATGTGCTGATAGCTGGTAGTGAGACCAAAACATGACCTCTGTGCTTGGAATAAACTGTGTTCAAAATAACGTGCCCACTGTTTTGTTTAATCCTGTACATTTTGTTGTGAAATTATTTTTGTTTTGATTTAAAAATGCCCCCTGTTAATGCGCAGTACAGCCCGATACTTTCACTGTACTTATGGATAAATAATGATCTGCTCATATATCTAATATATGATGCCATACTACTAATATAGAGTTGACACACTGTATAGTAAGGCCACCACTAACTTTGCCGTTGGTGAGATCAGTCAGATTTCTTGGTGTTGATCGCCCCCTGGTGGAACATTTGGACATCTTCTCTTCACTAAAATTAAAGTATTCCATTTATGATATTTCTTTTATGGCTATTGCAGATTAATTTCTGATACAACCACTATAATTAAATTTAACATACGAGCAATTGCTGTATGCCGTGGAGGATAGGCTATTGGTTGGTTCCTTTGTGAGTCTTTGATAGATAGATAGATGATACTTTATTGATCCCTCAAGAGGGAAATTGTGGTATCACAGCAGCATGTACAGGGAAGAAAATAGAATAAAAAGATACACATTATATACAATATAATAAGATAGAAATATTAAATTAAATTAAATAAACTAAAACTGAAACAAAAGAATAACCTTCCAAAAGAGACAATAATAATAATTTGTAAAAGGAGAAGAGGAAGAGCAGCAACATCACAGCAGTACAGGGTTATTATTGTCATTATTTGGCCAGGGATGCCTGAAGGAGTCTGTTGGAGAACGTGCTCCGCTGTCCCTGTAGCAGGTGGTGGAGGGGGTGGTCAGGATTATCCAATATGGATAACAGTTTCTTCAGTGACCTCCGCTCCAACACCTTTTCCAAGCTGTCCTGTTTGCAGCCAATGATGGAGCCGGCCTTCTTAACAAGTTTGTTAAGTCTGTTGGTGTCACCGGCTCCAATGCTGCTCCCCCAGCCGACCACGGCGAAGTACAAAGCACTGGCCACAACAGACTGATAGAACATCTCCGACATCTCGCTGCACACATGGAAGGATCGAAGCTTCCTCAGGAAAAAGAGTCGACTCATCCCCTTCCTGTAGACGGCGTTGATGTTGGTCTTCCAGTTCAGTCTGTTGTCGATGGAGACACCCAGGTACTTGTAGTCCTCGACCATGGCCACCTCCTCTCCCAGAACCCTCAGCGGTAGCGGAGCCATCGTCTTCCTCCCGAAGTTGACCACCATCTCTCTGGTCTTGGCCACATTCAGGAGCAGGTGATTTCTGCCCGCCCACAAGTCCTCCACTACTGCCCTGTACTCCTCCTCCCGTCCATCCCTTATACACCCAACCACTGAAGAGTCATCAGAGAATTTCTGCAGATGGCAGGACTCCGAGTTATACTGAAAGTCAGTGGTATATAAGGTGAACAGGAAGGGAGACAGAACAGTTCCCTGTGGAGCTCAAGTACCACTGACCACTGTATTAGACAGCACGCTGCCCAGTCGGACAACTGTGGCCTGCCTGTCAGGTAGTCAGTGATCCAGGAGACGGTGGACGAGTCCACCCCCACCACCCGCAGCTTCTCACTCAGCAGCAGTGGTTGGATGATGTTGAAGGCACTGGAGAAATTAAAGAAAGTTATTCTCACAGAGCCACCCTTTCCATCCAGGTGCGACTGGGCTCGTTGCAGCAGGTAGATGATGGCGTCATCCACCCCCACACGAGGCTGGTATGCAAACTGCAGCGGGTCAAGTGAAGATTTCACCTGCGGACTGAGGCGGGCCAAGACCAGCCTCTCCAGCACCTTCATCACATGGGATGTGAGGGCGACCGGTCGATAGTCATTAAGGCCAGATGGAGTCGTCTTCTTGGGGACCGGAACCAGGCACGACGTCTTCCACACTACCGGGACCTTCTGCTGCTTCAGGCTCAGGTTGAAGAGGGGTTGAAGGACCTCAGCCAGTTGGAAAGAACAGGTCTTCAGGACCCTGGGGCTGATGCCATCAGGTCCTGCAGCCTTGCGTTGGTGAAGTCTCCTCAACTGTCTCCGAACCTGGTCAGTCGTCACCGAGAGAGGGGGAGGGGGGTCACGGCGTCAGTTGGGGAAGGGCCCTTTGAAGTGGCCTCACAGTCCAAATATGAATATAGTTAATGTAGTTTTCAGACATGTGTGTACACTAATGTCTGAAAACTACATTAATTAATTTTAATGAAAATACTGGTAACTCCTATTGTATACCGACATTTCATTGTAGACGCGTCTTGATGGCACCCACCCAGTGTTATTGTTTGTTAATATAATCACATACCCATTGATTAGTTCTCAAAGTAGAGATTGTAACCAGGGCGACAAGTGATCTTAGTCCATATTAGCTTAGCTGCACTAAAATGGGAAGCCGTTGTATCACTTATTGACATTTTATTAGTGAAATAGTAACTACCAAAACCAGTACTTTTAAAGGCAAATTATAAAACAAAAATATCAAACATATTTGGCAAATAAAACGGGAGCTGTCGAGGCACCATCGGTGCAAAGTCGAGGCAGCTGTCGTAAAGTTGTGGCAACTGCCTCGCGAAGATATGTAGAGTGAACATTTAACATTTAGATTTAACATTTACATTTAACATTTACATTTATATTCAACATTTATATTTACATTTAACATTTAGATCTACATTTAACATTTACATTTACATTTAGATTCAACATTTACATTTACATTTAACATTTACATTTAGATTTAACATATTATTTAACAACTTTGTGTTACTGCCAAACATTATCCTTGGAAAAGTTATTGCATGAATTTCTCTTTAAATGTTTGAAGAGTGACATGAATATTGTCGTACTTTTTTGTTCATATGATAATGCTAAATGTAGCAAAACTGCGCAGGATTTTAGAACGTGCGACATTTTACAAATGCAAACACAAAGCGCCTCATCCCTATTGCCATGGCTACGGGGCTTAACAACACTTCGCCATCAACAGACGGTTTCTAAACGAATAAAGCTCCGAGCAGCTGACAGATCGGACTCCACAGTAAGTAGCTGCTCACATCTGGTTTGCTCTTCATTCTCTCTGGACGCCCCCCTGGTGCCGCCGCCTCCTCGCCTCCCCCCGGCCGAGGCGCACTTCTCCTCCACCGGGCCTCATGTCTTGGAACCACGGACTGCCGTTTCTCCCGGGATACACCTTCCTGGATGTAACGGTGAGACCAGTCCTGTGTTTTATCTGAGTATCTTTATTTTTTTTGTAATTTAACAATATGTGACAATGCATTAAGGTCATTGGGGGTATGAGAGAATGTTGGTTAAACTAGGCTGTAGGGGAACGTCGGTTGACACTCGTTGCCATGGGAACGACAAACATTACCAGGCCCCGGGCCGATTGAATGCGGATTGTAAACACGGACGAGATGAAAAGACGTCCAACCATGTGATTTAACGTTAGATATGAGGGTGCGCACGCGAAAGGCGGATTAATAGGCTCGTTCGAAGAGAAGGGAAATTAGAACGTGGTCGTGTTGTCACACGTGATCTCAAAAAATGTAGTTCCGGCAAGAAACTATATATAAGTTATATATAAATCCAGCTGTTTCAATGAGATTTGCTCACATTAAAACAGCGTTTATCAATCAACAAATCAATTCATCTTTTAAAAGGGTCCAAGTCGTAGCGGGGAAAGGCTGATCATTTAAAACAGTTATTTGAATTGTGTCTTTTGTATGGGGATGGGTTGGGGGGCACTATAAATACACTGAAAGGATAACATTTAAAATGTTTAATAGTTTACAGACTTCAAGTGGTTGAAATTATTTCACATATGGATCAAACGACTATTATATATATATATATATATATATATATATATATATATATATTTTTTTTTTTTTTTTTTCTCTGCAGAAGTCAGCCTTCCATCGTCCCCAGACGCTGACGTACAGCAGAGGCTGTGCTCTGCCCACTCGCCCAACCGTCGGGATCGGACAGGATCCTCTTTTATCTGAACAGCTGATCCAGCAGGAGCTCAGTGAGTTGTCTTTTGAGACACCAGACGTTACTTATGGCTCCTTTGACCGGGGCCTAGTCCAAGACTTCATCCCAGCCCACGTGGCCCTTGACAAAAAGGTTCAATACGCTTTTCATTCATTATCTATTCATCACTATTCATTCATTCGTTTTCTTAGGAATATTGCAGCTGTTAGCGTTCATTGTCCCATGAATTCTTTGTTTGTTTGTACAACCCTCGTGTCTTGTAGGTGCTGCGCTACTATGCATACTTCCAGGAAAATATCCTGTTCTCCCCGGAAGAGGAGTCGCACGTGCGTCCCGTGGTCATCTACTACTACCTCGAGGATGACAGCATGTGCATCATTGAGCCCGTAGTGGAGAATTCTGGATTACCTCAGGGGAAACGGATCAAACGGCAGCGGCTGCCCAAGAACGAACGTGGAGAGCACTACCATTGGAAAGACCTCAATATCGGCGCGGACCTGGAGGCGTACGGGGTCACCTACCACATCACGCAGTGCGACGCTTTTACCGAGGTAAGCAATGCACATTGTGCATATTTCATCTTCCACGCATGTCCAAAAGCAGGGATGTGTGCATACCCTGTGTCTCATTCATCACGTGAAGGAATTCCTGGAAAGCGAGGGCATTGTTCTGAACGAGCCTGAACCGATGCCTGTGGATCCGCGCAGCGAGCGGCGCAAAACCCCCCGGCCTTCCTTCACTACTGCCGCAGGAGCCGACAAAATGCACCAGTTTCTGACGATGGATCGTAAGGTGCAGTAATGGTGAAGCCAATTTTAACTGAATTTAACGTACTAACCCTCAACCTCAAGATCAGTTTTTGTACTAAACCACCGACATTTCTTCAATCTCACGTTGTCAACCAGGTGTTGGTATTTTGTATTTGACATCACAATTCCCATCCAAGCTTTTAACCTCTTCTCGGTCAGGTGCTGCGTTTCTTTGCCCTGTGGGAGGACGCTGATCCGAACGGGGAGACCACGCCCGTTACCATCCAGTATCACCTGGTGGACGACACGGTGGAGATCAACGAGGTCTACGAACGCAACTGCGGCCGGTTTCCCTTCCCTGCCCTGATGCACAGACTGAAGTTGCCCAAGATAACCGAAGCGTCTGGTGAGTTGCAAAATATACGTTTTTGGAGCGCAGGCAAAACCACAACCGTATTTTAAAAGAGAACAACATGAATAGATGTCATACTCGTATATCTTCACGCGTAGGGACCTTTCCCAGCTGCGTGCTGGAGGTTTCAGCAGCCGAGGTACAGGAGTACTACTCCCCCAAAGACTTCCGGGTGGGACAGCCGATAACGCTGCTCGGCCGTCGCTTCCTACTTTATGACTGTGACGGTTTCACTAAAGAGTATTACCAGAAGAATCACCCGGACCTGGAGATGAAACCCTTCGAGGTGCCGAAGAAAAAGGACCCGCTTCGGGGGAGGAGGAAGGTATGAAGTTCCACCACCTCTACTACTACCTGAGGAGAAGTGACTTTTCCGTGTTTCTTTATCGTACATTTGTTGGATGTATTGACCGACTAAATCACGTTGCTCTGTCTGCGGATTGCTGCTATGACGTTTTTAAATGTCCCTTTAGGGATTGATAAGGTAATCTATCTATCCACAGGAGGCTCCGCCCTACAACGGTTTTGGGTCACCTGAGGACTCGCTTCAGAATTGTTTTTCATTAATTCCTACGCCTCCCAAAAAGAACGTGTTAAAAATGCTGGAAAACGAACACAAAGTTCTGTGCTACAGGGCCAGGCTGGTGAGTCAACGTGAGAGAGAAATTGCATGTGCCGCTTCTTTGACCAAATTAAAAGAAATTTGTTGGCAGTCACCAAAGTGCGTTCACCAATACGCCCAATTCATTGAGAAAGATGCTTGAGCTTAAGCCGTCCCGTCATTCCAGGACTCCCCGAACCCCGGCGATGAGAATCGACATTTCATTCTGTCCTACTTCCTGTCCGATGACGTGATAAGTATTTTTGAAAAGCCCACTCGCGGGATCATTGGTGGAAAGTTCCTGAAAAAGATGCGCATCCCCAAGCCGGGTTCCACAGTGGACGATCCGGAGTTCTACTCACCTGCAGACTTTGCAATTGGAGCGACTGTGGAGGGTAATATTCAGACTGCTTATCGGTCATGTCTGGATTTATAAAAGGAATCATTTCATTTAAAAAAATGACCCACTCAATAGACAATAAAACCTTTAAAGCTTCTCTCACCATATCCGTTGCTTTAACTTTTTTCTTTCGTAGTTTTCGGCCACCGCTTTGTGTTGACTGAAGCCGACCACAACGTGCTCAAGTACCTGGAGTCCAACGCGAGCCGGATCCCTCTTCAGACACTCGATTCTCTGCGCCAGACGCTGGGCGTGGAGACGGCAAATAGCCAGCTGACCACGATGGTGAGAGTCGGGTCAGCCAATTCAAATCCTTTTGAGCGTTTCTAAAATTCTACTCACGCAAACATGACGTACGCCCTTCACAGGCTGATGATGTGGCAGCAGAGCCGTCTTCCTGATGTCGAGGAAGGTTGCATTGCTTTGAGAGTTCTCTCCCCAAAAGTACAGACCACAAGGAGGGAGGAAAGCCTTTGTTGACTGTTTCTGAACATAATAAAACGATTTCCTGATAAGCCGACAGAATTGTCATTTTGTTACACGCTTGCTCTCCACTCTCAGCGTGCCGTTGCATCGGATCGGGCAGATTGAAAAGCACTAAAGCGAGAAAACGGCTGCAGGAAAGAAAGAATGTAAAGCTTCTGGAAATTCATCGATTGCATGTTGTTGGAGCCGTCGACCTCAAAATGCCCTTCTGCTATGTTGCACATTCCAAGTGGTCTGAAACTTATACCTTAAAATCGTAATGTCAGGAAAGGTTATTTAACTGTGATCAAGTGCATTTTTCCATCAATATGAAACAAGCGGAGGACTCAACAGGGACTGTCATTGGCAACTAAAGAAAAAGTATGTAGAAAAACAACTTTAAGTCACAAAACTTCTGAAAATTGCATCATTTAATATAGTAATTAAAAAAAAAAAAATGGAATGGCATGCGTGATATCCAACATACATACTTGATGCTTAATCGTTCAGCAACCTGGGATGGATTCAGCATTTTAAACGGACATTAGTTGCCCATGTGACCACTCTATCGGTTGTCCCGAATGCCTTTGGTGAAGGCATGTTAAGGTCGGCATACAGTAAGCTTTTATCATACAACATCAGACACATGTTTCTGCTCCAATGGACCAGACAACAGAAAAAGAAAGCAAAGCCAATTCAATGTGGCGAACTGAAAACAGCTGAAACCCCAGACGACACCATAACCAATACAGTACTTGTGCATGAGGACACACATTCAACGAGGACACGCGGTGACGTGTGTGTGCTACATACGGTGTTCACTTTACATTTGAATCATTCTGCAAACAATGGTGCTGCTTGTCCGTGGCGTAGCGTGCGTGTATAACAAAAAACTAATTTAAAAAATACTGATATGATGAAGAGAGTAAATGTCTGTCGGGCTCGAGGGATTTCCTTTGATTTCCTTTTTCCAGCAATCAGTCTGCAGCGACTTCAGAGTCCTCGTATCATCTCAGGCCATTGTCAACAAGAGGCGCGGTGGCCCCGCGGCCGCCAGCGTTCCCGTTGTGGTGACGTGGGGAAACCTCGGCCGGGGTTCAGGCCGGGAGGCGTGCGATCTTAGGGGGATTTGAGTTTTTTGCTCCGAGGGGAGGCTCCATTCTCGGCTTTAAGAACTCCGTTTTCGTGGTGACCGACTGGCAGGAGACACAGAGGTGAGAATGTCAGGATCACCTGTAACTTTTCGGAGACGACAAATCAATGGTGGACACGAGCGACGCACGTCTATACTCACTCGAGTCCCTCTTCAGCGGCCGTAAGGGCTGTTTAGCGGCGGCCTTCTTGCGGAGCGCCTGTTCGAGTCTGGACTCCCTCCAGCGTCTCAGCTGGAAGCGGATAAACTTCCACAGCAGCCAAGATTGGGTGAAACACACCAGCAGCAGAACGGTCATCCTGAAGGGGCCCCAGGGCGAGAAGATTAGTGCAATTGTTTGCTTTGGAGGAGGAAAAAAAAAAAAATGGACCAGACATTGCCGGAGGTCAGGCCCGAACAACATTTCTTACATTTCTCGGGCTTTGAAAGTTACGGTTGCCATTGACGACAAGGGAACCACGGTTTAGTTTGGTGAAGTTGCCACATTTGCGCCCTGTGTTCCAGTAATCTGCTAGATGTGGTGTCTTTTATCACACTTTATATAAATATAGTGCAATACACAACTCAAAAGTAATGTATGGAAATAAGTTATGGAACTTTAAATGCAGGTATAAAAAAGTGTTACAGAGGACATGTTTGGCTAATCAGTGTAAAATTCATGTAAAATGTATGTTTTAGAACAATGAAGACATTAAAGGCTTTTAGCTGTTTTCTGCGTATTTGGACGAGACAGTAACTGCAAAAAGTAAAAGCAGGGCCACAAAGGGTCACTATGCACAGATGTTGGCCACATGTTGTTACCTGATCAGTACAGTGTTGAAGTTGCCCATCTCCAAGTCCAGGCCCTGGTTCTCGCTACGAGCCAAACCGAAGCCAACGGCCAGGAACATCAGGGTCAGAGTGACCATCCGTGTGAACACATAGCCGATTGCCCACAGGTCAAACCTGAAGGAAAAAACAAAAACAAGGAAACAATTTAACTATTTTTCATAGCAACAAATCAATTCATCTTTTAAAAGGGGTCCAAGTCGTAGCGAGGAGAGGCTGATCATTTGAAACAAAAGAAAAAAAAAGACAAAACCACTAAAGGAGCGAGGATACTGACATTTTCTGATGGTTCTCGTCGGTGAAGTAGAAGAGTCTGGCGATGTGAAAGCCCAGTTCGGAGACGTACTGGAGGAAGAGCAGTACCAGACCCACACGACTTAAACTGAGCCAAAAACAAATAAACAGGAAAGAAGCAGGTTATTGATACGTTCGGCAAAGAAGACCATCCAGTGGTGAACATCTGCGCAGGTTTCTAGAACCATGAACAGTCATTTCTGTAACACAAATCAGCAGTGAAGCGGAGCCACTCAGTTGAGCGGTGCAGAGACACGAGTCTGTTCTCACTTCTCCCTCTGACATTGAGGGCATCTCAACAAAGAAAGCTCCTTCTGCTGGATGCTTACTTTAACAGATATGCTGCGGCGATGTGCAGCAGGTACAGGCAGATGTACTGCAGCTGACGAGAGATCTCCTCCTGAAGGGGAAACAAAACGCCTTCATTTGCAAGTGATATTGTACTTAGCAACGCTTGAGGCCCCCCCACCCCACCCCCAGTCACGCTCTGCGGTTACATGCAAAACAATAAAAACACTCATTCCTGTAGTTGTGTGTGTGGGGGGGGGGCACGCATCAACATTGCATTCCCAGCATCACAACTAATTAAATACCAAACCTGGACTCTTTATTCAAAACATCCATTTGAAGAGAGGTTTTGCCATTTGGACAAAATGTGAAATGGGTGCTCACAAAAGATGAACACACACACACACACACACAACTTACTGACCTTGCGTACTTTCTGGAAGTAGAGCTCCGGCAACGCATGGAGCCAGTAGGCCAGCTGAGTGAGGTAGAAGAACTTCACCTGAAACCTGAAAACACGTTTAGGCAGCAGGGAAGAAGGTAAGAGGACAAGGAGTCAGTTCAATTTACACAACTACCAGGGACTCATTCCTGGTTTCATTATTCTCCCATGATGATGTAACTGAATTTAAACTGTTGAATTATTTATTTTTTCCCCCCATTTTAAAAATCTTTTCCAGCCCTCAGCCGGAGAATAGTGAGACCTCATCAGGCAACCTCGGGCCCTGAAGTCCCTCGATCAAATATTTGGTATTTTGGTGGTCAAAATCTACTTTCTGAGCAGTTATCGAAACGCATACAGCTCAACGTTCATACCGGAGGTGGAGATGGGGGTAGTTCTCCCATAGACTGCTGAGGTGAAACAGATATCCTTCCTGTGTGCAGAAATCAAAGAGCACTTTAGACCGTCTTTCATGGGGGTGAGATTGTATATTTCAAATATATGTACGTATAAACACACTAGTTAACCATGATATTATACTTATAACAATCTCACTCACTGTTATGACGATGTACAAGCTCCACACACTCGACACCAGGTGAAACACACACAGTTGACCCGACTCGTTAAACTTGGTATTCTTGCTCTTGGAGAGGTGGAGACGCCGGTTCACTTTCTACGACACAAACAAGACAAGACAATAGATCACGTGAAACGTAACCGGATGACAGCTCAATTTGTCATACACAAGGAAATGTCACAGTAAAAGAAACTAGGACAAGACAGAAGCGATTTATGTCAGCCGCCGAAACAGCCTCCCCTGCAGTATTCCTTTCAAGACGCTTTGTATAAATCGTGGGGACGGTGCTAAAATAACACCTCGATCCTTCTCGCTGGCCTATTTCTAAACAATTACACAAGGGCCTGTCTCCCTCTTACGGGCTTCACAACATCAACCCTCATAGACCTGAATGTCAGCCCGGCTGATTTAGTATCAGCTGCGCTTTTTGGGATATGTTACGATTCAGCTACTTTTCAAAATGTCCTTTTAAAGTGCGACTGGATGAGACTTTTCAATCCTGAATAAAATGAGAAAATGTGTCCAAATATGTTCATCCACAGCACATTATTAAAAGAAAGGATAAGACTTTTTGGCAGGTTTTTCAAGTGGATGACTGCAAAAAAAAAAAAAAAGGGGGGGGGGGTGGGGGGTTACAATCTTCCCCTTCCATTGATTGGCTATCAGTGATGTCTTACATCTGTGTACATTCTTTTAAAAAAGGGGTCATCATTTAACAAATTTCGCCAAGGCGGTGTTGCATTAGGACACACACATGCTGTGCACATATAATTACATGTATGAATAATGAATGTACTTGGGTTTAAATTTATCTCGAGGATTTCTATGCTGTGCGTCCCTCTGACAGTATATTAGGCCACTGCGACTGGATACTCACATCCAGGAGATACTCCTGCACGACTGCATGGAGGATGATGGCGATGAAGGTGTAGAAGAGGATGGTGGCAGAGTCCTTCCACCCGTAATGGTAAAACGTCACCTCGCCCTCTAAGCACACGTAGGAGGGGTTAAACACACAACGAGCCTTCAACGGAGGTGTGTTAAACATCCTGGAGCAACGTAATCGCTCAATTCAGATAATAAAATATAATGTTACAGGCAGGAACAGCAGAAGTGAAAATAATGGGAGACTGAATCAAATTTAGTGTTTAAAAAGAACTCCAGGAGTGCGGCGGATACCTGGTGATAGCGTGGTGGCGTTGTGCTGAGGCTGAATGAAGAGTATGGCCGTCTTGGCTGTTGTCTGGTCAATTGGATGAGATGGGAATTAGCAGCAGCAGCAGCAGCATATTTGGTAGAACATCAAGAGGACAGTCTCCGAGGTGTCATCGTGCATGTACAACGTGTGGTTTGTGTGCTTGTGTGAGTGTGTCGGGGGGGGGGATAGAGAGCGAGTGTGAATCCTATCGTCAGTCAATCCTCCCCTGAGGCACCACAACCTGTTGGGAGCTTAAAGAAATCAGTGGGTTTACTAAAAGAGCTTCACTAATTATTCCACGACGGGCAAGTTTCTCCACCTCTTTAGCTTTTTAACTTTAAAAAAAGGAAGGCAACATACTTATATATATGTAGCCACTTGTCTATGCAGCTGTTACTAGTTAAATTAAAAAGGATAGTGCCCACGTTTAAGAAGCTGAAAACAGAAAATGAATGCACATTTTGATTGATCCATAACTGATGGACCACCACTCAAAATGGATCAATGGTTTTAACAATCACAAAACGTCATGTGTCTCAGATGGCCTCTCCAATCCCATTCATCAACTTGGGGGCCCTCACACTAATCTCGGGGGCCCCGAGCATCCGGATGGGAACACGGTGGGACTTTTAGTTTTAAAGGGCCCCTAAAAAAAGGGCCCCACGGTGCAACAATTCAGTCACCAGTCACTCCCTGCAAGCCGAGGGCTGCAACGTCATACTGTCAGATTTAAAAACTAGCTCCAGCATGGTGCTTCTCTTTTTCCGACCAGAGGGGGGGGGAAATAAGGAAATGTAGGAAATCCCCTGCTTATTTTATGCCTCACGTGTGATCTGAAACCAAGGTTCCGGATTGAAACTCTGCACACACAAAAAAAAAATAACTCAAGCGGCCCCCATGTGGTAGAACCGTTTCTCGTGAAGGAAGTCAGTGCATGTCAATGGGGAATCCCTGCAGGACTCAGCGGTCCCAGCAGCGGATGAACCCCACGGAGCGCGAGCGGCAACGGCTCAACAAAAAAGCAAAAAAAAAAAAAAAAAAAAAAAAGGATTGAGACGTGGCAGTTAACTATCCCTGTGAAGGCCGCAGCGAAAAGCCATACCACTTCCGGCTACACTTTTAGAAACAAAAGCCCACGCCGTTCGACGTCGGCTGAATCGCATTGCGAGCTAAGGCGGCGCTTTTATTTTGAAAGCTAAAAAGGTGCGTTTTGCCGCGTTCTAAGCTGGACTCCCTGCGGGAAATTACTATTATTTTGCGATCAAAACGTTGCAGAGGTCTGTGTTTAGCACAAGACAGCGATTTTTGTAAAAGGGAGGTAAAACGTACTTGTCAGGAGAAGAATAGATACATGTTAAACTACACGTGTGGTTGTGCCAAGCCACGAATTTGCAGTCGTTTCCCGGTGTATTGAACTCCTTTAGAAAAAGTAGTAAGAAGCAAAATACCGACAACTTTGAACACGTCGCAGTTTAACAAGCAATAAACGTGTTTGTCCCGTGCCGTATACAGCTGTTTCCTGCCTGACTCGGTTTAAAAGCCAATTTGAATGAGAGTAGAGCAACATTCATTGTTCATAAAACTTGTAAAAAACAAATAAAAGGACTGCAGCAAGCAGCCACCATGTCCGCGGAACTGATGCCGCCGAAGGAAAGCGAGAGCTGCGGTCAAACGAGACCGTTTTTTCCACAAAGCAAGAGGTCATTTTCACGGAATAAGTTTCCGACCTGCACCAAAGTTACATCTTTGCACGAGCGGCGGACTTGCCATCTTAGAACAGCTGAGCTCGACGAGAGAATCGGAGATCAGCTCACCTCAAACATCAATCCAATCAAAACCAAAATCACCAAACTGAACACGATGTCGGCGTGGTTTTGAATTAAGAACTCCTGGCTGAAGAACGGGTAACTCTTGTTTCTCCGGCGGAATGCCATGTCAACTCAATGCTGTTTTCCCTGCTATTTTATAAATCTGAATTTTTCTGACTACGAAGTTCAGGAGTTAACTTTCTCACTAATTTGCGCATGCGCGACGTCTTAAAGGGCCAGCGCCGTAAATACCTTCCTCGAGGCCATCTAGCCGATAATACAGTCGCCGCTTAAAGGAAGTATGGTTAAGCGCTGTACACACTTGGGTACTATTTTAAGGAACTTGCACTCAACTATTTGTTTTGTATTTCCTCATTTTTGATACTTTGCAATTACTTGATTTAATACTTTTACTCCACTACAATTATGTCATAAGTTACTTTACAGGGTTATGTTATTAATACATATATGACAAATAATAAACTAGGATAATTTATTAGGCTACCTAGCAATATAGTAGGACAGTAGCTTCACCTACAACAGCTGTAACATGTAAGTACCGCTCTCATTAGTGTATCACTAAATATAATTCCAAACTATAATATATATTATTTCAAAGTGGAACATAGTACTTCTACAGTGTATATTTGGTGATTTTACTGAACTAAATACTTGATGATCCACTGGTTCCTAAATGCTCATAACAATTCAACTAAAAAAATGATTAGTTTGACAACTTAAATACAAAAATTAAAACAATTACAAACTTTTGTATGCCAGTCACCCAAATATTCCGGTTATTTATTGCTTATCTAAAGCCACCAGTGGCCTTTCACTTTACATTTCAAAATTTCATGAAGGCAGTCGCCTTGGTGCAAGAGAAAACCCTGCATCATCTCACTTCTTTGTCAGTGGATTTCATCCCCTTTTCAGAGCAGAAATGAGCAAAATGCACGTGTGCCCTCAAAATAGCATCAAGAGCACATTAAAAAAGTCACTACAAGTACACCATTTGCATCTTTTCAATTCCACTTACACTACACATTTGAAAGCCTTTTAAAATCAGTGCCTGAGAATTATTTTCCCAACAGAATGTAAATTCAAACAACATCTTAGCAATTACATGGTCAACATGTAAATAAAGATAAAACATCAAACACAGTTTTTACCAGGCTGACTCCACTGGCCCTGCTCAAAGCACTGCCAGTTGACTTGATTATACGAAAAATACAGTTTATTATTCCCTGAAGGGACCAGGGATTTGTTTCTTAGTATGGGAATACGAAAAAAATCACAGCAATAAACATTTGGTACGGAAGATACTTGTGCTCTTAAGAAGCCAACAAAGCGCTGACTTGTGCTGAGATGGTAAAGGTGAAGAGGTCAGTCACAGACGTGTCCCCTTTTGATTTAGGAATAGATTCCCTAATCACATAACCGCTGGTAATTATTAACACGAATAACAGCAGCTTCGGTATATAATATTTGAATTCAAGATTTTCAAACAGCTGCACACTTCTAAGCGCGTTTGTTGCTACAGCTCATGGCTGGTTCCTCAATACGGTGGAACCACTGTTCCCTTTGTTGCACAGTTTGATTCTTGAGGCTTCAAGTTAGCTCGCTACCTACCAAAAGAGTATAAAGTGTTTAGTCGGGTAGAAGGTGTGACGGAGCTCCGTGTACCAACGGGATGGCCGATCAGCCCTTTAATTCCCACGTTAATGATGAAAACATTGCTGAGGTTTTCAACTTTCTGTGTCTCTCCGGCAACTTGCAAGAGCAGATGGAGAAGCCGCCTTCCAAAAAAGCTGGTGTTCTCTTTCCCTGATTCCGTCTAAGGAAACCTAGAAGTTGTCCTCTTCATCCCTCCGTGACATTATGAGCTGCCTCCTGGGACCAGTGAGATGGGGGACGGTGGGCGGAGAGTGCAGCACTCCGGAGTCCAATTTAGGAGTGGAAGTGCAGCGTGGCCCCACCCGGCCGATGAGCCCACGGACATCTCTGTGGAGGGCCGGGTCGCTGGGAATCGAGCTGAGGCGGACCCCCAGTTCAAGACCCCCCGTGTCCCGGTCCAAACGGGTGGTGCTGGCGCTGCTGGGGGACTGAGGGTCAGCGCTGAAGTACAAGGTGGAACTGGACTCTGTGGGACAGAAGTACGGCTCCGGGCTGTCTCCGAACACGGACTTGCCCTCCGGCGAGCTCCGTTTGAAATCCGAGGCGGGCGACTCCATCGGGCTCTCCATCTCCAGGCTGTCCTCCTCGTCCTCTTGGTTGTCGGTGGACGTGGGCTCGCTCACGCTCTGGAACTCGTCCTTGCAGTCCGACAGAGGTGCCAGGCCTTTCCCCTGGGACTCGGACGTGGAGACCCCGTCGCAGCTGCCCCCTGCCGTGATGGTCATGCCCTCGTTGCTCTTAAACTCTTGCCGGTACTCCTCCATATCCAGTATGGCCGCCGCCCCGCCGGCCCCGTACGCTGCGTTGATCTTTCCCAGGTCTCCCGTCTTCAGCGCGAGCCGGATTAGGAGCCAGTGGTGGTGGTAGCACGGGCAGGAGCCGTTAGCCCGGCCCCTGCAGGTCCCCGGGTGCTCCAGCAGAGAACCAGCCACGCCCGAGAGCGAGAAGCTGCCGTGGTTTTGAACAGAGGCAGCCGGCAGACTTTTGTCCCCGAAGGAGAACGAGGACTCCCCTCGCTCTATGCACGTGCTGCCCATGTGGTCGCGGTTGGTACCCTGGGAGATCTCAGTTGACTTTGGGTGGAGGAACCTGTAGTAAAGGACGAGAGAGGTCGCGCCTGCGGGGCAGGGAAGAGGGAAAAGTTGATTTCAGTACACTGAGTTTTACTGTCTGCATTCATATTTGCACCTGATAGAAAGGTTTTCCTCACTATTGTTGTTGCTTAACGATTACCACTTAAAGTCAGACAAATCCGTTGCAAACAAAGAGAGAGACTCACCGAGGAGAAAGCTACACAGCACGGTGGCGGGAAGCGTCATGCTGTCCCAAGATGCTTCGCTGAGGAAGTCGGAGGCGGCCAGCAGCAGAGTGGCGTTCTCCACCAGCATGAACTGAAAGGAGAGGAGAGAAGGTCGCACCATCCATCATCGCGGCGAACGGCTCTTAGGTGGATGTGAGCCAAGCACGCGGCGGCGAGGGTGACATTGAAAGCTGTCTGCTGCTGTGTGTAGGTCTGAGTGTGTGCCGGAATATGAAAAAAACGACAGAATCGAACACAGTGAAAAGTTGTGTCTTACGGCGTAAAAACTGGCCATGCGAAAGCGCGAGGGTCCGTCCTTAACGTTGAGGAAGAGGAAGACGTGGACCAGCCCCATGACGCCATTAAAGGCGCGCCAACACCAGGGGCCGGTGCAGATGTCTGGCTGCTGGGACACCAGCCAGAAGGAGGCGGTGAGCCAGTGGAAACCTAGAGGTCGACGCAGACACAGACAGGTACAAGCGCAGTTGGTAATCCATATGCGTGGCATCAAAGCGATACAGAGAAGTGGAAAAGTTCATCAGGAGGACATGCTGAGGATTCTTAATAATATGATGTTGATATAATGATATAAATTAGGAATAGTCTCTACCCGCGTTAAACTCTATTTGCATTTGTGTACTGCGTTGCTAAACAGAAATCATTTTACTGTAAATTTCGCTCCCTGCTTTCCTTCAAACAGACGGCGGACCTTAAGTGTTCGCTGCACACAAACACAATAACGCCTGCTGCTTACCTGCTACTCCACAGACCCACCAGTTAAAGACCCTGGCGAAAAACATGAGGCAAGTCACCCTCGCCCCCAGCATGCCAGCCCTCCACACCAGCTGGCACAGCAGGGCCGCCGGCGGCATCGCCAGGTGGCCCGGTCGTATCAGACAGCAGGCCCGGCTGTACAGCACCAAGGCCCAGGAAATAGACAGCACACACAGACCGCAGCAATAGGCCACTGAGGGGGAAAACAGAAGGAGAAGCTCTAAAAGAAAACTACTCCATCTGTTATTCAGACACCGCCCATCGTTGAGCCAATACGTTACCTGGGGACATGATGCCCACGTCGGTGGACACCACTACGTGAGCCTGCAGCAGGCTCTGGGGCAGCGTGAGGACGAGGGCCTCCAGCAACCAAAGAGCAGCCACATCCGCCTGCTGCATGACAGCGGCTCCGAGCTCGGCCACCGAGTCCTGCATGCGCAACACGGACCTCATGCAGTCCCACAACCTGCCAGAGGAGGGAGTCAGAGACGAGGTGACACACAGTAACCTTCCTGCTCAAGGTGTCAATGACTATTTATAGAACTAATAGTTTTTTTGCAACTAATTGGTGGCTTTCTCTCGTCTACGTTAGCACACTGGATTAAATATCGTGTGTATTCGAATGAGGGTACATTTAGGTATATCCAACATCTAGAATTGCAAAGATCTTACCTTTTGAAGATGCCCAAGTGCAGTATGTGTATGACAGAGAGGTAGCACCGTCTGTCATCACCGTCGTCATGGTACCATTTCATACTTAGCAGCTGAACTGCAGTTCCCGGTAGAAAAAGGCCGAGAGTGATGCCCGCCCACTGCGTTTCCTCGTTCCAAAGGTAAAATCCAATACAGTAAATCACTAACACACGTACACAGAAAGAAAAACAGATACAGATGCACAGATATGAGCAGGTGTAAATTCTTTTCGTTTCCATATCAAGTGAGATCTTAATGTTATGAATGCCTATGATTCAGTGCGGTGTGATGCATCATATGGGCGCGCAAACACCTAAAAAAACATCGTGTGTTTTTATCTTGAGAAATTAAAGAGTACACACAGCTTGCTCAGGTGAATTTCTCCTTAATTTAAGAACAGGTTGTTCTGGAAAACCAATAAGACGCAGCCAATAAGACGCAACCCCCCCGGGGACCAAACCTGCCTAACACAACATGCAAATATTTGTCTTTAATGACACCTTCAGAAGAACAACATCTTTGTGAACTGAACGTGTCATTTCTTCAGCGCAGCACTGACCCCGTTGCAAGAAGCAGCATAGTTATATTTGTTTTTATCTTGTGGGAATGGTGTAGGCTACCTGCTGGAGGCAAAGCCACAATGTGTACACATCCCCCTCGTCTCTCTTGTGTCGGGCCCTTGTTGATCTGCTGAGTCAGGGAATCATCACACCTGCCTTCCACCTTTTTAACAATGTTGTGTTTTCGTATAATAAGCTGAATAGCTTATTTCTACGACTCAAGGGCAACCCTTTTTACTGCGGGTGTTTTTTTTTTAAACATTTTATTCATTTTCGACTGCGTGACCCCTGCTGAATGACCCCTGGAGGTCAACCAGAGCAATGCTAATGCTGTGCATGAAACGTTCAATCCCGTGGTGACGGCGGAAAGCTCCAGCAACGAAGCGCGGATCGGCTGAGCGACACATTTTTCATTCATCAAAGCAACCAACGAGAATTCTCCACACACACACACACACACGCAAGTGCACATGCACGCGCGTCCACGCACGCAACAACCCCACTGCCCTGTTTTTAGATTGTTGAAATTCTGCTCGCATCGGCGATCCGTCGGACCGCCGGCGCGTGCAATTCTGTGCCCACTTACGAGCGCTCCGTTCGGCCACGATGACCAGCGCCGACACGCCGAACAGCAGCGCCTGGCAGCGGGCTACCCAGCGCGCGCCCCGCCGGGCCACCGACGGCATCCTGCGGGCGACCGCCGCGGCGGCGTTCATCACGATGCGGAGGAGAGGAGGCGGGGGAGGGAATAAACCGGTGCCATTGTCCCGGGCATCCTTCACCCCGGGTGCGTTCCGCTCTCTGCTTCTCTCGCTCTGCTGCCAGTGCCTTCTGCCCCCCCCCACACACACACACACACACACACACACACACACACCTACCCCCACCCCATCATAACGTGACGTCACTGCGCGGTTTAAAGGGGCATCGGTTTTAGCAGCGTCTACGGTTACTTTACAGTCCCTCCTCCCCGTGGAAAACAGCTACCTGTCCTGCACCCTTCCCAGTGATAAACCTATTAGTTTTAATAATGGGGAAGGGTCCAAACCAGGTTTGGGGTTTTGCTGGATTTATGTGTGTGTGTGTGTGTGTGTGTGTGTGTGTGTGTGTGTGTGTGTGTGTGTGTGATTCACTCATTTTAGCCTATATGTAAACAGATTAATATCCATCTTCTTCCATTGCTTTTCCTGTAGGAGGGCCTGGAGGGACCAGGTCAGGAGTGTGTCACCAGCACGGCAAATGGGTGCTTTCTATGCCACCTGACACCCCTTTTGAATTGTTTAGTGAGCATGGCAGAATAAAGTCACAGAGCAGTGCTACGCCACGCCTTGGGCCTATCGCTTTATCTGAATCTGCGGTGCGTTCATACATTTGTCTACGATAAATATTCGGTAAATGTTCTTTTGCAATGAACTGTATGAGTGCTAATTCGACGTAATCTCATGTCAGAATACACTCTAGAGTCATTTATTGTGGTGTGTCAGCTGACTAACCAACTGAAAACAACATCTAGAAGAACATACGAGCTCTTATTGATAGTGAAGATACATTTGTTGTGTGTGTGTGTCCTTTTTTTCAGGGAAATGGGGAAGACACCTACTGGTAGTGAGTGTCCCAAGAATTATAACAGGACGTTTATCTACGTCATCACAAGGCAGTTGTATATGTTGCATGCAAACAAGTGAGGTTTTCTTCTGTGTTCACTTCACAGCTTAGATCAGTGACACTGCAGGATTTGAATAAGAGGCTTAAGTACGCACATGTACACACGAAAAACTACAAAGGACAAAGTTGGTTAATGGAAAATCACATGTTTAAATATTGTTCAATCAAAATGTTTCAGAGATACAAAAAAATAGAGAAAATGCCACAAATTACTGCTTCTATAAATTTGACATTAATGTTAACAACAGAATAAATTAACAAAGATGTATACATTAAATCAATCGCGTCATCGGTTCCCAAGCCCTGCTGGTAAAGTCTTGATTCTTTGTAGCGTAGGCTGGGCAATCCATAATTGAGATGAGGCTTTCCTTTAAATCGCCCCGTAACAGACGGCTGCTGAGTTGACCTGTAAGGATTATATGGCTGGATTAGCAAGCCTGTTTTAGGGCTCTGATATGCAGCCTGACTCCAGCTTGATGCGGGTTGAATGCAGAGGTAAAGGCAGATCGGCAGCAAACTCCTTTGCTGATTTGTCGCTGCTCAGCTCCGTCTTCCCTTGTTGGCCACCGTGGTGGTCGGAGGTATGAGTCTCCATCTTCTTTATTAAGTCGGTCACGTCCCCCTTTTCCATCTCGGCGTCTGCGGCCATGAACTCGAGCTGCTCCGCCGCCTCGCTCATGTCAAACCTCTCAATCTCAGCGTTGACCTGCTGTAGCTCCTCCGGCGAGTGTCTGCGGGAGGCCGAGGGGGAGAGAGGACAGAAGCCTTGGAGGTGCACCCGGAGGCTGCAGTGGTGGAGATAGGCACAAGGGCAGCAGGGACACCTGTGAGGTCGTTCTCCTGTGTGGAGGCGTTTGTGGAGCTTGAGGTGGACGAATTGCGTGAAGCGGGCGGGGCACAGCTTGCACTGGTAAGGCCTCTCACCTGAGTGTAGCCGCTGGTGTGTCTTTAAGTTACTGGTGCTACTGAATCGCTTTAGGCACACCTGTGTCAAAACAAAGGAAAATGTGGTTTAGAAATGGTGATTTGTATACTTCATTTTTGGTATGGATTAAACAAACTGTCTATACCATGTTAACTATTAAGATTCAGAGGTTCGGGTTGGCAGATTTTGTAATTTTAGGACAGTTTTTTGTCATTATGCTAAGCTAACTGACTGCTAGCTCTGACCATGTATCATTTGGGTGATAGAGTGGAATAAATATTTCTCAAAACATTTAGAATTGAGGATATAGTTATACCTTGCACTCGTGGGGCTTCTCTCCAGTGTGAACCAGGTAATGTTTCTGCAGGTGGGCCAACTGAGTAAAGTTCTTACTGCAGGTCTGACACTTGAAGGGACGCTCTCCACTGTGCACTCTCAGATGGACCTGAGGATGGTATGTCAGAGATTAGTCTTATTGCCGTTGATACAATTATGTCAAACTCTTAAAACCTTAGTTGCTGTTAAATTCAAATTATTTCCATACATTTCTAACATTGTGCAAGTCAGAATACAGCCACTAAATTAAGGCATTTTCCATTTGAACTAAAACAACGAAGAGGAGCTCACCTTGAGGTTGGACAGCTGCCCAAAGACCTTTTCACAGACGTTGCACTCATACCGGATCTTTCCATTCTGTCTGCTGAGTGGGTAAGACAAGTTCTTGTAGCCCACAATGTGCCCACCTCGTTTGATCTTCCTGAGGTCCATTGCATCCTCAGTGTTGCTCTCAGTGGCAGAGGGTGGTTTGGAGGGAAGGCAGTCTCTAAAGGCATCCAGAGGCGAACTAGAAGGCAGTGCTTTGCGCATTGAGGGGACCACGGATGAGGCACTGGATGTGGCCGGTATTGTCAGGTCTGCCTGGACATGGCTGTGTGCACAGTGTTTGAAATCTCTAAGGTCATCTGAATGGAACCTGAGGTAGTTTGTCCTTTCTGATAGAAGTTCCTTATTGTCTCTGTGCTCCTTGATTGGTGAAAGAATGAGGTCTTGTTTGGTGTTGGATAGTGCAATTGTCATGTCTTTGTGTCTGTTGGGCAGAGGATGAAGGAAGTGTGAGTACCCGTCAAAAGGCAGCAAATGAGATGAGAGTGTTAAGTCAGGTTTCAGTCCGTCTCCGTAGCACGGGTATGAGTGAGGTAGATTGCTGTTGAGGCCGAGGGAGTAGTGAGGCAGCAGATAGGGTGAAGGCCTCAGAGCAGGAGGGCCTCGATCATGCGCAGAAGGCTCTTGGTACGGTTTGGCTACAACGGGGCATTGACTGGGCTGTATGGGGAAGTGCAAACTGGAGGGAACAGGACCTCTTAGAACTGATCTTGTGTCAGCTCTGCTATCGGGAGGGCTGCCGGATAGCAGAGGTGGTAAACTTGCATATCTATGGCCATGGATGGAATCTGACTGGGGCTGGTTCGGGTACACAACACGGGGACACAGGGGAAAAACTGCTGGGACGTTGGTCTGAGGGAAGGGTCTATCCAGACGTCTGGGGCGGGATTTGGAAGGTTCGTCTCTGAGGATTTCAGAGACGCTGTGTCCCCGTTTCCCTGTTGTCTTCCCCAGTGCTCGACTGTCTATTGTGGGACACATAAATAGAGAAATGACATCAGAATCATATGCAATCATTTTCAGACATTCAGTAACCGTATCAGCATTCCTTTGAGTGACGCATACACCCACGACGTTAACGGGATCATGCACACGAGCTGCTAGTTGAAATCTCAGTTTATCTTCATTTTAATTGGCTCCCACTCTAGTCCAAAGCCTTATCTTGTGTGAGTTGTATAAGGCGTGTGTGGCTTTGCCTGTCTGTATCTCCCAGACTTGCCCTGACACTCGAATGAAAGTGGACACCACATCTGAAACAATAGGCTTCCGATCAAGATACAGATAGCATGGAGTTTGTGGGGGTGTATTTTCTCCACCACAGGGGATGTTTTTCTGTTTCATGCTGATCAAGACGTGTTTCACAGGATAAGAAACTACTTAAAAAGACCCAAGTCACCAAAGAACCAAAGACGTCATCCAGATATCAACAAGAGAAGCTTAATGGGGTGGAAAAGATACATATCAACAACCGAACTATGACCAATGTTTATTTTCCACTGACGTTTAAAAAACACCTTCATGGAATCTAGATCCAAACCTGTATTTCATCTGAGCACTTTGCTCCACTCTCTACCCACAAAGTCACGAGGCGCTTTGTGACTTACTCCAGCATAATCGAAGGAAGCGAGCTGACAAATAGAGGAAGACCAAATATAAAAGTATTAATCCACATTTCACCTACACCTGGACACCATCGACGTCAACCCTCACAAACACGGAGCCGCTCTTATCTGTGTGCTCCCCCGTGTTACCCTCCCCCCCCCCTTCTCCTGAGGGGCCAGCCCTCTGCAAACAAACGGCCTGCACTCGGTGAGATATCAATCTGTCAGCAGGTCGTCTTGTCAGGAAGTTCAAGTAGTCACTGGAGCGGCTCCTACTTCTCTTCCTCCTTAAGAGCCACATAAATAAGAGGAGTCCTTCCAGAATGCTGTCAGCACCTCGGGCAGCCTCTTGTGTGTGAGAGCGTGTAAATGAGTGTTTTGCTGTGTGCATGCGGCGTCTCCGCTGGCGTGCGTACTCTTTGTGTTTGGGAATGAAAGCCAAAAGCTTTGTATGCCAAGGAGTGGCCAACTGTGTTTTTATGTGGAGTTGAAAAAAAGGAAAACTGCAACATAGCCTAAAGTCCTGAAATAAGTCTCATCTTCCTCAGGTACTGTGGCTATTCCTGGAGACAGATCGTCTTAGCTTTCAGGACTCTACTCTTCTCCTGCTTTAACAAAAGGGCCGAAGGTTGGACAGACAAAGGGGTTGGCCCGCGCTTTGATTGGTAGCTTTACTTCACGATAACAGATGTGTCTCAAAGCTTGAGCGCAGGAAGGGTTCTCGCTACCTTAATGGGACAAGACACTCTCAGCCCTTGCATCACCCGAAGATAAGATAAGATAACAAGTACATTTCCATCCGCTTTCATGCGCTTACCAATGTTGTCAATGGCCAGTTGGTCCAGAGGAGGGTAGTTGCAGCGCAGGGCAAATTCGCGGCAGTACCACACCAGAAGCTCCTGGCCCGGCTGAAGTGGTTTGATTGTGTAGAAGTAGATTTCCAAACCGCTCTGGCAGGCGATCAGGTTTTGCCCCTCTTCAGAACAGGCAGGGTTGACGTAACGCATCCAGTTGCTCCTATCCTCGTTCAAACCATCCAGGATGTGGTGCAAAAACCCCTCAGAGAAGACCTACAGTGATATTTAAAACAAGCGGAGCGATGAGTCGGTAGATGATGACATTCTCTGAAATCTGAAACCATGATGTCAACGGTTTCCTGAAGCCTTTATGGTAAATACTCAGGTACTGAGGTATTTGCTGCACACAAACCATATAGAGTTACGAAAGCAGCAATGACTTAGTATTTCACCGTATGACTGGAAGTAGTATCAAGTATACTATCTCGCCTACTACAATTATCCTTCATCACTTTTTGTTGTGACGTATTCAGCCCATTGTTAGATTTATCCCTCCATCTTTATAGGCCTATACGACAGTTCTTGATGCAATCTTCTCATTGAAGCGGCGCTGTCATCTGAGTCATGAATGTGAAATTAACACATTGTCTCTGTTGTGTCTGTTTCGGATGGGGTGGTCGTTTTCAAGGGTTGCCGACTGTGAACTGTAGAATTACACCGGCGCTTATGGGCAATGGAATATGTCCCCGTGTTGTAACATTTCTCAGGCTCAAAGCCACTTCCTTGCTTAGTCAGTGTGAGAGCTTATGAGTCTGAAGAAGCGCGGACACATGTATGGTGTATTTACTGGCAGCGATACCGCTGCCGAGCGAAGCGGAGAGAGTAGAGAACCGCTGCGTCACTGAAACCAAACAGCTGTGTTGGTGTGTGTGTGTGTGTGTGTGTGTGTGTGTGTGTGTGTGTGTGCGCGTGTGCGTTTTTCTGTGACCTCAGGCAGCCATGCAGGGAACTGGCAAACACACATTTACTGTGCATGCACATTGCACATTTGAACCGATCGGACCCAGGTGCTTTTAAAGGTATAGCCGAGCACTGGCAGGCCGATATTTACTTGCACAGGATGTCAGGCGTTGACCACAACTGCTAAACTTGTGAACGAGCAGCGTCACCAGATGGAAATGCTGGATGTGAACACAAAGTAAGACAAATTTCAGATTCACTTTGCAGCCCACTTACCCTCCAGAAGTACTTCCTGTCTTTATCTTTCAGAATTGTTTCGTTAGTGTAGCTTTCCCCCACCAGAGGGCCAAAACGTGTTCCCTTAGGAATCAGCTCTTTGCTGTTCACCCCGAGCACCTGTTCAACAAGGAGGACACGAAATCAGCAAACAACTAATTGCTTTGTTGTTTACTAAGAGCCCTGAGCCAGACATGCGGATGTACTCTGAGCCAAAAAGGGCAGCGTTTCTCTGGAATACAGTTGTTCTTATCTGACATTCTGCCCCGAAGAAGGAAATTCATTAGAAGTAGAAAAATAGATATGGTACTAACACGTGATTTGTTGTCGTTATTATGTTGGCAGTCGTGGCAACGAGAGAACGTGAGTATTTTTCCTCACTGGGACAGTACGTGTCCGCTACTTCACATGCTGAATATTTCATAAGCCAATCGGCCACGTTATCTTTAGTTTCTTTACACTATTAAAATTTCACTACCACTCTTGTTTTGCTACCTCCGGGTGTGAAACTAACCCCTCCGCGTCAAGCCTCCGGGATGTGGGAGCGGGGATAAGATGTCGTGGGCACACCCCGACCAGGCAACTGCACTTTGAGCGACGGGTTCAAATCCCCCGAAGCAATGGTAACGTAGTCTCTCTTTCATCCTGGAGCAATACTGTCATGGTGCATGTCGCTGGATCCACCGTGACATGCTTAGTTTACCTTAAGTCTATCCAGCTAGTTTTACCCTCTCTTTGTAAAACCGCTCTGCTCGAGGTGCCCTTGTGTCACAGATTACTGTAACGTATCCTGCTCTTTGGTTTCAACCAGACTCCAGACAGCCCTCATTAGAAGGTATTTTGCTCTAGACACATAGGCTACTTCCTCTGATCTCGCCTGACAACCATTTTTCATCCACAGGGGCTCAGCCCTAATCTTGTGTAAAGAAACCTAACGTTTCCTCGCCATGGATAGCCCCCACTGGGCTAATCTTTTATCATGTATTAACTCAACCGTGCTATCTGCAATTCCCCGGTCCATCCAGTTAAACATAAACTATCCTCCGGTTTTGAATCCCCGTGACTGCCACCCACTTATTCCGAAAAGATTGTTTATGGTGCTGTCCGTGAGGGGGGGGGGGTCCCGCTGCTGGTGCCCTGCTTTACGGTGTAATTGTTCGCTGAGACAAAGGGTTTGGGAATCTGAGGTAGTTACTAATCATAGAGACCTCAGGCGCCCGGGGCCTTGCCTTTCTGCGGCTTTACCTCAAAGCACACATAGCAGTGAGGGAAGGCCGAAATAAGACAACAACATGTCAAGTGCTTCCCGCCTGAGGAGGGATGGAGGTGGATGGAAGGATATTGGAGTGACGCAAGGAGTCGGTAGTTACACAAAACATAAACAACTGCACAACATGCTTTCATGCCACATTTACAGGGATTGTTTTCTTTCAACTTCGCTTTCTCTGAAAATCTCAACAGCGCGGAAAGGAGGAAGATTTGCTTCGCTGTGTACCTCTGCAGAGCCGGGGCAGCGTTTCAGGGCCAGGTTTCTGGGTAAGGATCTCTCAGCGCGTGTCTTGCAATTGTTTTCGGGCAGTTCCTCCAGAAGTTGGTCCTTCACGATGTAAGTGCACCTCTTCTCAAATGTTGTCTCGCTCCATGATGTCATGTCTGCATCCTGTGTCTCGGGCATCGCATGCTGCAGTGACCCTGTGCTGTGCAGTGAACTTTCTGAGGTCAACATGGCTTTGGTGCACTGGGACGGGGCCTAAAAGAACAGGTAGACATAAGATAGGGACACATGTCCATTATTCCATATCTGAACAAAAAAAAAAAATCTAACGGCCACTTTTAACTTTTCCTTTTACCTAAAACAACAATAAGGAAGAAAAGACAAAGCAAACAACAGCTGGAGTACCAAGGGAAGTGAAGCTTTGAATGGAGCTAAAATTAGATCTCGGAGGGAGATGTGACCGGGGCAAAACGGGGATGTTAGGGAGGTGGCGTTGAATATACCTTTCCCATCATCTGCCGCTGCCGGACAAAACAAACTTCAAAGTGGGGCCTTCGTGCTCACCGCCCCCACTGTCCCCGCTGTCCCATACGTCCTCTCTCCAAATCACAACCCCGGGGCCGTGAGGGAGGTCCCTGTGCGTGTCAGCCCCCGGAGCGGGACCACTTTCACAAGGAAATCAGCGCTCCCAGTAAATGGACCAGACTTCCTCCGAACAGGCCGAGGACTTGGCTCTCGGCCAGGCGTACGGCCTCTTTCTCTTTCCCTTTATCTGTCTTTCCCTGCTTTCTTTGGAAGATTGTTGTCAGCCGCCTCGTCTCTGACAAAGGCACAGTGTCCCGACTGATGGGATGAAGCGGTGAAACAGTGGAAGACGAGAAGATAAAAACTCTCGTGATTAAAAGACAGTGCTAATGCGTGGCCCCCTCTCCCCCCCCCCCTCAGAACTTCCTTATTCACGTTCATCAGTTTGCCTCTGAGATAGCGATAGATAAGGTTTGTTGGTTACTTATATTTGGTAAGCGCTCACATCCTGAAGTAAGACCAAACTTTATGTTCAATAATTCAAATTCAGTATTTCTTGAATCAATATTTTCTTATATTATTTTTATATTTCTAACATTTTTAGCCGTTGGCCTGTTTTAATAGAAAAGTGCCACTCCCCTTCTCGTTTTAAAAACAACAAGAAAATGTGTTAAATAATCAAAGCTCACACAGTGATCGCATGTATATTTTCGGTAGTGGCATATATGCTGCAACTGCCACATATTTCCATCTCATTATCGGTGAGAGAAACAAAAGTAACACAGATAAAAGTTTCACACGTTTCACCCTATTTTCTACTGACGCGCGGCCACCACAGCCGCCTCGAAATGACTCTCACAAGTGTGACAGCTCACTCCGAAACCAGCGAACCAAGTGACACAGCAGAAACTATATTCTAAAAATCAAGCCGTGAGTCAACTCACCCAGCTGTGTAGCTAGAAAGCACTCTTCACCTCACAGGATGTCCCGCGAGACACAGTGTTTCAAACTGCTAAACGGCATAGAATCGTCTGAAAAACATCTACGCGTGAATGAGATGCTTCTGAGGGAGCCGCTTACTTACTGTGAAGCCTTGAGAGGAGCCACACATAAGGCAGGCCGTCGGTGACCTCCTTGAAAGCTGGCGTGTCTAAGGGCAACCGGTGGCGGTCCCCCCCGTCTCTCGTCCTCTCCTGTCTCTCTTGTGGTCTCTCTGGGCCCGACCTCAGTATCCTGTGTACCTGCGTGTGACTGACCCCGCGAACTGAGCGCCGAAGTCTTTGACTCTTCCTCTTGCTTTCTTGCACGGGGAGGAGGGAAGGTGTGCGCTTCTCTGAGAGAGAGAGAGAGAGAGAGAGAGCGAGAGAGAGAGAGAGATAACACTCCCTTTTCCTCTTGCGCTCCCTCCCCCCTCCTCCCCTCTGCCCCATGACTCCTCCTTGGAGGGTGTTTGTGTGCGTGTGTGTGCGTGTGTGTGTGTCACTCTCTTGCCCCGGGGTGTGAGGCTTTCTCCTGGGGGGGGGGGGCACTGTGTCAGACAGCTATGTCCGGATCAGACAAATACATCTTCATTTTTCTGATAGTGACCCACTGCATCTCTGGGGTTGGGTGGTGTCAAAGTTTCAAAAGTTTGTTTACGAAGACGCCAATTCTTGAGCTTTTGGTCTTTTCGTAGAGGAGATCTTGTTTGGGTTACGGTTTAAACGCCGCTCCCCGTATTTAAACCACCAGCTACACTGAAGACCTCATGTCCTGAAATAACGATTCATCATCGTCTTATTTTTTCAAATAAATAAAAAAGCTTCTTGTGAAGTGACACTTTTTGAATATGAAAAAATCTAATCTTCAATCAGAAACATTTATTGTCATGCAAGGAATTTGCTGTTTGCTGTGGGCTGAAATGTTTCCACTCTATGTGTCAGTGTTGCCTATAACTCACTGATACGGATGCTGTAAATCTCCAGGCAGAGTGACAAGGTAAACCCAATCAGCACTCGTTGTAAACTAGTGAAATGTCACAAAAGGGAGTATAACACGTCTCTGTCAATCAACAAAAACTTTGCACCTAATATATAATATTTGGACAGTGTGAGAGCTTTTTTTTTACTCCCTTGAAAAGATATAGATCATTGCACATAAATCAACTAAATCACTTTCTTCAGATTCTTTAACACTTTTCCAAATATTTTAATATGTCAAAAAGTCTTATTTTGTGTGTGTGCAGGTTACACAAATGAATCAGAAATATTATTATTATTGTAGTCTTTTTATTGTGTTAACTTTTTTCATATGCGCCTTTAAAAAAATCACCAAATTAAAAAAAGACACCGAATGAAAAAAGGCTTCTGAAATTTGGTTTGATGTCCGGTGGCTGCGTTTTCGACACCCTGACGTGTCGTTTTCCTGTGTTTTTTGCTTTCAGGACACTGTCCTCCTGCTCAGCCACAATGTGTGTTGCTGCACTTGTATCTGTAAGTCCGGCTTTCTCGCCGGTCCGCTCCCCGTTCTGCTCCTGCTCCCGTTTCTTTGCTCCAAAGGCATTTACATTTAACTTGGCGGGCTGCCAGCCAGCTGAATTTCTGGACATGTATTCCACGCTTTCGGCACGTGACATCCTACGTGTGTCTGTGAGCGAACACACTCTTCTATTCCACTTTCTCTGCAAAAGTTCATGAATGCACTGCCAGGTGTCGTGTCATATCCGCTCCTCCTGGATTCTCCTTTTGTTCCTGCTGGGTTTTGTCCTTCTTTTCCTGCTTCCTGTCCCACTCATCACACCTGACCAAGCTGCTAATTACGGCCGCTGACATGAGCCACCGTGTAATTTTAAATCCACTTCGCTCTCTCGCGCTGTTTCGCCCTTGGGTCATCTCAGTCATCACCTTCCAGTCAGCCCTTTTCTCCTCCACCTCCTCAGTAATGCAGCTCCATCTGAACCTTTTCGCAACTACATCTGTGACTCATATGCGTATGCGTGAGTAAGCCGCATAACGACAACGTGGACTTTTCGTACGGGTCCTGCAGATTGCAATCAGAACTTTTGGACGTTGGTGTACATTAAACTTCCTGATATTTCACGTGACAGTCTTAGAATGACAGGATGACAGAGACATGAACAGGACTGCCCTGAAGGAAGCGTGTAAAGAGATGAAACACGCTCACTGGTAGAAATATTGATGTCAGTTACTGATGTGGCAGCAGTCCAAGAAGGGAAGTGAGCCAATACAACTAAAGCAACCTCAACGCTACATTTAATTATCGGTAAGGATAATTTGCATTTTACAAATGCAGAAGACGGGTACGTTTTGGTAAACGAGAAAGCAGAGAACTACTTGAACACAGCCTGAGGTTGCCTTCAGGGCCTCCGTGCGTCGGTGTCTTACGCCCTGTCATTTCTATGCCACGGTCTACCTGCCTGGGGTCGTTTCTCGCGGCAGGGCTAAAGTCGACCACTCCTTCCCCTCCGCCTCCCCTGAAGGAGGAGGACAATGCTCTTTGGCAGACGTGGCCGAGGCAGAGCCCATTTTTATTACCTATTGCAGCTGAGATGTTGGACGCAGCCTCCGCCTCCGTCTTTCTCCAAGTTTTACGGCTCACTCGAGGAGAAATATTTCGCATTCTATCACGACCATCCTCTCGTCACAGCCCCGCGTCACCCTCACCTCTTCCCCCGCCGCGCTGTGCTTGTGATATCAGCCTTGTGTGAACGGATTGAATGCATTTTCAATGCAACAGAAAAACACCCGACGGAACTTGCGTCTCTCCGTCTTTTTATCCCCCCCCCTGCTTTCCACTTAAAGCTTGAATGCAAATAAATGTCAGCTCTGCCCCACCCAGCAAGTCTACCAACCATCTCCCCTCCACTGGTGGATGAGCTCCTGTTGACAGGCCGAGGGTTATTATCGCGGTTTGAGGGCCAATAGGAATGCGGCTGCACTTCACAACAGATGTCTTTTCAGATCCTGACAAAACCACCCACAGAGATGAGGAGGGGGAAAAAAAAGACGCCGTCCCGGTGCTGAGCTGACCGACCGTTTGGGAGCGACGGGTAACGTCCAACGTCGACGAACAAACGCGTTCACAGTATTCCAGAAGGCCAAGAAAGAATTAGCGTTCCGAGAAAGGATTCATTTTGTAATATGGCTTCAATTTCAGACCTGCGCTAATACATTTGATACTTTGACTGATAATTAGTATTTGTTTGTGTGCTCGGAATAGGAAAGTGAAGGGAGGGAAGTGCACTTGGCGTTATCTCGGCTGCGTGTGAGGGAAGACAGGAACATTTATCAAGTGTCCTTCCGTCTCTCCCGCGTTCACAAACTTTGCTCTGGTTCAACTGGAGGAGCAGCTTCGGATTGAACCCTCCTCTGGCAACCAGGTGCTGTTTTTGTTTCTTCTATGACATATGAATGAACCATGGGATCTGAGTTGCACCGAAGACCGTCTTTGTCCTCTTTGATCTTTTAACAGCCGTCCACTTACTTCTAGAAGACAGTTCTGGTGAACATCAGACCTCAGAAAACAACCACGTTGTCTCTCGTCCGGGGGGTCCGTGCTGTTTGACCATCAGGGCCTCTGGTTCGAAAAGAAACTTGATTTTACGGAGTTATCCCGGTTGACTTCTCCCGATTTTTTTCAATTCACTATTTTTTGGGTAATCACCAGAAACGAATGTTTAAAACCCACGTACGAAGGCAGAAAAATCAAAAACATTACTAATCGGAACCACCACCTCCCCCCCCCAGGGACTCAACCTACTTCTGTTGACCCTCCATTTCGTCATGCCGTAAAAAAACAGATTACTACTGGTGATTTAACTTTTTTTTTTTTTAACTGACCTTCAGTAAGAAATGCTTCAGCAAGTTCCGAGTTAAACTGTACCAAGAAGTCATGCAATTATTGCCCAGCAATCTTTTTATGGCCCTCCGTCGCTTTCCTGCTCAATTTCACAGAAATTGCACCTCTATAATCACCTTAGACTAAAACGTCTTGTCCTTAGTTAAAGAATAGTTTTCCTACTGAACACCAGCTTGACGGTGTTCTTTCAGGAGGAAGTGTCAGACCCCCAAGAAGACACATCATCCAGGAAGGATGCAAACAAATCCGCACACGCACACACACGCACACACACGCACACACACGCACTCACACACGCACACACACGCACACACACGCACACACCACTTAAGACGTTTTACCTTTCAACTTTCAGCTAACCGAAGAAAAACAATGTTTATATTTAGAGTGATGAGGTCACACGGCTTGGTGCCTGTAGAAATGAGTGCATTTGTTGTGCGGGCCCCTCAGGTTGTGTCTCCGTCTCTGTCCTTTTTGTCTCTCGGGAGCAGCTCGCTGATTCAGCTTGCCGTTCTCGGATTCCTGCCATATTTTTGGACGGCCACCAAACAAACAGAGGTGAACCCGATCTGTGCTGTGACTGTGGCTCTGGGGTAATGTTTCTCTCTCTCTCTCTCTCACGCTCTCACACACACAGAAACACACAACTTCCTCCTTGATGCCCCCAAAAAAGACACGAGAAGGCCGTGCGTGAGCCGTGCAGGAACTGATTCAACATGCCGGCGTGTATTCTGAACTGTGGCCCCTTATCTTGAGTGAGTGTCAGCGCTCCCGCTGACGTGCATCACATAGTTGTCTATACGTATAAATACACATTTTCAAAGAGAGAATTGAGTGGAACCTGTTGAGGACACGGCAGCCTGTTGCTTTATCAATCGTGGTGGTAAAAGGCCGCTCTACATGTTGAGAGTGGCATCCTGCTGTCTGCAAGAGATGGACGTATGCACGCGTGTTGGACTGTTCCTTTTAATATGTGGCCTACATTCCTGCACTGCGTGTTGGTAGAAGAGCACAATAGGAGGACGGCGCGTCTGAGTCGGCTGCTCCGGAATGGCGTCCGTTATAAAAGGGGAACTTTACTACCACTTGGTGACAACATCGATGACATCACCAGGTGCCACAGTGTCTCAGTTGTGTGTTTGACACTCCCACACACACCCGCACACACACACACACACACTCTCTCTATTTCAGGACAGACAGCACTGTCCTCCACCTGTCTCCAGCGTTACCTGCCCCAGTCATTACCGGGGTCCCAGATCCCCACTGTAAGTGCACATGTCAACAGTGAAATTACAGGGCACGCACACACACACACACACGTTTATTTTGCTTTCAAAAGGGTAATATCCGTCTGCACGCAAGCGATGCGTTCATTTTACCCTCCTCCTTTTCTTTTTTCTTTTTTTGTGACAAACCCAGAAAACAGAGCCGGTTTAGGTTCAAAGGCCCAACAGAGGGGACATAAAGAGAGACGATGGACACACGTATGCGGCGTTTGCGTAATGACAAGGGGGGAAACTCAGGTTGTTCCGCTTTGTTCTCCCACTAAGTTCGCTCTGGCCTAACTAATTAAGACCAGAAAGTCTCTTCGGATGTCTGAGGGGGGGACGGGCGGCAGATATGTGTCTGTGAGTCGCAGACACATTTTAGCGAGACGCGAGGTGCGATTGTTGTGGTGACGGGATGTTGTGCCCGTACGACAGGACCCGACACGGGCGCAAATCGCACCGAGAGATCTATTTTCAGACAACGATGTCAGCATTTTGTTTTCACAGTATACGCCCAGGCCCTGTCGCACGCACACATCAATCAAAGACACCACGCCGTGCACATGAACGCTTTTTGGAAGAAAAAAAAAAAACGGTCCTTTTATCCTCACTTCTTTCAGCGACTTGGCTTCGGGAAACCTGAGTGCTCTCTTTCCCTTTTCAACATGATCACTGCACACGATGACAACCGCCCCTTCTTCTGCTCCGGATCGGCCTTATTGTCGCTCCCGTCATGTGTTCTTTGCTGAAAGAACTCGTGACTGTACGTCTGAACAGAGGCTGACAGAACCGTATTAAATGTGACGTCCCGAAACAGGCAGAGATGACGTCCCCGCAGGACGACGTCGAAGTTCTTTGGAAAGTTCAAATCAAAAGTCACGCTTGTTTGTAACGCTTGTTAGTCAGTGCATCTGCCTTCATATCCGGGGCATCGGAGTCACTGGCGCGGCCCCTTGAACGTGAATCATCTTTACCTCGGTGGGGCCGACGTGCCCCGTGTGTGCGCGTCGGCCCCACCGTCCGGCACCTCCTTTCAACTTGCACTCCAATCACATCGGCCCGGGCTGTAATTTCCCCCGACGGGATCCTCGCAGCATCCTGTTGTCGTCTGACGACATCTGAGGGCCCGCGAGTTTGAGTGACCCTCCACCACATGACACACAGGACAGAGCAGAGACTGTTATCCCGGCCCCGGCTAATGACAGCCGAGAGGAGGCACGGGGGGGCAGGAAGCCGTCCCCTGTGATCTCTGTATTTAAAAGAGTCCCTGTTATTGTGCTCGTGTATTGTTCTGTCGCCTTGAGATCCCTTTGGACCACTGTTATTAAAATGACGGGCCGTAGATTTTAGCTGTTTTTTTTTTTTTTAATAAATAAACATGGACGTCCTTTCTGGCTGATTATGGCGTTTGTAATGAAAAATGAAAGCAATACGACCCACCGCGTTTTATTTCACATTTAACTATATTAGGCCGAATCAGTCCACATTATACGCAAATCAGTGTCGCTTTTGCTGTGAACAGCAGAACAATCCTTCAAACATTTCAGCAATAAAAAGACATTGGAAGGTGTAATAGATGCTCTTCGCTAGTCTGTGGAAGAAAGCCCACAAATACGTCTCTTTAACATTTCTAAAATATCTGTCCTTAGTAATTAGTAGCGGCTTTGCAGTAGGAAGGAAGTGGCAGTAATATACAAAAACATGGGTTTAAGTAAATATGCAGCTTAACAAGTTGAACTGCACTGTCTGTTGCATTTGAAGTGGACTCTTACAGACTTGATAATGAGGAAATAAGTAATAATCAAAAGTTGATCATTTATTCAACTTGAGAATCACCCGAAGGGTCCCGTGAGTGTTAAGAACACCTCACAAGAAGGTATTAAGAGCGTTGCCAAGAGTCTGATCTCTATCAGAAAACGTTTCCAACGTGTTTTTCCTCCAAATATGATCCTGCAAGGTGAGCGTGTGCTGGTTTACGAGAAGAGAATGTACCCGCGCACGCAGGAGCCGGTTAAACCGGCTCATCCAATCTCGCAATCTTGGAATCGTATCGCAACGTCAACTCGGCCTTTTTGATTGATTTGATTTATGATCGACGGTTTCCTTTCTTTTGAAACCTTTAACCGCAGGTTCATCAGGAGCCACTCCGAAGGTTTATGAACGGCTTGACCTTGTGTCGACCCCCCCCCCCCCCTGCGCGGTGCAAAGCACAACAGGTGGTCATCCTCCTTTGTCCGCAGCAACAGAGACAGGTGCTTCCGACTATGAGGGACGCATCGCTGTTGACTCGGGACTCGCCAATGGAGGAAGACAGTGGAGCAAGAAGGACTAATTCATGCATGGCCGCCTTCCAGCCCGGACCCGCTCTTTGTTGAACACACACACACATGCATAAACCCAACCCACTCTAAGAAAATAAGAAAGGCAATATTTCAATGGAAGCACAACCGCGCTCATTCAAACTGTCACTGTTATTCTCTCCCCAGTTTGTTGAGGGAAACAGAGGCGTCAGAGGACAATAGTTCCGTGACCCGTATCGGAGCCCGATGTAGGCAAACAGGAAGAGATGCTGAACTCCAGCTTAAGGAAAGGAAGAAGAAAAGAGTGTGTGTGTGTGTGTGTGTGTGTGTGTGTGTGTGTGTGTGTGTGTGTGTGTGTGTGTGTGTGTGTGTGTGTGTGTGTGTGTGTGTGTGTGTGTGTGTGTGTGTGTGGAGGGGGGAGGGGAGGGGGGTCAGAGAACATCCTCACGCCAAAAAAACTCCACGTTTCAGATACTCACGGGTCCCTCAGACGAGGCATCAGGTCTCATTATGACTCACATGCGACAAAAACCTAGAATTTCTTTGGAAAGAGAAGCAGTCTACCCGCATTCAACTCCCCCCCCCCCCCCCCCCCCCCTCTATCTCTCTATCTCTCTCTCTCTCTCTCTCTCTCTCTCTCTTCACTTTCGCTGTGCACTCAACCACGAGAGGATGGTTAAGATCCTCCCCATCTTCCTCCTAAATCCGCCGTGGTGGCGTGACAGTTTCGACACGCTTGGAGCTGAATACGAAAGAAACAACACTGTGGAATCTCCTGGAGACGTTTAACCGTATGATCGGCCGTGGTATCCGAACAATGTGTTTCCTTTTCAACTGTGTAATTAAATCTGTTTCAAGGCTCTTATCTGCCGAATGACTAAGAGTCACATTGTGGCAGGAGATGTCAAAGAGGATTAACACGACATATTCGAGACGTGAGTCTTTGTTTGTTACCACGGAAAGATGCAGACGGCAGTCAAAACACGCGCTTTAGCATATTTAAACACAAGATAAACTAAACGGAACTAAAAGGTGCCTGATATTTTTATTTTGGGGGGGAAAACCCACCCCATGAAATGAATTCTACCGTTGGATCCACACATTTCCTCCTGCTGCTGCCTCTGCGTGCCTTATCTCAACCCATCAGTCACTGCTGAGTATATACGGTGATAATGATGGTCGAATCGGGATTGATTGATCAAGGAGAGGAAGGAAGAGAGGGGAAGAGGACGAGCAGAAAGAAAGAAGAGTGAAGGGTTGACCCCCGTCCTTTTCTGCCGTGTAGATAAGGCCGCTGATGGAGATTGCCGGTGGACTTGTAAACTTTAACCAAAGTTCCAGCTTCACACTATCACATTGCTATTTAAATAGGGTCATAAGGGTCATTGCTGTTCTGTAAATACTTTTGCTTTGGTTTCTACTTTTCTATTTAACTCTTTAGCACTTTTAAACGGTTTAGTTTCACAACGTTGACAGTGAGGCGGAAAACAACTGATCTCTTGAGTGAATCTTTATTTTCTGGTCTGAGAGTGAGGGAAAAAACAGTGTCGAGAAGAAAGACAAAAGAAAGGTGTCATTCCGAGCTTGTGGGTTACTTATTCACAATTTGTTTAATAAAAACTAATCAACAATTGAAAAGTAACTTGCTAAAAATAAATCATTAAAATGTTTCAACAGAACTATTACGGCTAATCAGAGGTGAGGTTGATGTTGGCTCATTAATAAAATTAAATTTAAAAATGTGTCCACATTTTTAAAAAGTGCATTTTGTAATATTCAATTTTGAGTACCACATATGTATCGTATGAACAACACCATGTAAGACCGCGGGCTCAATTATCCAGAGACGCTTTCATTTGTTCATGAATGTACCAATGGTTAAATTACATTTCTGCCTTGATACAACGAGCATATTGTATACTAACAGAGAAACACTCAATACCTTGAATAGTTACTGCCATTGCTCCACTTATTTCACCTCCATCACAGACAACGCAGATACTCGATGTTGAGTCTTGACTTTTAGTGGAACTAGTTTAAACGCGCTGCGGTCGTCGTGGTCCGAGGTGCGTTCTCACTTCTCGCCGGCAGAGGGCGCTACAGCGTCCGGCCGCGACGCCGCAGCGACGGGCGGCGCCCTCTTTGGAGCCCTCGTTGGCTGTTTGTAAGCAGGCTTGACTGCCGAAAAAATAAAGGGGGGCTCCAGCGCTCTAAGTCGATGTTTAATAGTATCCAACGGGTCATTTCAAAAACGACATTACACTCGCTGAGGCAGCTCGTTTTGTGTCGCTACTCCCGAAAATTGTCCTCCAAAATGGCCTTTCCGTACCCGCAGGCGTACCGTGACGATGCAGTTGTGAGTGAACTCCGCTAGCTAGCTAGCTAGCCTAGCATGCTAATACGCCGGGATGCTTCGTCGTCACGCTCGGTTCATTCATTGGGAGTCGGCGTACGCTTTGTTAGTATGCTAGTTAGCTTAGCCCCCCGTAACATCCCACACTGACTTTGTTGACGACCCGGACAGCTGTTCCCCACCAGCCGTAGCAAGCTAACGCTCCGCTTGCATGTTACGATGGCTGATGTTTTATTCGGGTTGTCGTTGGTGGTCGTCCAGGACGCGCCAGCTTTATTCAGTCTTTTTATTAAAAATGTATTTCGCCACACGTTAACTTGTGCTAGCTAACGTTAGCTATGCCTTCTCGCTGTTTCAGGTGGATGGGTATCATGGCTGCAAAGTGCCAGATCCGTACAGCTGGCTGGAGGACCCGGACAGTGAAAAGACACAGGTAACCGTACTTTTAACCATCAGTACTTTAAAGACCAACTACACACGCGATTTACTGTAAGAATTTCTTTACTCATATTTTCTATTTTCTCTCGTGTGCGAATTAATTGATCGGAGTCCCTCTTACCATTCTGCTTACGAAAATAAACACTTGGTTATTAGGGGCTTATTACATATTCTAATATATAATAAGGCACTAATAATCCGCCGGTGTTCAGATGTGTTGATGTTTCCAAGTTGCCTCCGCAGAGAAGCCTGTCATCTGGATGAATTAGTTTGAATCAAACCTGTAACCTGCATGATGGACAATCACCTGTTCTGTGATCAGACGAATCCTCCCTTCTGCTTTTGCTGAACTGAGTGCAGACGTTGTGGTACCTTTTTGATCTCCATGTGTTCCTCCACCAGGCGTTTGTCACCGCTCAGAACCAGCTGACCTTGCCCTACCTGGAGCGCTGTGAGGTGCGAGACCTGTTCAAGGAGCGGATGACCGAGCTGTACGACTACCCCAAGTACAGCTGTCCCTTCAAAAGGGGCAACCGGTGAGGCGCGGCACAATCTGGTTTTGCGCTCTTCTGGCGGAGCGCATATCCGTGAAACTACTTTCTGACAAATGTGATTCCTTCCCTCGTTTCCAGGTACTTTCACTTCTACAACACAGGCCTCCAAAACCAGAGTGTGATGTACGTGCAGGAGAGCCTGGAGGCTGAGCCCAAAGTCTTCTTGGACCCAAACACGTTTTCTGACGATGGAACCGTTGCCCTGCGAGGTATCAAACAAAGCGATGTATTCTATTACAGCTCTCCTTTTATTACTAAGTTGCTTTATTCTTTTAACCGTTCTTCAAATTTCCAGAAATGTATGTTTAAAAAACGTTTGGGCTCCACGCCACATTATATATTACAGTTGCGTTAGATTGTAATTGCATTTTATTGTGAAGTCATTGCCCAGATTGGCAGAATAGTAACCGGAAATGCTAAAATGTAATTTCCAGAAATAGCCGTCTATTTATGGCATCCACATTGACGGCTAAATAAAGAATGTCAGCCTCAGCCTCCCGAGCACCAACAGATCTCCCTGCTAATGCACTGTGATTTTTGCTGCTGGAAGGATACGCGTTCTCCGAGGACGGCGAGTACCTGGCTTATGGCACCAGCGCCAGCGGTTCAGACTGGGTGGAGATCCGCTTCCTGCAGGTGGAAGACGCCAAGCCTCTGGAGGACCGGCTGGAGCAGGTCAAGTTTAGCTGCATGTCCTGGACTCACGATGGGAAGGGACTTTTCTACAACTCGTACCCAAAGCAGGAGGGCAAGAGCGACGGTGAGGCCAACGGTGCTGTAGCTGCTACAACCACCCAGCTGATTTAAAATGTGTGTGTACATTTGGAATCTGATGTATTTGTAGCATCTTTTTGTTATCACAACTCTGATGTAGTTGTGTTGTTTGTGAAATCCACACCCACTTCACAGCCCCCCTACCCCCCTTTCAGGTTTTTTTTGCTACCACTAGGAGGCGATGCTGAGAGTTTGATGTTTTGTCTCTTAGGCACTGAGACCTCCACCAACCTGCATCAGAAGCTGTACTTCCATGTTTTGGGGACTCCGCAGTCCGAGGACGTGCTTTGTGCAGAATTCCCTGACCATCCCAAATGGATGGCCGGAGCCGAGGTATTCCACGACTTTGCTTTCCCCGCAATGTCAGCCAACGGCAGACGGTGTGTTGCTTGGTATTCAGGTTCGGTACAGTGATGGTCTGTATGTTGCAGGTATCAGACGATGGACGGTACCTGCTGCTGTCTATCCGGGAAGGTTGTGATCCGGTTAACAGACTGTGGTATTGTGACCTTAAAACCACTCCGCAGGGTATTACAGGTGTGTTACTTTGTATTATCTTGTTGAGCTGTGTGCCCTCTGCATGGCCAATGCTCTCATCACGGGACTCCTCCCACGTTTAGGACTCTTGCCGTGGGTGAAGCTAATCGATAACTTTGACGCCGAGTACGAGTATGTGACCAATGAGGGCACGTTGTTCACGTTCAAGACCAACCTGGACGCCCCGCGTTACCGCCTCATCAACATTGACTTTGCCTCGCCGGCTCAGAGCAGCTGGAAGGAGCTCATCCCTCAACACGAGAAGGACGTTATCGGTGAGCCGCCGCAGCACTCGAGGACCTCTTGCTATGGACACATTAGGAATCTGTGTAGAAATGTGCCTTTAAACTTCTTCTGTGATGTCTTCCTTTGGCCACGTGTCGCCCGCAGTGTTCGCCACCTGTACGTACTCCAGCTACCTGTTTGTGTGTTTCCTCCACGACGTGAAGAACGTGTTGAAGATGTACCGTCTGAGCTCGGGGGAGGAGCTGAGGACCTTCCCTCTGGATGTCGGCTCCGTTGTGGGTTTCACAGGCAGGAAGAGGGACTCTGAGATCTTTTACTACTTCACCTCCTTCCTCTCCCCAGGTACGAGATCTCTAAATGCACGTTGTGCCTTAAATGGCTGTTTGTGCAGCATTTGCAGATGCTGTGTCGTTTTACAATTTTTTTTTTGTACAAAAATTACATGTAAACTTTTCACGGGATAAGAACGAAAGAAATGTGCAGCAATGGCAAAACATTTCCCACGTGTCATCAAATGAATTGTAAAGATTATAGAGTCCAATGAAAGTTTTTGTTCTCCGGCATCCAGCCATCATTTACCACTGCGACCTGACTCAGGAGCCGCTGCAGCCCCACATCTTCAGAGAGGTCACGGTCAAAGGCTTCAGCCCCTCGGACTACCAGACCACCCAGGTAAGTAACCCAAGTAATTCTGTGTAGCTGTATTACGTTTTCTTTACATTTATTTGTGCCTGAATGCCAGTTGGAGTAGTGACTCATTAAATAAGAGCTATCAATCAAGTTGCAAACAGTCTCGTGTGGTGTGTGCTGGAGCAGAACAAATTCCCCACTCTGTTAAATATTACATTTTTCAATATGATATTTAAGTAGTCTGTTTTTTAAAGGCAATTGATCTTTAGAAATTTCAGATTTATTGTTATATTTCTACCACCATTGTAAAGGTGAAAATGGGAAATGTACCCAATGCTCCCAATGCATGTGGCCCCTCCCCCCGCCCCCCTTAACGTCCCAGCTCTATTTCCAGTCCTATCTGGGATCCTGATGATCTCTGCGTTTGTGCCAGGTCTTCTATTCCTCCAAGGACGGCACTCAGATCCCCATGTTCATCGTTCACAAGAAGGGCATCAAACTGGACGGCTCCCACCCCGGTTTCCTGTACGGCTACGGCGGTTTTAACATCTCCATCACGCCGAGCTACAGCGTCTCCCGACTCATTTTCGTTCGACATCTAGGAGGAGTCCTGGCCGTCGCCAACATTCGAGGAGGAGGCGAGTACGGGGAGACCTGGCACAAAGGTGAGCGCAGTTGTGCGCATCCATCTCGCTGGTTGACACCACCTGAAACTCCCCCCTCTGACGTACTTTGTTATCCCCTCCTTTAAGCTGGCATGCTGGCCAACAAGCAGAACTGCTTCACAGACTTCCAGTGTGCGGCTGAATATCTCGTCAAAGAGGGCTACACGTCTCCTTCCAAGCTGACCATAAACGGCGGCTCTAACGGGGGCCTGCTCGTAGGTATGTAGACCTGCCACGACTCCCTGGCGTGCGTGCGTGTAATCCCCCTCTGACCGTGTGCTCCCTCTCCCAGCGGCCTGCGTCAACCAGCGGCCAGAGCTGTTCGGCTGCGCCGTCGCTCAGGTCGGCGTCATGGACATGCTGAAGTTCCACAAGTTCACCATCGGCCACGCCTGGACCACCGACTTCGGCTGCGCCGACGACCAAGATCAGTTCGAGTGTCTCATGAAGTAAGTTGCTCGCCGGCGTACGTTTGCTCAGTGACGTGTTTGTTTTTACTTGTGCGGATCATTAAATGCTCGATGTTGGCTTTCATTAAGCATCGAGTCGACTGTCCCTGTGGTCCGGATTCACCGGTAGTTTATATATCCCTGGACGTGTGCGAACGTCTGACCTCCGTGCCTCCTCCGCTGCTCTCCTTTGCCAGATACTCGCCGCTCCACAACATCCGCGTCCCAGAAGGCAACGGGGTCCAGTACCCGGCGGTGCTCCTGCTGACGGGGGACCACGACGACCGCGTGGTGCCCCTCCACTCGCTCAAGTACATCGCCACCCTGCAGCACGTCGTGGGCCGCGACCCCAAGCAGACGAACCCGCTGTTCATCCTCGTGGACACTAAGTCGGGCCACGGCGCCGGCAAGCCCACCAGCAAGGTCATCCAGGAGGTGGCGGACACCTACGCCTTCATCGCCCGCTGCCTCAACATCTCCTGGGTCAAATAACTTGTGCCGACTTCTGCTCTGTTCGAATCCGCTCGGGAATAACTGCTCGCACCAGCTGTTCACGCTTTCCCTTTAACGTCACACTAACGCGACACCGGATCTTTCAGCTCCCTTCAGAGAGGAGGAGGGGGGGGGGGGGGGGGGGTTACCTTCACCGTTGCAGTACATCAGCCAACCGGCAGTGAGCCGTCATGAGGTTATTTGTAGGTTGTTTCAACACAAATCACACGTATTATTTATTTTGCGTTTGTGTACAGAATGTTGAGTGACTTCAGCGTGTACAAGTATAGAGCGAGGCGATTACGCCGCAAAAGGGTATTGCTGTGGATGAGCAACTTGTAACAACAACAACAACAACAACAACAAAAAACATGCGTGAAAGAGTGTGTGTGTTTAAATGTCGGTCCCCGTATTTCTTTCAGACTGATGATTTCTACCTCTGGTCATTTGCCTTTTTAAAGGGAATAAAAAACAATGCTACATTACAATAAACAACTTTTCAAACGGATTTGTGGTGCCCATTTGTTATGTCATTAATACATTTATTGGGGCAAAGTGCCACGTGAATAAAATGACACTTTTTAAACATTCGTATTTACATTTGAATTTTGTATTGTTATCCATGCTATCTTGCTCTGGTGCTTATCTGTTGTGTTATTTCTCGGTGAGTTTGCATCGAAACACTTCTCTTGGAATCATCTTTTTAAATGTTCAACTGAGGACAAAAATCTGACGGTGAAAATGTGCAGCGCACGGAGCGCAGCCTTTTGTGTTCCAGTCTCTTTGTCCTCTGCTTCCATCTAAATTTGCACGGGTGGAAATGTAAGAATATATTCATTGCTAAATCCTCATCAGCAGCAGGACAATCTGATCGAAGTCCCTTCCATGTTAATGCCTTATTCACTGCTCCCGTACGTGTCTCACGTGTCCCCCGTAGCATCGTGTCCATCTCCAGTCCTCCCGCCAGGGGGCGCTCACTCTGAAGACTGCCGATACGTGCAGCAGGGGCAGATCGGTGGTCTGACAGAGGGCCCAATAGAGGGCCCCGTGTGGCTGGCTGGAAGAACCCTCCTGTGTCCCGTGCTCATGTTTGTGTGGTGCAGTTACTGTTGAAAGATTACACCAACGACACTTCCTCAACCTGAGATTTTTAAATTGAATCCAACAAAAAAGAAAAGGCCAATGTTTTTTTTTAATATATTTTTTATTTTTCTGATGTATAACCACCTGTTCAGCTTTTTGGAGCATTAAAGAAATATTACATTTAAAGTGAAGATTTAAAAATGATTTACAAAACAAAAAGTAATTGGAAGACGGTTTGAGATTATCATTTTATTGTTAAGTCAAATTTTTTTCAAATCTTTTTTGTTGTCTGGTTTAAATAATTGTTACAGTATTTGTTTTTCGTTAAGTGGAAACATCTTTATTTAATCAGGTCATAAGAGTGGGTTTTAAGAATTTGTTGAAAATAGAAAGATTTCTTAATTTCCACACAATTAAAAGAAAAACATTCCAGTAAATATAATCGCATCGCAATAAGCACACTTAAATCTTCAACTTAAACTAAAAATTGTTTACTTAAAATGCCTGAATACTCAAACAAGGATCAGGAAATTATATTACTTGCATGTTTTAACTTTTTAAAATCCATTTCGTACCCACTTAAATCTTATCTTTAACTTTTCAGCTCTAGAAATTGTACTATTACACTTGTACTATTATATGATGGAATAAAAGGTACGTTAACAAAATAATGTATAAAAATAGAATTCATACATTTTCAACATCAAGGCCAACAAAATTGTCACATGTTAGCGACGTGGAATTTGATATTAATACAATATTCCCAATGACAAAAAACTGAAATAATTCTAGCAAATAAGCAGAAGGCGGAGTTTGAGAAAAAGAATTATAAGAACATGTGACAAACTCAAAAGTAATCACTTTACTTGATCATTGACTGGATAAGTAAGCATAATTAAAAACAGCATAATAATAATGACCAATAAAAGCCCACTCCCCCTTTAATCATCGTACCACACATTAGCAATGCATACGTGCGGGATTGCAGGAGAGCACGATGACCCACCAGGGGGCGCTCGGCCACCCGGTAAAATCGGTATTAAATCCTTTAAAGCCTTATTTTTATTTTTATATGTGTGTGTGTGTGTGTGTGTGTGTGTGTGTGTGTGTGTGTGTGTGTGTGTGTAAGTTTATATAGACCTTGAGTCTGAAATAGTTGATAGACCTTTTCTGTCTAAAAAAGTATTTTGAAACAGGTGATTTGTTATTGGCTGACACGTTTGAAGACTTTCTCAAGCAACCAATGAGCGCGCGCGCGCGCACACACAAGCACACACACACACACACACACACACACACACACGCACACACCTGTGACCCCACGGAAATATCAATGCGCTAACCGGAAATGAAAGCTCGATGATTCCTGAGGAACTATATAGCTCAGCGGAAAAGTATTAATGAACTAACTCCCGCCCACTTGCCAATGTTATCGTTTCAACGTTTGTACATGTATAATTTTATACGTTTTCTGTAGTTGAAACTATTCGTTAAAACGTAAAACTTCCCGCGAGGTGTCAAATATTGAACAGCATCACACTTTTCGACTTTTTTCCAACATGGCGAACCCGTCAACCGGATGAGCGGATTCCCACCTCCCCATTATAGTTCAAACAAACTCATTGTGATTCGTAAATATAAGTTCGTATTACTTAAATACCTCGCTTTTCATTTCCTTTATGAACTCATAATAGTTATTAAATATGTATGAAATAATAAGCATCAGTTTTCAAACCGCGTTTGGTGAGCAGCACCGTGCAGGTGATTGTCCGCAGCGAGCCGACGGGTGTCGCTATTCACGGCAAGTCCCCCCAGTCACTGGTCTGGGAACAGTTTTACTTGTAGCCTACACGGCGCTGTTAGGACACACGGCCGATAGGCAGTGAATAACCGACGTCAGATCAGTTGGGTGGCTTTGAGGTTCCTCACTTACAGTATTACATTAGTGTGTGTTTTTTAAATGCTTGATGGTTTTTAATAGTTGGAACTTGTGACAAGAGCGAAAGAGGTGTGTGTGGGGGGGTCTGAGAGTATGATGGGGGTCTGGGCCAAGAATGCCACATGGTTTGAGGAGCCACGGTAATGGCTGCAGGACGTGCAGGGGGGGAGTTGGGTTCGGATCCACCAATGAGATCTCGACTATTGGACAACGTTATAACCAAAAAACGCTTTTCTGATTCGTGCGGCGAAAGCATCAAATTGACGCAGCATTTTGTGGAAGATGAAAATGAACAACGGTGCCTCAACTATTCGGACCCGCCTGTTGATGATTCTCCATGGCACATTTAAAAAAAAAAAACGCAGCCAGCCTGTCCTTCACGCTGCCGCTTCTTACGTTACCGTATATAAAATATTCATCCGCGGAAAAAACAACAACAAAACAAATCTCTTTGATTCATGCGGCCGGTTTAAAAGTCGGCCCAAACATGCATCCCAACCTGAAGCGTCGGCAGCCTCCACGTCCAGCCGACGGAATCTCTTCTTTCCCCCACGTTTGCTCCATGGGGGGGGACGTTCGGTCCGCCCTGTGCCATCTCATTCATTCACGTGACGGGGGGGGGGGGGAATGTCTTCACCCGCTCCTGCAGGTGAGTCACTTTCAAACCTGGACGGTGGCCAATATTTATTAATTTGTTTAACTAAAGTTCGTGCAGAAAGTCACTGGCTGCAGTGTTTGGATGCTGGGAGCTGCCCCCCCCCCCCCCCCTAGAAGCTGCTTCTCACTGACCTGAAATGACCGGATTTGAACAACTTGGCAGCGAGAGATGGATCGGCTCATTTAGCGAAACCATTCATCGAAGTTAAGGAGTTTCAGATGCCCAAACACACCCGGATTAGCGGGTTTAGTAACAAATGGCGCATTTGGTATCAAACTGAACTGTGAATTCCTTGTGAGAAAACATCTGAAAAATAAGAAGGGGTTTAAAAACTACCCATCTTAGGTTCATTCAAACAACATTACGGTCATATTGGAATGATCTTACGTTTAGGAAATAAACCAATGCGAAGATCATAAACATTTTCATGAAGATGATCAACAAATGCTGGCAAACTTTTGAAAAGCTCCAAGAACCCAAAAGAAGCGAAATAAAGTGAATCTTACCCCCTGAATCCAAGCAGAAACTTGAGATAATAAAAACAAAAGTGGCTATTTGTCTCATTGTGCGCAGTTTTCGGCTGCGGAGGCGCTTCTTTTGCAAACCTCCCCCCTCTATGACGTCACCGATATTTCATTCACACATTTCCACCCTGTTTACTCCTGTTGGAAGAGAGTTTCTCGAATTAAAAAATGACTAATAACACGTGATTTACCTCCCCCGCATGTTTCTTTTCATTTTTCTTTTCTCATTGTTTCCCACCTAAAGGATAATTCACCCTGCTGAATTCAGGAGCTGGTACATTCTTGGCTCCCTTTCATGAATGTGTCTTAAAACGTGTGATTTAAAGTCTTAATTTAGATTTATTGAGCCACTCAAATATGAAATCACATGTTTAATGAAGGTCTCGATATTCATTTTGTTAAAAGAAGGTGAGGGAATAATTCAAATGTCCCACAAGTTGTTGGTTAAGTGTTGAGCACGTGGTATATGTTCACCTTTTGTGGGACTTGTGCACATTTTTCGTTGATTCAAATTAATTGTAAACGAAATCTATAAAAATAGCAATTGAAGAACGCATTTCAATGCAATAAAAAACGTAATTGTTTCCTCTTCTTGTTACAGAGACAGGCAGAAATCTCAAAGAACGTGATCAAGCTAACTAAGCAAATCCGCCCGTTTTGAGACTTTTACATAGATGAAATAATTAAGAGAATATTACCTTTTTCATGAAAAACCTTTCGCATGTTCATACTCCCAAGTCCATGTAAAATTAGATGGCCTGCTTTGCCAACACTGTTTACACTTCCTTGCAAAGGATATAAAATGTGAAGGATTGGTGGCTGGAATGCATGAAGTAAATGGCAAAAAAAATAACCCCTTCACTAAAAATGAAAGGAGAAAAGGGAGAGAGGAGCTCAATGAACCCTTTGAACTGCATTGACGCCAGCAGAGTAAAGGCAAATTTCCTCTGGGAGCCTTCAGGGTGAGGAGTGGGGGTTGGGTGGGGTTAGCTGGGGTGATGAAGTCCAAAGTCTGCTCAGAAATTTGGTTTTCAAACCGCTCAGGAATCTGCTCCTGGTCATGAGATTGAATCCTTTATCATTTTCTGTTTTGAACAAAATAACTAACTTTCACGACTGATTTCAGTTGGCTTTTTTTGTTTAAGAAAGAAATTCTGGTTAGTTGAACGAAGGTAAAAAAAATCAATCTTTTGTAACTTCACATAAAAAATAAAGTTGAACATGATATATGGCCTTTAGTCAACTTTAGTTGGAGCAAACCACATTAGGTGGTGGCTTCCTGACTCTTTTCTAGTCTGTGTGGAAATGCAACACATTGCCGTGGAAATAGTAGGATAATGAAAATAGGCCTGAGACGTGATGTATTCTTTAAATATCTTCGATTGTTTTGTAAAACTAAACCATTAAATGCATGCTGTCTTGATGCCTAAACTAAATGGCGTGCAATTCTAACCAAATACCTTGGAAGTTCTTTGTTATGATACACAAAAAGTAATGCAAATTGATTTGCTAACATAATATTGTTCAATTATTTTACATTCAATTTAACATGAAAGGTACATTTTTTGTGAACTCTGCCAAAACTGCTTCTTCTTGACCAACTACGCAGGTGATTATTATTCGTGAACCCTTTCTTGATAACATTTTGATAACTGGATTGTAAAAACAGACCATTTTCATGGAATTCCTTAACTTTTTGCAGGAAAGGATTAATCCAAACTCAAACATGTTTTAAAACTATATGTAGCATGAAAGGTAAATAAATGGCAGCTAAAGTATTACTTTTCGTTTAGATTATAAGATAGAGCCGATAAATGAACTGAATTCCCTAACTTAACGTCGTTTTTCTCCATGAAACAAAGCAATGTTTGAGCACAATCTCATCCTGCAGCGTGAAGGCAAGTAATTAAAATAGGGGGACATGTTTAGGTTGGTTGGTTATCAGATGTAATGTTTGTATTTTCAGTTAAATGAAAAAGAAAAAAAAGCCAAATCATGTTAAGGTCCTTAACTTCTCACAAAACCTCACATGACAGTTTAAACCCAAATATACACAAAACAAGTGGTGTTCGCTCAAAACACATCATATTTTTCTTAAAGGATTTTGTTTTAATCCAGCATTAATTTGAAAAACATAGCAATGTTGATCCCGGACTTTTTTGTTTAACTTTAACTTTCTAAAATAAAGTTAATGTGCAGTAGTGCACAGATATCTTGCATTCTGAAGGGGGAAAAAAAGCAATGTCTACTGGTTGATTCAATTGAAAACAAAAGTAAACAGCAGTAAATAAAGTTTCAAGAAGTCTCCCCTTAAAACACTCTGAACGCATCCATCCGTCATCAGTTTGAAACATATAACAACAAAAGTAAATGTCCTCAGTCACGTAAAGGTATTTAAAATTAGTTAAATATTTTTTTTTCTTTTGGTGTTTCAGTTGCTTCCTCCGACCAACAGGCTCACCAAAGCCACCCATGCCTGAATCGTTCATGGCCATTAGCTTTGCACAAGTCATCGAGCGGCACTGCGGGGATTTCCACAGACTTGTCCGAATCAGAAAGGTCCTGTCAGGATATGAGTGAGTGGGTAACATCTGACGCTGGTTTCCAACCCTGTGACCCAGACAGTAATTCTGTGGCCACGGCAGAGGCCTCCTCTGCGAGCATCTTCAAAAACAGGCCTTTGCACTGGGGGGCTGGGATGGATGGATTGGGGGCAGGGAGAAAACTTGTGAATTCCAGAGGGTGGGCTCTTCGGCTGCGGTGGGTGGAGATGGGCCTGTTGTTGTTTCATTCCTCCGACGTGTTTTTCCCCTCTTTGCTCGTACCCGGGAATAACCCCAACCATCCCACCAGGGGAAGGTGTGAGATAGGAAGGAGAGTTTCTCAATGGACGTAGTATTTTTCAGGCTTGTTGTTATCAAGCTGCTGTGTGGCCTTGACTAACCACAGCACTTGGTTGAACATTTCTCTCTGGAGAGTGTTTGTCTCGTGCTGGTGGACATAAAGTGTAACTGGAATAAGCAGTGAGAGAAGAATAGAGGTTTAAACTCTTGATTTTATCCAATTAAAAAAATGTCTTTTGACAGTTTTTTCTTAAATTACTTGTATGGTTAAAATTATATAGATTAAATAAATACTTAATATATATGTTTATAAAGGGGTAAGAGGTCTTATGTTAAAATAAAAAGTTTGAACTTTAAAGAACTTAAGTCTTTTTTTTTGCTTCTTTAATGTCTAAAAGTTAATGTCTCCGTTCTCAAAGCTAAGCAAAATTTCCTTTTCAAACTTTTATTGTTTTTAACATTATTCTTTCGCCCTGCAAAAGAAAAGCCAGTGCCTTTCTCCATAACACGTATAGCCACTATTTCCATCACCTCTGTGCATAACTAAAAGTATCCAGAAGCTTCTGCTGTGTGCCGTCGGCCTCCGGGTCGACTTACTGACAACTGAACACATCAGTTTTCAGGTTTGTTTTTCTGGGTTTTCCAGTCACATTCCAAAGCTGTGAGTTCAGCTCTCCTCTGGTGCCCACTATGATGCTGGGAGGTAACTGGTTGTGAAGGAACATGAGCTCAAAAACATGTCCATGCATAGAAAGCATGGAAAATGAACATCACATGTCCATTCTGTATTGTGATTATGTTATTTTAGTATGTTCGCCTCTTCATCGCTTATGGAGTTAGAGTTTATTTAACTGAAATATGCTAGATCCCGTTTTATTAATCACAAATTGACACATTGTTCTATCCGTGCATGGTAATTGAAAAAATCATTTTTTATCATAACAAACTCGCTTTTGTTCTTTTCTTTCCAATATTGTTCACCCCCCCCCCGTGTTTTATTCACTCCCGCTGCTCTGACCACCCAATCACACCCAGAGGATTCATTCAAATTTAATTGAATCCCAGCTAATCTAATCTCCGAGCATAATAGCTTTAGGCTATGTAGCTACCCATCCCGAGCTGTTACCGCCGACCGAACACGGCGCGCGCACACAAACACACACGCGCGCGCCCCCCCCCCTTGTTTGTTCGAGGCTCTTGTTCGCTCGGGGCGGCTTTTCTATCCCTGGCAGAACTACTACTACTACTACAGGGCTGCAACTCCGCTCTCCCCCCTTTTCTCCCCCCTCTCCTCCCTGGAACCGCAGGGCAGGAAAAAAAAAACCAGCAGCAGGAAAAGCGTGTAATTGTCAAAGTCACGTGCTCTCACTACGGGAACGGGCACAGCCAGCTCGAGAGCGAATGAGAGCGAGGGAGGGAGAGAGAGAGGGAGAGAGGGAGGGAGAGAGAGAGAGAGAGAGCTGAGCAGAGGTGGTGGTGGTGGTGAGTGAGGAAGGGATCGCGAAGGGGGGAAGAAACAGAGACATGACACAAATATCAAAAGGCAGAGAGCGCGCAGTACCATGCGAGCTAAATTGGTGAGCGACGGGCTCGAGGATATCGGATTAATGGTGACTGCCGCGGCCCGTCTTCGCAGAGGAAGCTTCTCTATCGCAACTTGGGCGCAGAGGGTCCGCGGGGAAACATGGCCGAAGGTTATTCTGCAATTATTTTCTATTTTCTGCTCTTATAACCCGCCCACCCACCTACTGCTTGCGCGAGGGTGCGGTGTGTATGTGTGTATGTGTATGTGTGTGTGTGTGTGTGTGTGTGTGTGTGTGTGTCTGTGTGTGTGTGGGGGGGCTGCAACGTGGTAGTTTGTTCGAAAACCATCTCTCCGGGTCCCGGAGAATGAAGAATGAGCGCGTTTTGTGCCGCTCCGCGCGTGTGGTACACCTGCCCGTCGGAATCACGCACGCAGCCGAGAGGACGGTGCGCGGCGGCGCGGGGTCCGCGGCCGGGCGGGTCGGTCGGGCGGGTCCGCCGGGGAGTGACAGGCAACTTTTATTTATTGTTCTGCGGGGATGTTCGCGTTACCGCACACGTACAAGCGGTGCGGGACATTACTGCCGACCGTGAACTTCACAGAGCCGGCGGAGCCCCCCCCCCCCCCTCTCCCTCTCTCCCCCACACACACGCTTTTTAAACTTTTTTTATAATACGCAAAAAGTTCGCATTCAACGTAATGTCCCTATTTGTGTGTGTGTGTGTGTGCGTGTGTGTTTTCCCCGAGCCTCGCGCTAACTCTCGCCTCTCGCGTGTTTCAGGAGGGCCCCGTAAAGGTGGCGGAGAAGAACCCGCCAAGTGCACCGAGCCGGAGGACCGGACTCGACCTCACAACCTGTCGGGATCGGGCTTCTGCAAGTGGTTCAACGTCCGGATGGGCTTTGGATTCATCTCAATGACCAGCAGCGAGGGTCGCCCCGTCGACCCCCCTCTGGATGTTTTCGTCCACCAAGTAAGTTGACGCCAACAAACAAACAAACAAAAACAAACAAAAACAAGAGAATAAATCCTGCACAGATAAACGTGCGCACGGCGTTGTCACGTGACGGTCATTGGCCTCATCCGGATCCGCGGAGAGTGACTAGTGAATAGTTTTTATTTCCTTCCCCAGCCATTCCAATACAAATCCCACCGTGCCCCCCCTCCCCCTCCCTCCCCCCCCCGGTGTACTTCTCCCCGGGGCAGCGGGCTACATTGTATCACCCGGATGTCTTGCATTGCCACACGTGTTACTGTGTAATCACACGTTGTCCACCGGCTTGAACCCCCCCCCCCCCTGTGAAGGGGAAGGGAAGACGTGTCGTGGGGCTATGTGACACGGTTAGTTTCACACTTGGGACTAATGGTGAGCAGAGGCTTGAGAGGCCGTAAACATGTCGGAAAGGAAGGTATAAAAACAACAACAACTAGAAAGTCAAACTGCACTGTGATCTGCGAGGCGTTGGCCTCCCCTGATGTTGTTTCGCCGGCGCATTCTGAACGTGCCTTTTTTTTACGCGTGTCCAGTTTTCCACCACATGTGGCGTTGCTGTTGATTTATTGTGCACGCAGCTCATTTCTCCGGCTTGGTTTTCCACTTATTCTTGCAGGACACGGAGGGCCTCTCTTCACCCAGCTCCTATTCCCACACGGTTTAATCAGCAGGTTTTTTTTTTTTTTTTTTTGCGGTCCAATAAAGTGGCTTTAAAATTCTCAGGGAGGAAGGATAGAGGATGAGAAGAGGCATTTTCACATTTCATCTGACCTTCTCCCCCTGTAGAGTTGTGTTTTTTTATGGACTCAGGGGATGTTGTGCTGTACTTGTGGGTGGAGGAAGTATATTAGGGGTCAGATGTTTGCACTGAAAGGTCCACTGATCATTCTAAGGCGAACAAGGCGTATTGAGACATGTCAATGGTTTCATAATGGCTCCTGATGGGTTTATTTATCATCATACATACTGTACATAAGTTGTATCCGGTCTGAAAATGGGTGCACTTCTGGGTTTGACACTGATTGCTAAATATTTTCTGAACCTTTTTGCTGAGGATCATCGGGAGAGTTTGCGGTGATGAAATTAGTTCTTTAATGCATGTTTAATATTTCTCCGGAATTTAAAATATTTATTTTTTAGCTCAAGAACATCTTATTGGGATTAACTTGTCATCTGACAAATATAAATGTTCTAGTCATTTTTATAAAGTTAGGTGTTTTTAGTTTTAGCCTTCTGATATAATGTAATTTAAACTCCACAGGTCCAATGTTTTAATGCATATTTGAAAAGGATTGACTTCATATTGGTGCTACTTCCACTGAATGTGCATTCTTCGATATACACATGGCTCCAGATCTCCCTGCAGGTTTAAAAAGTGGATCAGAAACAGGGAGGTGCGCTCTGGGAATATGGTGAAATATCGTCTGTTCATCTTGTTCTATTGTGATAGAATGATTTACGTGTTTTTCCCCAATTATTTACAGGAACGTATTGTTACAATGATGCAGCTGTCATTCAACACAAAGAGCTGACAATATGCATTCATACGTGCGTTGTCCTTCTGTATGCAAAACACTCTGTTTGCATGTAAAAGCAAAAGTCTGTGGATTTCTCCGACTGTTCCTCCCTGTGTGCGTCTCCGCTGTCAATGCAATGCAGTTTTCAGGTGTTTTGGAAACAACGTCCATGTCAAATGCTGCTACAGTGTCTTGAGTTCTTAGCTTCTTTATAAGTACAGATAATATTGCTGCATTTCCGATGCAAATATTTGAAATGCCCATATTTGAAAAGTGACGCGCACGAAGAGCAGACGATTCTCATAAAAGCTGTTCATGTCGGGACTTGAAGGTCATGCACTGCTGCCTGTATTTATGGTAGAAGGTCACCTGTCTTTTACTATCAAAACAGCAGAAAGATCGCAAACATGCACGCAGGACAAGAAAGGTGGGGAGGCAAAGAGGGAGAGTGAGGACACAGACGAAGAGGGGGGATGGAGGAGGAGTTTTCCCATAGGGGAGGGATGTGGGGGAAAAAAAAAAAAGTGTTAGTGGTGGAGTGTGGGGAGGGGGGGTTGTAGTCGAGGAGGAAAACATGGAAAAACGAGTTGGTGAAAGAGCAGGAAGATAAGCGAGGGCGGGTGAGAGCGTGCACGTGAGTCACTGAGAGGGACCACGAGTTCTCTTCCTGGGAGGCCTCTTCATCAGGACTCCTATCTGATCACTTCCTCTTTGCACGGACGGGGGCTGAGCGAGAGAGAGGGAGAGAGGGAGAGAGAGAGAGAGAGTAATTAAGCTTCTTCACCCACTTTACCCCCCTGCTTAGCGAATCCGCACACAAAGCCATTTCATTATCTCTGTTTGTCAACCCCTTCTCTACCTGGACTCTCTCTCTCTCTCTGTATGTGTGTGTGTGTGTGTGTGTGTGTGTGTGTGTGTGTGAGTTCCTGCTGGGACTCGGGGGTTGCTCTCTCCTCTGGCATTCTTTTTAAAAAGAGGAATTTCTTTAAAGACAAAAAGGCAGGAGGGTTGGGTGGAGGGGGGGTGGCGGAGAGGTGGGGGCCTGCTTCCCCTTTGTCGGTAATCAGTTTGAAATGTTGAACAGTTTGCTGCTTCTGTTATTCGCCCCAAAAGCTCCAGAGTGTGTGTTCAATTTATGGAGTGTGTGTGTGTGTGTGTGTGGTTCTTACTTTCTGCTCTGTTGATGTACATGGGAACCGTTGTAAGTTTCAGGTTTTGAGTGTGTGTTTGCATGCGCATGGGTGATATTGTGTGTGTGTGTGTGTGTGTGTGTGTGTTTTGTGTAGCGAGGTTAAAGTGGGCCCCCAGTGAGATTAACCTCTGGTCCGTGTCACCGTTTGGCATGCAAGGCCCCACCCATCTCTGCCTCCAGATAGCCGGTATCGGGCTTTGTCTCTCCTGCAGCCCCCCTCCACCCATCCCCACCCTGTCCTCCACCTACTCACCCGTCTCCTCTGCACATCAAAAAAACGTATCGGAAGAAGGAGGCTGGTCATGTGACCGCGGACAGCGGAGATGATTGATAATTGGAAAAGGTGGCAATTTTCAATCTTTCTGCACTTTGATCTTATGTTTCATTTTCTTCAGCTGAATCAATTCTCAGACAAAGTAATATAGTTGCAATTAGTTTAGTAGTAATTAGTTTAAATTAAACTATTTCAATTACTTGTTAAAACTGACCAAAGGCAGAGATATTGAGTTTAATATTTTATTCGACAAAGTAAAGCATCAAATGCTCATATTTAAGAGACGTGGACTGGATAACATTTTGAATGTTTGCTTGAAAAATGGCAAAAACAATTGTTTATGAAAATGGTCGTTGTTTTCTGTGAATCAATAAATTGAATTGTTATTCATTTAAACAATCTAACAAAAAAAAGATCAGGAGCAATCAACATTATAAAAGAACATTTAGTTTTTTGAATGATTTAATTTGGTCCAAACAGTGTTTTAAAATTGAGATCACCTATGGACAAATTCTGTCAGAGATGAAGTAATTGTAACTCTGATGATTAGAAGGTGCTGTGTAATGAGGACGCTACACTTTGTAATGGATAGAACTACTTTGATCAAGCCTTTAATATCAATGTCATAAGCAATTATATCCAACATGCACAAAGCTCATGCATGTAGATTGAATTCAATTCCTAAATATACCGAAGAAAAAGCCGCTGCTTGTTTTTGTCTTCAGCAAATGAACTCGGCTGCAAAATCATTAAAATAATGCTTTCATTTGAAACAATGTTCAATGTTTATTTCTCCATTACAACTTAAAGTAAGACAAATACACTGTTTTTCTTTCAACTTTAAACTGCATGTTAATGCTGTACACTTTGGTGAAGGTTTAGTGCGCAACATTTTCAACTTTTTTTTTTTAATTTCTCAACCAGTTTTTATCCATACATTTTTTTTTATACATTCATGAATTCCTTTGAGTGTATTTTACTTCCTGAAATATTTAATATTGGATGTCTGAAAGAACGCAGCTTTGTTAGTGATCTTCTGCTCCGAATGACTCGGGTTATTAGCCGGCCGTGTGTTTTATCACCCGTCACCTCGGCGATGGTTCATTTCCCCTCTCGCGCTGATAAAAGCAGCAAGACGATCCTGTGCTTCCTCCCGCGGATCAAATATTGGCCCCGGTCATAATCAAGGGTGTTGGATGTTGTTAATTTGAGGCAGGGGAAACGTGGAGGCTCTTAAGTGTTTGATGGGGGGTTGGGCAGGGTTCAAGGGTCAGGGCCACTAATGACAACGTGTCGGGGAGTGCTGCGGTGTCAGCGGCACAAGCGCCGCTCTGTTGGTGGTTTCCATCCATTTGAGCGCAGGCTTTTTTTTTCTCCCCCTCCGCCTTCGTCCTGCTTTCTCACTCCTGCTTTTTTTTTCTTCTTCTGTCCCCTCTTTATTCTTTGGTTTATATGCGTCCTGTCGGGTTACGTCCATCTGCGCTGATCTGGCCCAGCTTTGTCCACTTAGCATTTCCTGTGTGTGTTAAAAAAGAAAAGAAAGAACAAGCTACTCAATGGCACCACGCCACATGGTGACCGCCATGCCTCCCTCGCGCTCGCCCTCCATCCTCCCTCACACCGGCGGCATCCCTGCGCGGGCCGCCTAGGATTTAAAGTGTCCTGGCCGGGCCGGTGGTCGCCGCGGGAAGGGGGGGGGCGGATGCTGAGGAGGGGAGGGGATCATCGAGCGCTTCCCCGTCCCCTCGCATTACAGCTTCCTGTATTGATTGCTGGGTCTGCGGATGACGAGGGCCTGTCTGATGAAAAGGAGGGTTATTTCTATCCAGGATGTTGGAGTCCGTATTGATCGCGGGCTCCTTCCTACACACACACACACACACACACACAGATCCATAGGAAGATATTTATTACATACGAGGAAGCCTGTAAGCACCATCAGGCCCTTTTCGGAGAGTGTCGGTATCCATTTTGTTGACTCGGTTCCGTCCGTTTTTTAGACTGTTTGCCGGCGGCTTTGAGATAGAAATCTGCCAGCCGGGTGCGGTCTGCCGGTCAAGCAGGGGGTGGTGCCAAGATGGTTATACCAATGACCCCCCCCCTCGGCCCCTGGTTTTCTGCTGCTGACCTGTGGGGCTCCTGATCAAATGAGGGTTTTGTTCCCCGGCCCCCCTCCCCAGGTCCAGCCACACTGATCAGGAGTTGCTCCTCCATTGGAGCTGAACAGAATGCGCTGGAGGCATTTCCATGAGCGCCCCCTTCTCCTCAACCACCCCCGCTCGAGGCCACTCCTCCATTTTGTGTGTCCCCCCCCCCCCCAGTCTTCTCTCTAACGTTCTCTCGTTCCCTCCCCCGGCCGTGCCCTTTCCCGACCTGCGTAAACTGAAACGGGTCAGGACACCCGCCAGGTCACTCGAGAGGAGGGAGACTCCGGTTACAGGTTCTGATTCGTGACGTCTCCTCCTACATCTTCACACGGACTCGCGAACACGCCAGCGTGGAGGCACGATGTGCACAATGTGCACGCATCCTCATGCTGCGCTCCTCGCGCAGGAGATCGAGATGCTGCAAAGTCGCGTGTCAAAAATAAAATCTGAGCCATGAGCGTGATGACGCGCCTTGTATGGAGGACACGTGTGTGTGTGTGCGTGTGTGCGCGCGTTTCCCGGCATTTCTGCAGAACAAAAGGGGTTGTGTGGTTTCCTCACTGGTGCATTGACCGGGTTGAAGAAGGGGGTGGGGGGGGATGCTGAGACAACCCACTCAACTTTGACCTGAAGAGACGAGCTGCTTGTGGACTGAAGACAGGAGAGGAAAAGGAAGGAGCTCCTGCGCCACTCGGTCTGGAGACGAGTCAATGATTAATCATCATTATTCAGAATCTGTTGGTTCTGTGGGGGGGGGGGCACGTTTTTATTTGCTTGTATTGATTTCTGCTGCAGGAGTGCCTTTCAGTCGTTTGGATTGTCTAATGATGGAAGTCATCAATCATTTTTCTTTCTTCTGACTGCTTGAGGTTACTTATTTCGTTTTTTTTGGGGGGGGGAATAGAAAGCCAGATTTTTTTTTTTTTACGTATAATTGTACGTTTTTGACTCCCCTCATCATCACCTTCTGTTTTCTGCACGTCTTACATTTGGTCTGTAAAATCGTTCCATTCCCTGATCCGCTTTTACGCAGATCTGAATCCAATACCTGGATCCCAAAAACGGATCAGTCGAGGAGAGAATCAGGACATCTGAGAGAGAAACAGCTTCCCTCCTTTCTCAGAAATGGTGGAAGTAAAAAAGTGTGTAAATAAGGACAATTTTCTTTGAAGTTTAATATTAAAGTATAAAGCAAAGTACATTTGTCTTATTTTAACCACTTATTATTATTCTCTCCTTCTTGCTTCATGCGTTTCAATTTACTCTGGTATTGTGTGGAGCGTTTGACACAATATTTAGCTGCTCCTTTTTTACTTAAGATTAATATTAAATGTGAGAAAAATAATCAATAATATGCACTTTCCTTTATCTGAATTAGATAGGGTGCATCACAGGAAGATGGATTCAAAAAGAAATCCTATTTGTGTATACTTCATATTGCACGGCCTATAATGAACATTTTTATTGGGGAAGTCTTTTTTCACATAGCAGTGAGAATACATTGTATTAAATTGTATTCATCTATTCTCTTTCTAATTTTAAAGTTTGTTGATCTAGTGTCAACAAAGAAAAACGGGAAAAAAAGATGGATTTGCAGGTATTAAAATAAACTTGTAAGATTGAATCCTTATCATGAGGAGAATCTTTTTGTGCGTGACGTGAAAGTCTCGTCCCTTTTTCACACTGGCACATTTTGCGAAGCGTTTAAAATAAACAAATGATGGTCATTGAGATTTATGTGCATTTTCTGCTGTACTTTACCTTCGCCACCTTTCACTCTCACGTATTCACACTTGTCATCTAATGGACCACCTGCAGCACCTTTACCTTCATGTCGCTGCAGTCGTCCATACAGCAACCAACTCTGCTGAGCATATCTTCTCTCCTCCCTCTTTCTCCTACACATCCTTGAATAGAAAGAAAGCCTGCGTGTTATTTATAGGCCAGCATGTATAGCAGCCGGCAGGTCTGCTCTGCACACCGTGTGGGTGTGCGCTAACCTCCCATTCACAAAGGTCACATCGAGTGCCCGTCATCATCATCTGCTCTGTGCGTCCGACGAGATTTGAATCGGTGTCCGGTGGCGTCGCCGTAACCAAATCCGCGCTGCCTGCAGACGCACGAGAGATCCCCCCCCCCCGGGGGAAAATGATCGCATGGGTGTGACGCAGTCGTCTTTTCTCCGTCTGCAGAAGGAAAAGGAAGTGGTGCCTCTGCGAAAAGTAGGGGGTGAAGCGAGGGCGCCGTGTGTGAGACGAGTGTCTCTTTGCAAAGACGGTCGTAGCAGTTGAAGTAACCACATACAGTCCATGTCTTTGTGTGCACAGCGTGTGCTACTGTGTGCAGCAGTGCGAACAACCTTCATTATTCAAGGATATATATATATATATAATATATATATATATATATATATATATATTATATATATATATATATATATATATATATATATCTATATAGCAATATGCAGACCTTTGTGTATAGCTGGCATTATCTTTCCTTTTCATTTCCTTCAAATAATTCAGCTTTAATTGAGCTTTAAGTGCCTGCCAGTTTCTAAATGGATAATTGCTTTTTTTAACTCCCCACAGAGCAAACTGGTGATGGAGGGCTTCCGCAGCTTAAAGGAGGGTGAGCAGGTGGAGTTCACCTATAAGAAATCCTCCAAGGGCCTGGAGTCCCTGCGGGTGACCGGACCCGGTGGGGGGTCGTGCGCAGGCAGCGAGAGGAGACCCAAAGGGAAGGTCCCGCTGCAGAAACGCAAACCAAAGGGAGACCGGTGAGTGTGGTGTAATTAGTAAAATAAATTAGAAAAGTGGCCTGTGTTTGCAGGAATGTAATGATTCATGTGCACCAGTCTCTGCTTTAAAGGCTGAAAATATGTGAGCGTTGGCAGCTGGCCTTTAAAAAAAAAAAAAGCAGAACTTTCTGTTGCAGAAGGAGACATATGTTGTCTGTACATCTTACTGCAGCGAGCTGTTGCTGAGTGGGCTGAGATTATAGATTAAATCTACTCAATCCGCCCGAGTACATGTCTGTTGCTATGGTTATCCTGCACAGTGGTGCACTTTGCCTGCCTATGCCACGATTTAAAATCAATTTGCCAGCTTGTACATTGGAGACGGCGTGAGCACAGCGATGGATCGGCTTTACATGCGTCTCAACGCGGCAGGAGCTCTATCAATGCTTTTTCACAGTCAATTCCCAAAGTGTTGCTTTGCTCGAGTCTGTCTTTGAAAACACCCGGTGGTCCAAGCAGGAGGTTTTGTTTGTCCTGCTGCCAACATGGATCCATCTTATAGGATGCATTATGGAATGGCATTATGGAGTCCAGCTCTGCCGCTTCCGTGTGACGCTGCAGCACAGCTGCCTCATTGGAACAACCGCGTGATGTCACGTCTTCCATTGTGTGAAAAGAAAAGCTTTTGTTAGAAAGGAGGAAACTCAATAAGGGATTAAAGGCTCCCTGATTGTTTGATGTGGTTGAAATATTCAGTATATTTGGGATTATTGAGCCAGTGTCTCTGCCTCCTACTAAGGTGGTGGAAAGACCGTGTTGGATTCAGAGATGGGAGGCAGGTTTCTGTGACATCATCGGGGTCTTTGTGAGCGCGCTCAGTGAAAGCGGCTCCTGTGGAAGCTACGAGGCTCCGGCTGCTGTTTAGTCCCTTCTTTACTTACACCGGTGCTCTGTGGTTCTCTTTAGCTGTTCGATGTAAGAATCGGATTGGATTATATTCAGCTTTTATTATTTTATTTTATTGAAATAATCAACACAAAATGCAATGTAAAAAAAGATTAAACGCACAACTTAAACTACTTAAACTACTTTTCTTCCAATTTCTTTCACCCATCATGTTTGTTAAGGTTGTATCAGAGGTGGTTTCCTCTCTCTGCATATGCAGTATTTTGATTAATGAATTAGGAACAATAAACTTATAAGTTCACTTTATATACATATTACTACTTGTGTCTCTATGAATGCAAGTTGTGAAATTCTTTAAAACTGATTCGTTTAAAATATATTCCCCAGATTTAACTACTATTAAGAGGCATCACAATAATGCAGGAAATAAGAAATCCACAGATGAATGTCTGAAAAACACTTCAAACCTCCTGTAAGCTTTTTGCAGACATGCTGTTTTATTGTCAAATGATTAATCAGAACAATTAAAACCTTGATGGCCATTATTTAATGATCACATGATTTAGTTTGACAACATCCTTGAACTAAGATCAGCAGCAATGCGTTTCACCGCTATGAAAGAAGGAAGCGACACAGCAAATATGTCTGCTGTTGTAGTTTCCAGAGAAGTACAAAACATTGCAAACCCCCCACCCCCAACACACACACCAAGCCCTATTCATTCAGCACCCAATTGCTTCTTGTCAAATTGAATAACATTGCAGTTTGTGTTGATCCGAGGTGATATCGTGTTGCACGCTGCCACCTAGTGCTCATTCCTAGTTGGAGCAGCTAATTCGCTCCACACTGTTGAGGTTTTCCCAATAGACGAATAATGGGATCATTTTTTTTTTCTTTCTTGTCCTCCCCCCCCCTCCCCCCTGCAGCTGTTATAACTGTGGAGGTCTGGACCACCACGCCAAGGAGTGTGGTCTGCCCCCCCAGCCAAAGAAATGCCACTACTGCCAGAGCATCACGCACATGGTGGCTCAGTGCCCCCACAAGGCGCCGGCGCCCGCCACGGGCTCTCAGGACCAACATGTGTCTACCTCGGCCTTGAGCCCCGGGGGGGGGCCTCTCCTCGGCCCGCCGGAGGAGGAGGGGGAGGAGCAGCGCTCCGGCTCGTCTCCCCTCGAGGGCTCCTCCTCCTCCCCCGAGGAGCCTCACACGCACCGCGGCCCCCGCACCCAGAGGTGGAGGAAATCGTGAATACGGGCCGGTGGAGGTGAAACCTTTCACCGCTACCCCTTCCTCCCCCCGACCGTTGTGTCTCCCCTCAATCAAGGATACCTGAACCCCCCCTCACACTTCATCTACCTCACACCTGCAAAAAACAACAACGGCACCTCTCGATTTCTTCACCTTTGCTTTCCTGACAGTGCAGCTCGGGCAGCGATCATCGGGGGGGACGTGACCGCGTGTGACCCACCTGCAGTCAGCTGGTGCGTCCATGGCAACCGCTGCTGGAATGGTGACCGCGGGGACGGACTGTTTTTCCTTCTTTCAATCAGTGCAGCTCAAGAGGGAAACAACGAGGTACAAATCCTCTTCTCCCCCTTTTTTTTGTTTTCTTTTCTTGGATCCACTTTTATTTTATTTCATTTTTTTAAAGCCTGTGGGTCCAATCATTCTGAGTGGCACACACGGTAGCTCGTCCTTAAAAAAAGGATTAGGAGAAGACTGCAAAGAGCTGGAGACACTCTCGGCCGTAGTGCAGACTCACAGGATTGTCTGCTCGGGCGTATGAAGATCATGAGGGAAACTTCATGGATTCCAGAGGGAATTGTTTTAAAAGACGAGTGAGCTGCTGCACATTCGCCACAAACCTCTTACACAACGCAGACCGGACCAGCTGATTGTCGCGGCGGGAGCATGTGTATTTGTGCACGCGCGTGCGAGACGCGGAGAGGAAACCGGAAGGTGTGTGTTTGCGTGCCCGCGTTGTGCGTCCCGATTGTCGTACCGGCCTCTTCTCTAGTTGTGACTCAACGCTGTTACCGTTTGGGTTTCCTATAATTAGACATAGATCAGCTTTGCTAACACGTCGTATAATCCCGCTAGATCAAAGTTCATCATTAGAATTTCCACTTTGGTTCTTGCCTAATTAAACGAAATTAACATTAGAGCTTATAAATCATAGTATAATTAATTAATATATGTATACCCCTGATATATAAAGAATTAGTTCTGACATAGCCTTGTATATTGCATTGCGTGGAAACTCGTAGCGCTCTCTCTATTTAACTGTTTTCATCTACCACGAATCAAATTGACCTTTTAAAAAAGAAGAAAAAACCCCTCTTACTCCACGCCTTCTTTAAATAGTCGGGTACCACGTGTGGCCCGGCACACCTTGTCTGGCGATGCGGTGCAGACCACCACGCTGTCGTCACAGCTGCCCTCTTCCTCACTCAACGCCTCACGAAAAATACTTTACTCTTGCAAACGAATGTCACGGGAAGGCTGAGCCGCCCGCCCCCCCCCGGCTGTGATGCAGTCGGATGCAAGCGCCCGTTCCTTCCCCCCCACCCGTGCCTACCAGATGTTAGTCAGCACCAGCCAGGCAACGCTCAGCCCCCCCTAACCCCCCCCCCAGCTTCTCTCCCCCAGGGAGAGATGCTTTTTAGAATAACTTGAATCACAAGCATGGCATGGCTTTGGTGGCACTTATTTGTGACCTAATAACTCTTCTCTGACCGTATTGAATGTGAAAAGCTCATCTGAAGCCGACCGCAGGCAAAGCTCACGCCGGGTCGCTTCAGAGTTATATCTTAATGTTCTGACAAATCACGTAACTTTGTATGATGAAATCAAACTATCTTGTGTGTTTTTTTTAAAAAGCTCAAAGTAGACAACCAACGTTTTTCGGTGTATTTCTATACCGAATAGTTTGGCTTTATTTTCTGAAGGTTTTTGAAGTTAAGAAGTGCTTGCTGTCGGAATAAGAGGTATTGCTGAAAGCGCTACACTGCGTTTCTTTTTTTGGGGGGGTTGATGTACAGCTTTTTGAATGTTTGCATGCGTTAAGAAAAGAAAAATTGAATTCCAGCAATGCAGCGGAAAACATTACAGTAAAAAGCAAACAGTGAATGACCAAACTACACAAAAAGCACAGCTCAAATACCTACGGAAACATCTTTTTCTACGGTGTATTTGTACATTTTTACACACAATTCCTCTCAGGATGATAAACTGTTCTCAGGGAATTTACCAAAAAAGTGTATTTTATTCTTTTGGGAATCATCCACTGACCGACTCCACAAACTCAACGGTGAAGAGACGTATTCATGTACTGATATTAGCAACTACCTCTGGTGTTATACATAGCTGTTCATTTCTCTTTGTTTTGTATATTTTTGATGGCGGGTGTCTCTATTGTACTGACGTGTTGTGTGAGAAGTTCCCTCGTGTCGCCACAGACTCACCGTTCTTCCTTCCCGTACTTTTAATTTTATTTTACTGCTAAGCCTTTTTTTTGTTTTTTGTTTACAGCAAAATCCTACCTCATAATGAGCCGTTCCTCCACAAACTCCTTACGCCGCCTCCTCCGTGCAGTCGTCTGGTCATTATATTGCCACCTGTGGCACAAGAGTCACACCGCATCTTAAACAGCCCTGAAATGGCTCCTCACTCCAAATATGTCTTACAGTCAAATCCGTTTTTTCGTTGTTTTCCTGAGCGCGCTCCTCTCAGACGTACAGGGTGACCTTTCCTGTTTGTGGCCTTCGACAGCCATTTTTACAGCCTTAGATAATCAGAGGTCGTGCGGTTTTGGAGCTGAACCCCCCCCTTTTTTTTTGCAAACTACTTTCGTAGTTTAGAGCGTCATTGGAGTCCACATGAAATCAGTAGATTTTGTACTAATGGGGACATAGACGTCATTCTAAAAAAAAAAAAAAAAATGTTTATGGAGTTGAATATTTCAAGTGCTTTTTTAAAAACTAAATCTCGTGAGATCAAACATTAATTTAGCACACGGCTGCAGTATTACGGTTCATGTTGCAGTGGCTTACATACGCTTCTATGCCAGTTATGAACTAAATACACGGCCGCGGTAAAATATAGTGATATCATTATTGTTAGTAGCTCTATATATATTTCTTCCAATCAATGTAACTACTGATTGAGCTCTTAATTGTCCTGTTCATTTCAAAGCCAAGACACCTTCTCATAAGGGAGAATATCCTCAACTGAAATGGTTATTGTAAAGTTTTGCCTAAAAATCAGATAAACATTTTCCAATTGCTCTTCATTTTTGAGTGATTGAAGAGCGTCTGATCCATGTGATCCTCAGAAGGGTTTTACTCTAAAAAGAGACTAAACGTGGACATTCCAGTCGTATCTCAGTGTGGTCACATCTTTTCTACTCAATTCAAATGGCTTCATCGTAGCCGCTTCACACTAATGCAGTTCTGCCCTTTGTTGTGTTACTGAAGAAAGATGAATATTAAGATTCATCAACAACTGTTTTGATATTTTTATTTCATTATTGGACAATTCAGGTAGTTTGGTCACGTGGTTTTTGGGGACTGAATCCCTGTCGGTCGTCGCTGTCCTGCAGGAGTTCGACATATGCGAGCTGGCTGTGACCCCTTGACTTACGCTTGACCTCCTTTTTGGGCTTAAATGACGACGACAATAATCATTTTTCCAAGAAACACCGTCCTTTTGTTAACAAATAAAGAGAGCCAGTCAATTTTGCCTGATATCGTTGCTCTACAATTATCTCTTTGTTTTAAATATGGGGGATCACTGTGTCGGGATTTACTGGGATTTATTTTCGGCAATTAAATACTGTCTTCAAAACCATTTCAGCGTTTTCAATCGTGTAAATGAACCCGAAACTTAAGAACCGTTGCGTTCATTAGTTTAGAATAAGCGGTTTATATCTACATTTGGAGCGAGTCCGCCATGTTCGTATCCCAGAGTGGATGTACCAATTCTCCGAACTAAAGCTTTCCCTGCGTACTAAATGGCGTGGCAGTGGGCTTTGGCGTGCACAGACGTGGCTTTGGAGATGTATTTCCCCTGAAGGAGTCGGTGGTTCTGTGACCTGCTTGTAAAGGAACCGTAACCTCCTTCACACGGCTCCTTTAATACCGAACAGGGAGGAAATGCTCCTACTTTCTATCAGAAAGATTTATATCAGTCTTACTTTGGTCCTTTTTGAAATACACGGCCAGCTTCAGCCTCAGCCCGTCTGACCGCAGAGGCAACATCTCACAAGCTTTTTAAAGGTTTTATTGTCTGTTTCTCACTCCCGACAGGAGCATATAAACACTCTGAACTTTGAGAATGTCAAACCTACTGGGTTTTTTAGCTTTTAAGGGAACATTCCGGGTCAAAAAAACAACCCAAAACCCCAAAAGAATTATAAGAAAATCATATTCAGGTCTTTTTTTTTTATGACAGAGAACAACTAAATAATCCTCCACGTTGTATCAGCAGCCGCTCACTGCTCCCTCATGTGGTTATTTAGGTGCACGGCCTTTGCTCTGCCTCCACGGTAGAAACGATGCATTCTATGGGAAGTTTTTTTTTTTACTGGACTGTGTCGTGTCAGGTTCAAGTTGTGTGCACGTACATGACATCGTGCTGACACATCAGGCTACAAAGGGCAGTTCAGAGTGCAGCTTGTGCGGAGGAATGACCTCACACCTTCGTGTTTGTTTATGTTTCTGCTCTCTGCGTTGCAGCCGGAGGGAGTCAAGCACTGATCGCTTTTGATTGGGGGGTGAAATGTTCTGTGTGCATATCACTCATTGTACATAAGCGTACTGCCTTTTTTTTTATTTCTGTGAATCTTGGATTGGATTTTAAAATGTCTTAAATGTTTTACTTGATTGGAAAATAAACCTCTTCTACTGGCATTAAAGTTCATACGAGCTTCATCTTTCTACACGTTTGGCTTTGGGAGTTTGTAATGGTATTTATGCAACAAGAAGTAATTATGTTACCACAGACGAACAAGTTTGTTACTTGTGCTACTTGAGCACAGTTAAGTAATTGATTTACCTGCATAAAGTGAGCATATTTTTCTACTGCCTGAAATCTTGCACTTATTCTTTGGTATTAATATTGTTATTAACCTTTTCACTCCCGTGGTGGATTCCTTTATGCTTTGTCTACACAAAAACAAACCGCAGGAAAGGCAAATTGAATAACTAATTTGGCTGTTTTACTGACATTATTGAATTAATAAGCCACATTGTTGATAACCCGCAAAAATCCCCTTAACTCAAGCGTTCCGCTGCTCGTTTTTCCCCTCGAGCTTTTAAAAAAAAAGCCAGTTCAATAACAGGAACCGTTAAACACATCAATCACAGCACCCGTCCCCGAAGCTGAGGGACGACGACGGCGAGTTTAAATGCAGTTCCCTCCCTCACCACCGGGGGGAGACCTGGAGCCACCGTGTCCTCGCTCCCCCTCAGGCCTGTGAAGGATGCAGCTCGTGCAGATTAGTCACTTCAACACATCTGACTCACCAAAGAAGCTGGTGTTTCTTCACGGGCCTTTCTCTTAAATGGCTTCTTATAACCAGCTAGCTTGTTCCACTAAGCACATCTTGAGGGAGTGTGAGGAGGGTAGGGGGGGAGATTAAATACACACCCTTGGTCTACAGTTTCCTTCTGTATACAGCTTCACTTTCTCATATGCAATCTCTGGGGATGCTCCCTTTCAAGGTCGGCTGTTTTTAATCGCATGTGATGGTGAAGGTGGCACGGGGAGGTGTTGACAGGGAGACGAGGGGGAGAAGATGGAGAGCCCTGTGGGTAATATCGCTCGGCCTTGGCTGCGAACGGTGCCCCCTGCGCTTACGTGATATCGGCGGCAACGCTCGGTCGGAAGAGAGCAGGAGAGTGCATTTCTTTTCTGTGCCTCTCTATCGTCCTATTCCTCATTCCTAAACTGCATGTTGACCTTTGTGGTACCGCCTCCAGGCTGTATGCTTTAACCTTTCCAGTGAGATAGAGAGAGGGGGGCGGGGGGGCTGCACTGGGAATACCACATAAATCACAACGGCTGTCTGTTAACACGACAGAGAGAAACACACACTGGCACGCGGGCATCCCGAAAAAAAAAACCTTTTGTACTTTCTCACAAAACCCTTCTTGTCCTCCAAAAACACGCACACGTTGCCCTGCGTCCATAAAGATGCACGTCATCAGTATCACTGGGCTGTGCACCATGAATTATTCATCCTTTATTAAAATGCACTATGAGTAATGATGGCCAGGAACATGTTTTGAGGTGCACTTTTTTCTGTAGCAACACACAGGGGTCTTTAGAAGTCATTTGTGGTCATTTTTGTATGATCAACCACACCGCAGAGTAAAATCCCATTTACTCTCTTTTTTTTTTTTTGCATTGGGAATTCCCGTTGCAAGAGATCAAAGGGGACGGACAAAGAAATGAGAGAATCGACATCTCCTCGTCTCCATTTGGCTCCCCGTGAGAAGAGGAAAATTACTCCAAAGCTGCTGCCTTGATGAAAAGAAAAGGGCGTTATGCCTGATGTATTCCTCCAGAGGGGGAATCAACAGTGTGAATGAGTCAAAGGCAGAGAGAGAGAGAGAGAGGGGGGGGGAGAGAGAGAGAACATAATGGGGGATCAGGGTGAGAAAAGAGAGTGCTTTTTGACAGCAGCGAACAACACAGTGACTCCCCCGTCAGGAGACGTGACTGGTTCAACGCTGTTATTTCCGGTGTGTGCATAAAAAGAACGCAGCAGATGTCATTAGAGCTCATTTGCGTTATCGGTCTGGGGATTTCTATCAGACCGAGCAGCATCCGAAGATGTCTCTCTCAAGAACACGATGCAGCGTCGTGTTCAGCCGCGACCTCGTATTTCACAGGACGAGTGCGGAAGATGTCATGGAAATGAAATAGCCCACAAACGTCCCATTGGTTCGCCTCCCCTAAGAAGAAAAAACAGCATTCTCATTCGTTTCTGACAGGGAGCCGTCGGAGCATCCAGCTTAGTTACACATAAAGCAAATAGCAATGAAAACATTGTCAGTGAAAAGGCTCAATGGGTAACGGAGACGCCGGGAGCAGGGTGAATCACTTAGCAAGCTGCGCTCCTCCATTTTGCAGCTGCCACCCACCACCACACATCTGCCACTGGGAAAAATACATCCAGATAGAAAGCCGCATCCAAACAAATTGCCGAGTGACAAAAAACGATGACTTTATCTAATTGATATTCATTTGCAGTGGAAACAGGGTTTCTCCCTCGTGGGCGCGGGTGTGGAAACAAACCCACACACAGGTGGCAGATGAGGGAGACTGTGCACACAAGAACACCTGCTCGCACCCAGATAATACACCTACGGTTATACGAGACTTTTAGAGTTTTTGATGTGGGGTCAATGGTACCTGTGATGCGCCCACCTGTGATATCTCTGGATAGGAACGAGTCCGGACTGTACCAAATCATCACCTTCTGGACCGACGACGCCTGGCCGGCTCGGGCAGATACTGCTGTTCCCCTTTTTATTGCATTTCCTCAGGAGTTCATGTTCTGCTGCAGGATGGACAGCAGGACAGAGCGCAGGACGCCGTTGGATTCTGTGTCCACATCTTGATGCAAAGTTAAAACACATTTTTTAATATTTTAAAATTGATTTATGTTTAATGTTTAAATATGTTTCACGCAAAGATGGCCGCAATATGTATGTTAATATGTTTCATGTATTTTTTTTTCTGCATCTCCATTCCATGGTCATTGCATTATTATTTTTTGCACACTATATAATATCTCTTTTCGGGACATTTAAAAATCCTAGTAATCCTAGTATTTTTTTTTTTATGTGATAAAAAGTAATTTTAATTAATTTCGACTTTTTTTAATCATTTTAATTTCGAATGAATTGTTTACTTTCTTTACATAATATTCCATGACGTTTTTAGTGGCAGTGTTGTGTGGATGTACGGTGCTGTGAATCAATATGAACATAAATGTTCAAAATAAGATAGCTATAAACTAAATGCCACTCAACCCTAAAACTACAGGAAGATTGTCATTCTGAATTTACCTCACTTCCCAGTAGTTAAAGCCACCGCAGGAAGCTTTGCTGCGACGCCTCGTTGAAATGCCTCTTTGCTGCAAGTCTTTCCTGCAAAGCGAAGCGAACCGCAGCTTGAGCTCCACGCACGCCATTGAGGTCTCTGCTCCATCCGCCAACGTTCCGACAACAACCCGAGACGCCGGCCTCGTCTGTAGGTAATGACGACAATAACTCATGTATGTCAAACACTCCCACGGAAAAAAGCCCACGATTCCGTGCGGCCGAACCACCCAGCTTTTGCTGCCCCTACCGATGCCGTCGACGCCGTTTTGAGTGGTTGGCCTCCCTCGAGTTAAAAGCAGCGCTCTCCGGTATGCTGCAATGGCGACGGTGATGGATGCACGGCCCTGGACCACGGCAACGGGCGGCTCCTCGGTCGCCCCCTCTTGCAAACAAAGCTGTTCTTGCAGAGTGTCGGGAGAAGTCGCCCGAGGGTGCGCGCATCCTCCCCACAGTGGGAAATGTCAATGTTGTACTGGGCTTCAGAAGAGGCTCCCGTTGGGCCTCTGGGCCGCTCCTCTCTCCGAAGGCACAGTCGTCCCACACGTCTTTTCTTCTTGCGCTGACAGTTTTAGTTCAGACACTTCAGTGTTTTCCACCCTATGTGGGGTGAGTTGATTAATTTCAAAGTTACTTAGTGGCCTAACATTAAAAACACGTTTTTAAATGTTGCAAGCAAGCATGACAGTAGCCTTTAATCAAATCCATATTCTGGGATGATATATATATATATATTTTTTGCAGCGCTACACTGTACTTTGAGCTTAATGCTAATATGAGCGTGTTAATGTTGAGGGTGACAGGAACGACATTCAGTCACAAAACAAAGTGTTGGATGCATTTAAAATCATATTGATTCGATTTTGACAATAAGAGTAAACTCATGGAATAAAAGTTTGTCTCAGGACAAGCGGAAAGTCACCAAAATTATTAGGATTTATTATCTGGGGACCATGAAAGTTATGACGTGAAGTTTTTTATCCCAATAATTGTGGAAAAATAAACCAGTCTGGAACCAACTGTGGACCGAACAAACTAACTGATTAACATCCTGCTAATGTGGCAAAAAAAGTATTTTTAATGCTAATTTAAGACATCTGTGACAGAAACATTAGTACAGAAACTGTATAAAAATGTAATTTGGACATAAGGCGGCCCTTCATTAATTTAGTTGATTACCATTAACTGTATGTGAATCTCTTACAATTGATGTCCTCGTTATACCTCCTAAATCTACACTGATGACTGCAGTGATGTTACTCCTTTTAAGGAAAAAGTGGATTTATTTTTTCCAAAATCGTTCTGGGTAGGTGCTACTGGGCTGTAGGATCCGTATGACGAACCAAAGTCGCATTTAAAAAAGCAATTTTCAGTCCACAATGCAATCTAGGCCATTAATTGTTGATGAAACAAGATGCTATTCGAGGATAACTTTCCAATGAGCACTTAGGAAACGAAGGAAGACGACCTAATATGATGGAAATAAGTGTGACAAGACTAAATGTTCCTTGCCGAACGCATCGACGCATGCTCTGACCTTCCCTGTCAATCTGGAGGGCAGACAGGGCGGCCGTTCATGTGGTGGGGACAGCGCTCGGGCCGCAGAAAGGCTTTTCATCATTATTCCAACACAAACCTTGTCAGAAACCTAGAACTGTCTGAGGCTTCCCTACGGGAGGGAAATAAAAGGAAAAAACGAGGCAAAGAACCTTCCCTGGACCTTCTCGTCAGTCTGCACCAGTCACTGGAGTATCAGCGGGTGTACTCCCCGTTATTCGGTGATCTCAAGGCGGTATTTTAAAAGCTCTTTGGTCGCAGCGCTGAATCGACGGACCCGTCAGGAAAAGACAAGTCGACAATCCTAATTTGATTAACAATTTAGCAATTACCCAGCGTACTTCCTCGATCGATTAGAAGAGGACGGCAGGACATTGCGAGTCATCTGCATGGTTGACGGCATTTGTAAAATAATTCACCAAAAAATATAACAGTGAGAGATGAATGAATAATATCAGGCAACACTACAATTATGACATTTTTAATGACATTTTTTGTAAAACCTTGCATCAATGTCAAACTCCATGACCTCGGACAGCCAATCACTTCGGCTCGCACCACGAGATCTAGCTGCATGGAAAATGACAAGCAACACTTGTAGAAGAGCGACGGGTTTAAATAAATATTTGATCAATTCCATCCATGCACAGCAGAGTTGTCGTCGCTTGCGTTTTGGCCGTGTGCTCTTTTGGTCTCTGAATTGTCTCAAATAACCGACCCAAAGACGAACTGGATGGCGTAAGAAGACGGGGGACAGTGAGGAAGCGGTCTACCAAGTATGCTTGTCATTTCACAACGTGGGACAGAATTAACAGACAACAAATGTCGGGCCGAATGCGATCATGTCACTTAAGAGACTCTCACCCTCCCCCCACCTGCCCCCCCCCCTCCCCTCATGCCTCCCTCAAGTCCCCTTCAGGGAACATGAGGGACGCACCAAGGTGAGACACACACACACACACTGATCATTTCCACATTACATTTACTGCAGTTGTACTGTTACATACATTCACAGGTCGCCCATCACTGAGGTTCAAAACTCATGCCCGCCCACGGAAAACAGCAGGTGCGGAAAAAAAACAACAAGCCCGTCACTTAGTAGCTGCTCGCCGTCGTTCGGTCACATCACATGCTCGGGTAAGCGTTTCCTAGTTGGAATGGTTAAAAAAAGGCCGACGAATACAATTAGAAGTTTACGTGGCAACTGAGAAAGTTTTAGTTGCTGATGAAGGTCATGTGATATGAGTGAATGTTAGAACAGCTACTAAACGGACCGCCTGTTTATTGTTATTTATAGCCAGTTATTATATAGTCTATATTTTTTTTTTCTAAAACAGAATCCGTCTGTTCTATATTATTTCAACCCTTTTCTTCTATCACATCGACTACTTTAAATTAATTTCTAAAACCATGTGACTTTTTTGAAGTTTGCCGTACGACTGAAACCTCTTTTAGAACTTGATACGGTCAAAGATCCCATGAAAAAACATGATTTTGTTTTCAGTCTACTAGAGCTAAAATGTAGCCTGGTAAGAAAATTGTAGAACTACTTTTAGGTTTTAACACAAGCAACATTTGCGTGTCTTTTCTGTGTGTTTCGTGGTGACTCTTCATAGCTACAGATAGTTTTACTTTGAGCACCACTGTAGTTCGGTTTCATTGTTCTTACCTACCAGAAAGCGCCACGTTGTCGCCTGACTGTCGATACTCCATCATACTGACGGACAAACGGCCGAATCTCCGATCGATGAGAAAAACGAAGCCTACGCGTCAGAGCCTGAAGCTCCACAAACACTGGTTGAGAAGAATTTGAGGGCTGAGTTGGTATCTGCTACATATTTTGTCGACAGGAGGGGCTACCATGATACAAAGTACTACAAAACTTCTTGTTCTTGTACAAAAACAAACACTTTTGTAGAAATCCCGCTTTTTTTTTTTTTTTAAAACAACAACTGATACAAAGTGAAAACTGCAGACCGCATGTGAGGAGAGACGTGAATAATGACTTTGACGGTATACGTTGCTTGCAGAGGCTTTGAACATAACATCAGGCATGGTAGAAAGTTCTTCACGAGGGCAGAACTTTGGCACAAGAAAGGCATCACAGAAGAAAACGATGAGTATTGGACAAGGTAAGCATTGATGACTCCAAAGCAAATATCACCTTTGTACAGCGGTTCACAGTAAACCATTTGGCACCACCGTCCCCTTCGTCGGACGGGAGATTAGTGTTTGTTCAAATCATTGATGAAAGGGACGGATCGATCAGGTCAAACACACATGGAGGTAAGACAAAAGGGCGTTGACATCAACAGAAAAACAAAATCTGGTTTTACAGTCACAATAGAGTGTATCAGATGAGAGCGTTGTGTGTGTGTGTGTGTGTGTGTGTGTGTGTGTGTGTGTGTGTGTGTGTGTGTGTGTTACGTGTACGTGTGTATGTTTAGGCTTACGTTTTAACCAAAAGCGGCTTGGATCCCTTTTCAATTGACATACTTTTAAGTTCCTTTCCAGCTCCCTTCAAGAAGTGAACGTCGCAGCGAGGTGACACCGCTCAGGCATCTATATTTCCACGGGAAACATCTGTCTACGTACGCTAGCGGGTTCAAAAAGGAATCCTGTTCTGACGGCCGACCTCGGTCTCCGGTTGGCGTTAATCTGACCCCGTAACCCCCCTCCTCCCACCCTCCCCCAACCGCCCTCCATGTTTTGTTTTTTTTAATCACGTGTGTGTTCCGGGTAAGCTCAACGTTCATGCCATGGTTTCCTTTCCCGGGAGTCTGCGGTCGTTAAATGTGTGCATGTTAATGACCTCCTCTGTCTTGACGATGACGGGCGGCTGAGGCTTCTGTTTGAGACGACGGCGGCACTTCAGAGACACGCGCAGCTCATCCATCATGGCGCTGCAGAACGATCGCTGCAGGGGGGGGGGGACAGGAAGGAGGGTAACGTTACAGCTGGCGTCACGCTGTTCAGCGCACTACTCAACGCAATGCAACTGTGCAAAAATATAACAATTCACCCAATGTCGGCTTTTTTTAAAAGCATATTGAATATTGCCGTGTGCTGTATGATGGAGACTCTAGCCGATAATTATAATGTTTTAAAGTATGTTATGAAGCCTTGTTTTTTTCTACCTATTTATAATGTTTCTGTGTTTATATCATGAAACAATCTTATGTTTTATCCACCTGAATTATTTAATAATAATGAATCTAAAGTGAAGGCTGGTCAGTATCGTAACCGAAGGAGCATTTCGCTCTGGTTGTTACCTGAACACATCGTTGTGTCTAGTATGGCTCTTAGCTAGTTGGTTAGATGCACATACATGTAGCAGCAATGCATGATTGATTTACATTTTTAGTCAACTTCAGGCTTAACACGGACTAGTGTAACAATCAATCCGACATTTTTATTTGTCTCCTAAATATGATCTTTAAAAAAAGCAAGAGTTCCGTTTCAAAGGCCCCTTTTCAGCTCTGCTGTTAAAAACAGCTGAAAGCAGTTGCAGAGCCTTTTGCGCTGCGCCGAGAACAAAGAGAAACATTCAACATTTAAAATAAAAATATTGAATGAAGGAGAAAAAAAATCCACTTCGACACATTAAATTCAAAGAAATATTGGTACCTTCTTTTAAAAACATCGCCTACCAGCGCCTCACAGAGTGACACACGGTAACATCAGTTAAACGGTCCTCTGTTGTCCCTGCGTTATGAATGCAGCGTGAAATCCTATAAATGTCAATATGCTTGTGTATCGTTTGCCAAGACAAATTTCAATGCATTCACTCTCTGATTATGCAAAACCTAATTATAATTCCCGGAGGGTGTTAGAAGAGAGAGCAGTGCAAGAGGAGGGACGGCGGAAAAGTATCAAGCTGTTATTTTTCCTTTGCGTGTGTGAGATGTATATCTGTATGTGGCCTACAGCCATTTCTTTGTTTTTGCTCATTATTTAAATACACCTGGGTGGTGAATAAATGACATATTTTGTATGTCATGAAGATAAGTGATTACAGAGGTCGTGAGAGGCAGATGGGTGAGAGACGAGGAAACGGTGAAAGAAACCGAGGCGGAATAAGGATTGGAGTGATTGATAAAAGCAGAACCAAGGGGGTAAAATAAGGTCGTGATTTAGAGGAAACAGAGGAGAGGCTGTTTGCATGTAAATTACTAGCACCTTAGTAGCCTAGAGATAGTGGCATTTGCAAACTATTTGAATATTGTGCCCTAGTCTTGCGGCTCATGATTAATGATGTACCCTGAAACATGCGCAGACCTTAAAGAAGCCATATATCTGCTACCGTTGCAATTTAATAACACGCCGTCTACGGTTCTGTAGATGTAAATAATTAAGGACTTTCATAATTATCTGGAACGATCATTGTACGAGCTTTAAAATACACACTCCGCGCCGTGATGAATCATGTGCACTGAGTACTAAAATAGAGCACAGATAGAACAGTCTGAAATATATGCAGTTCCTTGCTAGAAAGAAACATAACCAGAGGGCAGAGAACAAAAAGCTGCAAACATGCTGCGCTGAATGGTGAATGTTTTTGTTTTCAGAAAAATCTCCAGATTAAAGCGCCAGTTCACATCCTTGTGTTACAAGTCAGTCTAATAAACAACACTCGTTTCTAGCTTGTGGTCGATGTGATAATTCTCTTCTGTCCGTACGGTCAGAGATCCTGACGTGACTTTAAATTAAGACAATTAATTAGACAAAATCGGCATCCCTCCATGCAAACCAAATCGCATTGTAAGTTTCAGCATCGAATACGTTGCTGCTCAGCCAGAAAACCTAGTTAGCCTTAAACAGGCAGGTAGGAGAAGACAAAACTAAAAAACTCCCCAAATAAAAACCACAAATCTCCAAGACAAAGGACTTAATGCTAAAAACAAACATATTTACTTTGATGCTCAACACGCATCACAAAAGACTCCGGTACCTTTTCCAGCTGGGCGTTCTGCTTCGACTTGTAGAGCACCTCCCCGACCGCCACAAACACCGACAGCACCAGTCCCGCAGCCAGCACGATGAAGATCCCTCCGATGTTCTGCACCCCCAGAGCGCTGGCCTCTTTGCTCTCCTCCTCGGGGCAGCCGTTTCCCCGCCACCATTTCTCCTTCATCATGTGCAGCTTCCCCTCCTCCTGGAGCTGCAGGATGGCTATTGTGATCTTATCTCTGTACGGAGATCCTGCGAGGACACCAGATGAGATTAGTGGGCGCGGATAATGAAAACCTGATTATGCATTGCTTAGTTATTGTTGAGCAAATGTGTATAAATATAACTAACGGGGGCGGGTGTATGAAGCACACTCCGGCTTGCATGTGATCATATAACCCTTCATGTTATTGTTGGCTGCTTAGAGGGAGTTTTTTTGTAAGTCCTTCTTCAAATCCCACTAATCCCTATATTCACAGAGTGACTCCAAAATTCTCCCTCCTCTCTGCCGTGTGCGAATTATAATGCACAGGGAGTTGGCAACAAAGACTTGGCTTTGTGTGGCGGAGCTGCTGTTGATGCCGACGAATTAGCTGCTTTTTTTGCACCCGCTTCCACATGCAATGAATGCGAAAAAAAAGCAAACAAACAGAGGAGCCCAGTGGAGTCTTTACTTTATTTGGACGTCAATGTCGTGATGAGTAAATTAGCCCAAATCCGAAGATGGCGGGAAGGGGAGCAGAATTTGCAACGTGGCGTTGAGGCGCAGCGGGTTGCTGTGTTTGATCAAAGGAGGAGTAATCGTTACAGGGCGCCCAATCAGGGGTCGTGTTCCTCGCCCATCCACAGCGTGTGTCATACAGCACACGCCCCAAATGAGGCGCAGCGCCTCATTCTCTGCCCCAACCAGGCCCGGAAAGATTACTACTTACTGTGAGCATTCATGTTTCATTAATAAAACTGGGTCAAAAGCTTGTTAGTGTATTTATGTGATCACAGAATTCATACATAATAAAGCTCGGGTTTCAAACGTCCATTCCATCTGCTTATTTAGTGACTTAAAAGAGATGAAAGAGTGGTAAAAATGTTATAATGTGGGCTAATTTGAATCATTTTAGGAACACAGGAACATTTTGTGCTCAAACTCCCGGGGAAATTAACTGAATACGGCCGCGGGTAGCTGGTAGCATCACTTTGTCTGTTGCTCTCCTACAGTTTTACCTGTCAGTCCCTTTTACATGATTCCCTTCATCTCATCTATCATTTACCTATGGCCGTCCATCATCCTTTCATCTGCTCCTCTCTGCGTATTTAGACTGGCAAAGTGAAAACAGAAAACAGAAAATGCCTCAAAGTGCCCGAGATTCTTTCTGTGTTTGTTTCTTTGATCACGAATAGTCATATTGTTGGTGAGAGCACCAGGACATGTGCTCAAAATGTCCTTGTGAAGCGCACGCTCTAAGACAACGAAGAACATGCAGTCATTTGTTCCCGTGCGTACGGCGTTGGCAACGCAGCCGCGTGCGGGGCTCACGCGCACGTGCACGCGCGAAAAAAAGCATATGCTTGACTCATTCAGAGATGAGAAATCTATCAAGTATCCGAGTCCCCTGATTCAGGCTGCCCTCATATTTCAAATGATTAATGATGGCCTAACAAAGCAGGCCTTGGATAAATGCTAATAGGATGAGTCCTCGGAGAGGAGGATGTGGAGAGCGAGGCCCGGGCAAATGGAAAAAGCGCTCGACACACACTGTGCATACACAACTACCTGACAGATGTTCAACACTAGAGGACATCCATCACTCCCACGCTGTCTGGCCTCAAGTATTAATGTGATCACAGTTTAAGTTGATAGCCGCAGATAATGCACTTGCGTTTGGGATAAAGGACGTGCGAAAGCGAGGACTAAGAGGTTAAGACTCATTTTACAGCTTGCTGTGGTTTATTGGTTTAACAGCCCTGAAGGGAAATGCTCTGCAAAACCGTGTTAAGGACGGACAAAGTTAGAGGGCCAGAGTTTGACACAAAGACTGAGTGCTTCGTGTGTTTGGGACGAAGAAAGAAGGACAGTACCACTGTCTGAATGAAGAGCATTCAGTGTTCAAGCGGGAGTCACTTTGAATTAACAATACAAGTCAACTCTCTCAAAGCCTCTTCTATTACAGACGAAACGTTTTAGAAGCTGTGATCAAATGTATTTCTACATTATTAAGCAATGAATGTCAGCATTTGAGATTTAAGTGATTTTGAGGGAAGTAATAACTTTGAGAGCCGCCACCGTTAATCATTATCCTTCATGCATTAAAATATTAACCCTCCTGTGGCTGAATTCAATTCTATTTGGGATGTATTTTGTATTCATATACAGTATTTGATGCACTACTTTGTCACATCAATGGAAGTAGAGCTGATGCACGTCCTCGGCCCGTGTGTCCATCTCAAGGGCATCGGTGTTACTGTGTACTTCTGCACCTACAAGGGCCACAGTGGGACTATATTTCACGGCATCACCTCGGCCTCGTTACAACCACGGCAATCACGGCATCCCTGCAGATCCATAACTGCCCCATAATCATCAGCAGTAAGCTCGGTCCAGATGTGGATGGCCAGAATTAATCCTCCTTATTTTGATGGCCTTCGCATCCCTCATGATGTATATGGCTATTGCAGCTCGTTGGAGCGCTCTCCGTGGCCTCTTCATGACCACTCTAACCTCCGCGACACAAGGATTTGGAACCATCGACACCTTTACGGCCGCGTGAAGCCCCCCCCACCCCGAAGCGTCTGGCTCATAAGCCACGCATTTATAAAGCTCGGGAAAGACTATTTTAAATGCAACAGAATGGTTGTCATAACATATGGAGTGGAAAGTGGTTTTGGTTCGTCCGCCTCATCACAGGGAAATGGCAATCAAAATGTTGGAGTGCAGGAGCAGGGATAGATAAGGAGGTGTGAAAAGGTCTTGTGGGCTTGTTTTATACGCTCTGAAGGGCTTTGTTGTTCTGGCTTCAAGCTTAAAATTCAAACGGCGTCCGGTCAGTTACAGCGAATTGCACCGAACAGACTTTCTGGTTGGTTTCTGTGATTGTTTCAACAGTCTTTTCACTCACCGCCCGTAGTGACTGCAAAGTAGGCTGCAACACGCCATTAAAGAAAGTGTGATTGTTTAACTCAGATTTGATTCCCTTCCCTGTAAATAATCCTGTGAGCAAATCCTTGCGGCCAGAAATAAAACCCGACCTTGCTAAAGGAGAGCTCCAATGCCACCTTGAGCCCCGGGGCGTAATTCAACCGTAAACATAAATTCAACCTCTTCAGCCATTTGCTTTTCATTGAACCTTTTTACACCTGCCGCCATTGGACCATTATATCTGTGACCCCCATCAATAAAGGTCAACCGTTTCCGCTCTCAGGGCTTATGAATCATCCACGCTATTTGCAGCACATTTACCTGCCAGACAGCATCGGCAGCATGTCCACTCTTACCAAAAGCTTACAAAAAGCTTTTCAAAGCGGTTATTTGAACACATCATGCAGCCCAGCGGCTCACAGCGTAGAGGTCTGAGATGCCGGTTACCCATAGGTGTTCCCACTCCGTATGCCCTGGAGTCAATGAGGCCTCCGACCTGCGTGAGGTTGCAGTTGCGCTGGGTGACAAACTCAATGGTGGTGGACTCCATGAGGAAGGCGTAGTCCGAGGTCAAGGCCCGCTGGATCCCCTCGTCCACGTTCTTGACCATCACCGATTGCCTCCTGCTGTTCATGAACTCCCACATCTTGTCGTAGGTGGAGATCTTTGTTTTCTGAGAGATACCAACGGAATAGGAAGTGGAATGAGATCGGTGGCTCGTTAGGAGAAAATACAGCGCGCAACCCTGAATTCTGCAGATATAATAATTATATTTCAAAGTAAGAGAAAAAACTTGCTTAAGCTTAACACAGGATGCGATGCAGTAGCATTGCCATCTGCCAAAATCCCCCCCCCCTCCCCACACTATTATGATGCAGTATTTAAGAGTATTTAAGTATTTAATATGATGTTTAATCAAAGCAGAGTAGCTTTAATGAAGAAACCACCAATGCCAATAGTTCCTTTCAGAAATGGAGAAAAAATAAATGCAAAAGCCATCCTACCACTCTTCTCAAGTCCCTGAAGGTATTCTGTGTCTCCATAGTCCATAGATAGTCTCCTACTAAAATCCTATTGCCATTATTATTTTTGTGTTGAATTTAATTGAATGTTACAGCATTTATGTATTCAATTTGATTTCACTGTTTGCTGTTGGCTCTCGTAGCAGCCTGTAAGAGCTGAAGTAAGTCGCCGCTAATGCAAACTGAACGTTTTCTTTTTTTAAGGCAGTTTGCAGAAAGGCAATGAATTTGTTACAATGGTTAGTTCTAAATCCAATCCAATGAGAGAGGCTCAATTTTGGACAGCGGATTAGTTTTAAATATTCCAAGGAGCTGTGCAAAAAACGCAATAATTATTGATTGATATCATTACGAAAACGCCAGCTTGCGATGCTCCTTTGTTGGGTTCAACTGTTAAAAGTAGCTAAAAGCAACAAATACTACAGTATAAACACCCTGGCAGACTTAGCTACCTTGAAGAAAGTCATGGTGGCACCGTCCTCAACAACCCCGTACAGGATCTTGGTCTGTTTGGCCAGGTCATCGGCCGAGTCTATGGGCGACTCCATCCTCTCCACAGTGAGGAAGGCGGCCAAGTTGGCCGTGTACGAGGAAATGATGATGAGGGTGAAGAACCACCAGATTCCTCCCACTATTCGTGTTGACAAGGCCTTGGGCATGAGCTCAGATCCTGAGTTGAGGGAGGTGGCAGGAAGCATTGTTCATTTTTAACATGCACAAAAACATTATTTTTTTTAAACAGTCAAACTTGTTTCAAGAACTCCCTTCAAGTTTTCAACTCTTGATGCACAACGTGCTTCAAGATGAAACGACTTGAGAGAGAGCTCTTGTTGAATTTCAAGTGAAAGCATCTCGTCTCAGCTGCCGGCAAATTCTTTAAATAATGTCAGGAACACAAAAAGAGGACTATTGCCACGGGATGAGGCTTTTGCATAATTACATCCCATCAAATCAAAGACATTCAATATTGTTTGTTTGGAGGAGCGTGGCGAAGCGACAGGCTGTTTGGCCCAGAGAGTCATGTACCCAAGGTAACCTCACATCCTGACTCCAGACCCCAATGATCTCTAGGTGCTGATGGGCCGAGGGCAAGAGGAGAGGACTCTGGGTGTTACAGTACTCTCATTATCACGACTGTATCATAATTGAGTACATCTGTGGATATATACCTCAACGATGGCCATTTAATTCTACTCAATTCATAGTCGTATCTATACCTCTACCATACAAATATATTTAATGTGCTCTATACAAGAAAAAACATATTGAACCCCAGAGATCTCTCCTGGTTGCCGCCGGCTTGTACAAAACACCCAACCCTAGGAGACAGTGGGATGCAGAGAGCTCCATCTCCAGAGAGCAGCCACAGGCTGAGGCAACTACCTTGCTGCATGAGAGCCCCGACGCCAAACCAGAAACTATTGAGCAGCGTAAAATTGTTTTCCACTACATCCGAGTCCGGGTTGCACGGATGCGGGTTGTACCACTCGTAAGGGCTGAACCTATAAAAAGAAAGAGCACAGGGACAGATGCGTCAGCACAGAGGAAAACGACAGTGTGTTCAATGCTGCAGATTAAAGAGCACATCAAACGCACAACTTTGAACATTGTGAGCAGGAACAAAGGGGAGGTAAGAACAGGATCCTGTTTTGTGGCCTTAGGGTCAGAGCGACGGCAGAGGCCGAAGCGAATCATTCTGACTTACGCTGCGATCAACGTATTGGCATATTCAAATGCCATCAGTTTATTGTGTGAACAGATCAATAGGCCGGAATAACAGTGTCACCGGTGATACTCTCCTAGTGTTTGAGGATCTTCGGAGCTCATTTGGATTCACTGACTCAGGAATGTTTATGCGTTTCCTCGAGCGACTCTCTCCGATTTCCGCTGCTGTGCGGATGCCGCATCCTCTTTGCGATCATGGGACTCGTTGTTTTCCGTTGGGTTTCTCAAACCGCCCCCCCCCCTACATCTCTTCTTCCTCCTCAATCCTGCACCCTTGTACATCATCGTACACCTCACGTTCCCCCGATTGCCTCGCCTCCCCTCGCTTTGGCTGATTGTCAGCGTCTTCAGGTCAGTTGTGGACATTTCTCATTTATTATCCTAAGCAGAAGTGGCACGGTATTAGCGAAGGGTGATTGGGTTAGTGTTAAGCATCAGGAACTGATTGAGTATGTGCTGAAGCGGGTGTTAGCGGCAACGTTGCCGATGCTAAGTTGAGGAGCCCATCAGGTAATGCTGTTTATCACCCCCCCCACACACACACCATCATGCAGCATGCTAATAAGCCTGCGGGTCGAATCTCGGAGGTTCGGGCCGGCCAGAAATACGAGGTAATTTGTCAGCCGCACTTTTCCAGAGACGTGTGAGGACATATATGAGTATACCCGTGCAGGATCCAGAGCAGCATCTTCCCGTTGCCAAACTCAGAGTTATTTCTCGCCGGTTTTATGTCAGCGCACGTTTCCCACGGAGAGACATGTCATTGGATCTCTCTTTGTTTCTGCAGCAGCCAAATTACCAGGCATATTTTGCAAGCATCGTGGATACGGCAACATCCTTTTCATATTTTCCCTGCTTTGAAGATATGTTCTGTGCTGTCCCCTTAAAAATCATCTACTTCCACATGGCTGCAATGACACACTGTAATTCCTCCCGTCAACCCCATCAGGATGTAGGATTTATCGGCATGTCAATGATCTTGGTCTCCTTGGAACCAAAGACAACTGAAAGGACAAAATTCCCTTTTGGAGCTTTGCAGATGTGTTTGTATTTGTGTATTGTTTTATGCCACTAACGCTGCTGTGTAACGTTTGCGCATGTTGCCTTTAGCTGTGTGCATCTGTCCGCGGCAGCAACTGCGTATTTGCATTTGCTAAATTAAATCCATCTCAGTCAAATATTTTGAGAGAGGATTTATTCAGGCAGCCGCATACAGACATTGTATATAACGTTGAGCTGCAGCCTGAGGCTAATTGTTGCTAACATCCGATATGTGCCGCAGGTGAGTGTAAATCCCTGTAAATCTATCCAACATGCTCATGATTGGATTGCGCTCGTCCTTCTCAGTGCATTCTGTATGCAACCCCACCGACGGCTCCTCTGCGTGACCTTTGCCTGCGGCCGGCCCGTATTCCTGCAGGCTGTGTTCTGCACACCGATCGCCGGGAAGAATAGGACGTGGAACACGCGGACGTAAGGTCACCTTCTCACACCGGGCACGGGGGACGTGTCCTATTGCAAGCGGAATTCTAAAAAGATTCTCCCTCTCTCCCGTTTCTCTTCTCCTTTGTCCGTCCCCGCCCTCAATAACACAACGCGCTCCCTCCATTAACTCTCTGTTGGATTCAATTACTCTGACTGACGTTATGGTTATACTGCTTTTTTTCTTCTTCTCCCAGGCCAAGTAAAGGGGGAGTTTTCGAGAGGTTAAGTTTGTGGAAACTGTGCAAAAAAATGTGAGATCCTGTAATTACACATCCACATCATCCGTTCTTCTTGGCCGGTGGACAATTCTTACACTAGAAAAGGGATATGCAATATGATTATTATATATTCTTAATAAAGAGAAAAGTCAATTAAATTGCAAAAAAAGTATTTGTATGTATTTCTCTGGAGGTTGAATTGAAAAACGTTTTGTTTGTTTGTGTGTGCGGCACGCACCTTCACAGACGTGAATCCCTGGTGAGGTCGAGGTCTTTAGCGTTTTATTGTGCAAAACGTGTACTTCATAAGCTCAACTTAACTCACTCTATTAGCAGCCGATTCAAGAAAATAATATACTCTGCGTTTGGGGGATTGACCAATCAATCGGTGGCTGTGCAATCAATACTTCAATTATGAGAGAACCAGCCCGGCGTACTGGAGAAGAAAAGACTGTACTTCAGAATCAAACGGTGATGAATGTTTTTGTTCAGTTAAGGGGAAAACAAGCACTATCATTTGCCACCGCGTGCAACTTAAAGGGGGATAAGCATGCAAGCGCATTAAGATTGAATAGACCATTTCATCATCACCAGGAATATCAATACCGTTGCATGCCAATCACTTACCCCGACCAACCGTGTAAACAAAGGGCCACGACGCATGATTTGCATATTCTGAACTAACTTAGGTGACAGTTGCTGCTTACCTCTCGTGTGATCATTGTGCCGGTAACATCAGATGAAATGTGAGCTAAACCCAAACCTCTCAGAATGAAACGAGAAGAAGAGGAGCCCTGGGGTTAACACACATTCTACATGCGTCTGCAGTTTCAGGGAGGTGGCTTATCTAAACGTAACAAGATATCTAACGGTATCGTTCCGGTATATTTGCACCATAACAGGTGTATAATTGGTAGCCGGTTTTGCAGCTGATGATGCTTGTGCATAATTGCATGAGGAGTCAGATAACACTAATGACACACCGGTTTTACTTGTTTTAGCTCATTCAACAGGTTATGAAATCATTCAGGCATTGAAGTCTTTTAATTCACTTTTTGATTCTAGGCGTTAAGGATTTAAGTTTTAATTTTTAACATTTTGCAATGTTTGATAATGATGCTCAAACACTTTTCTGGGTGATGAGTTCAGGTGCTGCTGGGAAGTTCTGTAATCTACACTTTCAGTTATATTTTAAAAAAGTAACAATCTCACGCCCAAGGCACCGTATGCTTTAAAAATATGAACGAAAAACACAGGTATGATCCCTTATAGGACACGTTTGGTCTAATCTAAGAATAAAGAGGTCCGGACCGCCTCTTGCTGGAGGGCTTTTGCCACGAGTAACAGGTCGGTGCAACTCTCAACAATCGTGTGGAAGGAAGGAAGGAAGGAAGAAGAGAGGGAAAGGTGGGATGGCGGGAGAGGTGGGGGGGTGGTGGGGCGTGACATGTTACCTGGCTATGACAAACAGCACACAACTGACACCCAAGCAAGCCAGCAGAATATACATCCAGATATCGGGGGAGAGGGGGTTGAGGAAGGAGAAGACGCCCGGGTTGGTGCCGTTGGGCTTTCGGTACAGGATACTTATCCCCAGCGTCATGAAGGGCTTTGAGAAATCGATGACCTTCTCCCTGACGTAGGTTATTGCCAGAGGAGCCACCGCCAGGTCCGCTTTCTGTAAGGAGATAACAGCGGTTGAGTTTGTGTGTGATAGGCGTGTGAAGGCGGGGTAGCTGTGGTCATTGGGTCAGATGGTAGGTGGGTTGAGTTTACCTGCAAATCACAGGTACTATGCTTGATCCTTCTTAAGTGAAAGCGAGTCACAAATTGCCCACCAATTTTGGGATTAGATTGTTATTATTATTATAAAGTGTCACCAAGAATAACGATCATTGGGTGATACTTTTCCACGACCCTCACAAGGTAAATGTTTTTCATCATACGGTGTCAATTTATTTTTACTGTTTCTGTTTTTTTTGGGAGATTGTGTAGGTCGGGCTCTTTATTTTTCTGCCGTTCAAGTCAACCTTCGAACTATTGCTCAATTGTTGGAGTAGCAAATGGAAGACATCACTGGAGCGATCCGTTCGTTTGGGACGTCAGATACTTGTCAGTTGCAAGTAAATAAACCCACATCTTCCGACGGCTGTCGACTCACGTGGTCCATCAGCTCCCGCACCATGCCGTTCCATTGGCCCGTGGTCTCCTCCAGCGCTCCGTACTTCCCGTCCTCCACCAGCCGCACCTCGTAGTGGAAGCCCAGGATGCCGGAGAGCTCCCTCAGCAGGTCGATGCAGTAGCCTTCGAAGCGGTCGTTTCCATACAGAGGCTTGTCCGACTTCTTGAACATCACATACGGCTCCTCCTGTGCGGGAAAAGAAATTCAAGCTGTTTTTATTTTTCTGTGCGTATTTCGTTGACTGAGTGTTTTCATGCGTCCGTGTCTACCAGTATGGTGGATACACGCAGGGACTTGTTGGCCAGAGAGTCTGTAATGTTAGACGTCTTGCTTTTGTGAGACTCCGTCATATTCAGGCCGCTGGGAGGATCCCATGTTCCAATCTGTTGAAACAATTCAGTGTCAACTTTCTATCACCTTGTGCAACGACAGGAAAAAAAAACAATGCCTCAAAGCATCAAGCCTGACATTTCCTATTTTTAACCCCCCCGAACGCTCAGAAGCCACACAGCAACAACTCCACCGAGGTCCGACACACCTTTTCCAGCCCTTCCTCCTTCAGACTGATGACATCCAGGTCGAAATCTGTCCTCAGTCCATTGGTCTTGTTGAAGAGAACGCGTCCTGTCAAACCGTCCCAGTGGGCCTGCGGACAGAAGCACGTGCGATAATAAATCAAAAGTCCTCCGCGCAGTCGTTCCATTAACCTTAAGTTATCGTCTCCCTCGACAGCATCAATCCAACCCGCCACCCCTGAAACTTTTCCCGTCCCAATTAGGAATTTTGCCTCGCTTTCCCCTCGCTGTCTGTCCCGACAACATAACAGGAGACAATAAAGCAGCGGGAATAAAAGCAGTTTTGACAGGTAAGTGCTCATTATGTATGCGGCTCATTGTGCTTGAAGTTTCACTTCAAAGCCGTTGGAGAAACAGACGGGCATGGAGAGCGATAGCAGACACAGGAGTGGGAGCGAGCGCCAGCTACTACAATAGCTCAATCTGAAAATTACCTGCAATGATACCATCCACCGAATGAAAGAGCTTTGTAGAACAAAGCAAATGGCTGACCCGGACTACGGTGGAGGAGACACGCGGAGGCTTTGATATAAACACGGGTGGAGATATGCATGGAGAGAAAGTGGCCGACGGCGAGCGAAAACATCACAAAAGAAAATGTAGTTGCTGTGAATAATGTGTTTAAAAGACATGCTGAGGATTATTTTGCGGGCTAAAAATAAGCATCAGACTTTGGAGAGTGTGTAAGATTTGCTGCCGTCTCAAGCGTAGTTTATGCTCGCCGCAGTGAAGCAGAGGTCGGAACATTACATAATTACCTCTGAATTTAATCACATGTTTAGGGATTATACAAAACTCTACGCAATTTCATATGCTTTAGAAACTCGAGATGTTAAACATTTTCACTGGAGTATATATTTATCCAGCCAAATCAAATTGTTTACAGGGTTTTCCACCTTCCGTTTTTTCTAAGAACACTTTAATAAGTCGCTCCATGAATATGAGATGAATTAACAGATAATCATTACGGTGGAGGTTTGTTTATGCCTCCTTGCCTGTGACACCTCGAGGCAAATCTATGGTTTGCACTGGTCGTCTCTTGGACTCTGTTCATTTAGGTTTTATTAAAGAGAAGAACGCAGTGCGTAAACTAAAAAGCGCCTCAGTCCACGCCGGGAGCTTCGCTGTCTGATCCGCTCGCTCCTCAAGACTGTGGTAATGGGAGCCGCGACCGCTGGCAGCCGCGGTTCGCCACGCTCCGAGGCCGTAAAAAACGCCGCTCTGGCCCGAAGCCAGTGTTTTCTTTGTTGTTAACTGCAAATAGATATAGTGGTGCAACACATGTGAAGGGCCCATTCAAGCTACTGTAGCGAAAGCCAAGGAATCCTATGGAGATATAGTTATATTCCCTTTCTGTAAATAGATCCCCCCCAAATGCACCGTGCACTCTGCATTCACGCCATTCCGCCGTGTCGTGTGACAGCGTCCGAGCCACAACGTTCAGCGGATTCCACAGGTCGGAGGTCTGAGCAGGCGGCCTTGTACCTCTTTGATGAGGTTGATGAAGCCTCCCCCGAAGCGCCACGGCTTGTGGCGGTTGCACTGCAGCGAGCTGACCGTGATCTGCTGAGATTGCTGCACCGCCACCGCCACCACGTGCACGGCGTCGTACATCAGCGCCGCATCCGTCTGCGGACAGGAAGGTAATACAATTAGACATTTTTCATGGCACCTGCCAATGCGTCGGTCCACATGACCTTCATTCTGTCTGTTTGAGGAGCACAAGAAGCCGCGGGTGACGAGCGGTACTCTTTCGTCGGGACCAGAGGACGTGAGTTAAAAGTATTCCCAGTAGTAAATGCCGTACACACAAATGACACCGTGTCTCAGGCTGTTAGGGAAAACACCCGGCCACTGTCTGAAGGCAGTGAGAACGCTCTGCCACGGAGAGTCTCTCAGTGGAAGGCCGGCCTGTCCCTGTGAGGACTAATGGTTCCTGATGGGTGTGATGTTTTTTTTTTTTTAAGGGAGAGGGAATAAAGAACCAGGCAACCAGTGCCAACGGGAAAAACCAGACTGGTAGAGTCGGTACAACACGCTGGATTCAAAAGCACCGTAGATAGCCATCCACCCAACCCCTGGTATAAGTCATCAAAGGGAGTGAATGCGAAAGCTGAAGCGTTTTGCTGCGTGACCGTCAGAGGCTGAGGTTTATCTTCACTCTCCGCCTGCCGCTCGTGGAATGAGATACCTTTCATATCGTCTGTCCTCACAGTTTCAGACACTACATTTCTCCAAGTGGAAGCATCGCAGCTTAGCCTAGATCCTCTTTCCATGGTCCCACACAGTCTGAAACACTCCGCGCTTGATCTTATTTGACAAGTCCTGGGTGACCCGACCTGTGAGCGGAGCATGAAAAATGGTTTTTGAGGCCAATGAGTATCTGCAGCTATAGGGTCTTTGTGAATGTGCCGGCTGTCAGGGAGAACGAGAGGGGCCTCGGCGCAGCGAGTCGCACCGCAGGAGACCAGCGGGCTGCTGTTCCGCTCATATCACTTCCCTATGTTGTCTCTATAGGCGCAGCGGAGCGTCCATGCCCTCCATGCACAGGGGGGAAGGAGACATTTTTCTCCATGTACAACATACCAACCTATATTTATAGTGGCAGCTCAAATAAAGTAATACATCTTACTTCCAATAGCGGTGCGGCGGTTGCATCGGTGGGCACACGTCAGTTTTTAGCATGTCACCCCCCCCCTCCCCCGCCCCCCTCCCTCTCCCCCCTCCAACCCGCCTCTCCGGTTCGTTTGGAGTTGGTGGCAGCTGATGTCAAAGGCAGCAGCGGATGAGAGGAAGGGGGACCCATCCCTGCACTCTTTCATCCCCGCTGCTTCCCTGGGAAAAGGGAACAGCTCTAAAGCCATATCTGCTCTCGCAGTGCAGGCAGCGCGCGCGTGTGTGTGTGTGTGTGTGTGTGTGTCCGCGCGACTGCGGCGGTGTTCAAGGCAAATTCTGATTAGGAAATGAGTGTCATTCTGCTCATATATTTTGTTGAATAGTGAGGAGAAGTTCTGCGCAGAAGTTCTCAGCATCGACACACTTTTTTTTATCCGCTGAAGTTTGTCATGTCCAAAGACGTACAGGCTCTTTTGAACTATTTTTACCAAAAACAGCTCGGTTTGATTTCAGAAAAGTTGTAATCACTAAAAAAAAGTTTCAGTCAAGTTCTCTCTATCTCTATTTTCAGTAAATTCTTTTCAACAAATCAACCTTAGAAATTATTTTAGTTTGACCAAGACAGGGTTGAACTGATTCAACTCAAAATGTATATGAGCTTCCTTTAACTGCTTCTTCTTGTAAATGAAAATAAAGTCTTTCAGTTTTTTCATTTGACCATAAAATGTTCCTGCCCCAAATCAATCAATATCACATTTTTATACTTTTATCTCAAGTCTTTCCATTTATCAGTGAATACTGAAAAAACGATACATATATTATATATGTGGGACTTATTGGAAAAGAAATCCAACAGAAAATAGTGTGAAAGAGTCCTGCTTGAATATTAAATCCAGCAGGGATTTTTTCTTGCATCACATTGATCTGTGACTGAAGGCTGATAACGAAAATTATGATTAATCAGACACTGCATACTGTTTTTTCAAAACAAGACTAAGACTCAAAGCATGATTAAATTAGCATATTATTGAGTTCTCAAAATAGAAATGCTTCATCAGCAGCAGCGCAAAGAGTTTTATTTAAATCTGGCTGAACACAGTTGCCGTGTTTCCACACTGAAGCTGAAATACTGAAAATGCCCTCAAAGTGCCTCTTATTTTAAATAAATGTCATGTTTGTTACTCTACAACTTCTCCTCCTCCGTCATTTCTGAACACTGCAATTCCATCTTTAACTGTGGACTGATTTTTGTGTTGAGTTTTTCTCTTTGGAGCCGAACATTCCTGAAAACCCCTTTGTGATGAAAACAAAGAGCGGCCGGCGTCAAGCGGAAGGAGAGGACAAGATGGGGGGGATGATGGCTCACACCTCTGGCAGATTGCATTCAATTCAAAACCAATCAAAGAGGGATGTTGATATTTATTCCAGAGCAAGCATGGTGCCCCCTCTCTCTCCCCCTCTCTCCCCCCCCCCCCCTCTCTCTCTCTCTCTCTCTCTCTCTCTCTCTCTCTCTCTCTCTCTGCCTCAGACACCCACATAACCATCCGCTACCACGCGGCCTCCCTCTTCAATAAAAGCACCCGGCCAGATGCCCTTTTCCTCCGTTTAATGACCCACACAGCGTTTTTCTTCTCCGCCTTACATCTCCCTTTGCCGCCCTTTGCCGTCCGTGTCTTAGTTCATCTCTGCACGTTGCCTCTCTCGTAGCTACACGACACGTGAGACACATGCAGATATTAACACACATATGCAGAAACGTATTAGCAAAATGGGTGCGCCCCACACACACACACACACACACACACACACGCACGCACATGCACGCGCGTGCTATCCGGAATAGTGCCGGACCTAAATCCTCCCCAAAGGCACGCCTCGTTTCTCATGCTTACGTGCGGTTTCCTCAATTAGAAACGGTGGACTGCAAACTGCACTCAACTAGATGTTGTGTACGTGTGTGTGCGTGTGTTTACGCAAACGTGTTCTTTTTCTCGCTGCATCAGCATTCACGCCAGCTCTCCCACCTGCATGTGCATATTTCCATAATTCCACCGATAAAAAGTCATCTCCCTTTCTCCTCTCATCTCGTCCCAATCCGCCGGCCTCTCACCCAGCACTCTTCTAAACGCACGCACGCACACACACACACACACACACACACACACACACACACACACACACCATCACTTCCTGCATGAGATGGACGGGTATCGCCGCTGCTCGTGTACAGAAGAACTCCACTATTTATACATATCATATACATCTGATTAGCCCTAATGAGATTAGCAGTGACCTGTTATTCACCATGAATCACTGGCTTGCAGCTGCCAGGCACAGACCGACAACACAAACGCACACACACACACACACACACACACACACACACACACACACACACACACACACACACACACTCACGCCGGCAGCACTGCCATCAGCATCAGAGAGACAGTGTCAGCGGGGGAGAGAGAGAGAGAGAAGCTCATTGTTTTCTTGGAGCCGAAGTCACTTTGCCCTCAGATCATAGACGGACCCACGGGGTTCCATGATTTGATGGAAGAAGGAGGTAATTATTCATTTCATTCCATAGTTTGAATGTATTCGCGCTGCTTCACCGCACAGTCGGTGCCAGCACTCGAGTGCCAATTTCTGCTGTCAGATACATTACTGACTTTTCTAAACTTGATTATGTTTAGGGATTAAATTTGTCATTTGTCAAGTAGACGATTTCCTGTAAGAAACTACGGCGAACGCTAACCTCAACTACGCCTCAGTAAGTGACTCGCTGCCTTCCTTTTATCTGCAAATTATGGTGGACACCGGTGGTATAATTGCATGCACATATTTAGTATTAAATTCATAGCATTCACTGCTGCTTTTTATTAAGTCCAAGAAGCACACCGTTTACAGAGGTTTCAAAATTGCCTTGATATTGTTATGATTTCTGATCTTTTTAGTATTACTGCGTAATTCAATTCTAATGTGAGACGTAACGTATTCCTGGTACTGGTGCTCAAGACCTTGGGCAATGACAAGGAAATGAATAAAAGATAGAGCCAGTTCACTGAGAACTCTGAAGTCTTTCACTTCGAGGACAAAAAAACGTTAAGACAAGAAGCTGAAAAACACTGAAATGTGACATGTGTGATTTATGGGCTGTATTACGGCCGTTTCAGGCCTCGCAGCGGGAAAGCGCGCAGTCAGATCATCTCGGTGGGGGGTAAAAGTCGCCGGGTGAATCTCTTTTTCTGTCCATAACTTTTACACTCAGGCCTTCGTCGTCTTCGGCGTTCTGTCTGCCCACCAATGTTCTGCCCCCGTCCCTCCTCAGTTCCAACCTTTCACAATCCATTTCCGTCTCCCTCTGCCGACCTCCCCGGTTCCACTGAGCTGTGCATGAGTGCTGCTCAGTGTGGATTCACGCAGAGCTTCGCCAGTGTAGTAACTGTAATTCTTTCTTTTTTGTGTGTGTGTGTGTGTGTCGGAGGCTTAATCCCCTTTCTCACATTGCATTTCCACATGCTGAGGCAACGGAGGAGCTTCGTTGCATTTTCTTTTTTTACAAGTTTTTTTTTTTTTCCAGTTGAAGATCCCCTGGCAGCACATCCATTGATGGAGCGGGATTTATGTGAAAGCACATTCATGGTTTTATTGTAGCACTTTAAAGGGGGGGGTGGTGGGGGGTATGAAGAACGACACAACAGTATTTGTCATTTAAAAGAGTGACAAACACCAGTTCCTGTGGGAGTGGTGAAAGAGTGAGCTGAACTCTATATACATTTATTACATAATATATTATGATAATGGTGGTTAATGGACGCTGATCTTATCAAATACTGAGATAATCTGAATATTTACAAAACCTTCTTTGAAAAATGAACATTGAAAAATGAACCAGTTCAAAGGTGCACAGACGGCTCGTGCTGCCTCCTCTGTTTGCTGCTTTACTAAACACTTTTTTGCAAACCAAATGTATCCCTATAAGAATTGGTGTAATTCTGAGAGAAAGCCAGAGGTTTTTTATTATTTCAATTCCTCATTTAACTTTGTACCTGCTGCAAGATGATATTGTTATTAAATTTCATTCCCAGAGAGGCATAAATGTCCAAATTAAATTTATTCATTATCCAATCAGTATCCTCAAAACCCACAAATCTTGTGGTGACTCAGAGTATCACACAAGCCACTGTACCTTCCGGTGACCATGACTGTGTGTGTGTGTGTAGATTTTCATGGCAAACTCTCCATCACTTCCATGATGTTTAACCGATTATCCTGTTCAGGGTCGGGGGTCGGGGGTCGGGGGAAGGCAGCCTGGACAGGACTTCAGACTGTGTGCATGCACAGAAAGACAACCATTCACATCCACACCGACGGGAGAAGAGGGTTCATCAATTAACCCTTTGTTTTCAGTCTAGACCAAAGTGGTGGACCGATGGACCTACATCCCCGTCAATAGAGCCCTTTTAGCGCGGCGAAAAATGTCCTGGCAATTACAGCTTTTGCACTGACGTCCACTGTGGCAGGTAAGTGTTTTGTTTTTTTGCCTGCCACTTAAAATTGTATTTTATTCTTTTAGTGGTGGGGGGGGGGTGGGGGTATGTGTGTGTGTGTGTGTGTGTGTGGGTCTGTGTGTGCGTGTGTGTGGGTGGGTGGCTTTGCTGTACATATGCACACGTGAGTGTACCTGCACTACATGAAAAACATACTGTACTATTCAGTCCAAACGGAGATTATTTAGCTGGGTGAACGGAAAATGATTCAAACGCTGTGTTGTTTTCTCCTTTTGTTTTCGCCCTCTTTGGTTTGGGAATGGCAGGATCTCTCCGCCTCCCCCCGTCACTCCCCCTGCTCGACTCACTTGCACTGAGCTCCTCCTTCCAGAAGACATTTATGGGTGAGGTAGATAGTTGGCGCATTAACGAGTGGCCGCGTACATCCTTCCCATCACGCACTAACCACGCTGTCTTTGTGTGGCACGTTTTCTCTGTTACCATTTTCTCATTACCGCTAACAATTTAAGCACATTTGGCACAACGTGATTGCCAAGTCCAGATGGTAAACATCCAATGTGATACACGCCTAACTGTTTTATTAAGTGTGGCCAAAGGGGTTGAGAATGCTCTGGGCGGAGGTGTCCCACCGGACCCTTAATGAGACGGTAGACTTCCGGCCTAATTAGGACCACTCTGCCTGACCTAAATCAGATTAAGTAGATGTTTAAAATGATCCTCTTTGCTCATATTAAATCAACCTCCAGTCACATTCAGCTAGAGAAGAGCCACGCATTTCTCCTCCCCTCACTTCATCAGCTACACACACTTCATTATAATTCCCAGAGTAGCAAAGCTTCTACAATTCAAAGGACGCTGTCAGGTATCTGTTTGGTCATGTGTCTGCTTGTGTAATTGTCTTGTACTGATTTAATCCCCCCCCCTCATCTTTCGCTGTAGTTTTTTTAATCTTTTCTTTTAAGACGACGAACAAACAAGACGTTGAAGTAAAGTGTGTTTGATCAAGTTCCGTGTCTCCATCTCTCCGCCGGTTTTTCCGCTCGCATAAGGCTTCCACGGAGCAAACGGTGTAAATAATGTTGATTCTGTGCCGAGCCCAGCTGGTGGTGCCCGGCACAGGGCATCGAGTGTCTGCTCTTAACAGTGGAGGTCTCTAAAAGGCCCTCTCTTCTGCCAACTGGGATCAGAGGGAGGGAGATCACATCGCGTTAATGGATGCAGCCGACCTGTGAACCTGTGTGATGTGCAGTCTGTTCACTTTTTTGTAATACGTGCAACGTCCGAGCATCATGCCGTTCCACGTAGCTCCAAGAAATAACAGCTCCATCAAAGCGGTGGAGAAGCAGGGCGCGATAACACCCAACTAAAGCGTGGAATACCAATACATTTATCTAAGAACAAATGAACTATTCTCCCGACGAAGTGCTTTAATAGTAATACATCAGCTAAAGGGCGCTGATGTATTGATGGACCAGCTTGAGTGAGAAGAATCTGCCGCAGTATGCCACCACGTGAAAGCCAATTCTGACTTCCATTTGCCAAGTCTCCAAACCAAACGTGGAGGAACTGAATCCTTCTACAGTATGTGCTTCACACTTACACGCAGCGCAAAAAACAAACACACGCTTGTATGTAAACACGCACGGCAGAACACCTTCTAACCCGACCGTAGCCGCCGTCGAGCAGATTCCTCTGTTCCGTGCACCGCGTGGGAGGCTCCCACTCCACTCCCAGCAGAGCCTGTTAATTCAGCGACGTATCTGCTCCCTCCCTTCGTCTCGCCGCGTCCGCCCGTGCATCCCCTCTGCAGGCCGCTCCCCGCTTCTCTTACAGCGAGCGCAGCATCACTTATTCAAGATGTATGAACGTCGGGTAGAAAACGTACTGGCGTTCACAGTGAGAGTACTTTTTTTTTGTAATACTAGGAGAAAAAGCCACCCTGATATTTTTCAATCATTGTCATAATAACCTGTGGCGATGTAGGTTATTATGAACTGACCTGTACACAATGAAGATTGTGTACAGTGTGTGCGTTTACAGGTCAACCACACACACTGTTGATGATGATGATGAGGAGGAAAACCAACCGAATCATTGATCCGATGTCGCCTTTATGTAAATGCACACACACACACACACACACACACCCACACACACACACACACACACATTTTGTGCCACATGAAGGGATCCGTTTGGCAAAAGTAATTTTCCAGCACTGCTTGGATTGCAGATTCACAAATCATCGCTCACACGTCACAGGTGGAGAGTTTGCTTTGATACGTGAAATGTGTCACAGTTAACAGAAGAGAAAATGATCTTATATTGCAAGTGTATAGTGAAATGGAAGCCAGCATGTGTCATTTCGTGTCAAACGATTGTTTGTGGGTATTCACTTTGTATCCCATGTAGGAAAGGCTGGCTGACGGTAGAGAAAGATCGGGAGCAAAAACATTAGAGAAGTCATTCTTCATCATTCTCAATCATATTTGATCAAAAACAAAAATAACACAATGATTTTCTGCAAAGAACATATATCAGACCACATTTTCATCGACCGCACACCGTAACCCCCCCACGTCCCCCCACAGAGTTGTCCTGGACGTGTCTCAGGGACTCAGTGGACGCTGATGTCTCATCACAGGAGCTCCTAAAGAGGAAGCTGACCATGTCGGGAACAACGAGGAAAAACAGGGCTGAGCTCCTCAATATTAACCATATTTGCTGTTTACCTTGCTTCTAATTGGGATGAAGTACACATCTGATGAGTACTTTCACATATGATTGTTTGGTTGTGTTGAATTAAAATCCCCCAAAATACACAAAACACCGGCTGAGTAGCAAAAGATGAACACCATACAAGGTTTAAGGATGTCTCAGCAATAACCGAAAGAAAATGTCACATTTGAAGATTCCCTTTTGTTTTGTCAGTACCTTTAGTATCCGTGAGTCTGTTTTGTTGACAATTACTTTGTGCTAGCATGCTTTTAAAAGTGTCCCATTGCAACTAAAGCGGTAACCCTATCATGTTGAACATATTACCCAAATAACAGCTCTCCACTAAAAAGAGAGTCATTATTACGAGCTATTACACCAGAATTGCAAAGTAGAACACTCCGCCCTTTGTTGTGGTAATTATGGCTTAATAAAATGTAGACATAAATGAAATGATGCAGATGTAAAAAATATCCGTCCCTAAAGCATTTTCGAGGCGTACGACTGGGAAACTATTTTTTTTTTCCTCCCTTTTGCTCAATTAAATCCTAGTGAATTTAAAAGAATGGAAAATGCAGAAATACACATTTAAACCAAATAGCTCATTAGCTGCAGGGAATAATTATCCACAGATGGGATGAAAATCATCAGATTATCTATCCAGCCATCTATCTATTTATCTATCTATCATTAAACAGGTTGTGGAGCTATAACTGCTGTTAATTCAAGTAGAGATCAACACGGGTATTATTAAAAAAGTTGTCATAAACCCAACAAGATCCCACACACGCGTTCACACGCACACGTGTGAGCGCGAGGAGGGGCTTCTCGTTAAGCATCCCGCCCCCGAGAGGCGACGCTCGGCCTCGACCAGGCTCCCGAGTGTCACGGTGATTATACACTACCAGGCATTAACGCGAGCCAAGTGGCGTGATAAAACATCGCATGCACCTCTCGAAGCTTGTAACGCCGCCGCCCCCGTTTCTCCTGCTCGTTCCCCCTCGTCCTCATCCAATCGCCTCCTGTTGCTGCCATCTCACCCCCCCCCCCCCATCCCTCCCCCACTCCCCCTCCTCCTCCTCCCATCTCAGTCAATCAATCCTTCATGAAATCACAAGGTGACATGGATGGTGTTGTCCTGGTAACCACTGCTACAAAACTGTTGCCTGGTCACCGAGCACAAACAAGCCCGGTGCCCAGCAAGGCTTCTGTGTGGGAGAGAATGAGGAAAAAGGTGAGAGAGAGAGAGAGAGAGAGAGAGACGGGAAATGAAAGGCTGGAAGGAAGGTCGCGAGGGGAAGGTCAGTGACTGGCTGCTGCAGGCCGCTTTGATTATATGGTACCCTTCAAGGTGGCTTTTCGGCCACGACCACGGTAGCATTCATATCGGGCAGATCTCTTAATTAATTAAATGCATTTGACTTGCAGAGAAGTCAATATTATCTGAATCCGTACCTTTATAATGTAGGTGTGTGCTATTGGTCAAATTCACCAGCAGAGCGGATACTATTAATACATTAATTTACCAATAAAGTGACAATGTTTTAATATCGGTTCTGGTGTTTCTCCATTGACGCGTTCTAAGAAATCCTCTTATGGCAAAATACGCTCAAGAATAAAATACATCACAGCTGGGATTCATAAAAATAGCACTCTAATGAAGTGCTTCATCAGGCTTGCAGTAGCCTTTGGACGCATTATTCATTATTTAACGTCGGTTCTAGTCCAGAGAGATATGTCAATACATAGTAAAGGATCTGACAAAAATGATTAATGCAATGCTAATAAATCAATTCAACATTCCCCACTAATACAATTTCCTGTGGAGGAAAACATGTATCAAGTTATTTAACCGCTTTGTGCATTGCATTAATCTTAGTGCATGTATACAGCAACTGCTTTGCTTGGGTTTGACACACGAGAACAATAATACACATACTGTTGTTTAAGGGAGATGAATATGATATTTTTATATCTACAGCTGTATTCGCTCTGCACGTTTATATAATGTGGGTTAAGGCTGTGACTTTTCAATAAAAAGCCTTAAGCATCCTTAAAGTATAAGATGAAAAGAGAATTATTTAATTACGGACATTACTGATGCACCGTCTTAGCCGGCCAGAAGAAACAAAAGCTGGTTGAAAGAAGGAAAGAAATCCCGCTTGTTTTTCAAGGGAAAGGCGATACGAGGCAGGTGCAGTAAATTCACCGTTTACAACAACACCCAGAGAGGGACCTTGAATGTCCGTGAAGAACCCCATTCCCTTTTCCACTTTCAATTCACCTTATCACACAATTCTTTGGATGCCATCCTAAAAATCCAAGGCCATAATTTCCCATCCAATTTGTTCCCTCTCTCTCTCTGCATGAACACTGACAGATTGTCATATTTTGGCCACGCTCCCAGAGGAGAGTTGTGAGAGGCAGGAGGGTAGATAAACGGCTATTACCATTCACACTGCCTCATTACGGGGCATTTAGACCCATGAGCGGCGGCCCACGAGCAACACGGAGAGAGGACGTACATGCTGCTCCTGTGGCCCCCCACCCCCTCCCCCATCAAACCTCCAGGTGCACTGACGCGTGGAGGTTTTTGATTGACAACTCGTGCTCATTCATTTACATTTTCTTGTTACATTCACAGTCACATTTGCTCCGTGAAGATCCCTCCGTGCGCGCGAGTGCTCGTACATCAAACCACCACAGGTTGCTGCGCCCGCTCGTACGCTTTCAGATTGACTCGGCCATTTTCCACGTAGCAGAATGAATTGCGGCTATAAAAATGTTTTTTTTTTGCTGGCACAGCATAACATTTGCATTACGTAAGCAGCATAAAACAGTTTCCGCCTACCGTCATGAATCCATCCAGCAGGCCTGAGTCCGGTTTAGGCGGAGCTTGCAGCCGCTCCATTGACCACTTCTCAATGATTGACGACACCTGAGAGTTTTCTGTGTTCAGTATGCGAAACCCAGTCATGTTGACTCCGCTGTAACGATACGGCTCCATGTCGAGGGCAAAAAGGTCCTGAATGCATAAAGACGAAAGCGTTTGAGCTGCAAAAATAATGAATTCGTCCTCTTTGCGCGTTCACCTTTTCCTCTCTCACCTGTCCTCAATGATCCACATCAGACATTTGAGTGGCAGCCTTACCGGGTAATTGCAGAGGGTATTCGCTATTTTATCTCGTGCTGAGGCAGCAGCCCTGATGAGGTCAATGTTTTCAAGGTTATGGGCCGGCTTTTGGTGGACTGCCATCTATCATGTGGGAGTGAAAGGACAACCCGATCGTCCTGCATATACAGCATGTCTGGCGTCTCACCAGGCAGATGTCTTTGGGATGCAACAACACAGTTGACAGAACAACAGCAGGTGATGGACGCAGGATGAGCTCGCCACGGTCAATGTTCTTTTGCCGTCCTACTCCTAAAGCCGAATGGATGGCTCGGCACCAGCATACGGGCGCTTTGGCCGGCACGGCGGCCTCCGACCGGGCCAAACACTGGCGGATGTTACCGTCGGCATGTTTCCACCCCGACAAGCGGCGGCATGGTACCGACAGAGGGCCCGAAATCGCCATTCTCTTTCTTTGCCAATGACACACCTGCTGTCACTCGCTTCCTTTTCATCTAGTCAGGTTCTTGTGAGGACGCACAGCGGGGGGGCGGGGTTCTTACGTGTCCTGTGCACCGGTCCACTCAGACCTTCCAAATGTGCTCCAAACAACACAGCATGCCATTTATTTTGTTAGCTATAATGGACCGAATGGGAGACGGTCTCATCTGCTCGGGGCTATTATCTGAGCATTCAGTCTTCTCTGGGCTCAGTAAAGATGCGCGGCTGTTGATCTGCAACCGAGCAAGCAATCTCTGCAGTGGTAAGATCAAAGAACTTTGGAGAACTTAATTTGCTGGCTGAGTCAGAATAAAACGTATCCAACTGTGTTTGTTTACTACACTCGGGGTTGTGGAAAGCCACATGGGGTGAGAAGGTTACTGAGGAATTGAGAAAACAAATTCAATTTAAACTTTCAGAACTGATCAAAATATATATATTTTATATATATATATATATATATATATATATATATATATATATATATATATATATATATATATATATATATGTGTAATCAACTACATGACAATGAGTCATATTTTCATGGTTATTTATATTCTTTCTAGCACATATTTCAAGTTGTAGTTAAGGTTCATAATGCTTCAGACAAAAGAAAAGATAATAGCATGATTGTCTGAGTCATAATAAATTGTATTGTCACTTGACTGACAGCAAAAAGCAACGCAAAAAGTGCTGCAAAAATACTGAAAAAAACAAACAAGCCCAGATATTGCTGTAAAAAAAGTATAGTATTTAAAAAAAGAAGAGCCAGTTTACTCACCAGGGTAGTAAAAATATAATGGTAGTACTCTGTCATCATACCCATGGCCAGGGCCTGGAGGGACACAAGAACATCAAGCAGCAAGTGAATATAATAGATTTAGCGTTTAATGAATATGTGAAGATTCATTGAATTTTAATTCTTCATTTTGCCTGCAGTCTGTCTAGTCGGACCCTAATAAATATCTGAGAGTCCAGCGCTCTTTCAGTTGGTGATTTATTAAGAGAAACAATAAATTATCATGACACTTGTGGATAACAAACACAAGACATAATTGGAGTTATTGGTTAAAAAGGGACACCGTATTAACTTAAAACCAATAGTAAGAAGTGTGTCGAAAACCGTTTATTATTTGTTGTGCCTCCAAAGTATTCTCCATCAATCGCAGTCATTATTGCTGCAAACCAATAGACACACAGCTGAATTGATAAGCAGAATGCTTCTGAGAAGACTTCAGTCTAATAAGAACCCCCACTATTCTCATAAATAATGTCCCTTTGTAAAATGAATTTAACACGCCTCGGAGCGAAATTAGACTTTCTAATTAAAAACCTTTATTGTGCAATGGAGAGGTTCAATTATGACAGGTCAGCACTGGAGATCTAATATTGTAGAAAAAGACGAAGAAAGCAGAGAGCAGAAGGTAGGAATCTGAATCATTTGCATCAGTGGTTAAAGAGAGAAGGAATACTAGAGGGAAAACTATAACGTATGAGCTTATTGTTTCAGAGCATAGACATAATGAGTAAACTGAGTATTGAGTCTATGTTTCTATTAAGGGAAAATACGTACAATTTGGGGCTGAAGGTAACCAAGTTTTATTTTTTCATTCAGGATGCGCTCTGCTCTCCACTATTTACAATATGAATAGAATGGATCCCCAAACTGTTAAATATTAAACAAATAAATTACACATCATTATGAAGTGATACGTTTCATATTCAAATATTGTGTAAAATAGATGAATGAAATAATATATAAATTACAGGTGTCAACATAGTTGTTATATGTTATATGATTAAGAAATTAAAAGTGACATTGTAAAAAAATACTTTTAACTCCTCTCAAACTCTCAAAAAAGTAATTATCAGAATAGGAACAATTGATTGCATTCTAAAATCATACAGATTACCCTGCAGGCCTATATCAATTTAATAATAATGAATTAACTAATGAATTTTCACAACAACATTCTTTGGGGAACCCTAAACAATCCCAGGGTTTGTTTCTGCTGCGATGCATTTAGTTAGCTCTCCTGGCTCATTCAGCTGGCTTCATACCTGTTTGAGGATCCAGGCAGCCATCTCATGGCCACAATCGAAGATGACATGGAACTCCTTTGCCTTCTTCATCTCCTTCAGAAGTGGCTTGGCATCCTTGGTCTCCGTGGGCAGCTGTCGGATCTTCAAACGAATGTTGTATCGTGACGGCGCCTTGATCAGCTCCTGCAGTCGAATGAGACCTGCAGACAAAGAGGACACACAGCGTGAAAAAAGTCATTTTAAAGACGCAGCTATATGGCGTGTTTGATCTGCTGCCATTTTGAAGTATCCACGATGCTGAGGAGGCCGCAGAAAAACAACTGGATTCGGGTTTTCGCCGCAGAAAACGGCTCATATGCACGCCTTCCTAATCCACAGTCTATTGATCCTCCCACTCGTGCTTGGCAAGCAAACAGACTGCTACAGACCTATCAAGAGAATTAACACCAACCCAGCACATTGCACGCTTTTTATACCAAAAGCGCAAAATCCAAAGAACCGTGATCTGCACCCTCCTACAGCAACTCCCAATCCCATTGAAGACTCCAAAATGGAAATCTGCTCTTGTCTTCCACGCTACCAAACTGCATGGAATAGGTTCAATGTCACCCTGATGGAAAGCTGCGTTCAATGCCGCCTCACCGCTCTCTCTCTCTCTCCCTCTCGCTCTCTCTCTCTCGCACACTTCAGATGTGCTCTGATGAGAGAAAGCTCTGTTTGCCCAGCGTGAACTCGCCCCCCCCGGGGGGGGGAGCCGGACGCCACCGTCACATATTGAGCTACAATCTTCACCTTTCATTTCTCGGCCCGAACACTCGGGGAGAAAGCTCTCCGGGAGATACTGCGATGAGATTACAATGAGTTTCTCCCTCGGTAAAGAACTTTAGAGTGTGGGATGAAAGAGGCCGGATTGATGGGAGAGATGATTACTTGTCATGGGTATAAAAATGGATGGAGAGGTAGAGAGATAGGATTTTTTTTTTTTTTTTGTGGAACCACTTTAGGGGAGCTCAGCCCTTTTTTATGTTGAAATGAAGTGCTGTGTGAGCAGTTTAATGGTCTTACTGTGAGTGGGGCTGTGTCTCCCTGAGGCCTACAGAGGGATTGGTGTGAAATAGGAACAAGCAGGTCTTGTTGTAAACGGTACTATGGTAGGGAGGAATAGTAAGGCACCTGCAGCTTTCCTCAGGTAATCCCAATAGATTTTCACTCTATGTCCAAATATCCCTGTTTATGTCGGTACCGACACTTGGGGAGGTGTTAAGCAAGAAAAAAAAACAAAAAAACTGTCGAGGCGGCTCAGCGTTCAGGAAACACTGTCCTTGTCGATGTTTGTGGGCTCCGGCTAATGCCTTCAGACCCCCCCCCCCCCCCCCTGGATCTTCTAACGGCCGCGTGTGAATATTTTATCCCCCTTCCGATAGATTTTCCTGCCAGCCGTCAGATAGGCTCCAATCAGCGGCGCCGGGCCCTGGAGCATGAAGCTGTGTGATTACCGCCCGGGACCAGGTGGGAGCGGTGGGGGAAAACAACGCGGCTATGCAGCTGTCACACTTTTCGGTGGGGGGTGGAGGGGGGGGGGGGGGGGGGGGGGCGTCAGGTGTGCTGCAGCCCAAACCGCTCCCATCTGACAGCGGGAGAGAGAGAGAGAGAGAGAGAGAGAGGGAGAGAGACGCGAGGAGGTCACCTTTTTTGGCATCGCGCTGGGGCGATTTGCTGTAGAATGAGGGTGTTAACATACCGAGCTCGGAGGCAGGAAGTGACGAGAGGTCAAGGAGACGAGTGAGAATAATGTGACGAGTGGGACGAGTCGTCGGGGTGTGCAGTCCGAGGTTACTGTACAGGCGCTGGCCGGCTGCATTGCCCGTTATAGAGATGATGGAGGAGGCGACACAGCAGTAAAACTATCACGCTGCTTGTTAAAAGCCACACAAAAAGTTGTAAATTTCTATTTAGAGACCTCATTGAGGATGTCAACCCCAAGACAATATTCATTTGCAAGGGGGGGAATCCATCATGGGACCTGTCTAAAATGTAAACCTGCTCTCAACTCAGTCTAATTTGTCCACATGAAGCTGTCAAGCACATCATGCCAAATAGCCCGTAAATTGTGTTTGAGTGAATGAGCATTTGAATATTGTAATCTTCTCTGGAGCGATTACCCTCAAAAAGTATATCACTGCACTCAAGGTAAATCACGACTCGTTGTCTAAAATGCATATTATGAGCCTCTCGGCGGAGTCACACGAGACAGAGGACGGACCAAATGCCTCACAGACACGTTTGATAGCCGCCCTTAAGAAATCAAGTGTCTCTGTGTGTTATTAACGTCCGTTGTCAGCCCCCACATACCGCAGTCGTACGTTGCATTAATCTGAAGAGACACTGGGTCATTCTGGGTAATGCCGTTCTATTTATTTATTTTTTTTCTCCAGGCCTGCTGCTCACTCTCCTGGAAGACCGACATGGGCAGCACCTGCAGGACTGAGGCAGAACAGTAAGCTATTGATTTCTGAATTAACTCGACAGGTTACAAAACACTCCCTGAACTCTGTGCCGCGGAGCCTCTTTTGTAGTTCACCAAGTACCTCTGGTCTTTTTTTCTGGACATTATAAAGGTGTAAAGGCCCGAAGGTTTTAAAACAGCGTCACACTGAGCAGGAAAAAGAAAAAGACAGGAGCGCCGCTGGAAGGTGAAGACAGACGGCCGACTGTACCTGTACCTGTGCTGTCGTCGTACACCACGGTGACCGTTCTCCACTTGAAGAAGTGCACCAGGTCCAGGATGGCTCTACTGAGGGAGGAGAAATCTGGGTACAGGCTGACGTAGTACGAGTCCCGGTTGTCCGACACTTGATGCTTCCATTTGGTCTGCACGTGGGGGACCCCCAAAGCATTACAGATGGATTGGACCGCGTTGGCCGATGAGCTGTGCGAGGGTCCAAAGATGGCCGCCACGCCGAGAGACAGCTGGTCGCACGCTAGTGGGGAGCGACAAGAGGAAGAAGTGACCAGTCAGCTTCATGCTCTGAGTTTTTACAAAATGTGTCTCAACAATCAAACTTAATTTAAATTATTTTCATAGTTTTCAAAAAGTGTCAGATTCTATTCCGGTTTTGCGCTCAAAACATATGGCGACCTCAAAATAATGGCACATACAGGCCGACAAAGAGTTTGATCGGACACAGGTTTTCTGTTTTTGTCTCCACTCTTTGGTTTTTTAATGGTCGATGTACGTAATCTGTGAGCTGTTACAAACATTCAAAAGCAAAACATTTTGGTTTTGCAGAAAAATATAACCTTGTTTTGAATGTTTTGCACTCAAGTGCAGTCAGCCGGATGATGCGTTTCCCAAAAGCATGCGAGCCATATGACTACATTTATTTCCTCATTTCGGAAACGAGCTGTTCCAACTAAAAACATCTGAAAAACAATTTTATATCTTTTATACTATATATTGATCCCAACTCACCTTTCCTGGAGGCTTCAAAGCTGTCGAAGATGTTAATTCTCTGGATGTCATAGGTCAGCGTGGTGTTGGGGAGCAAGGTGCGGTTCCTGTTGATTGTGTTCAATGCAAATTTAAAGGCTAATTCTTCTGCTCCGGAAGGGCCACTCTCAATGGATTCAAATATTCCCCCTGGGGAGCAAATAGAAAAAGTAGCATCTGAGAAAAAGCCCTCACGACAAACAATTCCGTCCCCTGTAATAACAGACGTTTCCTTAACATAATCGCCATGAAGGTCCATTGAGCAATCACAGCTGTAGCCGTGCTATCGTTTCTAAAAAACGGTGCTATTGTGTTCGCGGCTTCACGCAGCTCAGTCTCATGCTGACATAGAACTGATTTACAGTGCCGATAAGGTGTCTGGATCTCAGCTGATTAGCATTCTGTGGCAGTTGTCAGTGTAATTATAGGCATTAGTTACATCGGAAGGTTAGTTCAGGGGTGAGTGCCCTTTTTTAACTCCCTCACTCAGCCTCTGCAGAAAGGTTCACTCCTCCACTTTGCTCCATTGATTTCAGTGAGTCTTAAATAAGGGGAAAGCAAAGAAAGACAAGAGTGCAGGGAGCAGAGAAATGAGGGCAAAAAGAGCAGAGATGTGGAGGAAAGGCGAATCAGAGCCATGGCAGGAAACAATAAGATATGCGACGAGGAGTAGAAAGACAGACAAAGCGCAGGAGAAGGCCAATCAAATCAAGAAACATCGGGGCGCTTTTAATTATACTCATTAAAAACAAATCGTCTCAGAGGTGGAAATAATTATTAATGCGTCATATTTAACTGTTGATTTTTAATGGGAGAGCATCCTGAAGGGAGGCTCATGCTGTGCCTGCCTGAGAAATCTTGTTAACTTTTAGATATATGTGATTCACACCTCGGGATGCTCATTAGTTGTCAACGTAAAAGCCTCTCCAATACAAAAATAAACAATACACACTGTTTCGCCGCACCGCATGATCCAGACGACACAATTACCACCGCGAAGTAAGGTGTCGCCAACTTAAAACAGCTCCTTTCAAAGTTGTCAATTATTTGAACAAAAAACAATAAAGCACCAGATGGTTCAGAATGCTGAACAAAGGCAGGCAACGTTTGTACAGAATACAAATGTGTTACATCTAAAGATTGGGATTGGGTATCATTTACTCATATTAAATTGATTCTCAATCCAAATCAGAAAAAGTTTATGAGGATTCAAGAGCAAGTTTATGTATATATCAATCCATCCGATATACAACTGAGGGAACACTATTTAAGTATTATCATTACGATGATATCATTATAATGAGGTAAATCCGTGGTAGGGATTATTAAAGAGAACATTTCTATGTTAAACAACTGAAAATACTTTTAAACTTTCAAAATAAACACTCGAAAACAAACAAAAATCTGAACAACCTTTGAGGATGGAGAAGATCCTGAGAAAGATTTACAGAAATCTGACTTAAAAGAGAATGAATTACGTGAAAAAAAAAGAAAAAAAAGATGAAAAGCGCTTTGAGAAAACTCTGGGAGTCAACAGCTGAGTTCAGCAGTCCGTCCGACACGCAGCCGGTCTGATGAAACCCCGAAACCGAAAAAAAGAGAAGAAGTTTAAAACCTGTTTATTGATTCGATTACAGAGAGGGAGGCGAGAGAGAAGAAGACTGAGGGATCGAGGCGCTTTTTAAAAGAGCGGAGAAAGAGTGCGAGCCGTGCAGTGATGGACCCAGCAGCTATAAATAGCAGCCGGCCACGGCAGGAAGGAACAGAAGGGGAATGCAGGAGGGAAAAGAAGATGTCATTAACTTGCGTTTTATCACTGTCGCGAGGTAAACCCATGTACTGTGATTCCTTATTTTATGTTATAGCATTTCCTTTCATATCCATTCCCCAGCAGAGAATTGAAGAGGGCGACGAGGAGAAGAAAAGAGGGACGGATGTCGCAGGTGGAAGATGAGGATTCACGGTAAACCTGTTAAGACACTTGAGAAAATGTTTTGTGCTCCACTGTCATTTAGTGATAATAATGAGGTACTCACGCATTGGTCCTTCGCCTATGTAGCAATGGCATGGGAACGGGCCGCCATTCATGGCATTTAATTTCACTGAAATTGTACATTAATCTGGAAAAGAGCGAATACCCCGAGAATCACCATTAAAGATGATTGGAATCGTGTCAGTTTGACCTAATAGATAATTATTGCAGTATTGCCCCGAGGGAGCAGACAGAGCTACACTGGCCTGTTCATTGAGTTTAAAAATGAGCATAAGGACATTAACTTGTCATCATTGGATTTCTTTTCTGTGAGTCTTGGACATGCTGGATTGAATCTAACAGTGAACCTTTGAGAACACACAAGAGCAGGAACACAGTATTCAGCTCACAATATTGTAATCATATTTTGAAGGAGATTTTAAACCACTGCGTTACAGCAAATGTAATGTTTTGTCACTTTTTAGTGAGTTATTTTTGAGGATATATGTTTAAACTGAATCATGAATCTAACATGAACATACAATGTCATAAATATTTATAAATATACTATTATACAGAAATCTATTCATATCAACCTTCTACCAATCCTCCTCCCAGTTGGTGTTGTGCTCCATCTGATTGCAGGTGTGTGAGTTACGGCTGAGAACATCAGTGTGTGTGTGTGTGTGTGTGTGTGTGTGTGTGTGTGTGTGTGTGTGAATCATGGTGCCATCATTGGGACTGGTGTGAGTTATAGTGCAAATGAAAGCTCACAGTGACTTATGAGCTGGATAATCACCATGACGGGAAAACAGGCCCGTTGATCTGTGTGTGTGAGACCCGGAGCAGAACGTGGAAAGAAAAGGAAGAGGACGGGCTGCATGTAAATCTGACTTCCTTTCCATTTTTCTTCGCAGTTTTTCATGCAAATATGAATTCAGTTTAAACTGACTGTAACTGAGATTATTCACTGATGGTAAAATGTATTCTAGTACTCACATGCTGCTCTGAACAAGAATTCAAACTCACACTATGTTTCCGTGAATTCAGTTCTTTGCAATAACTAGCAGAAAAAGTAAATTCAGCACTAAAAGAAAATACTTACCGAGTAAACCATGAATGAAAATAGAATTAGCCCTCTCCACTCAAGGATGCGCTTGTTCACTGGGAGAGGGGAGTCAAATATGTTGCCATGGCAACTCGTGCATATATGCTATGGCTGAGAAGAATCTGCAGTTTTGTAATCTGGGCAACTGATTGGTGGAGGAAGGACGTTGGGATGGCGCGGACGGCCTGTCTCCGTGACTAATGACCAGCAGTGCAGCTGCAGGATAGTGCTGGGCTGTAAGGCTGGGTGCCATGGCAACCAGCGAGCGACGCCGTCTTAAGGGCAGGTGGCCCAGGTATGAATGGGAAGTAGCTCAGTCGTGCAGGACCTTCACCCACCACCCAAAATCCCTGCAATGTTTCTGCCTCCTTCCGATTTACAGCAAATAAGCGTGGAGCCAAAAGGCAAGAGGCAAAAGTGATGGAAAAGCTCCATAAATATCCCGGATATTCCCTGAAGGGAGCTGTCGCTGACATGTTCGGCAGTGAATGGGACATGATGCATGGAGGCCTGCGGGGAGTCACCGCCCCCGGTCATTAATCTGAAGATCCCCTTGCGGTAGACTGACCTTCCTGTGCTTCACAAGGGGCAAATCTCTGTCATGATGAAAATCCCCAGAAATCTGACTACGGCATGCTATACATCAAGTATGCAGGGTACTTTGTAGTGCGATATCCCACCATCAAACCATTATTCAAAGAAAATCATTAATTATCATTAGTTATTATTAAAAAGGATTTAACATATATTTCAATTTTTTGCTGAGGATTGAAATTTTATTGTACTCTATATTGCACATGTACATGCTTCTTTAATACTGTTAGTGGCAGAGGTGAAACATGTGTATTAGCCTTACACACATATATATAAGGAAAGCATTAAACTTGGTTCATAGAAATATATTTTATAAACTAACACTTGATAGTGATCTCGCTTAAAGTTTAAACGTCAGTTTAAATTAAATACAGAGTAAAATCAAAGGGTGTTATTTACCATGAAATACCGAGGTATAACAACTTCAACAAACCAACAGAGAACAGTTGAAAAGACCAATAAGCGCCACAAAAAAGTGAATAAGTGAGTCATCAATCACTCACATATGTAATCATTCACTCACGTATGGAAGCTGAACATGAAACCATTAGAAAGCAGCTTACGTTCAGCTGTCGTTATCCGACTTGTTTGGCTTTGTTGTGCGTTTTTTTTTTTTTTCTTTCTTCACCAGGATGCAATCACTCTTGTCCCCCTTAAAGCCTCTTGACGCTGGACTGTCACCTGCCACTGCCGGCGCGTTAAGCCTCAGGCCGAATCACACACCGCGGGCGCACTCGCGGGAACACGCGCAATCGCGCGCTCTTTCGAGATTGAGCGTGAGCAAACCTGCCACGCGAGGAACAGCTGAGTCTTGGGAGAAAAGATGAGTGACGTGAGGATTGAATGCCATCGTCCCGCAGCCTCCGGAGGCCCCCGACTTCATTAGCGCTCGCAAAAGTCTGCTCTGCCATCGCCAAAAGGTGCATTACATCTCCTTCGATTGTGTGCGTGTGTGGCGCCAGCCGCCCTCGACGCTGACCCCCGCTCTGACCAGCCATCATGTAACACGTATTAATCTCGGAGTGCTGGCAACAGATGTGCAAATTTGCCCGGGCTCTCTCGTTCATAATAATGTGCCAGCTCCCCGCTCAAAAATACGTGCTAATTTGCTAGCGCTCATTGTTGATGTGCGAAACTACCGGCTGACATTTTGTGTGCTAATTTGTCAAGCAGGGACCCCTTTTGGTACTAATTGTGCCAAACTGTGAGTACACTTTCACAGGCCTTGAATTGCGGAAGTCCCAAATGACTTCTCTCTGCTCTCGCAGTTACCAACCTCTTCACAGCTCTCAAATTGCGAATGCAACACTAAAGAAATACTTACCCAAGTGAAAATAAGATGTTGGAGCACTAAGATGCACACGCTCGTTTTCAAACACACTTGAATAGAGACGCCAACACACACACACACACACACACAGACACACACACACACACACACACACAGCACTACGCGCCCGCTCTTGAGATTAGATGAGCTCCTTAAAAAGAAAATTCGCAGTGCAGCTTGAGTCAAAGCATAGAAATAGAACAGCAGTAGAACGGACGTCCCCTTCCGAATGCCCGCGTGTCTTGAGGGTCAGAGCTGCGGACGTTTTTAGCGTTGCTAACGAGACGGTTGTAGCCGAACCGCTTTCCGTATAGAATACGTGAACATATGGCAGCTCGCTGACTCACAGAGGGGAGGCTTCACAGTAGAAAAGAAAAGCACAGATCCGGTGCATATGACTAAAAATCGTCAAAAAACCACACGGGACTAAGTGCGTGTCCCAAAAAAATCTAAAAAGGGGATTTACAGAAACGCTATACTATTCAAACAACGATGACGTGTGGCATAAAAAAGGAACTATTTCCCTTAAAAAATTCAATATCAATATCATCTCTGTTCATGATTTCTAGTGCAGCTAGACAGAGAATAATGTTGTTACAGTCCGTCCTTTGTGGACTGCCATTGTTATCGTGCTTGTCACAATACCAAAGCATATGTCTATGTACTCAATGAGCGTAGTAATAAAGTGTGTTATCAACACAACAAATATAAACCATGTAGTCATAACATCCCGTCTATAGCGGCTGCGTTTTAGTGAGGATCAAACACAAGCATTTTGGATAAAAATACAGTGACTTCTACCCTTTGTGGCTTTTATGAGCCTTTGAGTTCCGAGTGTGAACATGAATGCTCCCAAAACTGCCATCACAAGGTTATGAAGTTGAAGCAAATAACATAAATCCCAAAACTGCCGTCAGGGGGCTTTTTTTTTTCTGCCAACAAGGAAAACGTGTGATTTGTCTCTAATAAACCGTCCACGGGGGGTGAGTGGGACCAGTTATCGCACCGAGGGCTTTCTGGCCCTTAACGCCTCACCCTCCTCTGCTACGTTCCCCTCGCTGACCCATTTTTATCCCTCTCCTTTTAGAAGAAAAAGACCACACGAACGCATCCCCCCCCCCTCCCCTCCTCCTCCTCGCTCCCGCCGACTAGAGTGCGTCTCATGGCGGCCTTGGCAGGTGACAGATGGCAACGTCACAGCACAGCTCACTGTAAACTGAGTTTTAATCAAGCCTAAGCGTGTGTGTGAGGGATGCTAATTACCCATTGCAGGCCCGGAGAGGCACGAGTCCGGGCCTCCAGAACATTCCTACAATGCTTGATATCACTTTCCCCGCTGGGATGCGAAGCACTGTCGCTCATTCGAGGCGCCTGGAGCCGAGACGCACAAAGGAAAATGGACCCGGATTCTGCTGCCCCGGAGCTGTACCGCTCGCCACAAAATAAATACAGGTGAGAACTTGACCACCGGTTATCCCGGGGTCTTAAAACAAACTCTGCAACGTAAGTGAGGCAGTGGGATTTCAGGATTTGAAAACCCTTTCAAACTATTGTGCCAATTCCGGCAAGAAGCCGCCGCCGTACGTGTGCGACCTTGGAACGGAGCTAAAAAGAAGTTCAATTCATAATGTTGCAATTAGGTCACAGCAAATTAGACAAGACTAAATCTTCTTCCTCGCTCCCTCTGCCGCTCTCATTCTAATTCTCACTGTTCCCCTGCTCATCAAAATGGCCCTGCATTACACTGTATCAATTGTAATTCTGAGCAAAATGGCTGTAAAATAAGACTCTTTCTTGTAGAAGGGCAGATGGTATCTCCATCAGAGCCAAAGGTCAAAAATTAAGTCAGGAGTCGGCTCTTATTAAAGCTCACAGTAGAATTTTAGTAATCTGATTATAATAATTTGGATTCTTCATCTTTTCGAGATAGTTGTGCAGAGGTTGGTTATTATTTTCAGTGACACAGAAGCTGATTAAAAATTTGCCATTAATACTGAATGTGGTAAAATGTAATTAGGTACAGATTGGGAAATGATGTTCTTATACGCATATTAAATAACTCTACCGTCATTTTTAGTTTGTGAATTTAAGGTGTAATATGTCTTAGGAAATGGGTTTTAGGGAATGAAAATAATATAATAACAAGAAAAGACCACATACAGGTTGGTTTTAAGCTAGAGCCCGATGAGTATTGTATATGTAAAGTAAGAAATAGTCATAAAAGCTGCAGCACGGTGATGTATTCCAGGATCAGAAAATGTTCAATGAGACTGCGAATGTATTCATTGCTTTGAAATTCACAAGTTACAAGGAGGCACAATGAAAAACAGAAAAGGTTTGGAATGTGTATTTCACATTTCACATTGTGTGCAAGGACGCTGAGGCCATGGGAGGAGAGGAAGCGAGGCTTGATGATAGTGAGAGAGAACAAAGTAGAGGGACCAAGGGACAAGCTGAGAGCCAAAGGGAGACAAAGACAACACAGAGAGAAGGACAGCGGCGGACAAAGGGGAGGAAGAAAATTGCCCCTTTTTTTCCCCGACTTTATATTGATTTGACGCTGAATGTGCACCTCCTCCCGGCCCGTCACACGTGTTTCGAAAATCAAAGGCGACGGCCGTGACGTCTAAAGTCAGAGGAGGCTGTGGGACATAAACAGTCAAATGTCCAAAAAACGAGGAGCGGTTGGGGACAGCGAGCCGGAGAAAGGACGGAGGGGGGGGGCAAGAAAACAACAGATGAGCGAAGGGAACGAAGAGGGAGGAAGGGAGAATAAAAGAGGTCACAGGAGGCCGATAAAAGACACTCAATTAAACGGCTGAATGGACGCCCCATTAGACCTGAGCGGACACCTGCATCCTTCCCCTCCTCCACTTCAGCCACGGGGCAGGAGAAGAAAAAAAAGTCAGCTCCTGGTTTTGGGGGTTCATCAGCCTCCCATCAGCCACTGCAGCACACGAGCTGCTAATCAGAGATACAGGTACAAGTCAATGCGCAACTCGGCGCTGTGTCGATTTTTCCTGCTTGTTCCACAAACTCACTCAATTGCACAGTGGGAGAAAGAGAGAAGAGAAAAAGGGAGAAAGAGAGCTACACACTGACTAAGGTAAGAGAAATAGCCAGAGGCAAACCGAAGCTCCTCAAATATGCTCACACGTTTATTTTATTATTTTTTTTTTGTAAAAAGAACAAAAGATCTATTATCTGTTATCCGTGTTAAAAGATAATAGAGGTGAAATTGGCGGGAAATCAAGTCCAAGTGTTACTTGTGATCTGCTGTCTGCTGTTTATTTCACAATTTCTCACAACATATTCACACCTTGCAGAGTAGAAAATTCCGTTTTTTCTCAGGTTCTGTAAAAGCAACGACGAGGTGCGAGTTTACCTCATCGGCAGCTAAATGACGAATCGATACGTCTGCTCAAAAATCTCAAAAAGACTGAGAAATCAATCTGAGTTTGTTTCGATCCCCTGCCAAAGTGGTGTGTGTGGAAAAGGGATTGGAGGTTCCAATTGTAGGGCAACAAACATCAGAAGAACGCAACTACAGAAAATGCAACTTCTTCCCCTGAAATTGGATTAGTTATAATTCATCAACCAACGACACTGACTTTTGTGCTAATGTCTGTTTCCTATGCGCTAAGCTGACACAAATGTTCTCTTTCCAGTGCATATATTCCTCTCACCTTTCCAAGCACAAACACCTTCAAAGCGAAGGCAGTGGAAAGCTGAGTTAGAGAAAGCTGCGCAAACACCCCTCCGAGTGAAAAGGGGGGAGAAAGAAGGAGAGAATAAAAATGAGATCCAGCGTAGCAGGAGGAGGCATTTTGCATACAGCCCTGGTGGATTGTGGACAATAGAGTGTCACGCTGTTTCAAAGAACACTATTTTAGGGAGGCCCGCCTCGATGCGTCCTCCCACAGAGCCCATTTCCCACCGCGTCCGGCGGATCACGGCGAGAAACCATCACGCGTCGGCCGACGGCTGTGCTGTCGATGGAGGCCCGCGTGCCGCTTCCTCTCCTTCAGTCGATCGCTCCCCCCTCCTCCTCCTCCTCCTCCTCCTCCTCCTCTTACGCCGCTGTTCAGCTGGCAGGAGATGAAGGTGGATCACCACACCCTCACCTGACTGAGGGGCCTCACACTATGGCGGAGGGGGGTGTACATATTTACCACTGAGCGCCATGGTGCCAAACACATCCATCTGACTTGCTGCGTGTATTAAGAATCAGACCAAATACACAGTAAACATTTAGTTCTTCTTCCAATTAGCACTATCAGCGGCTTCTATAATGAACCATTGACAAGACTCCTTTGTTTGCCACACGCACGCAAACAATTAATGGTTAATTACAACAGGTAGGATCCCATGTGAAGATAAAAGTCTCCTTCCATACGACACAAAGTATGCCACGGCTCTTTTAAAGCGCAGCCACTTCCGAACGTATATATCACCCAGAGAGTAAAATGCAAAATTCCTACTGAGTTTAGAACGCGTCAGATCTGTGACGAAAATGTGAGATTGTTACATCAAAACCCAAATGCCTCCCAAAAGTCCCTGCTGCTTGTGCCTTTTTAAAATGGTCATTAATTCACAGCAAAATGCATTATTAATCCAATCCTGTGCACTGTTTTTGAAACAAGAAATATAGTTTACGTTTTGGTATCCAACCTGGGATGTAGACACAGGAGGAAGGCATCAGCACTAGAACTGATCTAATGCCAGTTGCTGCCATTTATTCATAATTCCTTTTAGCAATACCAACTGATGTTGTTTGTATTGCTAAAAGGAATTTTGAAAACTGTTATTGATTCGCACTATTTCACAGTCCACTGGAAGCAGGGAGCGTCTACTACGTAATGTGACAATAAAGATTAATCCATGACATCCTAATAAAAATACATTTTGGGTTTAGTGCCCTAAGAAACGACCTACGGGGATATTTGTGTTACCAATGTTTTGTTGTTTTGTTGTTTCTGTCCTATGAAAGCTATTTCATGCTCACAGTCCCAGCTTGCTAATGTTGCAGATATTTATTCAGAGCTGCAGTGCATGACTCCTGGCCTCCCACTATATTTCCACAACACACTCCTTGCTGTCTCCTCGCAGAAGCCATCAGAAAACAGTAATAAAAGCGAGAGAGGGCTGAGAGCAGACTGCTCAGAGGCAAACTAATCTATCTTTACTTTGGTATCTGCTGGCCTCAACACTCACTGTTTTTTTTCTTACTCACACTCACTTTACACACACTCCCGCTCTCACTGTTCTTGCGTCTCTAAAAAACATTGTTTTTCTTACACCTCTCATTGACTTCAGATTTTTTTTTTTCCCCCGTTTCCCTTGTTGGCATTGTGAGAAGGACAGTCAGCTCCCCATGTGTTAAAAAGTTGTTGTTTTTTACAGATTAAAAAAGCAAACCCAAAATCAAGACTCCTTGTGAGTGTTTTTTTTTCCAGCTTTGACCTTGAGTCAGCTTTGAGCCTGACAACCAGCCAGCCAGAGACCTGCTGCAGGGCTCTCTCAGAGGACGGTTTCATGAAACAATTGCAGATATAACCCCCAACCCTTCTGATACGCGGGGAAACGTCTCAGTGGCAATGACAGTGGCTGTGAATAATAAAAAGCCAATGCGCTAGTCAAGCCTTCCACAAAGAATCCAGGACTCAGATCTGCTTGATTTTTTATTTTTTTTTGATAGACAATATGTCAGTTACGCAAAACTGGTTACCCTGCAAACGCGTTCAGTCATCTAAAGCCTCCCCTCTAAAGCAAATAATATTTTCCAATGAAGCTGATAAATAAATAAAAAAAAGCGAGTCAACAGTGAGCAAAGGAAGAAAACTAATTTCATACCTCACGGATACTTTCCATTTCAAAATGCCAAGAAATCTGTACCGAGAACTAATCGGCATCAAGCTTTTTGTATCTGATGCATGACAGCAAGACCTTCAAAGGCTCAGGAATGTAAACATGTTTAAGAATCCATCTCGATAGTTCTCTGCTTCAAGCCCATGTGTGGTGCTGCATGCTAATGTGAGATAGATCTCCTTTTTGTTCTTGAAACCCACCGTGCGTATTTTTAAACCGTGGAAATCATTTGCCAGTGCAGAGGAGAAGGTTTCAGATTTCTATAAGCTACAGCGTGGCCAAGTGACACATGAATATTTTAAGCAGCTTTTGTGCCTATTTAAATAGGTTTGCTGTGAACGGGATGGCAGTGAGCCAGGGCACAGGGTGTTATCCTTAATTTGTGAAATCCCCAACTAAACTCAATGCTGATAATTCTTGCTGGCGGAGGGCAAAAGCAAATAAAGTCAATTAACTACAAACTCCCCTTGAATTTGTGCCCTCTGCCCTTGACAACCTTGCATTTTCAACTGCATAAACACAGCGGATGGAATGAAAAGAGCGTTTTAAAAATGGAATAAACGGCCTTTATCCCGGCAGCGCATTGTGGAAGTAGTCAGATAAAGCTTTCACCAGAGGCAGTTGTGTTATTTGCCAGAGGACCCGAAAAAGAATGTCTTGATTTCCTTTCCAAAACGAAAAAATAAATGTCGTGTTTTAGTCATAAATATTCCCAGGCGCGTCTGTATTTGGGAAAACATAAACATAACTAGGATATAAACAAACAAAAGTCTCTCAGAGGCCACGTTGCTCTCCGGAGGACGTGCGTCTGCCGAAGCGGTTTAAAGATGGCGGCAATAACGTTATCACTCAACCTCACAGCTGGAGACCAGCTACATGGTCATCTACACCAAAACGCCGTCTATCTGAAACGGTTGCTTTTACCTCTGCCGAGGTTCTCCGCGGGCGTTTTTATGAGTTTGACACATTTTAGTAAAACTCAATTACCGTGGATGGAACGGCGGATGTGATGACTCATCGCTTCAGCGGGTATTTGAATTGTATTTGTGTTCGGGACAGCTGAACAAGATCTACGGCGTCATTCCAATGGAAGATTGCAATATTTGCCCCCCTCTACCCGTTAGCTGAGGCATAAAGGCATAGAATGTAATGCAACCCTGCATCCCTGTCTCAGTAAACTCCAACAGGTTATCTATGACAACTGAGGGGCATAAATGATGTTAGCCAGCCACAGCTCCGGCGTGTAAATTAAGATCTGCAATCGGTTGTTCTTTCCACTCAAATGAGCTGTTCTGACATTTTTTTTACAATGGGTTTTGTGGCTGCACCAGGCCCGTTTCCAAATTAAATGAAAAGTAAATGAGATGTATAAATGACGAACATTTCACACAATATTTAATTTCTACGTGTAAAATGATAGCTCAGGACTTTTGCATGCAGCTAGAACACAGCTTGTTTCCCTCCGAAACGCTCACGCTGTGAAGACAAAGGGCTGAGTTGCTACACTGTGTGTGTGTGTGTGTGTGTGTGTGTGTGTACATGCATTTGTGTAGGTATCAGCCTGACAGGAGAACAGTGGCTGTACAATTTAAGCCGCCTGTCGGGGCAGAAGGGAACTTGGGGCAGGAACAGCCAGACCCAAGGGAGCTGACCCCCTTGTTTAGTCAGCGGGGATTCTGTGCTGAGCAAGCACACCCTGCAGGGCAAGTAAACCCCCGAGACGAGGACCAAGAGGCTCCTCTGTCCCATACTTTATTAATTCTATCTTTCTCAGATAGATCACATTTAGCATAATAATTGTGCTTTTTGGTTAGCAGAATGCATCACGCTGCGCTGCCGGGGCTGCTGTCCGTGGTCCTGCAGGTTGCTGTAGCGGGACCATGGACAGAGAATCCACCTTTTTTCAAGCCTCGTTTTAGCCGCTCCTGCCGCCAGGATGGGCACGAGTTTTTCCCCTTTGGATCTTACGGTGTAATTGATCAAATCGAACAGCATGAGGTTATATTTTTTCATCACTGACGCCTGGCAAGGTTTTATTATAAGCAACAAATTGTGGCGTGGCGACGTAAAGAACTCACTCCGGATCTAATCTGATAATGTTTGACATTATCACATTTCCGTGAAATCAATTAGCCAAATTTCCCCCGAGGTGTAACAAAGACTCTCGTAGTTCTCCCACACATCGCCTTGCAAAAGAATCTATACTTCTCATTTGTCGGCATGGAAACTTTCGTGTCAAATGCTACCATGCAGGTACCCCCCCCCCCCCTCCCTCCCCAGGAGGAAGACAAGCACATCTCGTTGCCATAGTGGCGGCTTTTGCGGACGAAGCCTGACTCTTAAACAGGACCCTCGGGGGGAATTGGGGATTGTAAGGATGTGTTGTCAACACTTGATGACATCCGTTGTCAGGGAGGGGAAGCAATGGGGGGGACAAGGGAGGGGGGGAGGGGGGGTGGGGGGGGGACTCCCCTGTCACTCCAAGATGCTCTCCACAGAAAAGCAAAAACGCAGGCATCCTGAGAGGGGATCTTATAAAGCAACGGGCCAAACCTCGGGAGGTAGTGATTATTGATTAGCGGCAGACGTTGAGTTTATCAATCAGCAACAATGTACCGTGCTGCTAACTGTTGAATAACTTCTCATTATTATACTGACACCGGTAACATCGATGCCCAAAACGGTACAAATAAGCAAAATCACGGGGACTCCCGTTGGATACGATGTGGGATTAAGGATGACAAGGAGCCTCCTGCCCGGCGTATCGATCGACCCCTTGTGACAGATCAGAGCGATTGATCTGCACTCCGGGTGTCATGTTTACATGTATACATTTACTGCAGAGGACGTGTCGGGGTGACCGCAGTTTAAAAGGCCGTGGACACATGAGCCTGCACGCGTCTGGTGCCCTTCTTCTGTCCGCGAACTGTTGCATCTGTTCTCCTCCTTTGACGGCTTCGCTGTGCACATTCGTTCCAAGTTACTGTAAGATTGTGTCCACGTTTAGGGGAAAACACAATGCGCCCACCAAGGTGTAAAAAGCCTTTTAACACACCGTGACTGCACGTTGTGAAATTATAGTTATAGATTGTAAACTATATTTATCAACGAATGTGCCGGTCAATTTGTTTTGGCAACTAAAACAAGGCAAGAGTGTGACAAAATGCAGCGATGCGATTGATTTTTTTTTCTTGTTGCGTCCAGTGAATTCACGCGTTCACTGTCGACAATCACGCATGCAGCGTGTGGTTCAGATATCGTTACAGATGCTATCGTATTAGAAACAGAGTCTTACCAAATCTTAAAACGTGTGTCATCCCGCGAGAGTGACCAAGTAACAGCAGCAGAAGCGGGATCAGCCTGAGGTTGGACCTGAAAACGAGACTGCTTATCATCAGATGATGGGAGGTAATCTTCATGTTGTTTTTAAAGAAATGCACAGCGGTTTAATCCCCCCGGTGCGTGGGTTTGATTCCCCCCGTAATTATTCTACGCTCGTTGTGCAAGGCAGGGTGACGGCGGCCCTGGATGCGCAAGATCACGGCATGGTCACTCGCGCTTTCCCAATATCCATTAGCAGTCCCGGCATGATTCCTTCCTCGTCCCCTTCTCCTTCTCCTCCTTCACTGCGCCAAGAAGCAACGATCCTCCCGGTCGAGGGACGGCGGGGCATCCATGTCGAGGGGTACGGATCCAGTAGGGGAGGGGGGAGCCTGAGCATGGGCTGTAGGTGAGGTGCTGGAGAGGGTTGGAGAGGGACTACAGAGCGCCAGGCACAGGATACAGCAGCGACATACAGCCCCCCCTATGAGGCGCTCGGGATGGCTTGCGCTCCCATTATACTGCACTGCTGCACAGGCTCTGACGTCGAGCCAAGGTTAGCGTTGTGAACGCGCACCGAGAGAGAGAGAGAGAGAGAGAGGGGGAGAGAGAGGGAGAGAGAGGGGGAGAGCGCGCGAGGGGGCGAGGTAGCGAATGGGGATAGAAGGGAGATAAATATACAGATAGAAAGAAATGTAAAAGAGGGGGGCGGGGGATGGGGGGGAAGGAGACGGAGAGAAAGAACGGTGTGGGAGGTGTGGCAAACTTTACCCCAGGCTGTAGTTTCTCTCTTCTCTGCTCCAAAAGTTTCGTCAAGCTGCCATGGATTTGGAGATCGATTTGTAAAAATGCATCTTTCAGATGCACATAGCAGTAACTTCAGCACGAAGCCATAGCTTACACTTGCAATCGTGCACATACGGTCACAAAATCAAAGCATCTTTGATGGGGCAATAATCAAATAAAGTGTGGTTAAGGGGCATGTGCCAAGTGGCGACATCAACCTCTATTAACTATACATTTACATTTGATGTGGTTGGCTTTCAGCACCATGGTCAGAGACACAGCAGATCTTGCATATCCACCGAAAAAAAAGCAATAAGAGTCTAACAATAGGAATAGTTGATGTTCCCACTTGATAATCTTTCTCTTTTGACTAATTCTAAAGGAACTTTCTTGGCATTAGACCCGTTCAACCTCTGCACACTAGCGATATAATCTCATGTCATGCCTGCAGGACATCACTGCACTGTTTTTTTTCCTCACCCATACATCTTAGGAGGCCCATGTGTTGTGTCGTTCACAACTTCACTTTCTAAACCTCTTCTACGGGATTCGTGCAACAACCTTGTAACAATTTCCAAACCCTTACAGAAATGTGGGAGGAGTGGGATGAGCGGGATTAAAATTGGCAGAACAGCAAACCAGTAATATTGACAAAAGCTGCAGAAAAGCGCAAATATTTAACCTATGCAAATAGCTCCATTTTAGGTTTGAAAGCTTTCCAGCAACAGACAATTCTCGAGTGTGAGCCCAGCTCCGACGTGAGGGTTCATGTGGCATTTACAGAACGTCTTGGCTAAATTTCAAGGAGACAGACGAGACGAGACGGTAAGTTGGCGTGTCTCGTCTCCATGTCATTAGCTAGTTGGTACGAGGCACTGGGAGGGAATGCGTCTTGAGGATGGAAATCTGCAGCTCCTGTGGGGTCTACGTCTTATTGATTTAAGAATCTACACCTTATTGCTCATCAGCTGGAGCTAGATATACAGCGGGGTGCCCTGCCACAAGAGGATGGAGAGCTATTTAATCCCGAAAGAGATGTGAAAGGAGCTCTTTGATGGGCTCAACGAGAGTCCATGCCTGGATGAACACAGTCCCTCACATACAGACACACTCCCTGAAGTGTGAATGGCTGGCCTGTGAATGAATGTATGGGTGTGTATGGGGTAGACCGTACTTGTAACATGTAAATTCTTTGGACGTGAAGGTCCGTCCTTACTACCGGAAAATGTTGACTTGACTTGATGGGCGAGAGAATGGCGTCTTTCTCGATGCAATGAAGACCGTTCCAAGGAAGACACGCACACACCCTCAGGGAGGTTAAACGTTTTAATCGATTTTACGCATTGGGTTTATTGTAGTTGTTGAAAGCCGGGCCTATAGATACAAAGACATTATTAGTTTGTCGCTCTTTGTATATGCTGTAAATATATATGCAGGATATTGTGTCTATTGTGATGTATAACCCCAACAGAGATAATATGTATCATCTACATTAGTATATTAGGAATTTAACATATTAGTTGTGGTTGCGGTCATTGTTTTTGCAGGTAAGCGGCGAATTACCTGAATTTTTTGTAATAATTGTTGGTGAAATAAACACCGTATTGGTGTGCTCACAAACTTTGTGTCAGTTGGCCATCGCAGCTCTGCCAGTCTGCAGGTTGCAGATTTTTGGAGTGTCTATTGTTCGACCACCGAATCCTGGACTGTTCTGATGTTAAAAAAAATGAGTTTGTTTCTGTCTCTCCTATCGACAACCAGGTGTCGGATGGAAAAAGGAGAAGTGGAGGTGTGTTTGATTAATAATCTCTGTGAGGCCAGGGAGACTTCCCGGGTGTCTCTGGCCCTCGCCCAAGGACACCACAATGCTGAATTTCACCAAATATTTACAGCAGGCGAGGGTTTTGGCGGCCGTTGGAGTTTTTGTCTGTCAGAAAACCACATGCCACATATCTCAGCACCACACCATGTGTTGTATTTATTTCTGAGTGCAGACTAGTTTTATTAAAACTAAATGTGTGCTTAAGCGAAGGATACTTACAGCTATAATGCAGTGCAGTGCTACTCGATTATACGCCACCCGATCTGTCAAATCTCAATTCACAAATGAAAGCGAATGCATTTGATAGTGAAGAGGGTGCTTGTGTGAGCTAAAAGAAACACAAAGTGTAGTGTGACATCGGATCGAGTAGGTGGTGTAAACACTGACTTTGAACGTGTGTCAGTTTGCGTGGGTCTGCACACCAGCAATCTGCAGTGCGAGAATATCAAAGAGGATGCCACTCATCATGCCACCATCTGGACCATTAGCATGATTATGGAAAAAAGAAAACCGTGTTTCCGTATAAGTCAGCAGAGCTTCACACAGCATGAAAGGAATGCTCATTGAGCTCACGGAGAAGACAACAGACAGGCAAAACATTGCTTTTGTCTTAAAGTCACAGCGCCCTCTGGCCAAAAAAAAACCCTAGTTTCCCTTACGGTCAACGCACCCAAAATTGTATTTGCACTATAATATTTTTCCAAATAGTAGTCTCTCTTACAGCATCGTATAATGCCCCCCATTAAATCTTAGTAGTTTAGTTTAACACGTTTTCAATCATTTTTAGTACATGTGGGGACGAATAGGAAAATACCATTTGGGAGATGTACTCTTCTTTTTCATCTAGGATCAAACCGTCACGTTTTTTAAGTCCATTCCAGTCCAGTCCATTAGATTACTTTATACACACACCCTTGTAACCCAGGGAGGCTTCCACACGAGCTGGCTGGTGTGTTTATTTAGACGCCATTCATGCAACGGGTAAAGCAAAAGGGATTTTATGCAAAGGAGCGATAACCACTGCTAAAAGCCTTGTCATTCTCTCACTCTCTCTCTCCCTCTCCCTCTTTCTCTCTCTCACCCAGACAAACCGGTGGTAAGATAGCATTGGCACAGGGAGGGAAACCATGGAAACGAGAAGCTGATGCACTTTGAATGGTAAGACCCTGAGAGAAGACATTCATTCAATTCTGTGGCCCTGTTCTAAAGGCTCATCACCACTGCATTATTCTAAATGCTACAAGTTTATTCTAACACCGTTGGCTCCGGAAAGCCAACAATGGTCTCACTTCATCAGCCCATTGTGTCGGGATAACTGTAGTTGAGGATTTCTTTACATTTTGGGCAGGTGAGGAAGAGCCGTACAAAATGACAGATGCATATAGACGACTCATTTTGCATACAGAACCCTTTGAACCTGCTCCTTTTCTTCCGACTATATAAAAAGCCTTCATGCTTGCGAATGCTTCACAACATGCGCGGCCCACTTGTGGCTTTGCCTTAGCGAATGCCTTTGAACAAACCAGCGTGTCAAATACACCCCAGGCATTTTGTAGATGTCTTAAAAAGTGCTATCAATGAGATCCCAGGGAACTCAGTGGCAACACATTCTTCACAGGCGACAATTAGTCGAGTGAGGCAGTAATTAGGACCTCGCTGCAAACTGTCACTTTCAGCTTTGCTGCGGAATTCTCGCAAATCCTTTAAATCAGGCGGAGTGGCACATTGTTGACAGTCATTTTTAACTTCAGTCCACCGTATCGTTATTGCAATATGACCTCAATCATATATATATATCAGTGTGTTTCCCGTTTCATCTCATCACTCCGGGTTTTGCCCCCATGACGACCCGCACATAAATACTCCCCTGCTTTTTTACTGGCTGACGGATTGTCCGTGCGTGTCCGACCTTGCGTACTCATCCCTCGCCAGTATTTCTTTTAAGTGTTTTCTGGGGATTTTTGGACTTTACCTCTTGAAATATTTGCTTCCGTTGACGGACCTGCTCTAAATGACCACCGCGCGCTTAATTAAAGACCCTTCTTATAGATCCTCACCTCGTCTCCTGTGTTTTCATCTGCTCCCGTAGTCTCTGCTTTGACCCTGCATGGTTAGATACAGTTATACTAGTAGCATTGAAATACATTAAGGATGGTGGCTTGATAGTACATTTCCATGATGGAAGGCTAGTTCATGATTATACCACCATGATTGTGACCAGCAGAATTACTACTCTGCAGTACTACAGCATTTTGTGCCTCTCACTTTTGATTGATTTAGGGACGTCCAGAATAAGGGCTTATGTTCCTATAAAATCCCAATTGGACCGTTCGTCACAGTGAACCATAACATGCTTACCAAGATCACCGTGTTGACATTAGCTCCAGAGTTTGGTTTCTGCCAATTGACTGTTTTTTTGCACATTCAATGTGGTTTCTTGTAGGCAAGCTAACTGTGGGAAAGGTTTTACATTTACAACATTTGTTTACAGTAAGAACAGAGATTTCTGACAAATAAGAGGTATTTTTAGTCATTTGGAGTGAAAGTGCTATAAAGTCAGTTCGCCTTTACAGCTGTTCCCACTGGATTGCAAAGCTTTTCGGTTTAGGATGTGAAGAAACATCATCTTCCGCTTCTGTCAGTTCTGTCATGTTACATGACTAATTATTATAAATGGGAACATTTTTTTGACCATTTCATCCATGGTTTCCAGAATAGGCATGACACTCAGCAGCATTATTCATAAAAAAGAAATACAAGACGCTGAGATTTTCCCAAAAATAACCCCTGAATACAATAACAACATAAATCATTCCTAATGCATGAATATCTTTTTTTATGACTCTTAAACAATGACTCTGACTCTCTTGTCAGAATAATTAATGTCTCTGTTCTTTTGGGTTTCAGATCTAGGAAATAAATCATATATATATATTCACAGACACAGACCCACAACACACACAACGCGCACACTCGGCTGATTGGATGGTGGGAGACTGGAGTTGTTATTACAGAGGATCTAGCAGAGTCTGGCTTGTTGGATAAGGACGTCCTTACAAGGCATTTCTCAGTGTGAACGATGAGTAAAGGCTCGCTGTGTGTGTGTGTGTGTGTGTGTGTGTGTGTGTGTGTGTGTGTGTGTGTGTGTGTGTAAGAGAGAGACTGATAGAGACCCCAGAGAGAATATTCAGAAAAGAGGAATAAACAGAGTGTGGACGGATGCATCTGTCTGCCTACAGATTTTGGCCATCAAATAGAAATCTTGGCAATGTTTGCAAAAAAGTGACTTTTCCCATCGGACCTTCAGCTGCCAAGTGATTGCCCGCAGAGACAGAATGGAGAATAAGAGAGGATCACGAGGCTTAACATTCTGATACAGGAAAACCTCCAATACATTTTTCTTTCGGCAGAGACATCTCCATCTGTGGGGTTGATGAAAAAAGAGGAAAGCGCCTGGTCACAGTTGGTAGACCATAAATACCTGGCATCTGCGTGTGGTTTCTGCTAGTTGACTGTTTTTAATTGATTTAACCGGATCGCAAACATTTGAACATGTCCAATCTGGTTTTGAATATTGTCAGCAAGGGTATTATAGTAACAACAGAGGTTTATTAACATTTTTCAAGAAGGTATTTTCAAGAACTTTGTGACATTTCTTCCTTGAGGTACGAATTGTTTGTTGTGTCGTAGTCCAGCACATCTGCAGTGTAGTGTATCCCCATGACAAAAATCCATACGGGTGGTTGTCTTAACAATTTTGACAGCACGGTAAAGGGCGGACAAAAAAAACGATCAAAATGCCATACAAAACTGTGTTGACACATGTGCATCGATGCATGAAAGCACCTGAACAAGTTTTGTCGTGGATGGGTAACAGCAGGGACACACATCCTCGAGCTCCATCTCAGTAATGCAATCCACTCTGTTTCCACAAAGATCCGGGGATAAACTGCGGCGGGAGGGGTACGACGGGGCACAGCAGTCGCCTCAAAACCTCCAGGATCAGAAACTGCGACGGGGATAACACGCTCTCAGCATTCATTGTTTTCAATCAAGGGATCAGCTACTGCGACTGGAAAAAAGAAAAGAAAAAAAATGTTCCAGACAGTGATCACGCAGGAGATGCCGGCGCAAGCTGGCACGACTAATATTGCCTGTCAGAGTGAAAATAGCCTGGTGTTGTTGTCACCTTCCGGAAAAGGTACAGGCGTAATGCTTTTGTCTTGTTCATCTTTCAGGAGTGATGCTTTAATTTCCCTTCAGGGTCATATTTGTTTAGCAAGAAGGATTCAAAGTTGCTGTTCCAAGACCCAGACAGGGTAGCGATGGAGGTCATAGAGGTATTAATATACAAATAAATCAAATAAATACATCTTACATATTCCTTCATGTAAAGATACATTTCCACCTTTGTATTAAATGACTTTGCCTTTTACAAATCAAGTGGCTAAGAGGCTCGTGAACAGTCAGGAGCGTGTTTCATGAAAACAAATCAATTCGCAATTCACATTAGTAAAATTGTAATGTCAATAAGATTATTCCCAAATAATAATGAAATGCTTTTGTTTTGTTTGCAAAAGTGGTTTTCGTGGTTATAAAAAAGCTTTTCAAGAGCTTAACTGCATTGCATAGGAGATAGATGGCTTCAAGAACTCTCAATGGAAGATTGCAAACATCCCACTTACAGACACCTGCTTTCCCTGGCTGACAAAATGGTAATTTTAATGTATTCAAGTCCCAAGTCTCCTGAATTACTTCCAGTCGTTTCTGCGGGAATCCTTGGAGTGGTTTTAACAGACAAATACTTGTAACAAAGGTGTTCAGCGGTTGGAGTAAGCCCTGTACAACCCCCCCCTGCGGTAAAACGTTGACACCTAAGCCTGTAAAAACCCAGGTCAAAATCTTGATGGAGAATTGCATAAGTGCAGAGCCGTAAAGTCGTGTTTGATCTCATTTATGCCCCGACCGTTCCGCAGGTGATGAAATGAGGCCCGGGCCTGGAGCTCTGCGACGTCCGTCCTCCCGTCTCCTCCCCTCTCCTGTCATGTCTTCGCCCATTAATCACGACGGCGCACATGACGATGAGCTTAACCCGTCGTCCCATTCGGGGCTCCACTTCAGCTCAAGGACAATTTGCAATTGCAAACATGAGCAGGATCTGTTTTCGTGTGTATTGTCCTCTTGCATTTCCAATGGATACCTTTCAGTCTTCATCCAGCTTGAGACAGCAAGGAAAAATACGCTGGATTGGGCTTTACCCTCTCTTGTTACGGCTGTCACTCCTCCTTTGTTGCCTCATAACAATTAAAGCTTCCATAAACCCTTTTGTCAAATGCTTAACCGGAGAAAATGGAATTGAAGGATTTATATCCGTCGCCCCTTGAGTCCAACTTAATTTCACCGTGTGGCAACTAAACTACTCGAGAGGAGGTTGTGTACAATGCACTGTATATGCTCATTAAAAACAGGAGGATGGATGGGAGCGAGGAGTGAGAAAGAAGATAAAGTCGCTTAGGGAGGGGAAAAAAAGACAAGTAGTTATAGAATGAGTATGAGAGAACGGGAGGAGAAAATGAGCTCGGTTCCCCGTGTGGCAGAGTACTTCACCACTTAATCATCCCGTGGTCTATAAATAGGTTTTCACAGCAATGGAATATAGGGAGATTAATGGTAGAGAATGGAACACCATAATGTGCTGAACTTTAACACTTTGGTTTTACTTCTGTTCAATTTAGATTTCATTTTACTTCTCCACTTAAAACAAAACAAAGGGAAAAGGGAAAATCCCTGCGGATTTAGTTTACTCCTTTCCTCCTCCGGGGTCTTTTCTTTTGCCCAAGGAAAAATGGTCTTAATTGAGGACAAACAAGCCTACTTTACTTACTTACTTTTCTACTAATGGGCCAAAATATCAATGCAGTAAAAGCATGCGAGCAGATGGGTTTTAACACAGCAGATGGTGGAAATGTTTCTTCCCCTGATTTAATGTTGTTTACAGCACTTACAGTTTCAACTGTGCTTGTTGGTGCATGTGTGAGATGAAATAGAGAACTTCTGGCGTACTATATGTTATTCTTACATCCAACATTGGCGTCAAACTGCTACCCAGCACCTCCTACTGTCGTTATTTCACAACTGCTCCCACTATGTCCAAAAAACACCAAATCACAGCTTTCTAATACATTTCGAATGGTCACAGTGTGTTGAGTAAAACATAACAACAAAATGCGTTTGCTGTATATTTTGGCAGTTTTTTTGTTTTTTTTTACTGAAGGACTTCTGACAACACAAGATAATGATTTAATAATCATTATCTGGTGAAACCCTTAATGGTAAAAGCATAAGCTTGGATAATAGAGTTAGCGATGGCTAAGCTACATTTAGCTTCATAGAATTCAGGTTCGGGTCCATCATCGATTCATCTTTGTTTTTCGTCAAAACGCCTGCTGCAAAAAATACCTGTTATACTTCCTCCAACCCGACACAACCAGAAAGAAAAAATAACATGAAAGGAAAATGGGACCAAAATTCACATGATTAAAGTTTGAACGTTGTCTCTTGTCATCCATCGCAGTGTTTGCTGTGGAATCAGGTTGCTCTTCCCTTGCTTGGGCAACAAAACCGAACTTGGTAGTCGAGGCACGGCCCAGATTTCTGCTGCTTATTGATGCAAACAAATCCCGAAAATGAATTGGAGCTGAAAAAGTATTCCCAAGCTTTAGGGGAATCCATATCATTTTTAAAGAGAGATAAACCTCAAAGTAATAAAACAAAAATAAATGTAATATTTTCCCATTTTCTTTTCTTTCTTGATTCCAGGTTGAGGTTCTCAGAGCGCCAATAAAATGAGAAGAAAGTAATCATGAGGAAGGAAGATCAAACCATTGGACACATTCTGTAATCTGAAACATTGCTGCAAGCACGAGAACTAAATGGCTCAGCTAAAACTTTAGATATTATGTGCCTATTAGCCACCTTCCTAATGGGGTTCATTATGGGATCTAATGTCAATGTGCATCAGCAAAGTTTCCATTTACAGTTCAAGCCGGAGCTCCAGGCATAGAAACAAGGCTTTAATGTTGAGAAGTATTGTTTCATTAGTTAGTATTTGGTCCGTCTGTCAGTCATCCTCATGCTCATTTGTCATCTCACACTTGATTCATACTTTCTGTTTTAGAGAAAACAATTGAATCGGTTTGAGTTTAGCAGCCTGGTGAATGTTATTGCTGTGTGAGAATGATCCAATAATCTATTAGTGAATATTTATCCACAGACATCTAATTTGCGATGCAGCAAATATATCAATATTTCATTTTTTTCGATCATTGTCAAAAGGGGTGAGAAGCTAAATAGGACACAGAATGTCCACCACATCATATCCCCAAACTGTTAAAACAAATGGTTTAGTCTCACATTCTCGTAACGAATAGTTGTACAGTTTGTGAGTTTGTGCGTTAGTGAGGGAGGGAGAATTGTAAATCGTGAAATGATTGGATACAAGGCAGAACAAGCCACAGCCAAAAGGACAGTAAATGATCTAGAAACGCATTTTAATGTAGAGGTTGAGCTCAATAGGACCCAGAATACATGTTGGGTGGTGAACCAGATGAGATGTGGGAGAGAGAAAGAGAGTGTGAGCTCCTGAAATGTAAAACATCTAATGGAATAATGAGCATTCATTTAAATTAATTAAACTCTGTAATCACACATTTAAAGGAATTTAGCGCACTCTCACAGTGGTGTTGTTTTACTGCTCTGTAAATTATCATAACTTTTACTTTCATCAGTGGCCCAAATGCTCGCCAATCACAGTGGTGCAACCTCCATCCGTGATTGAATTGAACTGAACTGAATCTAATTCAGTTGAACTGGATGGAATTAAGAGGGAGAGAAAAGGAAATACATGATGGATGGACAGATAGATGGGCGGATAGAAAGAAAGAACAGCAGCTTGAGTCCGCTTTTATGAGGTTACGAACATTCACGACCGGAGCAGCTTCCCTCCTATGCTTTCCAGAGCGGTGGGTGACAGCTCGAATTGCAAAGCGAATGTCATAATTTGGCTGCCACTTGCAGTTAAAGGCAGCTGTCACGCCGTCTCTGCGATTATAAAAGGGCGATTCAGGTGCAAGTGGCTGATAGGAACGTGTAGCAACATTACGGTTATTTTAGAAATAGTGGTAGGTGGTGTGGTTATGTAAAGTAGGTCTTTAAGGCCCCGGCATGTCAAAAGTTATTCTTTTTCAGAGGTTATAATACCAAGGGTAGATAATATAAAACAAAAAAAACTCATACGCATATTTAGTGACAATGTTGGAGTTCATTTGATGAAAGTTGATGGACCAAAAAGTTTTGATTAAATGTCTGCGAATGCAAGTTAAGAAGACAATGTATTGAGTTTTTAGTTCTCTATTCAATTTTAAAAAGAGACGTACATGAAATATAAAAGCAATCACATTCAGCACAAATTGAATTAATCAAAAACTGAAATAATCTGTGGAACTTTTTTTCTGGAAGCAAATTAAAAAAGGACAATGAAAGTAGCGAGCGAGAAACACTGTCAAATAATTGTGTAGCACCTACATTGTTCACAAGATTTGAATTAAAAATGTACATTTCATAAATATATGACGGGAATATAAATTGCTAGCGATTTAGATTCCCAGTTTCTTTCAGGTGGTTGCAGTGAGGCCACAGATCCCTTTGTGACTTGTCTGCACTTCCTTGTTACTCGCACAAGACGTTCTTGCCCTGCTTCATTATCCGCCCTCTGCAGTGCTTTGGTAAAAACTAATGAATTGCCCTTTGAGAAGAATAGCTACCTGCCTCTGTTCAATATCAGCTCGGGATGGTCTCCGTCTATTCATTCATCAGCATTATATTTTGTCATCTGAAGGGGACGGTGTAATATTTTACACTAAATTGTGCTTTGGACTGGATGCCAAAGTACAAATGACAACATGGTGTAGACTCATTTATCATTCCCACTGTCCGCAAACATACACAGTCCCTCCCTCTCCCTCCCTCTCCCTCTCTCTCTCTCTGTCTCTCTCTCTCCCCGTCTCCATGGAGAACCTTGGCGTCTCCATCCTCCCGAGGTGAAAGATGTGACTGCAGACTCAGTTTACACGGATGGAGCTCCATGACGACACAACATTATTTAGGAGCATCTCAAATACACTCACGCTTTGTGGTCCGTCTGTCTTTGTGTGCGTCCGTCTCATAACACCAAGAGGACCGTTCGCCGTGTTCATATGGAACCAATTAGTACAGGAAGTGGTGTGATGTGTCATTAAGTGAAGTAATCAGTTGCAGAGAAGTGATGAAGATGAAATGGTGGATGAATGTGTTGTAGTCAACACGGATTTGTGTATCGATCTTTATATTGATTGTGATGACTGGAATAACTGATGAATGTGTTACTTTACACTCACAGTTGCTGTGAAAATACAAAGTCTGTATCGGGGGATTATCTATTTACACTCAAACTATTGTCAGGCAGAAGGGCAACTTTTAATTAAGTGTTTTACTTGAGAAGAAAAACAAGTAAATGTTATGTTTAGGTTGAACTGATGATCCACAGGCAAGCAGGCTACAGTATTAAATAAATATATTTTCAATAAATCAGTACCCTACAATTATGTGGATTAGATGATTGAGCCCTTATTTCTAAGGAAAAAAAATGAGTTTGGAATAAAAGCAAAACTAATTTCTTTCAATCAAATCTGAAGGCAGCTAACAAAAATGATACACTAAAGGTTGCTATGAAGGTACATTGAGCTCTTAACAACTGCAGAGGTTCCTTTGACTTCATGTACCAAAAATGTACCAGAAAACCAAAGCTGTCTGCACAAACAGAATAGTTCTATTTAGAAAATGGGTGAAATAACCTCAGATTAAGTGTATGTGAAATGAGCGATAGGTGATTTAATCCCATTTAATCCCATGCATGCATGTTTCATCAACAAAAGTATACATCTTGACAATCTTATTCAAAAATGTCTAATACTCAGCCAGTTTTCTTTAGAATAAAACTAAAAGCAGACACAGAAACGCACTATTTTCATCCTTTGAATTCCTCAGCTTCTTTAGAACTACAGGTAGCAAGGACATTTGTAATGCCGGGCAGCAGCAATGTTCCTTGTGTACTCACATCTCACTTTGTATTGCAGCACTACTTCAGAACTGCATGTGACCTTTCAGTGCTCCACACTCACCTCTAATGGAGCGGTCACGAAATTAACCATCGCGTTAGTGAACCATCTCATGCGACGTCCTCTATTTCAACTCCCAGTCACTCGCTAGTGGTACAAATCGGTTGAATATCTGTTGAATTTGACTCCGTTGGGTCTCCCAATTTTGTCTATGTTAATGAAAGTGTTTTTTGAGTCATCGCCAGAGTCATCACGACGTAATAACAAAAACAAGGGAAAATATGTTGGAATCCGTTAATTTCTAGCCAATGGTCCTAAAGGCATAATAAATGTCCACGTGTGTGTTGGAGGAGTCAGTGATGACTGCCATGACGTTGATTTTCATTGTGTACACATTATATCCTTTGAAAGGAGCTCTGTCTTCAGTATCCAGCTGTCCAAAGTAGAATGTGGCCTGTGGGTAATTATGCAAAGTAGAGGTAAGGAGATGAAAATGTGGAAAGGCTTTAATTATCAGTGGAAATGGAAAAAAAGGCAGAGCCCTTATGAGACACATATTTTGATAATGTGCGATTTTTCCGTGAATCTTTTTATGTTGTTTATTCTCCAAAATGCAAATAGGGAATGAAGTACATCTAATAAATGTACACCCAATTGTTTGCTATCTTGGTGCGTACGTTCATTCCGAGAGAATGAATGCCATAATATATTAATGAATCTATTCCCTGAAGAACGAGCTAGAAAGGACTGTAATCACTTACTGACAGCAAAAATGTTTCTAAAAACCTCCCGATGACCCGCTCTTCAAAATACGTTGTCGGCTGCACGCACACTCGCTTGCACTTGTGCGTACTCACATAAAACAAACCTTTTTTTTATTGCTTTTAAATGTGCCTCTGTGTGAAGCGCGGCTGTCAGTCGGGCTCTTATATGTCGTCACGCGTCTTGTATCCTGACAACCATTCAATCACACACTGGCCTCCGGGACTGAGCCGGAACCCTTCTCCAGGGAAAAAAACAGTTGCCATGGTAACAAGGGAGGTGTGTATGTGTGCGCGTGTGTGTGTGTGTGTGTGTGTGTCAAGGCGAAGAATGGAGTGTTGTCTTGTTTTCTTACCCTAAAATAACATCAACTTGGTGTTAGTTCATCCGTCCCTCCCTGTTTCCCTTCTGTCTGCTTTGTCCCTATTGTGTGGAGGTTTACGTGTCTGTTTCTCCACGTATGGTTCTTGAGTCTGTCAGTCGTTGTGACATCGGATCAGAATGCGACGTTTCTGTTGCCAGCCCACGCCTTTCCAGGGGGAATAATCTTGAGAATAGTTATTCAAAACTTTTTGACTTAGCGTGACTCTTTAGCGTGTGAATGTGTCTGTCGCCCCCGAACAGCTGCTAGTGGGTTCATCTCTGCAGTCACGCCACGGGGGTCCGCCGCTCACGGGGCTGCACCCACACTCCAAGAATCGGGAGTGTTCTCCCCCCTGCATCAGCGTCTGCCTTCTCGTGCCAGACTTGTTTTTCGGCGAAAGAAGACATCTCTACCCGTAGTGGAGAGTGGTCTCTCCCCTCGGGAGGTCAACGGATTCACCTTTGCCCTCCCTAACTTTTCCATCCACGTTTTGAAAGAGAGAGGGGATCGTAAATGTCAGCCGCAGGGATCCCCTGAAGATGGAACACGGTCTGACAGGTCTGACTGCACTGACTGGAGGAGTTTGCAAAACCAGAAAATAATTTACCAGTTCTTTATTCCCTAAAACTAGAAAACAGGATTGCTTCCTTCCTCAAAAGCTCGACCCGACTGACAAACTGGACCGTGAAGCTTCCTTCAAAATAACATATATTATCATTAATATATGAGGGCACGTGATGCCCTCTATTCAATCAGGTGTCATTTTTACCCCATGTCCAATGTCTTATGTTAGCATGTTAGCATGCTACACACAACGTGAGCTAAATAGAACTTAACACAAAGTACAGCTGAAACTTATACGGAAGGCGTGAATTTACTGGGTAATTTTGTCCACATGATTTTTCTACTTTAAAGACAATAGAGAGAGATCGTAATTTGGCCTGGAGGGGGGCATGAATGTGTTCTATATGTCATAACAAAAGCAGCTTATATCACACTATCTATAAATGCTAACCTTATGGCAGCGCTAGCAGAAAAGTCCTGAAATCCTCAAAATCATGAGAAAAATATGTTATCATTCCAATATTTGAGATCAAATTAACTTGATTAGCTTAAATTATGTCTTATATTATTATTATAATTTCACCCCTATATTCATCTCTTAGTGCTGCAGGCGGTGGTCATCCAGCAAAGCCTAGTTCTTATTCTCACTTGACATCCTCTTTTTTTTCTGTGAGTAATTAAGCGCACAGTGCACCGCCTGTGACAAGAGGTCTGCTGAGATGCCCACTGGTCTAATTAGAAGCCCATATCGGCATTCTCATCTATGAAAACAGCCGTCACCCATGCTTTAACACCGGCTTGGATTTAACTATCCCGCATGCGGCAGAATGGTTGTTGAATGAAACGTTTTTGCTGCTTGAACTCTGAGAGCAACAAACAAAACAACACTCGGGAGAATTACAGTGTTTTTTGTTTTTTTCCCCCACGTCAGTGTTATCTCTGATTAATCTCCCTGGAAGAAAATACCTGTAAAAACCAACCGTGAGGAACACAACTATGGTCACCATTCCGGTGGATGCTGATTTATCACATTTGCTGTTTTTTTCTTTTTTTGCAGATGCCGGGTGTCCATAACCGATAAAATGTTAACAAACTAGAATATCTATTCATGTGTTTTCATTCTACCCGGCAGGTTCCCGTTGTCAAGCAAGTGCTGTGCAGTGATTCATTCCGCCAGAGGATCATGTTTACTCAGTTCCGATCTGTGTTATTTCTCATATACGATGCATATAGGCGCCGTAAACGCGCTGAGCCGTGTTACAGCCGACTGCCAATCTGCACTCTGTTGTGCGAAGCTCGCCTGCTGACAAATGGCCCGGAGGAGAAGTCCAAGGAGAGTCCTGTCAGAGCCAGTCAGCGCTGTGCCGCAGCATGAATCTTAGGAAATATAGTGTGTGTGTGTGTGTGTGTGTGTGCGGGGGCAGTTCACTACAAAGCGCAAACCGCAGAGGATCAGCCCAGGCAACAGACATTCAATTAATTTGTGTCAAAACAATCTTTTAACGAGACGCTGACGCTCAAGATGCGTTTGAAAATGGGTAGTTTTTTTCCGCAAAAAAGAAAAGGATGGATTTCACGGAGAATCATTGTCATTGAAGATAATGGATCAGTGCACAATTGAAACACCATCCACAACAGCTTCATTTAGAGTTTTATCTAATTGTTATCCAGGTCCGACTGGTTATGATCCAGGTAAGGAGAGACAGAGAGAAAAGGTTGAGAAGGAGACTTCATGTTTGGCACGAGAGTGAAAAAAGGCTTGAATTGCAGAAGAATTACCAGAAGAGTAGAAGGGTAAGAAGCTGAAAATACCACCGCAAGAAGCAACGCAGCCTTTAATGTGCTTATTATCTATATTGTTCTATGGTACTGCAGAGCAGGCTGGCCGAGTAAACAGCAAAACATTCTCTCATCATGCAGTTCAAGTTCATACTGCTGATGTGTCCTCGAGCAAGACGCAGAACCCTTACGACAATGCGGAGCTGCAAAGTCACCCAGAAGTGAATCTGTCCTCTGGGAATCAAGCGATTTTCACTGATTGTATTTTTTATTTTGACAACATTTCTGCCTCATCCCATAGATCTCATTGAAGAGACAGGACATCCTACAGCAAGGACTCACATTTGAATCCACCATGTGCTGAATACAGAGTTTTCACCTTAATATTTCTGCTTTAACTTGATATTGCACGTCATGAATCATTTCATTGTAAACATCCCGCAGTGGCGTTCCAAATTCCGGATTTGGTACAAAAGCCTGAAGTGGTTTGTATGCTGAAAGCTCTGCCTTTGTGGCGCACTACTGATGCTACTCTGTTGGGGAAAAGCACACACACTTGCAGCAATATCAGTCAATGTTTCATAATAGGAACAAGGCAGGAGAGGTACATCCATAAACCTTCCCCCTCTTCTTCAAACATATGCGTAAGTTACACAGGGACACAAACAAGAGTGTCTCTGTTTGCTTGCGTTGCAACCCTGTGATAGAAAGATGTCTCACTCCAGGGTTTGCAATGTTGCATTGTCAGAGGTGTGTGAAATATATTAACGTCATACAGGAACATGATGGATGAAATTCCTTTATGATGTTGCTTTTCTATCTCCGGCTCTGTCTCCCCCGAAGTCTGGCTTGCCTCTTTAATGGGCTCTGGAAGCATCCATATCCGCTGACAGCCCTTCCAGAGCGGCCTCGTTGCCTCGAAACTGTCTCACGGGCACCTGACTCCGAGGGAGATGTTCGAAGTCAGAACACACATGCTACTGGTGCACGATAACGGGAGACATGACCTCCTCCTTTAATCACGACTGAGAATGTGATTGTGGGAGTTCAATGCATGTGTGTTGTATTTATTCTTAATTATGCAGAGCAACCAGAATTATCACCTTTCCTGTGCCATTTTTCAACAAAAAGTCTCAAAATTGACTGAGGACACAGTCGTCCATTTATTTCTGTTTTTCCGTTGTGCTTTTATCGCAATCCAATCCGTTTTTTTGATTATCTTCCATATTTATGACCCAATTTTTTGTGCATAACCTGCATTGAATATACTGAGTGAAGAGTGTGAAACTGCTGGTTGATAGACAGTGTTTATAAGTGTTGTCAATACTGATTACAATTACATTAACTTAATGGTTGCTGATTAAAAATAAGATTGCTTTGCAACTGATTGCTCACTGTTACCTCTAAATATATGCATCTGCATCTCATGAATACATTTGTATAAATACAAACATGTTGATTTATATCAAAATGAGATTCACCTCTTTATATACAAGGAATTTGACTTCTTTGATTATGGAACAGATCTGACGAGAACAAATGCTGCCCTCCTCTGGTGTAACAGGAATCCAGGTTTGTTTATTGCAGGTTAATCAACTTGATGATGTTAGATGTTATTAGATTTCAAACAGGGTTTTATGGCACATCAGCACCACCTATTGTTTGTCCCTGGTCCACTGACCTCCATCCCGGTGACAGTAGTCAGTGTCGGGCACTAAACAGCACAGTAACAGCAAAGATTATAAAATCGTTTCACAGAGTAAAAAAGAATTAAAGACACCTGAAAAAAAATAATTGTGCGATTCTGTGAAGCAAGTTTAAGATCATTGTAGATCAAGTAGATGTCGGATGGATGGAGGGATTTACTGTATGTCCGTGGATTAACTTTATAGGGTGTCGCTATCAGCTCTTTCATAGTCCAGGCATTAGAATTGGCACCGTTTGCACATGAGGGACAATTATGCGGACACTAATAGACATGTTTTTAAATGGAGACATGTGTTTTTCTTTTTATTAGTCTAATGTCGAAACAATGAAAACTCAACCCAAACTCATGTCCTCTGTTTTTGCCTGCAGTTCATTTAGTCTTATATCAGTCTCTCTGATCACAGTACGCTGAGGCTGTTTAAGGTGATGGAGTTGTTCCACTTCATAACACAAGAGGGCGATGTAGTTCTTCGGCTGACCTCACGGGCTCCACGTTGTTAAACATTACATTATGTATTCCAGTGACTCTTTTCGATGCATATTTTTTTATTGCTCCACTCAAATGTTATTACTTCTGGCAGCATTTTGTCTGGCGTTACTCGGTAGTCCTGTCGCCACCTGCTCGCTGGAGTTCAGTAAGGCGTACAACTCTTTCCTTTCTGCAGGATATTAACAACTGTATCACAGGCCTCGCACCTCTACGAGTGGAATCATCCACTTCCTGTGAGCACCCCCACTCACCTCTACGCTTTATTATTCATCACTGATGTGTGACAACGTGCATCGGAGAATGTATCTGTGCTGGCACATGATTGGTGGAGCCCTCCTGCTGCAACCATCTCCATCTCCAGGAAGTAGGCATTTCTGCCCAGTTCCTGTCTTCCTCGCTGACCCTGCAGTCAAACATGTGCATATTTACAGGCAGGGGAGCGCCAGAAGAAACACATTACATTGGAGGCTGAGCATGGAGGCTGAGCGTAATGGCTGCATTGGAGGGAGAGTAATATCTGTTGATTTCAGCCTAATTATACCAGGAAGGAAAGGAAATAGTAGAGATGGCAAGTAGGAGAGTAAGAGCATGGCCGGACTGGAAAAGTATTTAGAGCAATCACTGAGTGAAAGGGGTAGTGAAAGTATAGCACCCCTGTAGTTTTTTTCTCTGTTAGAATTATGTATGTGATGACATGGTCCTTCTATGTCAAATTCACGATTACCTGTTCCAACTGAAAAGAAAAAAAACAAATTGACTGTCAGGCCTCTCAGTTGATCACATCTCTTACTCATGAATGACATTTCATGTGACAAGTGAAACTGGTCTGTGTAAAATATATTCTTTATTAATTTAATCTGGGTAGGTATCTAGGATATAACCTACGGACCTACTGGACTATTAAATTAACATGTCACGTTTACTGGAACTTTGGATTTTTTTTTTAAGTCACTCTTTCTTTCGGTTTCTCTGTATCGTTTTCTTTTGTTAGAACTTACACACTTATTCCACCACATATACTGTGCATGCATATAACACCATACACTATATACTAACAAGGACAGAAACAATGCAGCAGTTGTGTACTCTGTGTGTTATAATTCAGGCACACGTGTACACTTTTTTTTAGGCAGACAGCTTTTTTGTTCACAAACACAGCGTGCAGCAGACTCGTCTGGTAAAATATCTGGTATATCTGAATCATATTAGGGTTCTCATATCCCATCTCATGGCTACGAGCTGCAGGAATTGTCAAAGCGAAGACAGTTTTTTTGCGATGGATATTGACCAAAAGTAAAAGGAGGAAATAATTCCTAAATTGTAGGGATTAGTAATAACTTACATTTGCAACAAAATTTGCTGAAAATGGTTAGCGATGGCAAAGGGAATCGTTAACCCTCCACACACACACGCATACACATCAATGTGCCCTCATGGTGACCAGTTGCACCAAAGGCTTAATCTGTTGGTCCCACCTCCCTGGTTAAGAGCATAAAGGCCCCTCTCCCGTAACATAAAGGGAGCTCACACACCCCCACACACAAACACGTCCGATTTCAGCCCCAGATCTACCAGCCCCTTGAAGAGCACTGCCTCACGCAGACAGCAACAGCACTTCTCAGTTCAATTCTTGAAAAGGACGAGATTGACAATTATTCTTATAAGAGTTTTGAAAACAACAACCGCATGTTGTGTTGGAGGATGTTGGTCAAGCTTTAAATGACTATGTTTGGATTATGCAGGCAATGGCAGGATGATGCTTTCTGTGTTGATTAAAGGTCCCTTGTGGTATTTTCTAATGGAATTACATAATTTTTCTCAGCGGGCTGATTTCATAGAGAAGTTGCCGTTTCCTTCTACCCATCTAGCTTTAAAACATGATAAACGCAAATAACGTACACCAGACAATTCACTTAATTCACTGCAAAGTGGCTTCCTCCACACTTTGTAGCTTGAATATCAAAGTAAATGTAAACCTGAGTTTACTTCTATCTGGCAGCCTTTGCACATCATCGGCCCTCTTTCTCGTTGACTCTCCTGTTGCTCAATACAGATATAGGGGACATATTTCAGTTTAATTATTTGGAAATAGGCCTAACTTTTTTTTATAAGATTTGGATGAAAAAAACATGACAATAAACTCAGGTCCTTTTGGAAAAAATTTTGCTACGGCCAGCGGATGGTTATCTTATAAAAAATGATGAATTGGGCCTTTCAAGGGGTTTAAGCGAGGGAATTCTTCTTGGCCTGGAGACGATGGCGGTTGCCAGGAAGCGACTGTGCCCGGCCAAGAAAAAGTCCTGCACATAAACCCCTCATAAAACCCACAAATACTTCTGTTTCTCTACGGATTAAACGAACAACACGTGAACCACCACCTGAAGATGGAATTTTTTCCAATCGCGCTCATTAAAATTGTGTTTAGCTTTAAGGGTCCATGAGGAATTCAGTCATTTTGAGATGTTCATGTGTGTCTTAATGATCCCAGCAGAGACCCTCCTGAGCCCACATGCTGGCTATTCCCCCGTGGATCACAGCAGTGTGTGCCACGAGCCAACACTGCACCATTGGCTGAGTAACTGCGCTTGTTTGAGCTGAGCTATCTCTCCGTTTACTCACAGCCTCGGTCGATTTGCCAGCCAGATCGGCATAATCCACAAACAATTATCATATTTGCCTCAGTGGACATCTCGGGTTTTTGTTTACGGATTTAAAATGGACAATGTACACAGCTGGGTTTGTAGCAAACACCTTTCTTGGCTGGCGGTGCTCCGTCTGGAACCGGAACAGTAAGGTAAATACTGTGCTTTTTGATTTTAGCAAACATAAAAATATATTGAAAGAAACCGATTTAAGACAAAATATAGATCTAGAACTGTCCCCCGCGTACAGGCAAAAACAAACTGTAAATGTTTTTGCAAATGTGATTGTGAACGTGGACATTTATTGGATACTGAAAGTATTTGGCAACAGGTATTGAACAGATTGTTCCAGATCTTGATAATTAATGATAATTTGCTACATGTCTAAAACTTGTGCTCGTTGTCTGCCACCATAGATATCTAAATATGTGAAGGGCCTCATGTGCACCGGCTCATGAGGTCAGCATCTATCCCCAATTGGGCTACGTGCTGTTTTCAACATTAAAAGGAACTACTTTTGTGTCTCTCACAACAGCTCAGTTTATGGATTTGTGGCGTTTACAGCTGTAGATAACCTCTTAGGTAAAGCCGTAACCCGCACAGATGAAAAAGATTGGATATTATCAGCCGCTGCAGTGCCATTATAAAGAGAAACTGTTTAGAAGATAGGTATGGTTCGCCTCCTGTCCACTCTCTACGTTATCTTAAGGAAACGTCCAGCTCTGCCCTGATCCTGAGATCTCGCCCCGATCATCTTTTATATTCCGTCTTTCAGAGTCACCGGGACTAACACACACACACACACACACGTCCTCCTTCTATTTCATGCCTAATTCAAAGCTGCCTTATGTGTCCCCTGACAGATCCCCACAGAGTCAACTCGACACATGCAGAGACATTCAATCACAAGAAAGGAGCGCAGGCAACATATGAATCCATCCAGTAAAGCAGCTTCCAGACCGTTCCCAATGCGAATGAGATGTCCCAAAGCCTCGTGCCGTTATCTGGCCTGGATGTGATCCATACCTCAATAAATATTGCGGGGGGAGGTTTTACAAGCAAATTTGAAATCCGACAGAATGTACTTTGCTTACAACTCATCACTTTGTTTTTTTCCTACATTGAAATCCTAAAACATGGATGTACAATATAATAACACATACAACGCTAAATTGCGTACTAGTCTAAATAAGAATTAAGAAATATTTGCTAAAGTCTGTATGATTGCTTTCTAATCAACATTGTAATACATATTTTTTATATTCACAGTGGATCACGTGACTTCTGATAGTCAAGTGTAACCAACACGCTGATTCAGTGGTCTGTCATTGGAGAAGAATAATTTGTCCTTCCCTCCACTAAAGGCTGCTGACCCCTGGAGCCGCTAGCATGGCTAAAACGTCACAGCCTGGACATTGTGTCAAAGGCGGGTATTGAGTGCACGGGTATGCAGCCTTCTTTTAACCCAGGCGTCCCCCGACCCGCAGGTAAAGAACAGCCGGTTTTATGCAGCCAAATCCAGAAAGGAGACAGAAAGGGACGCGAGGTGTGGTGGGACGCCACTCGCTCCGTGCTCTGGTTGCCAAAATCCTCCGTGGAGGACAGCGAGGCCTACGAAATCACATCGTACCACGGAGCCATTCATGGTGAGTTGTTAGGGTCGAGACGAGAACCAACGGCCTTTGAAAACCGCACTGGCCTGACTTCTAGTGGTTTTCCAATTGTTATCATGGGACACGCAAAATTGTTTAAGTCATCTCCGCCAGTGCGTCGATTGCTACCATCTGTTCCTGTTCGCCTGCAATTGAAAGCCAAGATTCCACATCCTCGAACAGGGTTACAGGGAACAGGGTTTATTGATTTGGCCTTGGAGATCCTGATGTCATTTGTTTATTAAACTGGAAACCGTTCAATAAAAGAACATTATGTTATGGTTGGCTGTCTTGACCACAGAGAGTCCAGAGCTCACCTGTGTTACGGCCATTCACCTAGACAGTCCATTAGGCCGTGACAGGGCACAAGCTGGAGTCTGCCGGACAACCGTCTTTTCAAGATCTCCTTGGAAGCCACGGCAGTTAATTGGGTAATGGGAGAATGGTACTCTCTGCAAAGGACAAATAATCACAGCTAAAAGCAGTCTCTCATTCTCCCGCCCTGGTTGTGGAAAGATGGATGCATGGCACGGAGTGGAAAACAAGAAGCTGATGCACGTTCCATGGTAAAACCCTGAAAAGAGAAGACGTTGGTTTAATTCCGTCGGCCTAAACTGAAGGCTCATCACTATTGCATCATTCTGCTGCAAGTTTATTCTAACACGGTTGACTCCAGAAAACCTTTTAATCACGGCAGTATTGAGTTGAATGCATTTCCCTCTTGGAGGTTTTGCTTCAAATGCCTTTGAACAACGCCGGAGACAGCACTGGCCTACATGTCTTAAGAAGTGCTATCAATGAGATCCCAGGGACGTCAGTGGGAATGCAGTCTTTAGTCACCTTAATGAGGGCCTCTAGGAAAATTGTCACTTCCAGTTAGTGCAGACGGATGCTCGCAAATCCTCCCCTCCAAGAGGGGTGGCAAGTCTCTTCTGAAGCTGCACACTGTTGACAGCCATCTGGGACTTCCGTCTACCTGCAAAAGAAATGTAATTGAAATACAGTAAGGTCAGTAGCATGATTATACCATCATGATTGCAGCGTCCTGAATGAGGGATTATGTTCCCTTTAAAACATTGTATTTCACTAGATTGTCGTGACGATAGCCCCAAAGTGTGCCATTTAAATTGTTTATGTAATTCAACTGGAAAAGCAACATTTTTGTCACAACGGGGTAACTGAAGCAGGACTCAAATACAAACTTCAAGGGATAAAAAATTCTTAATGATTTTATGCAGGCCTTCAAATTGGCTCTTCTTCCAATTGTATATACATAATAATGTTAAATGAAACTATAGCATTGTAATTCCTGACAAGGACGAACAAGTCTCCTAATAAAAGATGACGTTACATAGGCTCAATTCAGAATATCCATACAAACTTCTGCAGCAGCATTTTGCACTGCTGTCATCATCATACACATTATTTGATTTTATTAACATTTTCAAATCTTGAACTTTAATTTGGTTCATGTCAGATAAATTACTGCAATATCCGCAATACAAGAAACAAAGATCCAGGACACGGTTGTTGAATAAAACGTAACGACGAAATGCGTTTGCTGTATATTGGCAGTTTTATTGATTTTTTTTGTTGATTGATTTCAGACAATACATGATAATGAAAATAATCACAAAGAGAATAGATAATACACAGACTGAAAAAACACATAATGGGCCTCATGCCACAAGACATTGTGACATGGTGGGAGCGGAAGATTACATTACATTATTAATGTTGATGATGTAATGTAATGTAATTTCTAATAAGATGGACACGGTTGTTGAGTAAAACGTAGGGACAAAATGGGTTTGATGTATATTGCAGTTTTATTGATTCTTGCTGTTGATTGATTTCTGACAATACAAGATAATTATTTAATAATCACAAAAAGAAAAGATAATACATAGACGGACAAAGCATATAATGGGCCTCATGCCACAAGATGTTGTGACATAGTGGGAGCAGAAGCTTGGATAATAAAATTAGCAATGGCTAAGCTACATTTACCTTCACATTATTCAGGTCAAGTTAAATTGCTCCCTGCAAAAAAAGACCTACTATGCCTCCTCCACCAGGCACAACAAGAGAGAAGAAACAACATGAAAGAAAAATCGGACATAAATTCAAGTAATCAAAATTTGAACGTTGTCTCTTGTCATCCATTGCAGCGTTTGCGGTGGAATCAGGCTCCTCTGCATGGGCACAAAAACCGAACTTTGTAGTCGAGGCACGACCCAGATTTCTGCTGGTTATTGACGCAAACAAATCCATAACCTGGACTGGAGCTGTAAAATAGTTCCAAGCATTAGGTGAATCAATACAACATTTAAAGTAAGGTAGACAATAAAATAATAAAAAGTATTAATTTGGTATTTTTATGGTGGATCGCATATTTCTTATCAAGCAACTTACGTGTAGATATTCCCTGCGAGGGATGCTGGGATGCCTGAGCTCGTGGTAACAGCCTCAATGGCCACAGGCTGGTTACAGATTTGTCCAGGATATTCCGTCCACAGGTCAACCAAGAGCTCCCAGTCCCCGGTTCCACTGGGATCGTCTCGGTCGTACCATGAAGTCCAGCAAACTGCAATAAAAGAGAGATGATGACTGCTGAGGAACATCAACTTAAATGCTTATTTACACAAACAATGAAAATCAGGGGAAATAATCTTTTCACTAGCAGGTTGATACTGCACATGAATGTGCTCAAAAGTACCTTTTGTTTTACTTTGACTGTTTTTTTAAATATAGGGTGGTCAAAATGTGAACATTTTATCTTGACCACCAAACAGATTTTAAAAACAAAAATATGGAATCTGCTTTTAAATATGGGTGGGATCATAGCAGGGCCAAGCTAAATAAGGTAAAAAAAAAAAAAACAGACAATAAATGAACTGAGTGGTTGTTCTGTACTTTATGAATCAGGATTGCCACTAAAAAGAATCACTTACATTCTTTGTCCACTGGAATGATGGGATCAAGAGCCACTCGCTGGCTGCTTGCTGTTAAAGATCATTCGGGAAAAATAGACTTTACTGTGACTGCATTTTCTGATTATTTTGTAGTCAAAATTTGGACATTTGATCTTGACCATTGTAGATAAATAGATGATGAACCTACCACAGAACAATCCGGCTAAAATGGCAACGCTGAACTATTAAAGAAAATAAAAGGGTTACATTCATAGAATATGGCAAATGCATAAAGAATGTGTAAATCCACATTAAAAAATATTAAAAAGTATACATTACCAATTTATTCATGATTGCAGGTAATGGACTTTTAATACTGAAAGGAAAGTTGTTATAAATTAAACTGCAATATCAAAATAACTTACTCAAGAACATTCACAGAAATTTACCATGTTAAAATGTATACCGTCTTTCTTTATTTAACAATTTAACCAAACAATTTCATGAAGAGAAATGGTTGAAAAAGGGGGTCAATGATATTGCAAGGTATTCTAAAACTTACCTTTGTCCTTCAAAACAAACGAGTCTTGTCTTCACAAGCTTCTCCTGTTGTCTACACTCACACATGGTTTTGGAGGCTGTTTATATACAGTGCCTGGTAAACCCTTAAGCTTGCTGCAATCACATACTATAGACCCCACCCACAGAGAAAATTTAAAACATCTGGCAAGATTGTGGACTGGTCTGAGATAGCCCACAGCAATTGGCCTAGTTTTTTTTTGGGACTAACTAAAGAATGTTTGTCTTAACGTTAAGTGCTTCAGGTGTGCTGAGGTGGACCCACGAGTCACAGTGAGTTGCCTACAACGTTATGTTACCACAATAATTCTTACCTATGGGAGCGTTGAATGAAACACTGCCCTGCTCACTTTATTGCTTCTATGTGTTGTGGCAATGCAACATGTCTTTATTTCTAGTTGTTAGTTGAATGGCTTATTCCTGAACATTGCATGCATGTGCATGCAGATGTCTCATCCTGACCTCACAAACTCTTAGCCATCCGACCCAAACAAGCCGAATTCACAAAGGTATATCATCAAACGTACATCATGTTAAACTTGCTTTTACCCTGAAATCACAATCCAAATCTATTCCATGAAGGCAGCAGAACCTTTCAAAGACTTGGTGCCCACATGCAAAGAGGGAAAAAAGGGATAATGTGCACCTGAAGTGAGCTGATGTTTTTGTCTGGAGTAAATATGTTCTGTTAAATCCATTGACTTTTGTTGAGACCTCCAAAACCATCCGTGTGAAAGAGCTCATCTATTCAGCAGAAAAAGAAAACTTTCTGACAGATGCAAATAACATGAGCTGCATGCATATAATAATCCAAAGATAATGTATCCTACTCCTCTATATATGATATTTGATTTCATTATACCAATATTATTATTCAATAGAGAAAAACTGTATTGTCACTCCCGTCTCCCCACTGACATCTCATTTGCGATGCGGCAAATGTTTACATTTTTCATATTTTAGATCTCGCTTAAAGAAGTGAAAAGCTCAAAGAACACAGAATGTATGTTGGGAGGTCAGCCAGATTATATCCCCAAACTGGTAAAACAAGTTGTTCAGGCTCACAACAGCTTTTGTTCAGCGCCTGGAAAAGTTTACCAAAGAACACTTATTTAGACTATATATATGTAATTAAATGTTGTAATCCCAAATTTCAAAATATTTTACGACCTCCAATGACCAGAAAAAACATCTTTATTAACTCAGGCACATTATTGAAATATCAATCTTTCACTTGATATGTTTTACCAAATTCCTACCCCAAGCTATGAAGCAGAATTAGCTCTCATTTAGAGGCTTTGTCCATCGATCAGTAATATACAGTATATGATTCTTTTAACCTGGTTCCTTCGTCTCTAGTCAGTTAGAACAGAAAATGGTAAAGTTGCCAGCTGTGAAACCATGACGATGGTCAAAGAGCTGAGAAGATCAGTAGAGGTCAGATCATGTGACGGGAGGTTCATCAGATCATATCTCAAACAGGTAAAACATGCTGGGGAGGCCAACATCATCACAACACTCGTGTGTGCGTTTCTGCGTGTGTGTGTGTGTGTGTTTGCGTGAGAGAAAGAGATCCCAAAATGTAAAACATTCAATAAAATAAGAAACATTTTTAGTTTGACTTATTCAAATCTATGATCTGATATTTCAAAGAGTTTAATAACATTTCCACGACCTCCACAATGATACTAATTTATTATATTGCATATAGTCATAATTTTGTGTTATTATCGCGTTCATTTTGGTATTGATTGGGTTGTGTCTTTTGTTTTTTAATGCATTTGCAAGATTGTTTTTACAAACTTCAATGGCAATAATGTCACACTGAAGTCAATTTAAATTGAGATGAATTCAACTGAATAGAATTGAGGGTGACATGGATGGATGGATTATAAGATTGACGTCCTATTCTGGAGTTGTCCGATAGCAGCATTCAACTTTGTTCCCACGAGAAGAGCTGAGAATGTCAAAGGACACAAAATACGTTTTGGGAGGTTTCGTGGAAAGTTGCATGTCTGCTTTGTGTGAGTCTTTTAGTGCTGGAATGAAGAATATTGATAAACAGAGGTTGTTTTTCGAGCATCTGTTCTTGGCACGGAGGAGGTTCTACAATAACAAAAAATCTAGTCGTAATGAGGAAGAAGCCGGTGTAAAGGGAATACCTCTCTTAAGCATTTAGAAAATACACAAAGTAGAAATTTACTGTTACATTGGTGCAACAGATGTTATTACCGAACCGGTAATACACGTTTTGCCGGCCCACATACTCACAAAAGCTTTTAGGGTGCCTGTATGTGTGTGTGTGTGTGTGTGTGTGTGTGTGTGTGTGTGTGTGTGTGTGTGTGTGTGTGTAAAAGAGCTTGAAATATGTAAAACGTTCTATGAAATAAGAAACATAATTCAACTCTGTCATTGACCTTTTGAAGAATATATCAACATTATATTGAAGTAGAGAAGCTGTGTTATTGATTCGTTTTCAAATGGATAATATCATGTATTTTGGTGTACAACACGTCAATGACAATTGAGGGAATTTAAGTGAATTGATTTGAAATACAACAAATAAATTCAACTGAATTAAATTGAAATGGATAGAAAGAAATACAAAGGGCGAGTGAGGACACTGTCGGGTTTCGTCTCATAAAGGAAAACGCACCAGGGCAGGAAGTGAAGTTATTCCGAGGACACGACATGCAGGAAACTACAGAATATAACAGGAAATAAACCCACACTGTAACAGATACAAACATTCACAACCAGAGCAGCTTCCTTCTTGTGCTTTCCAGAGCAGTTGGTGAAAGCTCAAATTGCAAAGCAAATGTCATAACGTGCCTGCCAGACAGATGTCAGTCAGACAGGCAGAGATCCGTGCTGCCACATGAGTATCCGAGTGAGGGAAAGAGAGAATTAGTTGAGTGTCATCGGCATAGCTGTGCTAGGAGAAGAGATGCGAGCAAATGACAGGGCTGAGACAGGCAGTTGGTGTGGAGAAAGAAAAGGAGGGGACCCAGGACGGAACCTTGAGGAACTACAGTAGTAAGAGGACAAGGTTCCAACAAAGATCCTCTCAAGGTTACAAAGGTAGGATGAGAGAAGGGAGAGAGCCTGAGACACCAAGTTCCTGAGGGGAGGAAATAAGGATCTGGTTGTTTATAATAATGTTCTGAACCATAACACGTTGGTTGTACCTATGTTCAGTTCAGGGTTAGTTCTAGTTCTGCTTTTTTTACTTAAGAATAGAAGAGTGAAAAGAGAAAGTCCTCTTAGATTCAGTTTACTAATTTCCTCATCTTATGCTTTGTTCCTTTGCCCACTGAAACATGGTCTCATTTGAGGATAGACTAGCATACTTTCAGCAGATTTCCACTAAAGGGCAGAATATCAATGCAGTAAAAGCATGTAAGCATTAGAGAAACACCAAGTACAGCGAGTTTTAACACAGAAGATAGTTTTCTCCCTTATTTAATGTTGTTTATAGCACTTTAGGTTGTGACTGTGCCCAGAAATACACAATCTCTGTCTAATATTGACGTTAAACTGCTGTCAGCACCTCGTACTGTCTTTATATCGTAGCTGCTCCCACCGTCCATTCTAAACATCACATCATAACTTTCTGATACATTTCTAATAAGATGGACACGGTTGTTGAGTAGAACGTAAGGACAAAATGGGTTTGATGTATATTGCAGTTTTATTGATTCTTGCTGTTGATTGATTTCTGACAATACAAGATAATGATTTAATAATCACAAAAAGAAGGGATAATACATAGACTGACAAAGCACATAATGGGCCTCATCTCACAAGACATTGTGACATGGTGGGAGCAGAAGCTTGGATAATAGAATTAGCAATGGCTAAGCTACATTTAGCTTCACACAATTCAGGTCAAGTCAAATTGCTTGCTGCAAAAAAAGACCGACTGTGCTTCCTCCACTCGGCACACCAAGAGAGAAGAAACAACAAGAAAGAAACAGTCGGACATAAATTCAAGTGATCAAAATTTGAACGTTGTCTCTTGTCATCCATCGCAGCGTTTGCGGTGGAATCAGGCTCTTCTGCATGGGCACAAAAACCGAACTTTGTAGTCGAGGCACGACCCAGATTTCTGCTGGTTATTGACGCAAACAAATCCATAACCTGGACTGGAGCTGTAAAATAGTTCCAAGCATTAGGTAAATCAATACAACATTTAAAGTAAGGTTGACAATAAAATAATGAAAAGTATTAATTCAGTATTTTCTGGTGGATGGCATATTTCTTATCAAGCAACTTACGTGTAGATATTCCCTGCGAGGGATGCTGGGATGCCTGAGCTCGTGGTAACAGCCTCAATGGCCACAGGCTGGTTACAGATTTGTCCAGGATATTCCGTCCACAGGTCAACCAAGAGCTCCCAGTCCCCGGTTCCACTGGGATCGTCTCGGTCGTACCATGAAGTCCAGCAAACTGCAATGAAAGAGAGATGATGACTGCTGAGGAACAGCAACTTAAATGCTTATTCACACAAACAATGAAGATCAGGGGAAATAATCTTTCCACTAGCAGGTTGATACCGGACATTTTTTCGAACACATTTAAAAACAAAAATGTGGAATCTGCTTTTGAATCTGTGTGGGATCGTAGCATGGTACCATGCTAAATAAGGTAAAAAAAACATCAAATGATCCAGGATTGCCACTAAAAAGAATCACTTACATTCATCGTCCACTGGAATGATGGGACCAGGAGCCACTCGCTGGCTGCTTGCTGTTAAAGATCATTCGGGAAAAATTGACTTTACTGTGACTCTGTATTCTCTGATTATTTTGTAGTTAAAATTTGGACATTTGATCTTGACCATTGTAGATAAATAGATGATGAACCTACCACAGAACAATCCGGCTAAAATGGCAACGCTGAACTATTAAAGAAAATAAAAGGGTTACATTCATAGAATATGGCAAATGCATAAAGAATGTGTAAATCCACATTAACAAATATAAAAAAGTATACATTACCAATTTATTCATGATTGCAGGTAATGGACTTTTAATACTGAAAGGAAAGTTGTTATAAATTAAACTGCAATATCAAAATAACTTACTCAAGAACATTCACAGAAATTTACCATGTTAAAATGTATACCGTCTTTCTTTATTTAACAATTTAACCAAACAATTTCATGACGAGAAATGGTTGAAAAAGGGGGTCAATGATATTGCAAGGTATTCTAAAACTTACCTTTGTCCTTCAAAACAAACGAGTCTTGTCTTCACAAGCTTCTCCTGTTGTCTACACTCACACATGGTTTTGGAGGCTGTTTATATACAGTGCCTGGTAAACCCTCAAGCTTGCTGCAATCACATACTATAGACCCCACCCACAGAGAAAATTTAAAACATCTGGCAAGATTGTGGACTGGTCTGAGATAGCCCACAGCAATTGGCCTAGTTTTTTTTTGGGACTAACTAAAGAATGTTTGTCTTAACGTTAAGTGCTTCAGGTGTGCTGAGGTGGACCCACGAGTCACAGTGAGTTGCCTACAACGTTATGTTACCACAATAATTCTTACCTATGGGAGCGTTGAATGAAACACTGCCCTGCTCACTTTATTGCTTCTATGTGTTGTGGCAATGCAACATGTCTTTATTTCTAGTTGTTAGTTGAATGGCTTATTCCTGAACATTGCATGCATGTGCATGCAGATGTCTCATCCTGACCTCACAAACTCTTAGCCATCCGACCCAAACAAGCCGAATTCACAAAGGTATATCATCAAACGTACATCATGTTAAACTTGCTTTTACCCTGAAATCACAATCCAAATCTATTCCATGAAGGCAGCAGAACCTTCCAAAGACTTGGTGCCCACATGCAAAGAGGGAAAAAAGGGATAATGTGCACCTGAAGTGAGCTGATGTTTTTGTCTGGAGTAAATATGTTCTGTTAAATCCATTGACTTTTGTTGAGACCTCCAAAACCATCCGTGTGAAAGAGCTCATCTATTCAGCAGAAAAAGAAAACTTTCTGACAGATGCAAATAACATGAGCTGCATGCAAATAATCCAAAGATAATGTATCCTACTCCTCTATATATGATATTTGATTTCATTATACCAATATTATTATTCAATAGAGAAAAACTGTATTGTCACTCCCGTCTCCCCACTGACATCTCATTTGCGATGCGGCAAATGTTTACATTTTTCATATTTTAGATCTCGCTTAAAGAAGTGAAAAGCTCAAAGAACACAGAATGTATGTTGGGAGGTCAGCCAGATTATATCCCCAAACTGGTAAAACAAGTTGTTCAGGCTCACAACAGCTTTTGTTCAGCGCCTGGAAAAGTTTACCAAAGAACACTTATTTAGACTATATATATGTAATTAAATGTTGTAATCCCAAATTTCAAAATATTTTACGACCTCCAATGACCAGAAAAAACATCTTTATTAACTCAGGCACATTATTGAAATATCAATCTTTCACTTGATATGTTTTACCAAATTCCTACCCCAAGCTATGAAGCAGAATTAGCTCTCATTTAGAGGCTTTGTCCATCGATCAGTAATATACAGTATATGATTCTTTTAACCTGGTTCCTTCGTCTCTAGTCAGTTAGAACAGAAAATGGTAAAGTTGCCAGCTGTGAAACCATGACGATGGTCAAAGAGCTGAGAAGATCAGTAGAGGTCAGATCATGTGACGGGAGGTTCATCAGATCATATCTCAAACAGGTAAAACATGCTGGGGAGGCCAACATCATCACTACACTCGTGTGTGCGTTTCTGCGTGTGTGTGTGTGTGTGTTTGCGTGAGAGAAAGAGATCCCAAAATGTAAAACATTCAATAAAATAAGAAACATTTTTAGTTTGACTTATTCAAATCTATGATCTGATATTTCAAAGAGTTTAATAACATTTCCACGACCTCCACAATGATACTAATTTATTATATTGCATATAGTCATAATTTTGTGTTATTATCGCGTTCATTTTGGTATTGATTGGGTTGTGTCTTTTGTTTTTTAATGCATTTGCAAGATTGTTTTTACAAACTTCAATGGCAATAATGTCACACTGAAGTCAATTTAAATTGAGATGAATTCAACTGAATAGAATTGAGGGTGACATGGATGGATGGATTATAAGATTGACGTCCTATTCTGGAGTTGTTCGATAGCAGCATTCAACTTTGTTCCCACGAGAAGAGCTGAGAATGTCAAAGGACACAAAATACGTTTTGGGAGGTTTCGTGGAAAGTTGCATGTCTGCTTTGTGTGAGTCTTTTAGTGCTGGAATGAAGAATATTGATAAACAGAGGTTGTTTTTCGAGCATCTGTTCTTGGCACGGAGGAGGTTCTACAATAACAAAAAATCTAGTCGTAATGAGGAAGAAGCCGGTGTAAAGGGAATACCTCTCTTAAGCATTTAGAAAATACACAAAGTAGAAATTAACTGTTACATTTGTGCAATAGATGTTATTACCGAACCGGTAATACACGTTTTGCCGGCCCACATACTCACAAAAGCTTTTAGGGTGCCTGTATGTGTGTGTGTGTGTGTGTGTGTGTGTGTGTGTGTGTGTGTGTGTGTGTGTGTGTGTGTGTGTGTGTGTGTGTGTGTGTGTGTGTGTGTGTGTGTAAAAGAGCTTGAAATATGTAAAACGTTCTATGAAATAAGAAACATAATTCAACTCTGTCATTGACCTTTTGAAGAATATATCAACATTATATTGAAGTAGAGAAGCTGTGTTATTGATTCGTTTTCAAATGGATAATATCATGTATTTTGGTGTACAACACGTCAATGACAATTGAGGGAATTTAAGTGAATTGATTTGAAATACAACAAATAAATTCAACTGAATTAAATTGAAATGGATAGAAAGAAATACAAAGGGCGAGTGAGGACACTGTCGGGTTTCGTCTCATAAAGGAAAACGCACCAGGGCAGGAAGTGAAGTTATTCCGAGGACACGACATGCAGGAAACTACAGAATATAACAGGAAATA